>NC_137161.1:83427097-84027097 GCF_951394435.1 Stenella coeruleoalba | reverse complement strand
TTACTGTTAAGCTCTCCTCTTCCTATCACCACGCCCAGTCTCTGAAACATAATGCCAGAGGCCTGGAGAGGGAAAAACCCCTTTCCCATATTACAGTAGTAGCAAGGGGAGACACCCCTAGTCAAGAATTCTGAGCACATTTCCCATTAAAAGCATTGTCACTGATGGTGACTCTTTGTTCCAGTACAAACTGATGAGCACCACAGGTTATACAGATCTCTGAAGGCTAAGCTGAGAATCATTCACTGTTAAGAACCCAGTATTTGTGGAGAAAGGCATGAAGTTCCAAACAACCCCTTTAACATGCACAACTGGACATACTACAAACCAGATGTGGAATAGCTCCTCCATTCCAATCTTACCTGTTTGTAACGTTCTGATAAGTGTGGCTACCACAGGCCAACAAACTGCCCCAAAACCAGGAATTTGGGGAAAGATAAAAAGGTCAAATATAAAGAATCTTTTTTAATAGAATAGCCATGCATGAGTGAAGCCAGAGGTCTCCTAAGTGGGACGCATGGAAGATGATCTGCTAGGGTGTTGGAAGAAAGTAGTAAAACTTGTTTCTAGTTTTTAAAATCTCATCCTTTAAAATGTTCTATTTTTATGCACTTCCTAAAGTACATGCTATAGAACAGTAGGTATAATTTCTGAATCACCCCCCAACCCCCGGCCGCATTTTAGAGGTTCTTCTCTTAGCAATTCATTTTATATTTTCAACACTATTAAAAACTTCACATATCGAAATGCTTGTCAGAACTCAAATCTGCCCACCTACTGATATTATTTCATGCTTGATCTGACCTGACAAGCTACAGGGTTTCGAGAAAGCACTCCCACTAAATAAGCCAAGCTAATATTCCAAGCTTTTATTCTTTAATAGTTGTTTGCTGCCTCGATCCAACTTAAGTTGCATCACATGTGAGTGAAAAGTCTTAGTTAAAGCGTCAAAGAGTAGGTTACCATCACAGCAGGTTCTCTGGTGAACAGGCCCCTCCTGCTAAAATGACCAGCTGGTTACATCTAAAGGTGACTTAAAGACTGCACACAAAGTGACTGAGAGTCAGCCCCACAAAATACCAGCTTGCTCAACTCTGCTTTGGGCCTCCTTTCGGCCCTACATTACAACATTCAACTTAGTTTTGAGAATTAACAACTTAGTCTCAACAGCCCAGGGACGAAAGGAAAGCAGTGTCAGGAAAATCATACTGTAAGTTTCAAAAGATTCAATACCATTATTGAACATTCCCTTTCCTTTGGAATTCACAAGAATTTATGTTTAAGGATGAATATTTGCTTTTCAGTGATGCAAACGGCACAGAGTCAGTAAGCCCCTAGAAAAAATGACATGTATGAGACTCAGGAGGTAGGAGAACAGAATTGTCACAGAATCTGTCAATTTGATCACACTTTACCGATATTACATTGAAGACTAATTTTGCAGATACTTAAAAAATAATATATTCATCCACAGAATGAGAGGGAAACATTATAGTATACTAAATTTCTAAAAGATTACTTTAATATTTACTATAAGTTATTTAAAATTCTACTTGGTATCCTATTCAAATCAGTATTCTGTAACTAAATGTGCTAGGTATATACATTTATAGTTTCTAAAATGAACGAACATTATGCTTCATAATCAGGAAAATATTAACAAAAAAAGGAATTCAATGATACAAGAGAAGGAGTAAACAATTTACATAGGAGGGAAATACAATTAGTAAACAAATACATGAAAAATGGTACATAGCTAATTACCAAAGAAACGCAACTAAAATATTACTTACTTTATGCCTCGTTAAAATAAGACTACTCTATATTGTTGAGGAATGATTAAACCAATTCATATACATCTCTAACAGCAACATAAACTGGCACAACTCCACAGGAAGGCTATTTGTTAGTTTGTTTTTGCTGCGCTACTTGGCTTGTGGGATCTTAGTTCCCCAACCAGGGATTGAACCCAGGCCCTCCGCAGTGAAAGCGCAGAGGCCTAACCACTGGACTGCCAGGGAATTCCCTGGAAAGCTCTTTGGAAATATGTTTCAAGGATCATGAATCTGTTTATAATCCCTGATCCCAAATCTTAACTTTTAGGGTTTCAGCATACCGTGTATAACAAAAACAAGGAAAAGTACTACATGGAATAATGCAGAATGTTTATCAGAACACTAGTGAAACTATGTACAGGAAAAATATTTAACAAAGAGGAAAATTCAATAGAATAATTTTTATTAAAGGTAATCACTAATAACACCATAAAAAATATTTTTTTACATAACACTATTTCATGAAAAAGATATCCAAAATTGTATTTACCCTCCAAAAAAAATTAGGTTTTCATTCCAAGAACTAAAAAGGTACGTTAAAAAAAATCAGTTTGGACTTCCCTGGTGGTGCAGTGGTTAAGAATCCACCTGCCAATGCAGGGGACACGAGTTTGAGACCTGGTCTGGGAAGATGTCACATGCTGCAGAGCAACTAAGCCCGTGTGCCACAACTACTGAGCCTGCGCTCTAGAGTCCTCGAGCCACAAATACTGAGACTGTGTGCCACAACTACTGAAGCCCACACACCTAGAGCCCATGCTCCACAACAAGAGAAGCCACCACAATGAGAAGCCCGCACACCGCAAGGAAGAGCAGCCCCCACTCACCACAACTAGGGAAAGCCCGCGTGTGGCAACGAAGACCCAACGCAGCCAAAAATCAATCAATCAATCAATCAGTTGTTTTTTAGTTGAGTGGAAGTCTAGGAGATATTTTTCATTGTAAAAATGTAGCTACTTCTGCTCAATTTTGCTATGAATTTAAAACTATTTCAAAATTAAAGTTTATTAATTAAAAATAATGCAGTTGCCATCATGTTGTTTACATACTCAAAAAGAAAATATTTTAAAACCTTAGAATAAAACAGCACCTTCACTTCTAGTAATGGCAGACCAATACTCCCAAAGATGAGAAACAAGACCAAAATTAAAAAACAAAATTAAAAAATTTCTACTTGAAGGTATCACTAGCCAACAGGGTGGTAAAGAAGGCCAAGTCTGGGCTTCCCTGGTGGCGCAGTGGTTGAGAGTCCGCCTGCTGATGCAGGGAACACGGGTTTGGGCCCCAGTCCAGGAAGATCCCGCATGTCGTGGAGCGGCTGGGCCCGTGAGGCATGGCCGCTGAGCCTGCGCATACGAAGCCTGTGCTCCGCAACGGGAGAGGCCACAACAGTGAGAGGCCCGTGTACCGCCAGAAAAAAAAAAAAGAAGGCCAAGTCTGGTTAAGACTAGGGGCTTGGGAGGCATGTACAAGTATGCTCATAGCTGCATTATCTGCGATAGCTAAAAAGTGACAACAACCCAAATGTCCATCAAAAGTAGAGGGAGGGGCTTCCCTGGTGGTGCAGTGGTTGAGAGTCCGCCTGCCGATGCAGGGGACACGGGTTCGTGCCCCGGTCTGGGAAGATCCCACACGCCGTGGAGCGGCTGGGCCCCGTGAGCCATGGCCGCTGAGCCTGCGCGTCCGGAGCCTGTGCTCTGCAACGGGAGAGGCCACAACAGTGAGAGGCCCGCGTACCGCAAAAAAAAAAAAAAAAAGTAGAGGGAAAAATTTAATTACAGCATTTTCATACAAGTGGAATACTACTTAGCAACGAAAATGCATGAACTATAGTTATACACAGCATGAAAGAATCTCACAAACATAATGTTGAAAGAAGCCAGTCACGAGAGAATACAGACTACATGATATCTTCATACAGCATTCAAAGATGGCAGCAATGCTCTATTTTTTGAAGATTGCTGGGTGGTGGTTACATGAATGTTTTATTTGTAATAATTTATTAAGCTGTGCATCTTTATTTTGTGCATTTTTCTGTATGTGTATTATAGTTCAAAAATAAAAAAATTAAGTTATACACAATCCAGAATATGGAGGAAAGGCTTGAGAAGAATGAATGGCGTGTAAAATAACAAAATGGCTTCCCCTTCCAGCAGTATGGAAGATTAAGTACCAATTAAGTACCCAGGCAGTCTCCAATTGAAAACTGCTGAATGAAATATTAAAATAAAACTTTTAAAGTACACCAAAATGTTTAAGTTAGTAAGGCGTTTTCAGGAGTCCAAATCTAAGTGAAACTGACACCCCTGAGAAATAAGCTAAACACAGAAGCTAGTTTTCCTGAGGGCATTTGTTGATCCTAATAAACGTGAGCCCTTAGTTTTCACGGGGCACACAGGATAAGAGACAAAGCTCAGAGACCACATGGAAAAGCATGCCTTAACACTGATGCTGAGTGGACGGATGGGAAAACAGAACTCCTCCTGAGAATTTGTGATTACCCAGTCCTCATCCAGGACTAAAGTCTTACTACCCAGGTAAGATAAAACTTCCAGACAACAACCTAAAGTAGTATTAGACTGACATTGCCCTGAGGAACATGACAGAAGTTAAAGCAAATCCTCCCTGAAGGAACCGTTTCTATCAAGACCTCAAGTAATGCGCTCACAGTCAAAATCTACAAGATAACGCAAGGAAACAGGACACCATGAGGCCAGGAGAAACAACAGAATGAGATTCACAAGAACTTCATGTGTCAGAATGATCACACCCAGAACACAAAGAAGTTATGTTTATTGTTTTTAAAGACCTAAAGTGATTAAAAATACAAACAAAAAATAAAACACTATTAGAATGGCCTGAAGAATTAAAGAATAAAAATACTAGAAATGAAAAACATATAGAAACTGAAATTAAAAACATAACAGATGGACTTACTAGCAGATTATACCCCACTGAAAAGACAATTGGTGAGCTGGAGGTTAGATCTGAAAAATCATCTGGAATGCATCTCAGAAACAAAGAGATGATGTTAAGAGCCATCATGGACAAGGGTTAGAAGAAAAGTGTTACAGAAAGGGGGAAAAAGAGAACAGGGCAGAAGAATTATTTAATGAGAAAGTGGCTACAAAATTTCCAGACCTGACCAAAATCATCAATCTACAGCCCAGCACAGTCTATATTCTAACTGTATTGCCTTAGTGAAATATACTTAAGTGCAAAAATAACTACAAAACATTGTTTACTTCACTCAGTAGAGGTATTAGTACTAGTAACATCGGTACTACAATGTTAAAATTATTTTATGTATATTTTAGGATAAAGAAAATAAATATATTAATGTTATTAGAAATTACGTTTTTAGTGGAAGAAAAAAACACATAAACATAAAATTCAGAAAGATTGAGAAA
The DNA here is from genome assembly GCF_951394435.1 of Stenella coeruleoalba. Lineage (NCBI taxonomy): Eukaryota > Metazoa > Chordata > Mammalia > Artiodactyla > Delphinidae > Stenella > Stenella coeruleoalba. The sequence continues at coordinate 84,021,852 of NC_137161.1, read as the reverse complement.
AAAATTTTAATTTTAAATTTGAATGGGAAATTTTGAATATAAATTCATGATTTTAAAAAAAACTTATTTTCTTGGTTTGTCCCTTAAAAAGGTCCTAGAAGTAATGACAGGCTAGTAGGTATGATGAGCAAGTTTAGCCCCAAGATGTTAGTTTATAAATAACAATCCTCATTCTAAGAAACCTGGATTTCTTGGGGGAAATGACAGATTCCAGGTTTTCGGCAGAGAAGTTCAAGGTAAGCCTGGGGTAACTTAGCCTATTAGAAAGCCAGGATGTGCTCAAAGACTAATGGAGTCATGCTAAAAAGACACAGGTGCATCTTAAGAAGCTCCTACTGGTCAAATTTAGGATAATTCAGTTTCAAAAAGAAAAAAATTATAAAGCACCACTTATACAAACCTTTATGTCTACAGAGATTTAAAAAAGAGCACAGGGCTTCCCTGGTGGCGCAGTGGTTAAGAATCCGCCTGCCAATGCAGGGCACACGGGTTCGAGCCCTGGTCCGGGAAGATCCCACATGCTGTGGAGCAACTAAACCCGTGCGCCACAACTACTGAGCCTGTTCTCTAGAGCCCGAGAGCCTCAACTACTGAAGCCTGCACACCTAGAGCCCGTGCTCTGCAGTAACAGAAGCCACCGCAATGAGAAGCCCACGCACCGCAACGAAGAGCAGCCCTTGCTCACATCAGCCAGAGAAAGCCCGCGTGCAGCAACGAAGACCCAACTCAGCCAAAAATAAATAAATAAATAAATTAAAAAAAAAAAAAAGCACGCAAGAAATAAAAGGCAAAATCTTCCTTACAGCAGAATGCCAGATAATAACCTAGGTGGTGGATACAGGGTGTTCTTTCAACTTTTTATGTTCAAAAATTACAGGGGGAAAAAAATCAGTAACATTATAAAAAAAGTAAGTGGTGGACTGTTCTAAATTAAAAAGCTAAAAAGATAAACAAATACATTTGAAACCTTGATTCCATCTTGGTTTAAAAAACTGGTAACAGTGCCTGCCTCTGGACAGAGGGGGAGAGATAGGGCTGCCAATGGCACCACAGTGCCTTTGTATGAATTAGAAAAAAGTACCTCCTCTGGGCTGCTAACCTCAGACAGAGGGCCCTTCCTTCTTGGTTAAGGCAGCCAGCTCCCACTTGCACCCTTGCTGAGTTCTACGGTACAGAATATAATCTTTGAGGACAGAGGTTTAGTATCCACCTTTAATTAAAATAATCTGTATTAATTAGCCGAAAATTTGATCAAGTTCAATACCTACTGCTCTTTACAAATTTACAACTGTTCCACCTCTGCATACTAGAAGGAGGTGAAAGAGTATAAGAGGAAAGAGACTTATTTTTCATTTTGTATTCTTTGGGACACTTTTATTTATTATTATTTTTTTTGTTTTGCGGTATGCGGGCCTCTCACTGCTGTGGCCCCTCCCGTTGCGGAGCACAGGCTCCGGACGCGCAGGCCCAGCAGCCATGGCCATGGATCCCACATGGCCATGGATCCCACATGGCCAAGGATCCCACATGCCACGGAGCGGCTGGGCCCCGTGAGCCATGGCCGCTGGGCCTGCGCGTCCGGAGCCTGTGCTCCACAACGGGAGGGGCCACAGCAGTGAGAGGCCCGCGTAACGCAAAAAAACCCCCCAAAAAAACATACTTATCAACTTTATAATGAAAATTAAAGAAGACACTTCCATACCTTTCTCCATATAGGCAGAGTGGCTACAGAATACTTTGTTACAAATATAGGGAAGAATATATCTTTAACATCCTGACCAAAATATGGGTAGTATCAATGCTAAGAATTAACTAAACATCTTAATTCTATAACCATGCATGATTCTATACAAGATCCAGAAAACAGTCTGTATACGACTAAAATTAAAACTATTCTAATAGGATGATTCAAAAAGACATAACGCTAACTGAAGTAAGGCAGCCGAAAAAGGACAAATATTGTGTGACTCCACTTACATGAGGTCTCTAGAGGAGCCAAATTCATAGAGACAGAAAGTAGAACAGTGGTTGGCATGCACTTGGGAGAGGGAGTGGGCACAGGTTCAGTTCGAGAAGATGAAGAAGTTCTGGAGATGGATGGTGGTGATGGTTGTGCAAAAATGTAAATATACTTAATGCCACTGAACTGTACACGCACAAATGGTTAAAATGTCTTGTGTTATGTATATTTTACCACAATAAAAAAGAAGAAAGAAAAAAAGCGTGGTGGTATACTTACACATTCAAATCATAGTAATTTTTCAAATGAATTATTTCCTCAATATACCCATGTGCTACATCTGGAAATCTTACTTCCTAGAAGGGAATAAAAAACATTATTTATATTTCATCCCCTGGTATGGTTTCAAATTGCAATAAAAACCAGATGGCAAAAAGTACATAAAATGACTAAAGACTAGAAAAGGACTGTAAAGCAGTTTTGTGTCTGGCTTAAACCTTCACACAAGGTGCCCAGATTTATCTGTCTACACAGAATATGGAATTTAGAAAGGTACGCAGAGATCACCTGGTCCTCTGCCCCCATTCTGCATGTCTATTCTATAGTCTTCCAATAAATATTGAACATCTCTGCCCAAGCAAAGGAAGTCTAAAGACAAATAAAACACTTTCTAGTGTATACCCTCAGAAGCACACAATCTAGTAGACCAGATGAAAAAACCTGGGGGAAGAAGGGTTAAAAGACTGTTCCAAGGCAAAGAGCAGCCCACAGAGCCCTGCATGACTTTCTAGGTCAGTGCTATCTAACAGAACTTGGTACAAAGGTGGAAATGTTCTATTCTGTGCTTTCCAACACGGTAGCTGTTCAGCCCTATGTGGCTACTGAGCACTTAAAATATGACTGGTGCCACCAGAAATGAAATTTAAATTTTATTTAATTGTAAGACATTTAAATTTAAACAGCCAAATGAAGCTACTGTATTGGACAGTGTAGCTCTAGGTAATCTTATAAACCTGCTTTAAGGGTTTGAATTTGGAGTTAACTCAATTCCTTTTTAAAAACTGCGCAGACTGCTCATATGACAGCATGAGGGCAACCATGATCTGCAGCTAGAATCCCAGAGGGCTTGCTGAGGGTTTAAGCATACATTCAGGAATCCTGATTCAATTTTCAAATCTTCAGTTTCTCTCCTTCTAGTCTACAAATCTAGGAAATTCAGAAAATGAAGTCCCCACGCACAAATAATACTTTTGCAATAAAAGGAAACTCAGTATACTTAGTGTGTATAATTATTTACATATCAAAATAAAACTTACTGTTTCTTTCACTAACAGTGCAATGAGTTCTTGGTCTACGTCAGGAGCTTCTTGCCTCCAAAGGTTTTCCAAATTGGGCTCCTGAGATCCTTGCAGTGGAAAGGCTGGACCTGGCTCTTCATCATCTATTGCTAACTGTTGGTCTTCAAGCTCTTCCAGAGGATGGGCAGGCTGAGGAGAAGAAGGGCCTGGAATCCCATCCTGCTGGGGTTCTGATCTTGGAAAAGCTGGTCTTGGAAAAGCTGACCCTGAGGCTTCATGCTGATACAACAGTGGGCCCAGTTCTACTTCAGGCTGCCGCTCCTGAGGCACAACCTGGTTTGTTATCTCACGGGGCTGTTGGTTCAGAGACTGGAAGTAAGGATGGTCTAACCAGCAGTCTTCTTCGATGGCCTGGTCATCTAGGATATCAGTTGATTCTCCGAGGTTTGATAAAAGCTCTGTCTCTGAGTCTTCAGATGACTGGTTCTGAGTGTCCAAAGGATCACTTTCTGGAAAAAGAAGGCTACCTTCTTTCAAGATAATGATTTTCTGCTCTGCTCTGTGGTTGACAATGTCATTTGTTGCTTGGTTATGACTTGGTCCAGGCTTGGGTTCTCTTTCTGTTTGTCCACTTGGCTTAATGAATTCAGAAACTCCAGGAGGCCCAAGATCTAGAAATTCACCGTAGTTATCCTCAGAATCATCCTGTGCCCCAGAACCAAACAACGAGCTGTTACACACAGAAAAAAAGCGGTTCTTATCTGATTCAAAGGCTGCTCTAGACTTTTTAGGCCTTTCTTCTCCCAATCTTTTGAGATCTTGCCACTGGGCAGCTGGTTTGATGAGATTGGGTCGTGATGTCTGAGGTTTATTTGTCTAAGAAAAAATGAAATTTTAATAATAATTCAATTTTTTTCCTGTGTCTATACCTCCCTATGTACTTATATTGAGCTTCTGAGGTTGGACAGGAAAGAAACAAAAACAAAAACACCCTCCGCCATGAGACCTATTCTTCACATTTATCTTAACATTGAAATTTGGTCACACTATAGTAACTGTAAGAATCAAAGCAGCCATTCATTGATTGAAGCATGACTTATAGTTTGAATTATAATTTCACCTGAGACCAGTAAAACAAAAATAACTGCATAGTACAGAAAATAATGAAAGAATGACAACACAGTAGAGGAATGAGAAACGTTCAACAGACACACGAAAAGCAGCTAAATCTCATTAGTAATGCAGCAAAATGCAAATTAAAACAAGGTACCCCCCCCCCAAGACTGGCAAACAATTTTTAGTTAGACAACTTTTTAGTTAGCATTGGTACAGATGTGGGAAAACTCTCATACTATCATTCATTGCTTGTGAATTTAGGAAAGCAATTTGGTATTACTTATTTTTTAAAAAATGTATATCCTTATGATTTGTCACTATCGTTTTTCAGTATCTATTCTATAAACCCTTATGTGTCCAAAGGAAGCATATTCACTGCCACACTGCTTGCAACATAAAACGAAAAACACTGGAGACATTCTGAAGTTTGTTCCTAAGCGAATAGTTAAGTAAACTATTATTTATCTGCTCTACAAAATACTCTCCAACTCTCCACCCCTCCAAGAGGTAGCTCTATATGTAATGAAATGGAAACATCACCAATAAACGTTACTACGTGAAGAAAAGTTACAAAACAATACATACACAGACTGATTCTATTCTTAAAAAAAATCAAAATACAGACATAAAACATACCATTTCTAAAAGCATACACACACACACACACACACACACACACGCGCACACGCGAATACATATGAATTCAAAGAAAAAGATATGGAAGGATACATGCCAAACTAGTGACAACAGTTCCTCTGGGAAACCTCTGGGGCAGAAGGGGCTAGTGAAGACAGACTTCAGTTTTATCTGTATTGTTTCAATTTCTATAGAGAAAACAATCATATGTTATTTATAAATGTAAAAAGTGGAATGCCCTGGGCTTCCCTGGTGGCGCAGTGGTTGAGAGTCCGCCTGCCGATGCAGGGTACGCGGGCTCGTGCCCCGGTCCTGGAAGATCCCACATGCCGCAGAGTGGCTGGGCCCGTGAGCCATGGCCGCGGAGCCTGTGTGTCCGGAGCCTGTGCTCCGCAACGGGAGAGGCCACAACAGTGAGAGGCCCGTGTACCGCAAAAAAAAAAAAAAAAAAAAAAAGTAGAATGCCCAATTTTAAGGTAGCAGAATAAAGATGCCTCTGATCCTTCTCTTCTCTGAAATTACCCCAATCCAGAGAGGAGAATGAGACAAACAACTGAAAATCTTTGATAAAACCAGCAGACATCTGCGATCCCAAATCACAATATATACGAGAAGGAGCTGATAAATCTAGTGAGGGAAGTCTAACCAGATTTTAGGCAAGGCAGAGAAAGCTTCAGAAAGGCTGAGTTTTCCAAAGTAGGTGGTGTGGCCTGGCGGGCAAAACCAACTCCTTGCTTGGAACAATGGGAACCTCCACTCCATTTGGCAGCAAGGATGTTCTGAGGAGGTTAGACTGAATGAAGACACACGTCTCTGCTGGAGGTAGGCTGTCAGTGAGGCAGGAGGGAGAGAACTTTGAACTGGGCTGCTCTGAAACTGGCAGTATCTGCCAGGCAGTAAGAAAGAAAGAAGCATACGTGCATGTAAGCACACCTCCCCCACCCGCTGCCACCCCAATGTCCTCTGTCATAGGAAGAATTCCTGCTAGCCAAGAATAGTGCCTGAGCCTTTCCCCAACATAAATGCCTGCAAAGAGCTGGTCCAGGAAAACTTCAAATGCATTCAACGTTGAGTAGTGATAAAAAATAAGCAGTACAGAAACTATATTAAGATACCTAACTATTGAAAAAAGAAGTGGTAGATGAGCAACACAGATGATAAAATCAGTACTACACAGTGAATGAAATGAGAAGAGAGAAGCAGGAAAACAAAGTAGTAATGAAATAATTAGGTATTTAATATAAATGTTCTAAATCATGGTTTTGTAGAAATAAGGTAACCATCAAAAGTTGGGAGGGGAAATGGAGAAGCTGAGGGTCAAAAGACCCTCATAGTGAATGAGGTATAGTGAAAGGTCATTTTTAAAAGCAATAAAAATATAAAGCATATTAAACACTATTAGAGAACTAAAAACAAAGTATAATGGTCACATTAATAAATATAAATTAGATCAATTTACCTATTTAATTTAAAAGTCTCTTTAGGGGCTTCCCTGGTGGCGCAGTGGTTGAGAGTCCGCCTGCTGATGCAGGGGACATGGGTTCGTGCGCCGGTCTGGGAAGATCCCACATGCCGCGGAGCGGCTGGGCCCATGAGCCATGGCCACAGAGCCTGTGCTCTGCAATGGGAGAGGCCACAACAGTGAGAGGCCCGCATACAGCAAAAAAAAAAAAAAAAAAAAAAAGTCTCTTTAAATAGAACCACTAGGCAAAACCCAACTCTATAATCAACTACAGGCATACCCCAGAGATACTGCAGGTTTGGTTCCAGACCACTGCAATAAAGCGAGTATCCCAATAAAGCAAGTCTCAAGAACTTTCTGGTCTCCCAGTGCATAGAAAAGTTATGTTTACACTATACTGTAGTCTATTAAGTGTGCAATGGTATTATGGTTAAAAAAACAATGTAAATCTTTAATTTTTTAAATGCTATTGGAAAAAAGGTGCCAAAAGACTTGCTCAATGCAAGGTTGCTACACACCTGCAATTTGTTTAAAAAAAAAAGAGCAATATGTGCAAAGCACAGTGAAATGAGACATGCCTGTATACAATCAAGAGTTACCACACCACTGGGATTCAGAAAGCACATGGACAGAGACACCAAAGCGGGTTTCTGATTCTAGCAATGGCATGCTAGACCATTCAGATCAACCCTTCTACTGAGTAAAAGCAGAAACCCTGGTCAAAATATCAAAGCAAAACCAAAACATCTACTTGAAGGCCTCAGGATCCAGGAGGAAGAAATCCAACAAAATAAGCTACTTTTCTTCTACAGATGCATTTGCCAATCCCAGACCTGGATGAAGAATGAGAAGATTGAACGAAACTTTTGGTATCTTTTTTGAGGAGCTAAGTGCACAAAATCAGAATTCAGAACTCACCATGGGGAGGAGTTCTGGTAAATCTCAAGCTCTAGGGTCATTCCTTGAAGGGTACACCACTGAAGTAACGGTAAAGCGGAAATATGCTGGACCTCCCAGAAGCTGAATTCTAGTTTCAATAGTTTAAATCCCTGGATCTGAGTTTCCTGGTCTCCCAAACCTTCTTTGAGAAACAAATATAGGCCCTCTTTGAAGACAGATAATATCACCTAGAACCTCAAAATTTTCATATATAGTGATACTACTATTCAACAAAAAATAACCAGGCATATAAGAAGTTGATGCAACATAATAGAAAACCAAGAGAAGTAACAGACAACAGAAACAAATCTACAGTGATTTCAAATAGTGAAGTTATCAGACATGGATTCTAAAATAACATGCTTAGCATGTTTAAGGAAATAAAAGACTAGATTGAAAGTTTCACCAGAGAACTAGAAACTGTTACAAAGAAAGAAAAAAAATAAACTATCAAATGGAAATTCCAGAATGTAAAAATACAATAACTGAGATCAGGAATCAATGGATCAGTGCACAGCATTTTAAATAAACACAGTTGAAAAGAAAAATTAGTGAACGGAAAAACAGGTCAGAAGAAAATAGAATAATGCATAGAGACACAAAATGATTGAAAATTAGATAAGAGAATAGGAGACATAAAGAATAATACAGTGAAAAGGTTTTACCCAACTATGTAACTAAAGTTCTAGAAAAAGAGGAGAGAGATAAGAAGCAATATCTGAAGATAAAATACAAATATTCAAGCAGAACAGCAGCTTGATTACATTTCTGAAGATCTAAACCGGATAATTAAAAAAAAATCCAAACAGACCTAGATACAGCAATAGGAAGACTGCAGAAATCAAATACAAAGATAAAAATTTAAAGCAGCAGCACACGCTACTTTCAAAAGGAAAAAATAAGACTCACTTTTCAATAGAAAAATGGAAGCCAGATGGATAAACAACAAGGTCCCACTGAATAGCACAGAGAACTATATCAATAACCTATGATAAACTATAATGGAAAAGAATATAAAAAATATATGTACGTATAACTGAATCACTTTGTTGTACAGCAGTAATTAACACAACATTGTAAATCAACCATATTTCAATTAAATAAATAAAAGAAAAATGGAAGCAAAAAATACTGGAATAGTATCTTCCTTGTGTTAAAAGAAAATAACTGACACATTGAATTCTATACTCAACGAAAATATCAGATATACTATAAAGAAAATCCTAAAGAGTGTTCTTTAGATAGAGTAAAAATAATCTCTGTTTTAAGGCCAGAGATGCAGAAAGGAATGAAGACCAACATAAAAAGATAAATATCTGGAGAAGGTAAAGTGAATACTGATTGTAAAAAACACAGGGTTTAAAACAATATATACAGGGGCTTCCCTGGTGGCACAGTGGTTAAGAATCCGCCTGCCAATGCAGGGGACACGGGTTCGAGCTCTGGTCCGGGAAGATCCCACATGCCACAGAGCAACTAAGCCCATGCGCCACAACTACTGAGCCTGCACCCTAGAGCCCGTGAGCCACAACTACTGAAGTCCGCACGCCTAGAGCCCATGCTCCACAACAAGAGAAGCTACCGCAATGAGAATCCCACGCATGGCAATGAAGAGTAGCCCCCGCACGATGCAACTAGAGAAAGCCCGCGTGCAGCAACGAAGACCCAATGCAACCAAAAATAAAATTTTAAAAAATTAAAAAAAAAAAACGAGCAAAGGATCTGCATAGACATTTCTCCAAAGATATACAAATGGCCAATAAGCACATGAAAAGAGGCCAACATCATTAGCCATCGGGAAATGCAAATCAAAATCATAATGAGATACTGCTTCACAACCATGAAGATGGCTGTAATAAGAAAGATAGACAGCAATTATTGGTGAGAATATGGAGAAGCTGGAACACTCACACTGCTGGTAGGAATGTAAAATGGTGCTACTACTATGGAAAACCGTCTGGGAGAGTAAAATACAGATTTACCTTGTGATCCAGCAATTCCATTCCTAGGTATATACTTGCTATGGTCTGAATGTGCCCACTCCCTCTACCTCCAAATTCATATGTTGAAATCCTAATCACCAAAGGTAATGGCAGCAGTAGGGGGAGTCTTTGGGAGGTGCTAAGTCATGAGGGTAGAACCCTCATGAATGGGATTAGTGCCTTTATAGAAGAGGCTCCAGGGAGATTCCTAGCTCCTTCCACCATGTGAGGACACAGTGAGAAAGTGCCAGCTGTGAACCAGGAAGAGGACCTTTACACGATCATGCTGGAGTCTTGATCTTGAACTTCCCAGCCTGCAGAAGTGTGAGCAATAAATTTCTGTTATAAGCTACCCCGTCTGTGGTATCTTGTTAGAGCAGCCCAAATAGACTAAGACAATACTCAAAAGAAACGAAAACATATGTCCACAGAAAAACTTCTACATAAATGTTCATAGCAGCATTATTCATTATTCATAATCACAAAAAAGTGGAAGCAACTCAAATGTCCATTAATTGATGAAAGGCTAAACAAGATGTGGTATATCCACACAATGGAATATTATTCAGCAATAGAAAGGAGTGAAGTACCGATTCATCCTACATCACAGATGACCTTGAAAACGTTATGCTAAAGAAAGAAGCTGGTCACAAAGGACCAAATAGTATATGATTCCGTTCATATAAAATGTCTAGAATAGGCAAATCTATAGAGACACAAGTGGTTAGTAGTTCTTAGGACTGGGTGGAAGAGAAGAAGGGAGGAGGGAAGATAATGGTTAGCTCATCAAATCAAGAAAAAAGGCTAAAAAACCACAGCTACACTAAAATAGAAAAGGAAAATGGAGGAACCATAGGTTCAGAGTAAGTAGAAAGAACAGGCTATTTTGTTTAACTCTATTAAATACATTAAAAAACGCTGAAGAAATAAATGATTTTCTAGAAAAATATCAGGGACCAAAACAGATACTGAAAGCAACACAAAATCTAGACATGTCAATCACCACAGAAGAAGCTGAAACAGTTTCAAAGAACCGTCCTCCATGAAAAGAAATAGCCCAGATGCCTTTAGGGTAAGTTCTACCAAATCTTTAAAGAACAGGTAACTCCAACATTATTTAAAATATTTTATCAGAGCACAGAAAAAGAAAGAAAACTTCTAGACTCTTCATGAAGTCAGAATAATGTTTATAAAAAATTTGTCAAGGACAGCCCAGGCACACACACACCCCTATGGGCCAATCTCACTCGTGAGATCTATGGAGAAAACCCTAAATAAATCTTAGCAAATAGAATCTAATAGCACATTACCATAATACTGTAATACCATTACCAGGCAAAGTCTGCCCAGAGACAAAGTAATTTACCACATTAACGGATTTTTAAAAAATCATATAATAATCTCCACAGATGCTGAGATTGAATTTGACAGAATTCTACATTTACTCATTAATAAAAACTTGAAATAAAGTAGATAGCTACTTCCTTAACATAATTTAAAAACGGTATCTCAAGCAATAAGTCACCATCACACTTAAGAAGAAATATTAAAAGTATTCCCATTTATGTCAGTGGCTATTTTTCTTATTTCTATTACCACTATTACTTAAAAAATTTGAAGACTTATCACTTAATATAATTAGACAATTATAAAAACTGGAAAGGAAGAAACTGTATCATTATTTACAGATGGACCAGATACCATTCATTGGGTCAACTGAAAAATGACTACAGACAATAAAAACAAGCTGATTATGAAATTAATATAAAAACCAACAGACTTTTAAATTTAAAAAAAAAAGGTTTAAAAGGTACACAGAAGAAAAGATGCTATTTACAAAAGCAAGAGAAAACATAAAATAACCAGGAACAAACTTAAAAATGTTTAAGATCTATTGTAAGAAAAATTCAAAATGCTCTGGCTGAGGAATATAAAAGGTTAGACAGAAAGAACTTGTTCTTAGTTAGAAAGGGTCAATATTATAAAAACTTTCTATAACAATAAAATATGTTTTAAATTAAACAAACTATCTACCTATCTTTTGGAATTAGAAAAGTTGATCTTAAAATCTGCATTAAAATATAAGCACAAAATATCCTGGATGAGTCTGAAAAATATAGAGTAATAAGGGGAGATGGGCACTATCTGATATTAAGATACATTATAAGGACATAGTAATTACAACACTGTGGACTAGTACATGAAGGGTCAGAGCAACAGTTTAGAAGTTAAGTCCAGAAATAGACCAAAACATACAGCTTCTGACTTCTAAGCTAAGGGGACATCAGGTAGGGTATAAAAGAGGCTGTTCTCAGAAATGTAGAACAAGTGCAAACAAATAGTGCTACAAGTGTAGCACAAGAGGTGCTCTCAGCTGTTCTATAAGGCCCCTACCCACTACTGAGTGGCTGAAGAATCAGATTATTAACTTGCAATATGCCTCGTCACGTTAAGTTTTAGAAAACTCACTTCCGCCAGGATGACATCATCATCCAGGTCCTCTTCATCATGCTGCTGAGGAGCTGGGGTGACCAGCATTGGAACCCCTTCCTCATCAGAGGAGTCAGATATGGTGATGGGTCCATCTCTGAGATTGATCCAGTCTAAAAGTAGGCAGAGAACACTGTTAGGAGGAGGTGGGCATAATCACATTGTCCTTTAATTCAACTTTGGCATGAAAAGGGTCAAGCTTAAAGCCAAGTTTACAGCTAATGGAGTGTTAACTTATCTCCTCAAGCAGCACATGCAACCAAGCATTAAAATGAGCCATTTTTCCATGCTGATCTTTGCCAATAATTCATTTTGGGAATCACCAGAGAAAATCTGACAATTACTATGCTCAAGATTATCAACTTTTTCTTATACTAGACTGGAGGAATCTGTTGATAAAATCTTCTCGACTGCTCATTTCTTAAAAGTGAAATTATGGCCTCCCATCTCACCTCTATTCTTCCAAAGAAATATAAAACACTGCTTTATTCAAACTGATAGGTCTGAAAAAACTTTCACTCAGAAACAGTAAAATTTTCACTTAATATTTAAAATATTAAAATTTGCTCACCTTAGACACAAACCTTAAATATCACTTACTCAAACATATTTCAGTGTTTTAGTCAAACACCCATTTATCATCTATGACAGTAAGCACTTTAATCTTCCTGTTTCCTTTTAAATATAACTAGAGTTAAACTAACCATCTATTGATAGATGTAATAATTCTGTTAAAGGTCTCCAAGTACTTTTATTTGTTTGAAGACAAAGCACGTTTGATATGAATTACTGGATAACACAAATTAATAATTCCTCCATTAAAGCTCTAATATTTTTCTCAAGGTTAATGCCTCATGTATTTTTATGTTACCCAACAACCTGAAAAGCAATATAAAACCAATTATCTCATTTCATTCCTGTAACAGGACTGTGGTAATGCCAAGACAGTAGTTTAAAACAGATACGTCCACGGGATCTAAGGTCAGACTGCCTGGATTCCAGCCTCAGCTGTACCACATACTAGCTATATGATGCCATTATTTACTTCTTTAGGCATCCATTTCCTCAACATTAAAGAAAGGCTAACAACACTGCCTACCTCAAATAGCTGTATTACCTAAAATGCTTGTTTATTATAGTACTTGACACACAGTGAAGTGGCCTGATTTTAAGTCCAGTGCTACCTACACAGAAACAACCAACTGAACTGAGGGCCTGCGGAAGTACATTATAGAGGATTTCTCTAAAACCTGCATGATGAATCCAAGTGATTATCACCATCACCTGCTGAAACCCTACTAAAATGATAGTAAACGAACTTTTAAAAAGTATAACCTCTTAATTACACAAAGAAGAGAAAAGGAGATAATAGCCAGCAGGAGATTTAAAAAAAATTCTGGAAAACAGCAGATTTACACATGACAAGAGCTCTAGAAGAGTGGATAAGGCTCAAATCCACAGCCTGCAGCGGGGGCGGCCAATCAGAGGTGGCCTAATTCATGTTGCAGAATCGTAGATTTCCTGAATAACTGTTCTCAATTACTGTATGCCTTTGGTCATTTCCAGTCTTTAAATGGTTATTTTAGGGCTTCCCTGGTGGCGCAGTGGTTGAGAGTCCACCTGCTAATGCAGGGGACATGGGTTCGTGCCCTGGTCTGGGAAGATCCCACATGCCGCGGAGCGGCTGGGCCCGTGAGCCATGGCCACTGAGCCTGCGCGTCCGGAGCCTGTGCTCCGCAATGGGAGAGGCCACAACAGTGAAAGGCCCGCGTACCGCAAAAAAAAAAAAAAGAAAAGGTTATTTTAGACAATTCTGTCTAATTTTACGGTTGATTTTGGGGAGAAGATTTGCCAAGCTTCTCACTCAGCCATTCCAGAAGACCCACACTGTGGAGGTCCACTCTGAAGAGCCACTGAGGCAGCGAGTCACTAGACACCACGCCAAGAGAGGAAAGGGGTGTCACTGGAACAGCCATAATGAGTAAGATTCTGGCTGCCTTCTGCCACTTGGCTCCCTGAATGCTGGCAAACACTCTTGAATTCCACATTCAAGACACTGTAGATTCCTCTCTGGAAGAATTGGCCCAAGAAAAACACACAGACAACAACCGTGGGGCACCCAGCTAAAAAGTTGGTTTTAAACCTATCACCTTACAGTGAAGCCCAAAGATACTCCCCAACATACCACATATAAACACATTAGCTTTTAAAAATATACTTTAAAATTTTAAAGTATAACAGAGCAAAGGCTATGAATTAACACAAAAGGCCCATACCCGAGTGACCATCACGAAGGTTCGTAAATACATTTCTTGCATGTTAGTAGTCTAAACTACTCACATTAGTTCCTGAAAATACATTCTTTTGATTCTGGCTTCCTTGCAAACAACATGTCTGAGATATATCCACGTTGTTGCATGTTACAGTATGTAGTTTTCGTTGCTGTATGTAATTTACTATATGAATATATCATAAGTTACTTATTCTTCTGTTGACAGACATTTGGGTTGGTTCCAGTCTTGCCTGTTTGGATAATGCTGTTATGAACATTCTTGTATATGTATCTTGATAGACTCATTTCAGTTGGGTACATTCTAAGAGAAGCGCTGAGCCACAGGGAAAGCATATGTTCAATTTTAGTGGACAATGCCAACCAATTTTCCAAATGTCTGTGCCAATTTACACTCCCACCAGCAGTGCAGGAACTGGAAACTTGTTTTGTTGCTCAAAATGTCAATTTTGGTAAACACATTGGGTGCAACATTCAATATATGTTTGTTGCTTATTTATTTATTTAAAACATCTTTACAGGAGTATAACTGCTTTACAGTGGTGTGTTAGTTACTGCTTTATAACAAAATGAATCAGCTATACATACACATATGTCCCCATCTCTCCTCCTCCTCCCTCCCATCCTCCCCATCCCACAAAGCACCAAGCTGATCTCCCTGTGCTATGCGGCTGCTTCCCACTAGCTATCTATTTTACATTTGGTAGTATATATTAGTCCATGCCACTCTCTCACTTCGTCCCAGCTTACCCTTCCCGCTCCCCATGTCCTCAAATCCATTCTCTACATCTTCATCTTTATTCCTGTCCTGCGCCTAGGTTCTTCATAACCATTTTTTTTAAGATTGCATATATATGTGTTAGCATACGGTATTTGTTTTTCTCTTTCTGACTTACTTCACTCTGTATGACAGATTTTAGGTCCATCCACCTCACTACAAATAACTCAATTTCATTTCTTTTTATGGCTGAGTAATATTACATTATATATATGTGCCACATTTTCTTTATCTATTCATCTGTCGATGGACACTTAAGTTGCTTCCATGTCCTGGCTATTGTAAATAGAGCTGCAATGAATATTGTGGTACATGACTCTTTTTGAATTATGGTTTTCTCAGGGTATATGCCCAGTAGTGGGATTGCTGGGTCGTACAGTAGTTCTATTTTTAGTTTTTCAAGGAACCTCCATACTGTTCTCCATAGTGGCTGTATCAATTTACATTCCCACCAAGAGTCCAAGAGGGTTCCCTTTTCTCCACACCCTCTCCAGCATTTATTGTTTGTAGATTTTTTGAGGATGGCCATTCTGACTGGTGTGAAGTGACACCTCATTGTAGTTTTGATTTGCATTTCTCTAATGATTAGTGATGTTGAACATTCTTTCATGTGTTTGTTGGCTATCTGTATATCTTCTTTGGAGAAATGTCTATTTAGGTCTTCTGCCTATTTTTGGATTGGGTTGTTTGTTTTTTTGATATTGAGCTGCACAAGCTGCTTGCAAATTCTGGAGATTAATCCTTTGTCAGTTGCCTCATTTGCAAATATTTTCTCCCATTCCAAGGGTTGTCTTTTCATCTTGTTTATGGTTTCCTTTGCTGTGCAAAAGCTGTTAAGTTTCATTAGGTTCCATTTGTTTATTTTTGTTTTTATTTCCATTTCTCTAAGAGGTGGATCAAAAAGAATCTTGCTGTGATTTATGTCATGGAGTGTTCTGCCTATGTTTTCCTCTAAGAGCTTTATAGTATCTGGCCTTACATTTAGATCTTTAATCCATTTTGAGTTTATTTTTGTGTATGGTGTTAGGGAGTGTTCTAATTTCATTCTTTTACATGTAGCTGTCCAGTTTTCCCAGCACCACTTATTGAAGAGGCTGTCTTTGTTCCACTGTATATTCCTGCCTCCTTAATCAAAAATAAGGTGACCATATGTGTGCGGGTTTATCTCTGGGCTTTCTATCCTGTTCCATTGATCTGTATGTCTGTTTTTGTGCCAGTACCATACTGTCTTGATTACTGCAGCTTTGTAGTATAGTCTGAAGTCAGGGAGCCTGATTCCTCCAGCTCTGTTTTTCTTTCTCAAGATTGCTTTGGCTATTCAGGGTCTTTTGTGTATCCATACAAATTTTAAGATTTTTTTTTCTAGTTCTGTGAAAAATGCCACTGGTAGTTTGACAGAGATTGCATTGAATCTGTACATTGCTTTGGGTAGTATAGTCATTTTCACAATGTTGATTCTTCCAATCCAAGGACTTGCTATTTCTCTCCATCTGTTTGTAGCATCTTTAATTTCTTTCATCGGTGTCTTATAGTTTTCTGCATACAGGTCTTTTGTCTCCTTAGGTAGGTTTATTCCTAGGTATTTTATTATTTTGGTTGCAATGGTAAATGGGAGTGTTTCCTTAATCTCTCTTTCAGATTTTTCATCATTAGTGTACAGGAATTCAAGAGATTTCTGTCTATTAATTTTGTATCCTGATACTTTACCAAATTCATTGATTAGCTCTAGTAGTTTTCCGGTAGCGTCTTTTGGATTCTCTATGTATAATGTCATGTCATCTGCAAACAGTGACAGCTTTACTTCTTCATTTCCAATTTGTATTCCTTTTATCTCTTTTTCTTCTCTGATTGCTGTGGCTACAACTTCCAAAACTATGTTGAATAACAGTGGTGAGAGTGGGCAACCTTGTTTTGTTCCTGATCTTAGTGGAAATGGTTTCAGTTTTTCACCGTTGAGAACAATGTTGGCTGCGGGATTGTCATATATGGCCTTTATTATGTTGAGGTAAGTTCCCTCTATGCTTACTTTATGGAGGGTTTTTATCGTAAAAGGGTGTTAAATTTTGTTGAAAGCTTTCTCTGCATCTATTGAGATGATCATATGGTTTTTCTCCTTCAATTTGTTAATATGGTGTATCACATTGATTGATTTGTATATATTGAACAATCCTTGCATTCCTGGGATAAACCCCACTTGACCATGGTGTATGATCCTTTTAATGTGCTGTTGGATTCTGTTTGCTAGTATTTTGTTGAGGATTTTTTCATCTACATTCATCAGTGATCTTGGCCTGTAGTTTTCTTTCTTTGTGACATCCTTGTCTGGTTTTGGTATCAGGGTGATGGTGGCCTCATAGAATGAGTTTGGGAGTGTTCCTCCCTCTGCTATATTTTGGAAGAGTTTGAGAAGGATAGGTGTTAGCTCTCCTCTAAATGTTTGATAGAATTCGCCTGTGAAGCCATCTGGTCCTGGGCTTTTGTTTTTTGGAAGATTTTTAATCACAGTCTCAATTTCAGTGCTTGTGATTAGTCTGTTTATATTTTCTATTTCTTCCTGGTTCAGTCTCAGAAGGTTGTGCTTTTCTAAGAATTTGTCCAGTTCTTCCAGGCTGTCCATTTTATTGGCATATAGCTGCTTGTAGTAATCTCTCATGATCCTTTGTATTTCTGCAGCATCAGTTGTTACTTCTCCTTTTTCATTTCTAATGCTATTGATTTGAGTCTTCTCCCTTTTTTTCTTGATGAGTCTGGCTAATGGTTTATCAAATTTGTTTATCTTCTCAAAGAACCAGCTTTTAGTTTTATTGATCTTTGCTACTGTTTCCTTCATTTCTTTTGCATTTATTTCTGATCTGATCTTTATGATTTCTTTCCTTCTGCTAACTTTGGGGTTTTTTGTTCTTCTTTCTCTAATTGCTTTAGGTGTAAGGTTAGGTTGTTTATTTGAAATGTTTCTTGTTTCCTGAGGTAGGACTGTATTGCTATAAGCTTCCCTCTTAGAACTGCTTTTGCTGCATCCCGTAGGTTTTGGGTCGCCGTGTTTTCATTGTCATTTGTTTCTAGCTATTTTTTGATTTCCTCTTTGATTTCTTCAGTGATCTCTTGGTTATTAAGTAGTGTATTGTTTAGCCTCCATGTATTTGTATTTTTTGCAGATTTTTTCCTGTAATTGATATCTAGTCTCATAGCATTGTGATCGGAAAAGATACTTGATACGAAATCAATTTTCTTAAATTTACCAAGGCTTGATTTGTGACCCAAGATATGATCTATCCTGGAGAATGTTCCATGAGCACTTGAGAAGAAAGTGTATTCTGTTGTTTTTGGATGGAATATCCTATAAATATCAATTAAGTCCATCTTGTTTAATGTGTGATTTAAAGCTTGTGTTTCCTTATTTACTTTCATTTTGGATGATCTGACCACTGGTGAAAGTGGGGTGTTAAAGTCCCCTACTATGATTGTGTTACTGTCGATTTCCCCTTTTATGGCTGTTAGCATTTGCCTTATGTACTGAGGTGCTCCTATGCTGGGTGCATAAATATTTACAATTGTTATATCTTCCTTCTTGGATTGATCCCTTGAACATTATGTAGTGTCCTTCTTTGTCTCTTGTAATAGTCTTTAGTTTAAAGTCTATTTTGTCTGATATGAGAACTGTTACTCCAGCTTTCTTTTGATTTCCATTTCCATCCCCTCACTTTCAGTCTGTATGTGTCCCTAGGTCTGAAGTGGGTCTCTTGTAGACAGCATATATATGGGTCTTGTTTTTGTATCCATTCAGCCAGTCTATG
Source organism: Stenella coeruleoalba (assembly GCF_951394435.1). Classification (NCBI taxonomy): domain Eukaryota; kingdom Metazoa; phylum Chordata; class Mammalia; order Artiodactyla; family Delphinidae; genus Stenella; species Stenella coeruleoalba. Next base: position 84,003,107 of record NC_137161.1, on the reverse strand, counting down.
TCTTTTGGTTGGAGCATTTAATCCATTTACATTTAAGGTAATTATCGATATGTATGTTCTTATTACCATTTCCGTGATTGTTCTGGGTTTGTTACTGTAGGTCTTTTCTTTCTCTTGTGTTTCCTTCCTAGAGAAGTTCCTTTAGCATTTATTGTATAGCTGGTGCTGAATTCTCTTAGCTTTTGCTTGTCTGTGAAGGTTTTAATTTCTCCATCAAATCTGAATGAGATCCTTGCTGAGTAATCTTGGTTGTAGGTTTTTCCCTTTCATCACTTTAAATATGTCCTGCCACTCCCTTATGGTTTGCAGAGTTTCTGCTGAAAGATCAGCTGTTAACCTTATGGAGACTCCCTTGTATGTTATTTGTTGTTTTTCCCTTGCTGCTTTTAATACTTTTTATTTAATTTTTGATAGTTTGATTAATATGTGTCTTGGCGTTGTTTCTCCTTGGATTTATCCTGTACGGGACTCTCTGTGCTTCCTGGATGTGATTAACTCTTTCCTTTCCCATATTAGGGAAGTTTTCAACTATAATCTCTACAAATATTTTCTCAGTCCCTTTCTTTTTCTCTTCTTCTTCTGGGACCCCTGTAATTCAAATGCTGGTGTGTTTAATGTTGTCCCAGAGGTCTCTGAGACTGTCCTCAATTTTTTTCATTCTTTTTTCTTTATTCTGCTCTGCAGTAGTTATTTCCACTATTTTATCCTCCAGGTCACTTACCTGTTCTTCTGCCTCAGTTATTTTGCTACTGATTCCTTCTAGAGAATTTTTAATTTCACTTATTGTGTTGTTCATCATTGTTTGTTTGCTCTTTAGTTCTTCTAGGTTCTTGTTAAATGTTTCTTGTATTTTCTCCATTCTATTTCCAAGATTTTGGATCATCTTTACTCTCATTACTCTGAATTCTTTTTCAGGTAGACTATTTCCTCTTCATTTGTTTGGTCTAGTGGGTTTTTACCTTTCTCCTTCATCTGCTGTGTGTTTCTCTCTCATCTCATTTTGCTTAACTTACTGTGTTTGGGGTCTCCTTTTCGCAGGCTGCAGGTTTGTAGTTCCCATCGTTTTTGGTGTCTGCCCCCAGTGGCTAAGGTTGGTTCAGTGGGTTGTGTAGGCATCCTGGTGGAGGGGACTGGTGCCTGTGTTCTGGAGGAAGAGGCTAGATCTTGTCTTTCTGATGGGCAGGACCGCATCCGATGGTGTGTTTTGGGGCGTCTGTGACCTTATTATGATTTTAGGCAGCCTCTCTGTTAATGGGTGGGGTTGTGTTACTGTCTTGCTAGTTGTTTGGCATAGGGTGTCCAGCACTGTAGCCTGCTGGTCGTTGAGTGGAGCTGGGTCTTGGCATTGAGATGGAGATCTCTGGAAGAGCTTTTGCTGTTTAATATTACATGGAGCCAGGAGGTCTCTGGTGGACCAATGTCCTGAACTTGGCTCTCCCACCTCAGAGACACAGGCCTGACACCCAGCCAGAGCACCAAGACTCTGTGGGCCACATGGCTCAGAAGAAAAGGGAGAAAAAAAGAAAGAAACAAAGAAATTAATAAAATAAAATTGTTATTAAAATAAATAAATAATATTAAAAATAAAAAAATTTTAAAGTAATTAAAAAAAAACGGACAGACAGAACCCTAGGACAAATGGTAAAAGCAAAGCTATACAGACAAAATCACACAAAGAAGCATACACATACAAACTCACAAAAAGAGAAAAAGGAATAAAATATATATATCGTTGCTGCCAAAGTCCACTGCCTCAATTTTGGAATGAGGTTGTCTATTCAGGCATTCCACAGATGCAGGGTACATCAAGTTGAGTGTGGCGATATAATCCACTGCTCCTGAGGCTGCTGGGAGAGATTTCCCTTTCTCTTCTTTGTTTGCACAGCTCCTGGGGTTCAGCTTTGGATTTGGGCCCACCTCTGCGTGTAGGTCAGCTGAGGGCATCTGTTCCTTCGCTCAGACAGGACGGGGTTAAAGTAGCAGCTGATTAGGGGGCTCTGGCTCACTCAGGCCAGGGGGAGGGAGGGGTACAGAATGCGGGGCGAGCCTGTGGTGGCAGAGGCTGGTGTGACGTAGCAACAGCCTGAGGTGCGCCGTGTGTTCTCCCGGGGAAGCTGTCCCTGGATCATGGGACCCTGGCAGTGGCGAGCTGCACAGGTTCCCAGGAGGGGAGGTGTGGACAGTGACCTGTGCTTGTACACAGGCTTCTTGGTGTCTGTCGCGGCTGGCTTAGCGTCTCATGCCCGTCTCTGGGGTCTGTACTGATAGCCACGGCTTGCACCTGTCTCTGGAGCTCGTTTAGGTGGTGATCTGCATCCCCCTCCTTGCGCACCCTGAAACAATGGTCTCTCGCCTCTTAGGCAGGTCCAGACTTTTTCCCGGACTCCCTCCCGGCTAGCTGTGGCACACTAGCCCCCTTCAGGCTGTGTTCATGCAGCCAACCCCAGTCCTCTCCCTGGGATCTGACCTCCGAAGCCCGAGCCTCAGCTCCCAGCCCCCGCCCGCTGCAGCGGGTGAGCAGACAAGCCTCTCAGGCTGGTGAGTGCTGGTCGGCACCAATCCTCTGTGCGGGAATCTCTCCACTTTGCCCTCTGCAACCCTGTTGCAGTGCTCTCCTCTGTGGCTCTGAAGCTTCCACCCCCCGCCCTCCCACACACACCCCGTCTCTGCCAGTGAAGGGGCTTCCTAGTGTGTGGAAACTTTTCCTCCTTCACAGCTCCCTCCCAGTGGTGCAGGTCACGTCCCTATCCTTTTGTCTGTTTTTTCTTTTGTCCTACCCATGTACGTGGGGAGTTTCTTGCCTTTTGGGAAGTCTGAGGTCTTCTGCCAGCATTCAGTAGGTGTTCTGTAGGAGTTGTTCCACATGTAGATGTAGTTTTGATGTATTTGTGGGGAGGAAGATGATCTCCACGTCTCACTCCTCTGCCATCTTGAAGGTCTCTCTGTACTCACAATCTGGGTGTATGACTGTTGTCTCCTTTTCTTCACATTCCAGGGCTCTTTGCTCAAAGAAGGTGACCAGGTTCAGCTTAGAGACAGCAACACCTGGTGCGTGGCCTGGAGGGCAGACAGGGTTTCAGCCGCCCGGGTCTGTCCCGAGTACAGTGGCAGTCCCATATATGTTTATTATGTCCAGTTTGTTGATCGTGTTCTTCCAGTGTTCCATATTTATACAAATGTTTCTGTGTGCTTGATCTCTCTCAGTTATTGAAAGAAACATGTTAAAAATCTCCCATTTTGACTGTAGATTTGTCCAACTCTCCTTTTAGTTCTGTCAATGTTTTCTTTGTATATTTTGATACCATATTACTACTCTATAGAGATTAGAATTGTTCTATGTTCCCAGAATCTATCTTTCCCAGAACTCTTTATCTGTGTTAACACTTCTGGCTGGATTGTCTACTTTATATAATAACATATAGACTTAACAGCTCTGTCTTGAGGGCTACTGTTTGCATAATATATCTTTTTTTTTATTCTTGTACTTTTAACCTTTCTTTATTTTATCTTTATTTTTAAGGCTATCTTCACTGAATATAAAATTTTAGGTGAATACTATTCAGCAATTAAAAGGGATTGAATTACTGATACATGCAACAACATGGATGAATCAAAAAAATTATGCTGTGCAAAAGAATTCAGGACAAAAAGTAAACACTGTATGATTCTATTTATATGAACCTGTATAGTGACAAAAAGCAAATCAGTGGTTTCCTTAGTTCAGGAGTGGGGTGAGGACTACCTGCAAAGGGGCATATAGGAATCTTTCTGGATATGTTCTACATCATGATGAGGTGGTGGTTATATGGGTATATTCATTTTTCAAAACTCACTGAACTATACACTTAAAATGTGTCTAGTTCCTCATGACAAAATTCTTCACAACGGGTGCAAAATACACAAAACGTGTCCAACAGAAAAATATACCTCTAAAGCCAATAATTTCCCAGAATAAATTAGTTGTTCTTAAAGAGACTTTGTTGAAGTATATTTAAGACTCAGTTAAAAAAACAATCACAACATTTATTTGATATACATGTTCAGAAAATTTGGAAATGATCATACATACAAATTACAACTAGAATTTAAAACTTCCTAAACCACAATAAATTATGGCTATAATCACTACCAAGTTAGAATACACATTAATAAAATCCTAAAAAATTCAGTATTTCTTTTGTTTTCATAATTTGCATAGCTTAAACAAACTTGTTTTTCTCAATTTATTTGCATAAAAAATTTGCTCAATTTTAAATTATCTAAAAGCCCTATATATATAATTTACCTTCTGCTGAAAAAAAAAAGTCTTCATAAGCACAAAATATTATCAACGGGAAAACACACAAAAAATGGTAAAACTCTTTCCATGGAATTTATACTTATGATCTTTTCCTACTCATCAGCATAACGTTTTTCCTTTTAGTCTAGATGTAACTGTGAATTACGATCTGATAGGAAATTTCCTATGCATTTAGGAATCTTAGAGAAATGTAGGCTCCCTTCCCTTTATGAATGAATGAATTTCCCCTAATTTTAAACTGTAAAGTCAAAGAATACACGTCCTAAAATTCCTTGTAAGGCTAAACCAGAATCTTCTGGCAAAAACTAAATTAAGTATTGTCTGAGGGACCAGAAGTGCTTTAGCAGCAGATTCAGTACTTTCAGAATGCACAGGCCTGGAGGTGCACTCCTCTGCAGTCACTGTTCCTTCAAAAACTGAGAACTACCACAGTTCCTATACTCCTACCTCTTAAGATTTAATCTACTTGTGATAGAAGGTTCTTAAACTTCATTCATGCCAGCAAGAATCACCATTTAACACAAAATTCTAGTCTGATGAGTCCATTTAAACCTGATGTCCTGAGATATAAAAATGAAACGTCTCTGGGTTTTACATGGTGCAGAACAGATTCATTTCGAAGACGATATAACTGTAACACTAAGGGAAAAAGCAATGATGAAAGAGAGAATGTGAGAACACTTACCTCGTCCCCGGTGGCAGTGGAAGTTGTTCAAGTGAATTACCTCTTCATTGTTGTTTCCCTCTGCCATTTTCCAATGCAGACATACAGCTATGTGCTTGCTAATATCTGAACATGGTGACTACCTGTTCCAAAGAGTCTGAAAAAAAAAAAAAAAAGAACATTAAGAATGAGGGAATATCAAAACTCTTCCCACATACCTGGTCAAGGTAGCATTCTAAGCTTATCGTGAAAACACCACTAAAAAGAAAAATAGGGGCTTCCCTGGTGGCACAGTGGTTAAAGAATCTGCCTGCCAATGCAGGGGACACAGCTTCAAGTCCTGGTCTGGGAAGATCCCACATGCCGTGGAGCAACTAAGCCCGTGCGCCACAACAACTGAGCCTACACTCTAGGGCCCGCGTGCCACAACTACTGAAGCCCGCGTGCCACAACTACTGAAGCCCGCGTGCCTAGAGGCCGTGCTCCACAACAAGAGAAGCCACTGCGATGAGAAGCCCATGTCCCACAACAAAGAGTAGCCCCCTGCTTGCCACAACTAGAGAAAACCCATGCGCAGCAATGAAGATCCAACGCAGCCAATAAATAAGTAAATAAAATAAATTTAAAAAAAAAAAAGAAAAAGAAAAATAAGGGGACATCCCTGGTGGCACACTGGTTAAGACTCCGCACTCCCAATGCAGGGGGCCCAGGTTCGATCCCTGGCCAGGGAACGAAATCCCACATGCATGCTGTGACTCAGTTTGTGTGCCACAACTAAGGAGCCCATGTGCCGCAACTAAAGAGCAGGCAAGCGGCAACTAAGGAGCCAGCGAGCTGCAACTAAGGAGCCCACCTGCTGCAACCAAGACCCAGCACAACAACAACAAAATAATAATAAATAAATAAATGAAAAATGAATAACTAAAAAGCTAACAGAACGGGACTTCCCTGGTGGCGCAGTAGTTATTAAGAATCCGCCTGCCAATGCAGGGGACATGGGTTCGAGCCCTGGTCTGGGAGGATCCCACATGCCGTGGAGCAACTAAGCCCGTGCACCACAACTACTGAGCCTGTGTTCTAGAGCCCGCGAGCCACAGCTACTGAGCCCGCGTGCTGCAACCACCGAAACCCACGCACCTAGAGCCTGTGCTTCTCAACAAGAGAAGCCACCACAATGAGAAGCACGCGCACTGCAACAAAGAGTAGCCCCTGCTCGCTGCAACTAGAGAAAGCCCATGCACAGCAATGAAGACCCCATGCAGTCAAAAAAATAAAATAAAAATGTGTTATCTATAGCAACTTATATAAAATAAATAAATGAATAAATAATAAAAAAAGCTAACAGAAGAGGAAAAACAGAAATTAAAAAAAACATTACTGGGGCTTTCCCTGGTGGTGCAGTGGTTGAGAGTCCGCCTGCCGATGCAGGGGACACGGGTTCGTGCCCCGGTCTGGGAAGATCCCACATGCCACAGAGCGGCTGGGCCCGTGAACCATGGCCGCTGAGCCTGCGCCTCCGGAGCCTGTGCTCCGCAACAGGAGAGGCCACAGCAGTAAGAGGCCCGCGTACCGCAAAAAAAACCCCAAACAAACCATTACTGCAAAAGAACATACAAAAGAACATACAAAAGATCAGCAAAGGATCAAAGAACAGATGGAACGTATATTTTAAAAAAGTAAAATTAAACCGGAAAAGTTAAAATGAAATAAACAAAAAAAGGAACTAAAAAACATTTTTCAAAAAGTAAATTAAAAACTCAATTACCGCAACCTATGGAATGGGTGAAAATATCTGCAAATCATAACCCCTAATAAGGTGCTAAAATTCAGAATATATAAAGAACTCACAGAGATCAATGGCAAAAAACCCAAAATAATCCAATTTTTAAAAATGGGCAAAGGACCTAAATAGACATTTTCCCAAATAAGATATTCAAATGGCCAACAGGTATGTTAAAAGGTGCTCAACAGCACTAAACATCAGGGAAATGCAAATCAAAATCACCTCTGCCTGTCAGAATGGGTATCATTCATTCAAAAACTCATTGTTATGAACGATAACAATGCTAGCAGGATATGGAAAAAGGGGAACCTTTGTACACTGTTGGTGGGATTATAAGTTGGAACAGCCACTAAGGAAAACAGTATGGAGGTTCCTCAAAAATTTTAAAATAGAACTACCGCATGATCCAGCAATTCCACTTCTGGGTATATATCTGAAGGAAACGAAATATCTCGATACTTTGAAGATATCTGCACTGCCATGTTCACTACAGCACTATTTATAATAGCCAAGACATGGAAGCAACCTAAGTGTCCACTGACAGATGAATGGGTAAAGAAAATGGAATACTATTCAACTACAAAAAAGAAGAAAACCCTGACATCTGAGACAACATCGATGGACTCTGAGAGCATTATACTAGGTGAAATAAGTCAGACAGAGAAAAACAAATTCTGTATGATCTCACTTACATGTGGAATCTAAAAACAAACAAGCAAACAAAAAAAAAACAAAACTATAAAAAAAGACTCACAGAAAAAGAGATCAGATTTGTGTTTACAAGAGGTGGGAGAATTGGATGAAGGTGGTCAAAAGGTAAAACTTCCAGGTATAAGATAAACAAGTATTGGGGATGTAATGTACAGCATGGGGACTAAGGTTAACACTGTTGTCTGGTGCATCTGAAAGTTGCTAAGAAGGTAAACCCTAAAAGTTCTCATCATAGGGAGAAAAAACTTTTTTCTTTTGGTATCTATATGGATGGATGTTAACTAAACTTATCGTGGTAATCATTTCAGTGTACGTAAGTCAAGTCATTATGCTGTACAACTTTAAAAAATTCAACTGTATCAGAAATTATATTACATAAACAGACTACTACAATTAAAAAAAAGATTATCAGAATGGATAAATGAAACCCAACTAAGTGTGTTTTACAAGATAAACAGTGTAAGTACAAGAAAACTGAAATATTTAAAGTAAAAGGATAGAAAGCAAACATCAAACGTTAACAACTCATCTAATAAGTCCTTAATTTCAGATACTGTAGTTCTTAATTATAAAATGTCCATCTGAGGAAATGCAGATGGCCAACAGGCACATGAAAAGATGTTCAACATCGCAAATCATCAGGGAAATACAAATCAAAACCACAAAGAGATATCAACACACATCTGTCAGAATGGCCATCATTAAAAAGAACACAAATAACAAATATTGGAGAGGATGGGGAGAAAAGGGAACCCTCGTACACTGTTGGTGGGAATATAAACTGGAGCAACCACTATGGAAAACAACATGGAGGTTTCTCAAAAAACTAAAAATAGAACTACCATATGACCTAGGAATTCCACTCTTGGGTATTTATCTGAAAAAAACAAAAACACTAATTCGAAAAGATACCTGCACCCCAATGTTCATCGCAGCATTATTTACAATTGCCAAGATATTGAAGCAACTTAAGTGTCCATCAAAAGATGAATGGATAAAAAAGATGTGGTATATTTATGCAGTGAAATACTACTCAGCCATAAAAAAAAAGAACAAAGTTTTGCCATTTGCAGCAACACGAATGGACTTGGAGGGCATTATGCTAAGTGAAATAAGACAGAGAAAGACAAATACTGTAAAGTATTACTTATATGTGGAATCTAAAAAATACATCAAACTATTGAATGTAACAAAAAAGTAGGAGACTCACACATATAGAGAACAAAGCAGTGGTTACCAGTGGAGAGAGGAAAGGGGGAAGGGGCAATAATATAGGGGTAGGGGGAAATAAAGGTACAAAATATTAGGTATAAAATAAGCTACAAGGATATACTGATTGTACAACACGGGGAATATAGTCAATATTTTATAATAACTATAAATAGAATATAACCGTTTAAAATTGTAAATCACTGTATTTGTACACCTATAATTTATATAATATTGTACAGCAACTATATGTCAATAAAAAGTCCATCTGATTTTTAAAAATAAATTCTAGTTCTCTGTTGAAATTCTCTTTTTAACTACTTTATCCCCCTGCTCTTTACAAAACCCATAAAAAACTGCATGAGTGCACTAGTATCTGACAAAATGGATATTACAAGTATTATTACAAACAAGTAGGGAGATTTCATCCAGATAAGGTCAACTCACAGAAGATATAACAACGTTAAGCCTGTATGAACTTAATAACACAGTTTCAAAATATATATGGCTTAAATTGACAGACCTTAAAGAAGTAAGACAAATCCACACCTACAGCTGGACAGAAGACTTGAACAGCACTATCAAACAGCTGACTTTACTGACATTTATAGATCACTCCACCTAACTACTGCAGAATACACATTCTTTTCAGAAGCACCAGGAACATTTACAGAACAGACTACATGCTGAGCCATAAAGCTAGCCTCAACAAATGTGCTGGGTTTGAAATCATACAGCATGTGTTGTATGACAACAGTCAGTAAAAGAAAAATTGGAAATTACTACGTATTAGAAATTAAGTAACCTAAACAACCCATGGGTTAAAAAAATTACATTGAAAATTAGAAACTATTTTGACTGAACTGAAAGGTAATGAAAACAAAACATATCAAAATTTGTGGGATAGAATTAAAGCAGTGCTGAGAGGATAATTTACAGGTCCAAATGCATACTTTAGAGAAGAAAAAACAACCCAAAAATCATTGATTTAAGCTTTGATCTCAAGAAGTTAGAAAAAGGGCAGTAAATTAAACCCAGAAAAAGTACACAGAAAAAACTTATAAGAGCAGAAACTGAAACAGATTATAAACATAAAACTGAGAAAAATCAAAGCAAAAAGGTTTCTCTAAAAAGATAAATAACATACAAAAAATCTAAAAAGATTAAATAAGATTGATAAACCTTTATTAAGAATGATTAAGAAAAAAAGGGAAAAAACACAAATTACCACCATCTGGAATGTTAAAGAAGACATCACTACAGATTCCACAATATAAAAAAATACGATGAATAACTTTATACCACTTAATTTGAAATTTTAACTGAAATAAACTCCTTGAGACACAATTTACCACAATTGAACAAAAAAATTAAATTTCAACAGATCTCTATCAAATAAAGAAACTGAGTAAGTAATTAATAACCTTCCCACAAAGTATACAGCAAGCCCAGTAAAGTTTCCTAAACATTTGAAGAAGAAATGTAACTAGTATTACAAAAACTCAGAGAACAGAAAAAGAGCAAACATTATTTCTGAAATCATTTTACGAGGCTAGCACAATTTTGATACTGAACGGTGATGAGAACATTACTAGAAAGACTAGAATCTCTCATGAACACAAATGAAAAATCCTAACCAAAGCAATGCAACATTCATTACTAGAGTAAAAGAAAACTACATAGTCACTGCAGTTGAAAAAAAAAAGTGTTCAAAATTAACACCTATTCATGACTAAAATCTCTCAGCAAATTGGTACTGGAAGTGAATTTCCTTCATCTAATTAAAGCCGTTTCAAAAACACTAGAGCAATCCTCACACCGAAGAGTGAAACACTGAAAAGCTTTCTCTCTGAAACTGAGTTTTTACCATTTTTTGGTCAACACTGTATTGGAGGTTGTAGCAAGCAGAGTCAGGCAATAAAAAATAAAATATCAGGTTGAAAGGAAGAAATAAAAGTGGCATTATTTGCAGATAAGATTGTGGTACTGATGCAAAGATAGAAAAATAGAACAGAGGGCTCAGAAACACAGCCACATACACCTGGTCACCCACATAAAAACAAAGGTGTTAGTGAAATGCAGTGGGAAGAATGGCCTTTTCAATAAACATTGCTGGGCCAAGTGGATATCTATATGGGAAGAAAATGAGCCTTGATACATTCCTTATACCACCCATCAACATCAATTCCAGATAGATTACATGAAAGAGAAAACAAAGATACTAGAATATTACAAGAGAACAAAATTATGTATATCTGTATGTGTAACTGTACACAGAGATACCACTGGAATAAGTGAATGAATGAAAAACAAAATCTCTAGATACAAGGCCAACATACAAAAAATGAACTAGTATGAAACAATTAGACAAAAAGACATTTTAAAAGAGTAGCATCAAAAACAATCAAATAACACGGATGAACACATGAAAAATGTGTAAGACCTCTACACAGAAAACTGTAAAACATCACTGAGAGAAATTAAAGAGTAGATAAATGGAGAGACATACCACATTTGTGGGTTGGAAGACTCAAGTTTGTAAAGATGTCAATTCTCCCCAAATTGGTCTACAAGTTTAAGACAGCCTTAGATTTAAAAAATGGATATGTACTAGATGATTCTAAAACTTACAGGAAAATGTAAAGAACCAAGAATAAGTAAAGCATTCATAAACAAAAACAAAACATGGAGAATTTATACTACTGGATATTTAGTCTTATTATTATAAAGCTACAATAATTAAGACAATGTGGTATTGGCAGAAGAAGAGAAAAATAGACCAATGGAACAGAGTCCACAAACAGATTCATTCACATATGGACGACTGATTTATGACAAAAGCAGCACTGCAGAGCAGTGGATAAACATGATTTTTAAAACTATGTGACACTGTACTGGAAAACTATATTTTGGGAGCATAGGAAAGATCAAAGAACTAGACCTCTTCTTCATGCCTTAGATGAAAACAATTTCAGGTGAACTTTTGATTTAAATGGTAAGGTAAAATAATAAAGTTTCTGGAAGATAACATAAGAAAATACCTGCACAAATCGGAGCTGGAAAATATATCTTAAACAGGAAATAAAAAGGGCTGTCCACCAAAGAAAAGACTGAAATATTGTACATTAAGATAAAATACTTCTGTTCACCAAAGAAATTATTAAGAGTGAAAAGGCAAGCCACTGGGAAAAGAAATTTGCAATACATATAACAAAGGTTCCTATCCAGAAAATATAAAGAACTCCTACATGTTAACTGAAAATAGAAAAAAAAAAAAAAAAAAAAAAAAGAAAAGAAGAATCAGACAACTTGAAAAATGGGGGCTTCCCTGGTGATGCAGTGGTTAGGAATCTGCCTGCCAGTGCAGGGTTCAAGACACGGGTTCAAGCCCTGGTCCGGGAGGATGCCACATGCCACGGAGCAACTAGTCTCATTCACCACAACTAATGAGCCTGCACTCTAGAGCCTGTGAGCCACAACTATTGAAGCCCGTGCGCCTAGAGCCCGTGCTCCGCAACAAGAGAAGCCACCGCAATGAGAAGCCTGCGCACAATGAAGAGTAGCTCCCACTCGCTGCAACTAGAGAAAGCCCGAGCGCAGCAGTGAAGACCCAAAGCAGCCAAATATAAATAAACAAATAAATAAATTCTGGGAAGATGGCAGTAATGGTGGCACCATAGCTTTTAAACCTCCCCAAATTTTCAAATAAAAACAGAAAAAAATTCCCTGGTTACAAAAATTCCAGTTTACACAAAAACAAGACAAAACAAAGGAGTCTCCACAGACTCCAAACTGCAAGCACATGAGGACAAACCACCAAGAGCCACACAATTTCTGAAGCATCATTGGTGCCTCAGAAAGCACAGGGTACCATTCAAACCTGAGAACAGTATCAATATATAACCCCAAATAAGCGACAGGAATTCACTGGAAAGCACACAGGCCAATCTGAAAAAGGAGCTAATACTACGAAGCGGTTTTGCTCAATTCAATTGTGTGTAAGTGCAAGGAGGCCCTGACCCTGTAAGATCTGAAAAAGATATAGCAGTCTAGGATCCATGAAGTTTTGAAACTCATCAACCAGGGCTTCCTGACAGGACACAGCCCTATGAGAAGAAAATGCTGGGAACAGTTAAACTGAGTAAGATAGAGACAAAGGAAAGAGAAGTTAGGTCCAGATAAAAATAGAGAACAGAATCAAGAAGTCTCAAAAAGCAAGCTGCCATATTTTGAACATTGTATGAAGAGGAGCTCTGTGAAGTTAGAAAAAGTTATCCTAAACTACATCTCCTTCTAAAAGTCCAAGAAAGCATCCATTAACAGAGGAATGGATAAAGAAGACGTGATACATACATACAAGGGACTATTACTCAGCCATAAAAAAGAACAAAATAATGCCATTTGCAGCAACATGGATGGACCCAGAGACTGTCCTACTGTCAGACAGAGAAAGACAAATACCATATGATATTGCTTATATGTGGAATCTAAAAAAGGGTACAAATGAACTTATCTACAAAGCAGAAACAGAGCTGCAGATGTAGAAAACAGACCTATGGTTACCAGGGTGCAAGGGGGGTGAGGAGGGATAAATTGGAAGACAGGGATTGACATATACACACTACTACATATAAAATAGGTAACTAATGAAGACCTACTGTATAGCACAGGGAACTCTACTCAATACTCTATAATGGCCTATACGGGAAAAGAGTCTAAAAGAGTGGATATATGTATATGTATAACTGAATCACTATGCTGTACACCTGAAACTAACACAACATTGTAAATCAACTATACTCCAATAAAATTTTTTTTAAAAATCCAAAAAGCTAATTTCACTAAAAATTAACAAAGAAAAGAACTGATGTCAAATCTCATATAAAGGTGTAAGAAAAACAAGAAGCAAAACATCCCTATAAACAATAACATGCCAGAAAGATGTAACAACCTAAGGGTCACTAAGAAAATAATATAAGACATAAAATAACAACATAAATCAGAACTAGAAAAACTCAGAAATGAAGTGACATATCTCAGGAAAGAAACAGAAATTAAATAAAGTGTTTTAGGAATGCAAAGTAAATTAGAAGAAACACAAGTGTTAATAAACACAACACATACTGCTTTAGGAGAACTGAAAGGTGAAAGGAAAATTTTAAATAGAAAAAAGGAGATAAAGGAGCTCTTGAATAAACTGAAAGGGAAGAAAACACAAAAAACTGTAACTGAAAAAAAAAAACTTTCCTAAAGTAAAAATATTAAAGCAACATTTCAAAAGAGCACAGTACATACCTAAGGAAAGCAACCCAGAATGACAACCATCAAGACACATTCTAGTAAAATTACTGGACTTTAAAGAAAGAAAAAAATCCTTTAGCATCTGGGCTTGAGAATTATAACAGAAAAAATTAAGATTATTAACAGATTTTTACAGTGATGCTTTAAGACACTCGTAAACAGATTAAGATACTTTAGAAAAAAACGTGAGCCATAAATTTTATATCCAGCAAAACTAATTTTAAGAAAAAAGTGCACAAACTTAACAATGTACAAGAACTTCCTACAAGATTTTCCTGAGGAAACAACAGAAAAGCAAGCTTCAGGCAACCAAAATGACTAGAGAGACACTGACACAAAGACTAGTGGTAAACATGAAATACATAATTACTTACAGTACTAAGATTAAATTATAACTAAGATTGAATGATACAGTACAATTATAAAAATTATGGGGAAGGGAAGCATATGAAAGATTTTAAAGTTGTTTACAGTAATCATGCTAGTGGTGACATTCTGAGACTTTCATTTTGACACTTTTGGCTGTGTTAAAACAAAGTTGCATATTCCAATTCTATCAATCCCTGTGTCCTTGAGAATCAAGATTCTTAGTGTGGTAAAAAGGAATTATAATATAGAAGCAATAAAGTAAGTTAAGTAAAACCACTGTAGTCCTAAATTTCAATTATAAATATTAGTATAAACTCGTAAAATATTTTACTTCCATCCAAAAAAAAAGAAGTTTTCAAACAAGACCTGCTTGTAGCAATGAACATCCATGGTGCCCAGATTATTTGAAATACTATTTCTCATCTAAAGAGATGAAGGCTTTTGGGACAAATTACTAATTCCAAGTCTGGGGCAGGAATCATACAAAATGAACATGGAACATCTTGTCATATCCCATATCAAGGAAGCTATCAAAGACTACTTATCAAAGTCTGAATCCTGTCAGAATAAATTCCTGAAGAGGCTTCCACTGGCCAAAGATGGAACATTTTGAACTTCAGTAAAGATAATAATTGTTATGGTACAAACATCTTAGAAAAATGTATAAATGAAAGTGTTCATAATTTTTTTAAAGTCATTTTCAGAAGATGATAGTCAACCAATACATTATCTTTAAACCTAGTAAAACAAAGGCAAAGAATCAGGCATTTTCTTGCCTTTTCTATATAAACTATATCACTGGATAACCAAACAGTAGATGAGGAAATCATTTCTTTATAAAATTACTGTAGTATTAATTTAAAAATTCAATGAAAATATCACCATTTTGCAATCCTCAGTAATTTACTGGGCCTTGGAATTCCCTGGCGTTCCAGTGGTTAGGAGTTGGCACTTTCATTCTGGTGGCCCAGGTTCAATCCCTGGTCAGGGAACTAAGATCCCACAAGTGGGAAAAAAAAAAATAAAAAATTACTGGACCTAGACATTGAATATCATTGACTCTAACATCATAGAGACAATAAGACATAACTGCCTTCTGAGGAAAGAACACTATCTACTGTCTTGACAGAAACAATCAGATCTGTACACAGCCTAATTTTTAGAATAGAAGCTATCTGAAAAACAAAATTTTTGAATTACACCATTAAGTATGCCATCTAGATCAGGTATTCTCAATGGGGGCAATTTTGCAAGGGGGTAAAAATATCTTATATATTACAATGGTTTGTCATCCTCCCAAATTCAATCCCACCCAACAAAATCTTACTCCTTAGTATTTAATGGGGGAGAATCAGGAAAAAATGTCTAAAATGGCTCTACAGGGAGGAATGATTTTTTTTTTTTAAGCCTGACAAACACCTATCTAGGTGCTGGGAAACTAACAGGTCAAATGATTCAGGTTCAACAACAGATAAATTATAAGGAAAAATGAAAGGAATGGAAGAGAAACCCTAGATTTAAAAGATATAGGGATGCACTCAGGTGAAAAAACCATAAAGAAATACAAGAAAATGATCAGACTAATGGTTAATTTCAGGGGGAAGGAATGAATTATGCTCAGGACAGCATGCATAGAGGAGGCTTGGGGATGATCTACTTCTTGCCCTAAGTAGTACATACAAACACCTTATAATAATTCATTAAGCCATACATGTTTTATATATTGTTTTATTTGTAAAGGGCAAAAAACTCCCATGAGATATTGCATACCCATAAGGATTGCTAGAAGCCTGAAAATTGAAGACCAAGTGTTGCTGAGGATTTGGAGCAATGGGGACTTTCATGTACTATTGGTAGGAGAGAAAACTGGTACCACAACTGTGCAAAAAAGAATCCTTGAGGGCTTCCCTGGTGGCACAGTGGTTGGGAGTCCGCCTGCCAATGTGGGGGGCGCGGGTTTGTGCCCCGGTCCGGGAGGGTCCCGCGTGCCGCGGAGCGGATGGGCCCGTGAGCCGTGGCCGCTGGGCCTGTGCGTCCAGAGCCTGTGCTCTGTGACGGGGGAGGCCGCGGCAGTGGGAGGCCCACATACCACACACACACAGAAAAAAGAATCCTTGATACTTTATCAATTATAGTGGAAAATATAAATCCTGGAAGACTCAACAATCCACTGTAAAATCTGTACTACAGAAATGTACACTTATACGCACCAAGTCTATGCACAAGAATGTTCACAGCAGCACTATTCCTAACAGCCAAACACTGAAAAGGACTCATATCAATGATGGAATGGACAAATACACTGAGGTATGCTCATACAATTGAAACATACACAGCATCAAGAATCAAGCCATTGTAGTCACACACAAAATGAATGGATCTTAAAACATAATGGTTGAGTGAAGGAATTCAGACATAAAAGAAAATATACTGAATGCCTCCATTTAGATAAAGTTTAGGCATAGGCCTAAACTTAGCTGTTTGGGGTGAAATTTCTTTGTGTGTGTGTTGTATTTAACAATGGAAAACTTAGAGGGAAAAAAGTCACCATAAGGGAAAAAAGTCACCCTAAGGGAAAAAGAGAGTGGTTGCCTCTGTGAAACAGTATTTGGGGGTCAAGAGAATTATTGCTTTTATTTCTTTCTGTAGTTTGATTTTTGAACCATTTTCTTGCTTTACTCTGACGGACATCACAAGAATGAAAATCAGTAAGTAAGAACCAATGGGGGACAATTATAACTGCTACAGTGGCTTTTTAGTTCCAAGATCCTATCTGTAACCTACCCACTCAAGGTTTTTCTTCCTCTCTAAGAAAATCTCAATTTTCTTTGCCTTCCTGGGAGAAATCATGTACTTCAGAGGAGGTGGGCCCCAGACCCTGGCTTATTATATGATGTCTATAGATAGTCAAATAATGTCATCATTTTCCCAACTTAAGATACTATAAAATTTTATATCAAGACTATGTTTAAGTATTACAACAGAACTTTCTGGTATCTATAACTGAACATAGGTATCTCAATGTTTAAAAATTATAAACCCAAGCATAAGTTTAAGTATCTCACTTGAAATAACAATAATGATGTTATTGATTTTGTAAATAGCATGGTATAATGGAAAGAGCTCTGGTATCAAATTTCAACT
This sequence comes from Stenella coeruleoalba, assembly GCF_951394435.1. Taxonomy (NCBI): domain Eukaryota; kingdom Metazoa; phylum Chordata; class Mammalia; order Artiodactyla; family Delphinidae; genus Stenella; species Stenella coeruleoalba. The sequence continues at coordinate 83,985,626 of NC_137161.1, read as the reverse complement.
GCACCTATTCAAGTACTTTTCTTTCAAATACAATTTTTTAAAAAAATATTTATTTATTTAATTGGCTGTGCCGGGTCTTAGTTGCGGCACGCAGGATCTAGTTCCCTGACCAGGGATCGAACCTGGGCCCCCTGCCATGGGAGCACGGAGACTTAGCCACTGGACCACCAGGGAAGTCCCATTAAATACAATTTTTAAAAAGCATTTTGGGACTTCCCTGGTGGTGCAGTGAACCCACCTGCCAGTGCAGGGGACACGGGTTCAAGCCCTGGTCCGGGAAGATCCCACATGCCGTGGAGCAACCAAGCCCGTGCACCACAACTACTGAGCCTGTGCTCTAGAGGCCGCGAGCCACAACTACTGAGCCCACGTGCCCCAACTACTGAAGCCTGGGCGCCTAGAGCCTGTGCTCTGCAACAAGAGAAGCCCCTTCTCGCCGCAACTAGAGAAAGCCCACGCGTAGCAACGAAGACCCAATGAATGCAACCAAAATTTAATTAATTAAATTTAAAAATGCATTTTGAACACTTAATTCCAATAACCCAGCTTATTTCTTCTTTTACCATAACTAGGTTCCTTCAATTTTACACTGGAAATCAAAGGAAAATGTGATTTATTTTATACCTAATTTAGTTAGACTGTCAAGCTTGTAGTTAAGCAGATTACTAGTGATGCTTTAAAAGCAAGATTCCTCATGAATGGCAAGTACAGTGGCCCCAAGCTGCAGTGAGAAAAGAAGTCTGATGATGAAATTTCTACTCCTGACTAGCTTCTCTGTAAAGGTCATTTAACTCCCTGACATTCAGTCCTCTCATCTGGGCTCAGAGCAGATGGCCTAAGTATGAACCATGGTTTCAACAATTAGTGAATCAGTGACTATGCATAAACTGCTTAATCTCTTGGGCCTAATTCCTTTATTTGTAAAATGACAATACAGTTGTTTTAAAATTAATTGAGTTAAACATATATAAAGTGTTTAGCATAATGACTAGCAAATAGCAAGTGTCACATTATGACATTATTACCTGTGAAATGGAAACAGCAGATGCACAGTGTTTACTACTACTACTACTATGTTGATAATACAGCCAAACGGGGGGAGAGGGGTGGAGATAGAACTTTATTCTCCTCTTCCAAGCTACTTTTCACTAGTATTACAACTATTCACAGTAAAACTTTTACTTCCTTCTATAAGAAACTTCGTTTTCCCTTTGGAAGTAGCAAGAAGCTATGTATGTCTTTTCGCTTATTGATCAGACACCAAAGTGGAGTTCAGAAATAGGAAATGCCACCCAAAAAAGAATATTTCAGTTGTCACCTCTTGCTTTTAATTATACAAATAATCATTTACACATTTATGATTATACTCTATAGTCAAATATACCAATTAATGCCTCCAAATTAGAACTTAAAATTAGGATATATTTCATCACTTCATTACTTGGTGGAGAATCTTATGTAGTAATATTGTAAGAATTTAAGAAAATTGGATGACAATTCTTCTATCTTCTCTTCCACCGCCCACAACTGTCCTAATGATCTTTTTTTTTATCCCCTTCACTTCGTTGTATGAATGAATCAACACATGATGAGAAGTTCGCATTTTGTTTTCTCCATATGCCCTTGACTACGTCTTATTCATAGCTGTACTTCCAGAGTCTCACAGTTGCTGAATGAATGAGTGGCCCCAAAACATACTCTTCTGCCAGAGACTGGAGCTCTTCATCATAGCCATATACAATCAGAGTCAAGTAACATGGCTTACACGACAACAATCAGTTTATCATGATTTTCTTCAGTTATAAAGTATTATACCATTATAGAAAATTTGGAGAACAAAGGAAGTCGGGAAAAGATGGGAATCACCCATGGTTCTCTCACACAATTTTATGATTTCCAAAACTGCATCTTTGCTTCCTTGTGACCAGGGTCCTTGGGTCTGTCTCTAACAAATCATTTTCTTCTCAATTCTTCTATTCATGTCACTTCTCCACTTTTCCTTCCAGATGCTCCTAATATAATACTGTATGGTCCTGGGGTTTTGTGGTGTTCCTGTTTTCCAGAGTAATCTCCAAAAATATGCCCATCACTTCTGCAACACTGATTTTGGGGTAATAAAGGATGTTTCAAATTTAGTGGGTTAACTCTTTGAATGTTCTAGGGAAAGGTGGGCAAAGAAGAGCCAGGCACAGGCTGAGAGAAGCTGACATGCCCATGTCATATCAGCACCCACAAAACCTCTTCCTAGCATATTTTTTTAAGTGTCTATAAATGATTATTGCTTTTAACTCAAATACTAGTTTCTCATCTTAACATTTAGGTAGCCATTCTTTGTAATCCTGTACTAATATGTAATCAATATTAAATTAACACAGAAAAGTTAATAACGGTTATTTCTAAGTAATAGGTTTACATTTTTTGCTTCCTTATATTTTTATATACTAAATTGGTATCATTTACATTAACATTTAAAATTAAAATACATTACAAGAGTTTGGCAAATGTTTATTGCAGGCTCACCACCTGGTATAAAGAATTTGTGTTATGCATCATGGGGAACACAAAGAAAATCCAACATGGATCTTGCTTCAAAGAACTTCCATCAGTGAGAGAAAATATGCACACAATTAAGTATACTACAAAGTATAAACCCATTAGTGCAATACAGGGACTATTCCAGTTGAAAGAGGGCAGGCAGTCAGAGTAGGCTTAGTGGAGACAGCAATATTTAAGCTAAACTTAATGCTCTGCCAGTTCCAGGCTTAGTTTTAAGAGAACAGCACTTCCATCTAGGGCTCTTGAAACCCATAGTCACCATGTAAGAAGTCTGACTACCCTGATGGAGAGACCACATGGAAAGCCCTGACACTACATGAAGAGGGAAAGGGCAGCTGAACCCAGTCTTCCAGCAGTCTCAGACAAGGCGTATGAATAAAGAAGCCATTTTGGAAGTATATCCTCCAGTCCCAGCCACCTTGGCTGACAGCATGTGTGTGGGGGGGAAAAAGGCTCAGGTGAGTCCTTCCCAATTTCTTGACTCAAAAAACTGCCAACAAATAAAACCGTTATACTAAGTCACCAGGCTTGGAGGTGGTTTGCTAACAGGTAAGTGAAGCAGAGCTCTAAGTTTATTTTCTAATCAATGGGAAGCAATGCAGAGAGCTGTGCTTTAGGAAAATCAACCTAGCTGCAGTGTGTAATCTAGTGGCAGGAAACCCGGGAAGCAAGAGCCAGTGAAGTCTGAACTAAAGGTAACAGTAAGCAGAGGGAGGAAAAGATACAAGATACTGACCACAGAGGTTAGATTCAATGGGAGTTTTGTATGTAATTGGCCATGAAGGGCACGAGGAAACAAGGAGTCAAAGTTGACCTCGATGTTGAGATCAGGTGACTGGAGGATGGTGATAATATTAAGAAAGAACAAGGAAGCTGATGAGTTCAGAATAAGAAAATGCAATGCATATTAATTTCAATACATAAACAAAATGAAAAAACTACAGTAAAATAGCATCCATAATTACAGATAATATGCAAACAATTAGTCTGGAGTTTAAGCAGTTTAAAAGAGCTCTAAAAATCCTGTTATCAGTATCTTTCTACAATACAAAAGGTTTTAAACCAAAAATTATTCAAAAATTTCGGTGGGGAAGCTACAGAGTTCAATATATAACATTGAGATTTTTCATCAACTGTCAACTGAAAATTGGTTCAGAAACTGGGATGTGGAGGGCTTCCCTGGTGGCGCAGTGGTTGAGAGTCCGCCTGCCGATGCAGGGCACACGGGTTCGTGCCCCGGTCTGGGAAGATCCCACATGCCGCGGAGCGGCTGGGCCCGTGAGCCATGGCCGCTGAGCCTGCGCATCCAGAGCCTGTGCTCCGCAATGGGACAGTCCACAACAGTGAGAGGCCTGCATACCGCAAAAAAAAAAAAAAAAAAAAAAAAAAGAAACTGGGATGTAGAAACAACCTAAGTGCCCATCGACAGATAAATGGATAAAGGAGATGTGATGTGGCACATATATACAATGGAATATTACTTAGCCATAAAAAGAAACGAAACTGAGTTATTTGTAGTGAGGTGGATGGATCTAGAGTCTGTCATACAGAGTGAAGTAAGTCAAAAAGAGAAGAACAAATACCATATGCTAACACATATATATGGAATCTCAAAAAAAAAAAAAAGGTTCTGATGAACCTAGTGACAGGACAGGAATAAAGACACAGACATAGAGAATGGACTTGAGGACATGGGGAGGGGGAAGGGTAAGCTGGGACAAAGTGAGAGAGTGTCATGGACATATATACACTACCAAACATAAAACAGCTAGCTAGTGGGAAGCAGCTGCATCGCATGGGGAGATCAGCTCAGCACTTTGTGACCACCTAGGGGGTGGGACAGGGAGGGTGGGAGGGAGACGCAAGAGGGAGGAGATATGGGGATATATGTATACATATAGCTGATTCACTTTGTTATACAGCAGAAACTAATACAACATTGTAAAGCAATTACACTCTAATAAAGATGTTAAAAAAAAAAGAAAGAAAAGAAAAAGAAACTGGGATGGATAGGCAAGCATATACTCATCCACAAAGGGGAAGGGGAGAAATCAATGTTTTCAATTATATTATTACAGTTGAATCCTCTGTGAACTCGTGATATCCTGTCCCTTCTATCCCAATACTGTCTACAGGTTACACCCTATGATAAATTTTCATATAGCATTAAGTTTTTGTTTTTTAAAAAAACCCCACAGATCTCATCATGGTAGAACCAAAATCCTTACCATGGCCTGTGAAACACTGCCTCATATGGCCCTTGCTGACTAGCCCCACCTCATACCTCTTCCCCTATTCACCAACCTGCAGGCACCAAGGCTCAGGTCCTTGAACATTCCATGCTTCTGCCTTCCACTTCAGGCTCTTCTCTCTGGCTGGGTTACTCTTCTTCACTGCCTCTCTTTGACCAAATTAACTGTATTCATCCTTCAGTTCCTCATCTTAAATGTCACCTCCTCAGAGAAAAACCTTTCTGGACTAACCCCAGTGTTTGTTCACACACCTCTCACTCCTTCAAAATACTCACCACAATGATAATCTACAATTTAGGAAGCTATGATTAATATCTATCTCCTCTGCTAAAAAACGTTCATTCCTGGGCCTCCCTGGTGGCACAGCGGTTGGGAGTCCGCCTGCCGATGCAGGGAACGTGGGTTCGTGCCCCGGTCCAGGAGGATCCCACATGCTGCGGAGCGGCTGGGCCCGTGGGCCTGTGCTCCGCAATGGGAGAGGCCACAGCCTCAGGACATAGGACACAGCCTGGCAAAAGTAAATATTCCAGAAGAACTTCTTGAACAAACAAGTTCACAGGTATAGCAGGATAATTAGGAGCATGAACTCTGGAGCCAAACTGGATTCAAGTACCAGCTCTGACCCTTACAAGCTTTGCAACCAGGTAAGCTATTTTTCAGCATCTCCCTTTCTTCCTCTCTAAAATAAGAATAATGACAAAACCCACAGCACTGAGGCGTCAAAGAGTTAATATATGGAAAATCCTTAGAACGGTATCTGGCTAAAGACAGATGTCTGTAAAGATCTTAACTATAGCCTAGAATTTAGTGAACCCTCATTAAACAGGAGCTATCAGAATTAGTAAACACAGGCTCTCTCATCTATCCTGTTTCATAAACTTTCAGTCTCCCAGACTCACATCTCAACTTCCTTTATTAGACTTCTCCAAAGAGGCTGCAAGACTTCTCTTTTATTAGCTACTGCCTGTCTTCAGAAGAAAAATCTAAAGCCTCTATTTAAGTTTACGGGGAGGTCCAAAATCTGGCCCCAGGCTCTCCAAATATTTCCTTAAATTCAACCACTCCCTACCCCCAGCCGCAATAAATTACTTCTACAAAACACCAACGAAGCAAAGCCATTTCTTAAAGGTCTTCCAGTAGGCCAGCATACTAAAGTCTGCCCAGCCCTCTCTCAGCAGGGTAAGTCATCTTCTCTTTGCATCAAAAAGCCTAGGACAGGGATTTCCCTGGTGGCGCAGTGGTTAAGAATCCACCTGCCAATGCAGGGGACACGGGTTCGAGCCCTGGTCCGGGAAGATCCCACGTGCTGCGGAGCAACTAAGCCCGTGCACCACAACTACTGAGCCTGTGCTCTGGAGCCTGCGAGCCACAACTACTGAGCCCGCGCACCTGGAGCCCATGCTCCGCAACAAGAGAAGCCACCGCAATGAGAAGCCCGCGTACCGCAACAAAGAGTAGCCCCCCCCCCCGCCGCGACTAGAGAAAGCCCCTGCGCAGCCAAAACAAAACAAATAAATAAAAATAAAAAAGCCTGAGACAACCCTACCCAGACGCTTATCACGACACATCCGAGTTCTTTACAGAGCCCTCGGCTCGCTGATGTCGGAACCCTGCCCAGCGGACATCACCGGGACCTTGCAGGCACTCAGTGAGCTTGGTCACGGGACTGAAGCGGCCCGAAGTTTTCGACAATCGTCCCACACGGTATTCGGGCCACATCTCACGCGGGAAGATCGGCCTCGTTCGCCGCTCGGCGCTCCGGGCACATTTGTCGGGTTCGCGTTCCCCGCGCTGCCCAGGGTTCTGACACACTCGGGGAGGCCTCACGAGGGCTGGGCAGCAGTGGCCGCCTTTTCGGGAAGACGCCCCTCCAGAGCCGAGTCGGGAGGGTTTGGGACCGCGGCCCGTCAGCCCCCCGCCACCCCTCGCCCGGGCCAGGGCGTCGGAGATCAAAGTCACGGCATGTTGCCCCCCGCGCGCCCCCGGCCGCGTTCGGCTCCACGGCCACTGCCTCCCGTGAGGCGCCACCGAGGAAACTCGGTCTTTCGGATTTACCGGCCCGCGAAACTTCCCGAAGTGGCGGGAGCGGAGGAGGGTCCGCCGGCCGCCGGCGCCTCTATCGCTCCCTCTCGGCCGCTAGCCCCGCTGCTCCGGACGCTCGGCGCTAGGCGGCGCCCCGCGCGGCGCCGGGTTCGCTCGCGTCGGGGCCGCGGCTGAGCCCGGCCAGCGCCCCCCACCGCCCCTCACAAACGAGCCCCCGCCCCCACCCTCACCCCCGGGCTCAATGGAGGCGCCGGGCGGAGACGCCACTAGCCTCACAGAGCCTCCCGAATAGCTGGCGCGCCCCGCGGCCGACACTTACTCACCACTCAACTCGCCGGCTCTCGAGGCAGGCTCGGCGGCTTCTGTCGCCGCAGCTTCTAGTCCGCAGGAGCACCACGACAGCTTCGTGGCCGCAGCCGAGGCCGCCGCTGCGCTCCTTCCGGCCCTGCCGCGGCGTCACCTCGCGCCTGCGCACAGCGCCCCCTCCCGACTAATGACAGGAAGAACCATAGAGGCACGCCGGGTGATAGGGAGGAGGGGTCTGGGGAGTAACACCATAGAGAGGGACGCCTGTCCGCTCGTCCATCCCGGCTCACGGCCCGCTGAGTCTTGACTCCCCCACTAGGCGGGAGGACGAAAGGAACTGAGAGCCCCTCAACCTCGTGAGGAGGTCTCGCTGTCTCCCTGGAGTTTTAAACTCCAGGGCGTGAAGCGTGAAGCGGGCAGCCGTGGAAATCTCCTGGATATGTATTTATTTGCATCCGTTGCCGTTGGCAAGTCATTCATGCAACACATTTCGGAGGGCTTCCTGTATGCTAGGCACTGGTCTAGGAATTGGAGCCAAAACGGTATAGACTGTCCCTGTTCTCATGAAGCTTATGTTTTATTGGGAAGTCAATAACTCGTGAACTAATTAACTAACCAACTAAAATACTGGCCTAGATGGGAAGCGTTCTGGAAACACACACACACACACACACACACACACACACACACACACACGAAAAATAAAACAGAGAAAGGGATAGAGTGATGGGGATAATAGTGTGGTCTAAATGAAGTGAGGGAGTGAGCCGTGGTTACCACCCGGAGGAAGAGCACTTCAAGCAGATGGTATACAAAGGCCGAAAGCCCTGAGATGGGAATACGCCTGGCGTTTAGAAAAACAGCGTTATGCTGTGTGGCTGCATGACAGTGCGGTGAGTGAGACGGAGAGTGGTAGGGAATGGGCTTGGCTGGTCGGGAGCCAAATCGTAGGTCTTAAATTGAATTTGCATTTTATTCTAAGTGTGATGGGAAACTACTGGAGAACTGGGAACAGGGACGTGAGTTGATTTGTTTGTGTTTTCCGAGACCAGAATCAGGAAAGCCAGTTAGGAAGTTATTGCAGGATTCTAAATGGTAAGAGAGCGTGGCTTGGACCAGTACAGTCAGGGAGGAGGTGATGAGAAATGGTCAGAGTTGGGATTTCTTTTAAAGGTAAAACAGTGATTTGCAGATAGATAGGATGTGGGGTGAGAGAGGATGAAAGGAGTTGAGGATAACTACAAGATTTTTGGCTTGTGCAGCTGGGTGAATGGTGGTGCCATTCACAAATATGGGGAAAATCAAGAGGAATAGATTTTGGTTGGAGTGAGACGTGAACATGTTTTGCACATGTTACATGGCGAACTAGACCTTCAAGTAGACATATCAATATGCAATTAGATCCTTTGTTTCTTGATGACTGAGAAACAAAGGATTCTTGGTTAATCTGAAGACTTCATTTGGGAACCAAAAATCTTTTAACAAATAATCTCTCAGACCTTGAGCTACACATTTCCCCGAAAAGTATGCATTTTTCCCAGCATAATTTTGTTGGGAGTTATGTTATTGAGGAATGAACTAAGATGAATATGTGGAACTGTAATTTAATGGCATAGAAATCTGAAGACCTGCAGGAGATTTAAAAATTCCAACCCTTGTTATAACTTTTTAAAAGACTATGAACTTATCAAAACACATGAATCAAGTTTTTTTTTTAATTAATTAATTAATTTGGCTGCACTGGGTCTTAGTTGTGACATGCGAACTCTCACTTGCTGCATGCATGTGGGATCTAGTTCCCTGACCAGGGAATGAATCCAGGCCCCCTGCATTGGGAGCATGGAGTCTCAACCACCGCACCACCAGTGAAGTCTCTGAATCAAGGTTTTTTGGTTTTTTTTTTTAATTTATTTATTATTTTTGGCTGTGTTGGGTCTTCGTTTCTGTGCGAGGGCTTTCTCTAGTTGCGGCAAGCGGGGGCCACTCTTCATCGCGGTGCGTGGGCCTCTCACTATCGTGGCCTCTCTTGTTGCGGAGCACAGGCTCTAGACGCACAGGCTCAGTAGTTGTGGCTCACAGGCTTAGTTGCTCCGCGGCATGTGGGATCTTCCAAGACCAGGACTCGAACCCGTGTCCCCTGCATCGGCAGGCAGATTCTCAACCACTGTGCCACCAGGGAAGCCCTCTGAATCAAGTTTTAATATGCTGTATGATGGGTGGATGAGGCTATTATTTTTTGGAAACTTAAAAATATTTATTAATTCATTTATAATAACAATAATCAACGTGTCAGCATAAATCACGTCTTTAGCAGAAAATATCTATATTTTCCAAAACAAGAGAAAATATGTGAGAAGAGTGACATTGTTTTACATTAAGTTCTTTTTATATAAATTTACATCACAGTTTTTTTTAATTCAAACAGAAAGTCACAAAAATTATAATCATCCTCATCAGTTCACTCAGTCCCATGTAATTAATTTCTTTTCCATCTTGATCTTTTGTTAGCACTTTTATGAATCCATCAGTTTTCCATTAGAGTTCTGAAAATGCTTATTCATTCAGCTCAGCAGTATAGTCAGTTACCAGAAACCTGTACTTGTCAGTCTTTTCCATGAATTCCTTGAAGATGAAACCCTTTTATAGGAAATTTTGCAAAAGCATCAGAGTACACCCAGAACTGTCTGTAAATGACAAAAGACTTAAAAATGACCACAGTTAAAGATTTGATGAAAGTTCATAATAATGCAATTGACAGGAAATTTAGTTATTTCTGAGATATACATTTTAAAGTAATAACTAGAATTATGACTTATAACATTATACCAGAACATATAAGATTTTTAGGAATTTCATGTAATGTCTGAAACATTTATATTAACATATTTCCATACAAATAACCCAAAGAAAGTTTAGTATTTTTTTTGAATTTTATTTACTTTATTTTTTTTATACAGCAGGTTCTTATTAGTCATAAGTTGTATACACATCAGTGTATACATGTCAATCTCAATCGCCCAATTCAGCACACCACCATCCCCACCCCCCCGCGGCTTTCCCTCCTTGGTGTCCATACGTTTGTTCTCTACATCTGTGTCTCAACTTCTGCCCTGCAAACTGGCTCATCTGCACAATTTTTCTAGGTTCCACATACATGCGTTAATATACGATATTTGTTTTTTTCTTTCTGACTTACTTCCCTCTGTATGACAGTCTCTAGATCCATCCACGTCTCAACAAATGACTCAATTTTGTTCCTTTTTATGGCTGAGTAATATTCCATTGTATATATGTACCACCTCTTCTTTATCCATTTGTCTGTTGGTGGGCATTTAGGTTGCTTCCATGACCTGGCTATTGTAAATAGTGCTGCAATGAACACTGGGGTGCATGTGTCTTTTTGAATTATGGTTTTCTCTGGGTATATGCCCAGTAGTGGGATTGCTGGATCATATGGTAATTCTATTTTTAGTTTTTTAAGAAACCTCCATACTGTTCTCCATAGTGGCCGTATCAATTTACATTCCCACCAACAGTGCAAGAGGGTTCCCTTTTCTCCACACCCTCTCCAGCATTTGTTGTTTGTAGATTTTCTGATGATGCCCATTCTAACTGGTGTGAGGTGATACCTCGTTGTAGTTTTGATTTGCATTTCTCTAATGATTAATGATGTTGAGCATTCTTTCATGTGTTTGTTGGCTATCTGTGTATCTTCTTTGGAGAAATGTCTATTTAGGTCTTCTGCCTATTTTTGGATTGGGTTGTTTGTTTCTTTAATATTGAGCTGCATGAGCTGTTTATATATTTTGGAGATTAATCCTTTGTCCATTGATTTGTTTGCAAATATTTTCTCCCATTCTGAGGGTTGTCTTTCCGTCTTGTTTATGGTTTCCTTTGCTGTGCAAAAGCTTTTAAGTTTCATTAGGTCCCATTTGTTTATTTTTGTTTTAATTTCCATTACTCTAGGAGGTGGATCAAAAAAGATCTTGCTGTGATTTATGTCAGAGTTTTCTTGCTATGTTTTCCTCTAAGAGTTTTATAGTGTCTGGTCTTACATTTAGGTCCCGAATCCATTTTTTTTTTTTTCTTTTTTTGCGGTATGCGGGCCTCTCACAGTTGTGGCCTCTCCCGTTGCAGAGCACAGGCTCCGGACGTGCAGGCTCAGCGGCCATGGCTCTGTGGCCCAGCCACTCCACGGTATGTGGAATCCTCCGAGACCAGGGCACGAACCCGTGTGCCCTGCATTGGCAGGCGGACTCTCAACCACTGCATCATCAGGGAAGTCCTTGAATCCATTTTGAGTTTATTTTTGTGTATGGTGTTAGGGAGTGTTCTAATTTATTCTTTTACATGTAGCTGTCCAGTTTTCCCAGTACCACTTATTGAAGAGACTGTCTTTTCTCCATTGTATATCCTTGCCTCCTTTGTCATAGATTAGTTGACCATAGGTGCGTGGGTTTATCTCTGGGCTTTCTATCTTGTTCCATTGATCTATGTTTCTGTTTTTGTGCCAGTACCATATTGTCTTGATTACTGTAGCATTGTAGTATAGTCTGAAGTCAGGGAGTCTGATTCCTCCTGCTCCATTTTTTTCTCTCAAGACTGCTTTGGCTATTCAGGGTCTTTTGTGTCTCCATACAAATTTTAAGATTTTTTGTTCTAGTTCCATAAAAAATGCCATTGGTAATTTGATAGGGAGTGCTTTGAACCTGTAGATTGCTTTCGGTAGTATAGTCATTTTCACAACATTGATTCTTCCAATCCAAGAACATGGTATATCTCTCCATCTGTTGGTATCATCTTTAATTTCTTTCATCAGTGTCTTATAGTTTTCTGCATACAGGTCTTTTGTCTCCCTAGGAAGGTTTATTCCTAGGTATTTTATCCTTTTTGTTGCAATGGTAAATGGGAGTGTTTCCTTAATTTCTCTTTCAGATTTTTCATCATTAGCATAGAGTAATGCAAGAGATTTCTGTGCATTAATTTTGTATCCTGCAACTTTACTAAATTCATTGATTAGATCTAGTAGTTTTCTGGTGACATTTTTAGGATTCTCTATGTATAGTATCATGTCATCTGCAAACAGTGACAGTTTTACTTCTTCTTTACCAGTTTGTATTCCTTTTATTTCTTTTTCTTCTCTGATTGCCATGGCTAGGACTTCCAAAACTATGTTGCATAATAGTGGTGAGTGGACATCCTTGTCTTGTTCCTGATCTTAGAGGAAATGCTTTCAGTTTTTCACCATTGAGAATGATGTTTGCTGTGGGTTTGTCGTATATGGCCTTTTTTATGTTGAGTGGGCCTCTATGCCCACTTTCTGGAGAGTTTTTATCATAAGTTGGTGTTGAGTTTTGTCAAAAGCTTTTTCTGCCTCTATTGAGATGATCATATGGTTTTTATTCTTCAATTTGTTAATGCGGTGTATCACACTGATTGATTTGCATATATTGAAGAATCCTTGCATCCCTGGGATAAATCCCACTTGATAATGGTGTATGATCCTTTTAATGTGCTGTTGGATTCTGTTTGCTAGTATTTTGTTGAGGATTTTTGCATCTATATTCATCAGTGATATTGGTCTGTAATTTTCTTTTTTTGTAGTATCTTTGTCTGGTTTTGGTATCAGGGTGATGGTGGCCTCATAGAATGAGTTTGGGAGTGTTCCTTCCTCTGCAATTTTTTGGAAGAGTTTGAGAAGGATGGGTGTTAGCGCTTCTCTAAATGTTTGATAGAATTCACCTGTGAAGCCATCTGGTCCTGGACTTTTGTTTGTTGGAAGATTTTTAATCACAATTTCAATTTCATTACTTGTGATTGGTCTGTTCATATTTTCTATTCCTTCCTGGTTCAGTCTTGGAAGATTATACCTTTCTAAGAAGTTGTCCATTTCTTCCAGGTTGTCCATTTTGTTGACATAGAATTGCTTGTAGTAGTCTCTTAGAATGCTTCGTATTTCTGCGGTGTCTGTTGTAACTTCTCCTTTTTCATTTTATTGATTTGATTCCTCTCCCTCTTTTTCTTGATGAGTCTGGCTAATGGTTTATCAACTCAAAGAACCAGATTTTAGTTTTATTGATCTTTGCTAATGTTTTCTTTGTTTCTATTTCATTTATTTCTGCTCTGATCTTTATGATTTCTTTCCTTCTGCTAACTTTGGGTTTTGTTTGTTCTTCTTTCTCTAGTTCCTTTAGGTGTAAGGTTAGATTGTTTATTTGAGATTTTTCTTGTTTCTTGAGGTAGGCTTGTATAGCTATAAACTTCCCTCTTAGAACTGCTTTTGCTGCATCCCATAGGTTTTGGATCATCGTGTTTTCATTATCATTTGTCTCTAGGTATTTTTTGATTTCCTCTTTGTTTTCTTCAGTGATCTCTTGGTTATTTAGTAACGTATTGTTTAGCCTCCATGTGTTTGTTTTTTACATTTTTTTCCCTGTAATTCATTTCTAATCTCATAGCGTTGTGGTCAGAAAAGATGCTTGATTTGATTTCAATTTTCTTAAATTTACTGAGGCTTGATTTGTGACCCAAGATGTGATCTATCCTGGAGAATGTTCCGTGCACACTTGTGAAGAAAGTGTAATCTGCTGTTTTTGGATGGAATGTTCTATAAATATCAGTTAGATCTACCTGGTCTCTTGTGTCATTTAAAGCTTCTGTTTCCTTATTTATTTTCATCTTGGATGATCTGTCCATTGGTGTAAGTGAAGTGTTAAAGTCCCCCACTATTATTGTGTTACTGTCGATTTCCTCTTTTATAGCTGTTAGCAGTTGCCTTATGCATTGAGGTGCTCCTATGTTGGGTGCATATATATTTATAATTGTTATATCTTCTTCTTGGATTGATCCTTTCATCATTATGTAGTGTCCTTCCTTGTCTCTTATAACATTATTTTAAAGTCCATTTTATCTGATATGAGTATTGCTACTCCAGCTTTCTTTTGATTTCCATTTGCATGGAATATCGTTTTCCAACCCCTCACTTTCAGTTTATATGTGTCCCTAGGTTTGAAGTGGGTCTCTTGTAGACAGCATATATATGGGTCTTGTTTTTGTATCCATTTAGCAAGCCTGTGTCTTTTGGTTGGAGCATTTAATCCATTCATGTTTAAGGTAATTATTGAAATGTATGTTCCTATGACCGTTTTCTTAATTGTTTGGGGTTTGTTTTTGTAGGTCCTTTTCTTCTCTTGTTTCCCACTTAGAGAAGTTCCTTTAGCATTTGTTGTAGAGCTGGTTTGGTGGTGCTGAATTCTCTTAGCTTTTGCTTGTGTGTAAAGATTTTGATTTCTCCATTGAATCTGAATGAGATCCTTTCTGGGTAGAGTAATCTTGGTTGTAGATTCTTCCCTTTCATCACTTTAAGTATATCATGCCACTCCCTTCTGGCTTGTAGAGTTTCTGCTGAGAAATCAGCTGTTAACCTTACGGGAGTTCCCTTGTATGTTATTTTTCGGTTTTCCCTTGCTGCTTTCAATAATTTTTCTTTGTCTTTAACTTTTGCCAATTTGATTACTATGTGTCTCGGCATGTTTCTCCTTAGGTTTATCCTGTATGGGACTCGCTGTGCTTCCTGGACTTGGGTGGCTATTTCCTTTCCCATGTTAGGGAAGTTTTTGACTATAATCCTTCAAATATTTTCTCTGGTCCTTTCTCTCTCTCTTCTCCTTCTGGGACCCCTATCATGCGAATGTTGTTGCATTTAATATTGTCCCAGAGGTCTCTTAGGCTGTCTTCATTTCTTTTCATTCTTTTTTCCTTATTCTCTTCCACAGCAGTGAATTTCAACATTCTGTCTTCCAGGTCACTTATCATTCTTCTGCCTCAGTTATTCTATTATTGATTCCTTCTAGTGTAGTTTTCATTTCAGTTATTGTATTGTTCATCTCTGTTTGTTTGTTCTTTAATTCTTCTAGGTCTTTGTTAAACATTTCTTGCATCTTCTCTATCTTTGCCTCCATTCTTTTTCCAAGGTCCTGGATCATCTTCACTATGATTATTCTGAATTCTTCTTCTGGAAAGTTGCCTATCTCCACTTTAGTTGTTTTTCTGGGGTTTTATCTTGTTCCTTCATCTGGTTCCTTTATCTGTTCCTTCACATCTGTGAATGTGGTTTTTGTTCCACAGGCTGCAGGATTGTAGTCGAGGCTGTCTGTTGTACCATTTCTTTTTTTGAATTCTCAGGCATGGTTTGGCAGTGCAAAAACTGTAACATTAACAAATTCAATAAAAATTAATATATGAAAAAATAGGCAATTTAGATTTATGAGTGTAGCTTCAGAAAGACAGAACTCAGAGGCTGAGGATTTTTTAAAAAATAAATTTATCTATCTATCTATCTATCTATTTATTTATTTATTTATGGCTCTGTTGGGTCTTCATTGCTGCACACAGGCTTTCTCTAGTTGCAGCGAGTGGGGGCTACTCTTCGTTGTAGTGCGCGGGCTTCTCATTGGGGTGGCTTCTCTTATTGTGGAGCATGGGCTCTATGCGTGCAGACTTCAGTAGATGCAGCATGCAAGCTCAGTAGTTGTGGCTCGCAGACTCTAGAGCGCAGGCTCAGTAGTTGTGGCACACGGGCTTAGATGCTCTGTAGCATGTGGGATCTTCCCGGCAGGGCTCAAACCCGTGTCCCCTGCATTGGCAGGCAGATTCTTAACCCTGGGCCACCAGAGAAGCCCTGAGGCTGGGACTTTAAACTGGGATTCACTAAGACATATATAATATATAAAGCCTCAGGACTGACTATACTTATACCTAGGGAATGATTGTAGATAGAGAAGAGAGGACAGCTGAGGGAGGCCAGGGTCACTTGAGCATTTAGGATCTAGAGGAGGATGCTGAGAAGGAAAGGGCAGTGAAAGAGGAGGAAACCCAGAAGAGGGTGGTATCCCAAGGTCAAGGAAATAAAATGTCCTGAGGAGAAGGGAGTTATCAGTAGTGCCAAATGCTGCTCAGAGATTCAATACAATGGAACTGAGTCTCAGTGAAATCAGAAGGAAGACTGTTAGCTGAGAGTGAGGTCAGGGAGAGGATCTTGGAGGTTGGTGAAGGAAAAAGAGTGGAGGGTGAAATGACGAGCAGAATGCAGAGGCTTGCTGGTCTGGAGTTCTGGGATCATAAATTTAAAATGAGGCCATGTAGGGCTTCCCTGGTGGCACAGTGGTTAAGAATCCACCTGCCAATGCAGGGGACACAGGTTCAAGCCCTGGTCCGGGAAGATCCCACATGCCACGGAGCAGCTGGGCCCGTGAGCCATGGCCGCTGAGCCTGCGCCTCTGGAGCCTGTGCTCCGCATCGGGAGAGGCCGCAGCAGTGAGAAACCCAAGTACCGCAAAAAAAAAAAAAAAAACCCATAAAGAACAGATATGAAGTCTTTCAGTGTTCAGCTGAGGAGATGAGCTTTGTGTTAATGGGGGGCATTTTAAATCGAAGTGACTTATCCCCATCGCCATGTAAGTTCCCACGCCTGTCTCCCCCTTCCTACACATTTCCAGTTCCTGCAGCAGTTACTCCTACTGAAGCTGCCATTTATCAGCCCTCTGTGCTTTTGAACCCACGAGCACCGCAGCCATCCCCGGCATACTACCCAGTGGGCATTCAGGTCTTTGTGAACTACACAGCATACTAGCCCAGTGTTTGAAAGATGTCTGGTGATCCTGAAACCGTCAGAAATAAGACAATTTCTAGCAACTTCAGGGAACCTTTGTCTATACTCAGGCTGCAGTATTTTCAGCGAACATGATTGGACAGTGGGCCTGTGCCCTATATTTTGGTGGAGTGAAAAATTTGAGCCAATGAAGCCAAATCCTTACAGCAAGCAGCAGGCTTGACTCCTTGCTGATTGCAAGTGGGCATTTATTTATTATTTTAAAATTTTATTGAAGTAGTCGATTTACAATGTTGTGTTAATTTCTGGTGTACAGCAAAGTGACCCATTATACATATATATTTATTCTTTTTCATGCTCTTTTCCATTATGGTTTATCACAGGATATTGAATATCGTTCCCTGTGTTATATAGTAGGACCTTGTTATTTATCCATTCCATATATAATAGTTTGCATCTGCTAATCCCAAATTCTCAATCCTTCCCTCTCACCCCTACCCCACCCTCTTGTCAACCACAAGTCTGTTTGCCATACCTGTGAGTCTGTTTCTGTACCAAAGATAAGTTCATTTGTGTCATATTTTAGATTCCACATATAAGTGATATCATATGGTATTTGTCTTTGTCTGAATTACTTCACTTAGTATGATAATCTCTGGGTCCATCCATGTTGCTGCAAATGGCATTATTCATTCTTTTTTTATGGCTAATATTCCATTGTATATATATATATATACCATATCTTCTTTTTTTAAACTTTTTTTTTGGCCGCACTGTGTGGCATGCAGGATCTTAGTTCCCCAACAGGGATCAAACCTGAACCCCCTGCAGTGGAAGCACAGAGTCTTAACTGCTGGACCACCAGGGAAGTCCCCTACCACATCTTCTTTATCCATTCATCTGTCGATAGACATTTAGGTTGCTTCCATGTCCTGGCTATTGTAAATAGTGCTGCAATGAACATTGTGGTACGTGTCTCTTTTTGAATTATTGTTTTCTTAGGGTATATGCCCATGAGTGGGATTGCTGGGTCATATGGTAGTCCTATTTTTAGTTTTTTAAGTTTTTTACTGTTCTCCATAGTGGCTGTATCCATTTACATTCCCACCAACAGTTCAAGAGGGTTCCCTTTTCTCCACACCCCTCCAGCATTTATTGTTTGTAGATTTTTTGATGTTGGCCATTCTAACCAGTGGGAGATGATATCTCATTGTAGTTTTGATTTGCATTTCTGTAATAATTAGCCATGTTGATCATCTTTTCATGTGCCCACTGGCCATCTGTATGAATGCATGTGTTTCTCTGAGTTACTCATAACGTCCTTAGCTTGGCTGCAATGCCATGCAGATTTACATGGCTGCTGTTTTTGTTGACCTTGCATTACTTGGATTAACACCTTGAATTGAGAGTCAAACATTCCCTCTTCACTGACCAGCAACGGACCTTTAACTGCAGTAGGAAAAATAAAAATAAGAAACAAAAACCATTTTGTGTGAAAGTTGGTGATAACTGGCACTGACGTTCAGAAAAACAGTTCTTTATACTTGCTGTCTTAAGATGCTGTCTGCCCAAAGCTCTGAAAGACTTTGATAGGCAGTAATACTTACCACAATACTACTGAGTTTTTGTAGAAAGGTTACATTTGATAATAAAACTTGCCTGCTTAAAAAAGAGAGGGAGAAGAATGGAATAGTTAATGACCAGTCAGAAATAAAGGGATATTTGCTCCACATTTTTAGTTTGAGGGAAAAACGAAGTTCTACATCAATAAGAGGAGTCACTTTTTTTTTTTGCTTTTAATGTTAACCAGCACCAAGAATCAGAAAGGGAAAAAGACACCTACTACAGACAAAATTATTGTCAAGTGACGGTTTGCTATTTTCCTGGGAAGAAGCATGGAAATTTCTTCTATGGAAATTCCTATCAACTGTACTGGCTGTACTTCCATGCAATAGGGCAGAAGGTGTGAAACACACACCAGCTTACTCTGAACCTTCCAGAGAGCTGTGGTATAATTCATACACCTCTGTGAGTCATCACAGCACTGTTCCCTTGATTTCATTTTCTGGTTACAATTAGTTTAATGTGCCTGCGACCTATAAAATCATTTATAATAGCAGAGGACTGTGTTTTCATAATTTGTGCGTCATCATTTTGTTCCTGAGAGCTGTAAGTATTGCCATCAGCTTTATCGAGATGAGGCTGTACTAGTCTGGCCACGGAGGAAATTATTCTTGAACTCTGTCTGCTTTCAGAAGTAGTAATTTCCTGCCATTCTGGCCCATCGCTTAAAAAAAAAATCAATGTTATTGCAGTATAATTTGTATTCAACACAATGCACCCAGTATAGGGGTATATTTCTATGAGTTTTGACAGATTTATATGCCCAATGTAACCACCACCATAATCAAGATAGAGATCATTTCCATCACTTCAAAATACTCCCTGTGCTCCTTCCCCATCAATCCACCACCCCCATCCCTGGAGCTAGGCAGCCACTCATCTGCTTTCTGTCACTTTAGATTAGAATTTCTTTTTCTGTACTTTCAGATAAATGAGATCATAAAGCATGTACTCTTGTGCCTGGTTCCTTTAGTTCAACGTATGTTCATTTTTTGGTTATTTTTATTATGGTAAAATACATATAAAATAAAATTTACCATCTTAACCATTTTTAAGTATACAGTGCAGTGGTATTAAATACAGTCATAATGTTGTGCAACCACCATCACCGTCCATCTCCATAGCTCTTCATTTTGTAAAACCAAAATTCTATACCCATTAAACAATAACTCCCAATTTCCCATTCCCCCCAGCCCCCGGCAGCCACCATTCTACTTTCTGTCTCTAGGATTTTCACTACTCTAAGTACCTCATGTATGTGTGATCATTTGTCTGTTGGGGACTGACTTATTTCACTTAGCATGGTGTCCTCAAGTTTTATCCATGTTGTGGCATGTGTCAGAATCTTCTTCCTTTTAAAGGCTGAATAATATTCCATTGTCTGTATTATCACTTTTTTTTATCCATTCATCTGTCGATGGACACTTGGGCTACTTCCATGTTTTAGCTATTGTGAATAATGCTGCTATGAACATGGGTGTACAAATATAATATCTCTTCAAGATGCTGCTTTCAATTCTTTTGGGTACATACTACTCAGAAGTGGAATTGCTGGATCATACGGCAATTCTATTTTTCATTTTTGAGGAACCATCATACTGTTTTCCACCATCTGATTCCCATCAACTGTGCACAAGTGTTCCAGTTTTTCTACATCTTTGCCAATACTTGTTATTTACTTTTTTTTTTTAACATTATCCATCCTAATGGGAGTGAGGTGGTATCTCATTGTAGGTTTTCTTTTTTTAAATTAATTTATTTACTTTATTTTTGGCTGTGTTGGGTCTTCGTTGACGTGCACAGGCTTTTCTCTGGTTGTGGCGAGGGGGGGCTACTCTTTGCTGCAGTGCGCAGCCTTCTCATTTCGGTGGCTTCTCTTGTTGTGGAGCACAGGCTCTAGGCGTGTGGGCTTCAGTAGTTGTGGCACACGGGCTCAGTAGTTGTGGCTCGCAGGCTCTAGAGCACAGCTCCTAGAGCGGGCTCTCCATGCTCCTCAGCATATGGAAGCTTCCCAGACCAGGGCTCGAACCCATGTCCCCTGCATTGGCAGGCAGATTTTTAACCACTGAGCAACCAGGGAAGCCCCAGTGTCATAAAGATTTTGCTGTGTTTTCTTCTAAGAGTTTTATAGTTTTAGATCTTACATTTAGGTCTTTGGTTCATTTTTGTATATGGAGTTAGATAAGGGTCCAACTTCATTTTTTGGCATGTGGATATCCACTTTTCCCAGCACCATTTGTCAAAAAGACTGTCCTTTCCCTCATTAAATGGTTTTGGCATCCTTGTCAAAATTCACTGGACCAAGTATTTGAGGGTTTATTTCTGGACTCTTTTTTTCTATTCCATGTCTGTCTTTATGCCAGTACCATACTATTTTGAGTCCTGTAACTTTGTAGTAAGTTTTGAAATTAGGAAGTATGACCCTTCTAGCTTTGTTTTTGTTTCTCAAGATTATTTTGGCTATTCGGGGTCCTTTGAGATTCCATATGAATTTTAGGATGGCTTTTTTCTGTCTGTAAAAAACGTCATTGGGGGACTTCCCTGGTGGCCCAGTGGGTAAGACCCTGCACTCCCAATGCAGGGGACCCGGGTTCAATCCCTGGTCAGGGAACTACATCCCACATGCATGCCACAACTAAGAGTTTGCACGCTGCAACTAAGAGCCCACATGCCGCAACGAAGATCCCATGTGCCACAACTAAGACCCAGCACAGCCAAAATAAATAATAAATAAATGTATAAAATCATTGGGGTTTTGATAGGGATTCCATTGAATTTGTAGATTGCCTTGGGTAGTATTGACAGGTTAACAATACCCTTTTCCAATCCATGAACATGGAATGTGTTTCCACTGATTTATATCTTCTTTCAGCAGCGTTTTGTAGTTTTCATTGTACAAGTCTTTCTCAGCATATGCTTTTCAGTTTCCTCTATGTTGTTTATGTGTGTTAAAGGTTTATTCCTTCTTATTGCTGCATAGTATTCCATTTCATGGATATATCATAATTTGTTTATTCACTCACCAGTTGATGGACACTGAGTTGTTTCCAGTTTGGGGCTATGATGAATAAAGCTGCTATGAACATTAAAGTACACGTTTTTGGGTGCATATGTGTCTTCATTTCTCTAGGGGTGGAATTGCTATGTCATGTATTAAATGTCAAACTATTTTTCAAAGGAGTTGTACCATTTTACTTTCCCACTGGCAATGAATGGGAGTCTCACCAGGTGCTCCCCCTTCTCATCAGCAACCTTTTGAATTTTAGCCATTGTAATGGATGTATAGTGGTATATTGATGTGGTTTTCATTTTCATTTCCCTGATGGCAAATTATGTTCAGCATCTACTCTTGTGCATGGTGGCCTTTTTATATCTTCTTTTGTTCAATTTTTGTTCATGTTTTTTGGCCCATTATTTAAGTTGAGTGGTTCATCTTCTTACGATTGAATTGTAAGAGTTCTTTTTACATTTTTTAAAAAAATTTATTTATTATTTATTTATTTATTTATTTTTGGCTGCATTGGGTCTTCTTTGCTGTGTGCGGGCTTTCTCTAGTTGCAGTGAGCAAGGGCTACTCTTTGTTGCGGTGTGTGGGCTTCTCATTGTGGTGGTTTCTATTGTGGAGCACGAGCTCTAGGCACGCGGGCTTCAGTAGTTGCAGTACGTGGGCTCAGGAGTTGTGGCACATGGCCTTAGTTGCTCTGTGGCATGTGGGATCATCCCAGACCAGGACTCGACCCATGTCCCCTGCATTGGCAGGCGGATTCTTAACCACTGTGCCACCAGCGAAGCCCTCTTTTTACTTTTTTTTTTCTTTTTGGGGTACATGGGCCTCTCACTGTTGTGGCCTCTCCCGTTGCGGAGCACAGGCACCGGACGCGCAGGCTGAGCAGCCACGGCTCACGGGCCTGGCCGTCCCACGGCATGTGGGATCCTCCTGGACCGGGGCACGAACCCGCGTCCCCTGCATCGGCAGGTGGACTCTCAACCACTGCGCCACCAGAGAAGACCCTCTTTTTACATTTTTGATGTAAGTACTTAGTACTGTGCATATTTTCTTTCAAATCTCTTACCTCTTTGTTCTCTCTTAACTTTTTGTTCTCTTGGTGCTCTTTTGAAGAGCAGAAATTTTTAGTTTTGATATATTTCTTACAATTTCCATTCAACTTAAATATTTTGTTACTTCCCTTGTGATCTGTTTGTTGACTCATGGATTATTTAGAATTGTGTTTTAAATTTACTATTTGGGGGAGTTTTCTAGATATCTTTCTCTAACTGATTTCTAATTTAATATTTTGTGGCTAGAGAACATGTTCTGTATGCTGTCAACTTGAAAAAGTTTATCAAGACTTGTTATATGGCCAATGATAGGGTCTATTTTAGTGAATCTATGTACATTTGGAAAGAATGTGTATTCTTTTCTTCTTCAGTGGAGTGTTCTGGTCATGTCAACAGGGTCAGCATTAAAATCTGCATCCTTACTGAGTTTCTGTCTCTTTGTTCTTGCAGTTAGGGAGAGGGGAAGTCTTGACATCTCCAACTAAAACTTTGGGTCTGTTGACAGCATACGCTGGGTCTTGCCTTTTTATCCAACCTCACAATCTCTGTCTTTTAATTCAAGTGTTTAAACCATTTTGATTTAATATAATTATTTATATGATTGGGTCTAAATCTACTGTCTTGTATTCTTGCAAGAATAATTGACCCTCTTATTCTTTGTTCCCTCTCCCTCTTTTTCTGCCTTCTTTTGGATGTAACTGAGTAATTTTGAGATTTCCATTTTATCTTTACTGTTGGCTTATCAGCTATTCCTCTCTGTATTAATATTTTAATGATCTCATTAAGGTTTATAACATGTATACTTACCTTATCACAGCCCATCTTCTAATAATGTTGTACCCTTACAATCATATACTTCCATCCCCCACCCCCATCTTTTATGCTTTTACTTCCATATATAATTTGAACCTCAATTCTACGCTTTCCAAAATCATGCCCTACAATTTCTGGCTGCCTGAGTTTCCTTGAGTTCTGATCTTTATCCCCTGCACTCAATAAGGGTCCTGGGCTCTGATTAGGTCTCCCCTCCTTGTGCCTATGGTCCGGAAATTGCTTCTGGGCAGAAGCTGGGGTAGTTACAGGGCTCATTTCCTTTGTTATCCGTCTCTCAGGCATCCAGTCCTGTGCTTCATGCTGTCCAATGTCTGGAAACTGCTGTTTCATATATATATATATATACATATATATATATGTATATATATATATATATGTTCAGTTTTCTAGTTTTTTACTGTGGGAGGATGACTCTGGTTCTTCTTACTCACCAACATAGGAGGTGGAAGGCTCAGCACTACTTACTTGAATCTTCTCCTGAATGATACTGTTTTTGAAATCATGGATTTTTTATGGTCCTTATATTATTTATATTCATTTAAAAATAAGTAACTATTAACATGCAAACATGTGTCAATTAAAATAATTTTGCTTAGCACCAGTGGTATATGTACCTGCTTTGGAAAACCCTGAGCCAGTCTAATCTCAAAGTGTTATAATAGGTGGAAAACAGAGGATGAGTGTCATGCCCAATGTCACACAGACTGTTAATTTCAGATTCTGATCTAAAACTCAGGAGGAGGACTTCCCTGGTGGCACAGTGGTTAAGGATCTGCCTGCCAATGCAGGGGACACAGGTTCGAGCCCTGGTCCTGGAAGATCCCACATGCCACGGAGTAACTAAGCCCATGTGCCACGACTACTGAGCCTGCGCTCTGGAGCTTGTGAACCACAACTACTGAGCCCGTGCGCCTCGAGCCCATGCTCTGCAACAAGAGAAGCCACCACAATGAGAAGCCCGTGCACTGCAACGAGGAGTAGCCCCCGCTCGCCGCAACTAGAGAATGCCCGCGTGCAGCAACGAAGACGCAAAGCAGCCAAAAAAAAAAAAATAATAATATATTTCTTTTAAACCAAAAAACTCAGGAGGGTTTTCAGTTTCTAGATAATTTCTACTGTACACCCCACCCCCATTGTGTTTTCTTCTGCTTTCTCTAGCTCTTTCCACATCCAGATTTGAAAAGGAAGCTTTTAGGAGAAGAATCAGATTCTACAAACATGTACTGAGTACCTACTCTTTGCCTAGTCATCACATCAAATGTTATTTTTCTCATGGAAACTTCTTCTGACAATTAAGGCTAGATCAGTTTCCCCTTTGAAACATCTCTTCATAGCCCATTTACAATTTGTAGTTATGTATGTATTAGTATGATTATTTGATTAATGTTTTCTTCTCTACTGTGGTCATTGTATAAGGACAGGGGGGCCAGGTCTGTTATTTGTTTTCTCTTTTTCTTTTTTTAAACTTTTATTTTATTATTATTTTTAAAATATTTTATTTATTTATTCCTTTTTGGCTGCTTGGGTCTTAGTTGCGGCATGCAGGCTCTCTAGCTGAGGCGCACGAGTTCAGTAGTTGCGGGATCGGTAGTTGCGGCACGGGCTTAGCTGCCCCGTGGCATGTGGGATCTTAGTTCCCCCACCAGGGGTCGAACCCACATCCCCTGCATTGGAAGGCGGATTCTTAACCACTGGACCACCAGGGAAGTCCTTTCTTTTCTTTCTTTTTTTTTCGCTCACCACTCTTCCTCTAGCGCTCAATGCCTAGAATGTAGAAGGCACTTACTATATTACATATAGTAAAAAAGAACATCAATAAAGAAGCTGTCAACCACTCAAAGACTAAAAGAAGAGCCTGTATAAGATCTGATCCGGACTTCCTGGTTGGGCTCCAGAAAGCAAAAGAGCTGGAGAGCATGTCCCCAGATTGGTTGAAGTGGCCCCCCTATGTGGGGTTTTGTCCCGCAGGCCCCTCCCGTGGAGTTGTTGCCAGCTGCCTTTCAGTCCCCACCTTGGAAGAATGCCAGGGCATCCTCAAGGACACCTAATTAGCCAACATCACCAGGGTACCTGAGCTTCAATATTGACCTGAGGACTCCCCTGGCGGTCCAGTGGTTAAGACTCTGTGCTTCCAAAGCTGTGGGCGTGGGTTTGATCCCTGGTCAGGGAACTAAGATCCCACATGCTGCTGCGTGGCAAGGCCAAACATATATATATATACATACATACATACACATACCTGAGATCCAACCATCACAGATGATCCATCAGAAATCTAAACTTGTGAGTATCATGGGACTCAAGGTGAGGGGGAAAAAAAGATTAAGAACAAAAGAAGCAATCTTTACACATACTGCTAACCAGCAGTTGGAGGGACAGTCTCATCAAAGAAGGGCCACAGGGATTGGCATCCTGATAGCAATCCTGGGAATTTTTCTGCTCATCTGCTGTTGGTATTGTAGAAGATGTAGTGGATAAAGAACCTTGAAGGACAAAAGCCTTCTTGCTGGTACTCAAAGTACCTTGACAGGAAGTGAGCCCACATGATGGGCTTGCCCACCAGGACAGCAAACTGCCTTTTCAAGAGAACAGTTGTACTCCTGTGATTCCCAATGATCTACCTGCCCATAAGAAACTCTGAAGAACCGTTGCCATCACCTTATTCACCTTTAGAGCCAACAAGTCACCTCAGAGGTGCTGAAATGATTTCCTTCATGCTTTTGCTTAAATTTAACACAGGTGGACTTCCCTGGTGGCGCAGTGGTTGAGAGTCCGCCTGCCAATGCAGGGGACACGGGTTCGTGCCCCGGTCCGGGAAGATCCCTACATGCCGCGGAGCGGCTGGGCCCGTGAGCCATGGCCGCTGAGCCTGCGCGTCCAGAGCCTGTGCTCCGCAGCGGGAGAGGCCACAGCAGTGAGAGGCCCGCGTACCGCAAAAAAAAAAAAAAAAAAATTTAACACAGGTGTCTAATGTTCTTGATTAGCCTTTAAAAAGGAGGCACAGAACAATGTACATCATCTCTAATAATAAGCTTAGTGTCAGATTCTTAGTAGGGTGATGTTATAGGCAGAGTTGTGTTCCCCAAATATCCACGTGTTGAAATCTTAACCCTCAGTACCTCAGAATGCGACTGTATTTGGAGACAGGGTCTTTAAAGAAGTAATTAAATTAAAATGAGGTCATTCAGGTGGGCCATAGTCCAATATGACTAAAGAGGAGATTAACACACAGGGAATTGGGTATCTCCCTTCCTCCATGTAGAAGGCTAGAGCCAGCTGGAGCTGGTATTTCTCCTTCCCCAGGTCACTTAGACCCTGATAAAACCCCAGCCGCTTAGGCTCTGGTTAAGCAGTTTCTCCTGAGAGCAGGTCTTGTTAAGAACAGAACCGTCTGGTGTCTTTTAAAAGGGTTACTTTTCCTCTCCCCCTGCAGGAAGCATGGGGGTGGGGTGGGGGTCTCTTCTATATTCACTGTGAGAACCTGGTCAGGCTCCTGGAGGGAAACTCACAAGAGCGTGGGGACCCCCCCCCCACGATGGGGTGTCCCTGGAGTTTTTGATTCTCAGACTCATCCACACTGGAGCTTCCAGCAATTCATCAATTACAGTCCAGGTTTTCCTGCCCCGGAACTGGCTCCCTTGGAGGTTTCTGCTTGTGGGTTTCTGCTCTGGTAAGTTGTGTTTCTTTGTATTCACCAGACTGTCTTTCTAATTTGGGGGGCAGTGGCTTGCCCTGTGACCTCACTTCTTTGACAGATCTAAGAAGAGTTGCTGAGTTTTCAGTTTGTTCAGTTTTTTGCTTGTTAGGACAGAGTGGTAACTCCCAGGCTCCTTACATGTTGGACTGAAACCAGAAGTCCTGTCCATCTGTTGTTTTAGGCAGTTTGTCCACCTTTATGTGCATCTGGAAGTTTGTGGAGATCTGATGGAGTATAGTTGGTGGATTGTTTCCTCATTATCCTTGTTGGCTTTGTTTGGTTCTTTAGAAGTGGGAAGATTGAAAACCAACCTGTCACCCTGCTCCCACCACATTACAAAATATATATATTTCAGTGTCTAATGTATGCCAGGAATTGGGCTAGCCACTGATGATGCAGCAGCAGATAAGAAAGACCCTATCCCTCCCTCCTTGCACTTGCCTGCCCAGCTGGAGGAAATCCATTCATTAAGTGCCAACCTCAGATGTTCCTTGCTTGCTCTGTAAATCCCAGCTGATCATATGCTTTGATGGGGAGACACCACCCTGCTGCAGAGTTCTTGGTTCTGAATTATACCAAGGTGCATCCAAAAGGTAGAGCAGGACTTCCCTGGTGGCGCAGTGATTAAGAACCCGCCTGCCAATGCAGGAGACACAGGTTCAAGCCCTGGTCCAGGAAGATTCCACATGCCGCGGAGCAACTAAGCCTGTGCACCACAACTACTGAGCCTGCGCTCTAGAGCCAGTGTTCCACAACAAAAGAAGCCACCGCGATGAGAAGCCCGAGCACCGCCACAAAGAGTAGCCCCTGCTCACCACGACTAGAGAAAAGCCCTCACGCAGCGACAAAACCCAATGCAACCAAAAATAATAAATAAGTAAATAAATTAGTTTTTTAAAAAAGGTAGAGCAAATACCAAAAAGAGGTGTCACTCCCATCTTTGCATGTCATATTAAATTACCCTCTGACCAGGAGAGCTGCTGTGAGGCCAGGAGCTGAAGGTGTTTTGACTGAAGAGAAAATACATTCCTGTTAGAATCTGCAGCTCCAGGTGATAAAAGAGAAGTTCATTCCTTGTGTGCCAACCTCAGAAGCAGACGGATGATATAATCTCACTTATGGAGACACGTAAGTGATAAATGAATGAAGGGTGCTTGTATCAACATGTCTACCCTCGTCTCTGGCCGACTCTGCTTCCATCCATCAAACAACCCCCCTTTGTTCCTAATTCTGTAGAACAAAGATTCATATTTGAAATCAGCTTCAGAATCAGCAGTCACAATGGACACTCCCAGGCTTATCCTACTTGTATCAACACTCCATTATAAACGATATAAACAAATGATGGGTACAAGGATATGAAGGCTATCTGAGCGGTAAATGACATTTTTTAAGGTTTTGTTTTCATTTCTGTTTTAATCTAAGGGGTTAGATTAGTGAGCGCTATTGCCACGGGGCTCCAAAGGATCATGATTCTGTGATTCTGTGTTGCTATGGGGATGGGATTATATGACTCAAATGCACAGCATGTTCCGTTGCTAAGGTAATTATGGGCATCTTCACCCTCTTTATCAGGGCCTGCTTTGTCACCGATATTAGCTATGGGATAAAATGAGCTTGCGGCCTCGGGTGCCACGAGCGAGAAGTGAAAATCAGCTCTGTGGAAGGTTTTAGAGGAAGTGGAAAATTCCATTCGCTGGTTGACTTGGCTGGCCTCTTGGTGACAACCAGCAACATGGATTGCATGGTTACTACTGTCTTCAGAAAGTTAGTTCCAGGGTAGGAGACTGTGATTGCCATTTCCCAGGTGCCTGGTGGTATGGTGGTTAAATGCCTTGCTCAGGGCCACCGGCAAGTAGGGACCCAGAAGGCTTGAGTGCTCCAGAAGATGTCAGACTTGTGGTGCGAAGGCGGGTGAAGATTGAGTAAAACGGGGCTGAGGGAAACTTTTGTACTAGTGGACAATCGTATACCCTGCTGGGTTTTATGTATCTGTAAGGACATGTATCCACCATTGTAGCATCATATGGAATGACTTCACTGCCCTAAAATTCTGCTGTGTTCAGTCTAATCATCCCTCCCTCTTCCCTAACCCCTGGAAACCAGTGATCCTTCACCATCTCTGCCTTTTCCAGAATGTCATATAGTTGCAATCACATCATACCATAGCCTTTTCAGATTGGCTTCTTTCTCTTAGTAATATGCATTTAAGTTTCCTCCACGTCTTTTCATGGCTTAATAGCTCATTTGTTTTTAGTGCTGAGTAATATTCCGTTGTCTGGATCGACCACAGTTTAGTTATCCATTCACCTACTGAAGGACATCTTGGTTGCTTCCAGGTTTGGGCAGTTATGAATAAAGCTGCTATAAACATCTGTGTGCACATTTTTGTGCAGACGTAAGTTTTCAGCTCCATTGGGTAAATACCAAGGAGTGTGACTGCTGGATCATATGGTAAGAATATGTTTAGTTTTATAAGAAACTGCCAGACTGTCTTCCAAAGTGGCTGCACCACTTTGCATTCCCACCAGCAATAAGTGAGAGTTCTTGTTGCTCCACATCTTTGCCAGCATTTGGGGTTGTCAGTGGTCAAGATTTTGACCATCCTGAGATGTGTAGTGGTGTCTCATTGTTGTTTTAACTTGCAATTTTGTTTTTTTTCTTGGCTGCGTTGGGTTTTCATTGCTGCGTGCGGGCTTTTTCTAGTTGCTGCGAGCAGGGGCTACTCTCCGTTGCAGTGCGTGTGCTTCTCATTGCGGTGGCTTCTCTTGTTGTGAAGCACGGGCTCTAGGTGTGCAGGCTTTCAGTAGTTGTGGCACATGGGCTCAGTAGCTGTGGCTAGCGGGCTCTAGAGTGCAGGCTCAGTAGTTGTGGCACATGGGCTTAGTTGCTTTGTGGCATGTGGGTTCTTCCCGGACCAGGGATCGAACCTGTGTCCCCTGTGTTGGCAGGCGGATTCTTAACCACTGCACCACCAGGGAAGTCCCAATTTGCAATTTGCTAATGGCATATGGTTGCAGGGCAGGTCTAATCACAACAAATTCCCTCAATTTTTGTCTGAGAAAGTCTTTATTTCTCCTTCACCTGTGAAACATAATTTTTCAGGGTACAGGATTCGAAGTTGGTGGGGTTTTTTCTCTTGACACTTCAAATACTTACTCTTGCTTGCATGGTTTCTGAGAAGTCAGATGTAATTCTTGGCTTTGTTTCCCTATACGTAAGCTGATTTTTTCCTCTGGTTTCTTTCAGGATTTTGTTCTTTTATCTTTGATTTTCTGATGTTTGAATATAATATGCCTAGGTGCAGGATTTTCTTTGTTTTTTTGTCATTTATCCTGATTGATGTTCTCTCAGCTTCCCGGATCTGTGGTTTGGAGTCTGACATAAATTTGGGGGAAATTCTCAGTAATTATTCCTTCAAATATTTCTCCTTCTTTCTCTCTTCTCCTTCTGGTATTTCCATTATTCATGTGTTATGCCTTTTGAAATTGTCTCAGTTCTTGGCTATTCTATTCTGCTTTTTAATTCTTTTTTTTCTCTTTGCTTTTTAGTTTTTAAGGTTTCTGTTGAGATATCCTCAAGCTCAGAGATTCTTTCCTCAGCCACGTCCAGTCTATTAATGAGTACATCAAAGGCGTTCTTTATTTCTGTTACAGTGTTTTGATCTCTAGTATTCCTTTTTTGATTCTTTCTTAGAATTTCCATCCCTCTGCTTACATTATTCATCTGTTCTTACATGTTGACTACTTTTCCCATTAAAACCTTTAGAATATATATATATATTTTGTATCTAGTCATTATTTTTTTTAACATCTATATTGGAGTATAATTGCTTTACAATGGTATGTTAGTTTCTGCTTTATAACAAAGTGAATCATCTATATGTATACATATATCCCCATATCTCTTCCCTCTTGCGTCTCCCTCCCACCCTCCCTATCCCACCCCTCTAGCACAGAGCTGATCTCCTTGTGCTATGCGGCTGCTTCCCACTAGCTATCTATTTTACGTTTGGTAGTGTATACATGTCCAATCGTAGGTTAAAAAAATTCCTTGTCGGGACCTCCCTGGTGGCACAGTGGTTAAGAATCTGCCCACCAATGCAGGGGACACAGGTTTGAACCCTGGTCCTGGAGGATCCCACATGCCGCGGAGCAACTAAACCCGTGTGCCACAACTACTGAGCCTGTACTCTGGAGCCCGTGAGCCACAACTACTGAAGCCGGCAGTCCTAGAGCCCGTGCTTGGCAACAAGCGAAGCCACCGCAGTGAGAGTCCCGTGCACCACAATGAAGAGTAGCCCCCGCTCGCCACAACTAGAGAAAGCCTGCCCGCAGCAACGAAGACCCAACGCAGCCAAAAATAAATAATAAATAAAATAAATTAATTATAAAAACACAACTAACCACCCCATATTAAAAAAAAATTCCTTGTCTGATAATTCCAACATTCCCGCCATATCTGACTCTCCTTCTGATGCCTGCTCAGTCTTCTCAAAGTGGTTTGTTGTCTTTTTTGTTTGGTTGGTTAGTTTTTGGTTTGGGGTTTTTTTGTTTTGGGGTTTTTTTTTTGCCTTTTAGTATGCCTTGTAATTTTTTGTTGAAAGGTGGATATGATGTACTGGGTTAAAAAACCTGCTGTAGGGAATTCCCTGGTGGTCCAGCCATTAGGACTCTGCACTTGCACTTAGAAGGGCCTGCGTTTGATCCTGGGGAGCTAAGATCCCACAAGCCCTACAGCATGGCCGAAAAAAAACCCCAACCAAATGAAAAACCAACCAACCAAACAAAAACCTGTTGTAAATTGGCCTTTGGTAATGTAACGGTAACGTGTGGAGGAAGGAGAAATGCTTATAGTACAATGATTAGGATTCAGTCTTTTGATGAGTCTGTGCCTCTGGACTGTGAGCCTCACAAGTGGTTTTTAACCCGCTTCACCTCCTTCAGTGGGTTAATACAGTTGGAGGGGCTGGAGTTGGGTATTTCCCTCCCTTGGGTCAGTTAGGTTCTGATAAGACCCAAGCAGCTTAGGCTGTGGTTAACTAGTTTCTCCTGAGGGCAGACCTTGTTAAGGAAACCAGAATGCTCTGGTGTATTTAAAAATGGTTACCTCTCCCCTTCCCCTGCAGGAAGTATGAGGTGATTTTTCTCCTGTATTCACTGTGAGAACCTGGTCAGGCTCCTGGAGGGAAACTCACAAGAGCGTGGGGACCCCTCCCCCCCGAGGATGGGGTGTCCATGGAGTTTTTGATTCTCAGACTCATCCACACTGGAGCTTCCAGCAATTCATCAATTACAGTCCAGGTTTTCCTGCCCCGGAACTGGCTCCCTTGGAGGTTTCTGCTTGTGGGTTTCTGCTCTGGTAAGTTGTGTTTCTTTGTATTCACCCGACTGTCTTTCTAATTTGGGGGGCAGTGGCTTGCCCTGTGACCTCACTTTTCTGATGAATCTGGGAAGATTGTTGATTTTTCAGTTCAGCTTTTGACTTGTTGTGCGGATAGAGTGGTGACTTCTAAGCTCCTCACAGCTGCCATGTGTTTTTCAGATAAACGGTTGACTTGTTGGGGTTTTGGAAAAGTGGGAACACAATAGCCTTGGGGGAGGATTAATCCACCTCTGGAGATGTTGAAGGAAACATTAGTTTTAATGGAAGACAGTGCAGGTTTTAAAAGAAGGAAGGCAGATTTTTATCTAGGTGCCTGAGACCCACATGAGTGGGGTTATGCAGAGTTTTTTCAAGTTAAGGATAAGAGATTTAGTTATTTAAATTTTTCTAAGAGGAGATTTCATTATGGGACACTGATTTCTCAGTTGAAGCTTAGTGATAACAGGGGCTCATATAACAAATCTGGGGCTTAGTAGTGTTGGCATTGTGTTATGTTAACTGTGCTGGCGTTGGTTAATCGTTAAATTGTTATTGTCTCAAGAAAGCATGGGGCTACCTTATCATGTGGGTGAGTTTCCATGTTTGCAAAGAGATTTGAGACAGAATGTGAGATTTGGAGCTGCTCTCCTGGGCAATATTTCTCAAAGAAATGAGTGAGAAACCCTGTTGGTTTATTTGCTTGTTTTGTATTATAATTATTACTATATTTGATAGAAGTATAGTTGATGTATAATATTATACAAGTTACAGGTGTACAATACAGTGATTCAAAAATTTTAAAGGTTATACTTCATTTATCATTATTATTAAATATTTGCTATCTTCCTCATGTTGTACCTTATATCCTTGTGGCTTATTTTTTACTGAATAATTTATACCTCTGAACTCCCTACCCCTATCTTGCCCCTCCCCCCTTCTCTCTTCCCACTGGTAACCACTAGTTTGGAGAAACCCTGTTTAATAGTTGCTTTAGGGATTCCAAGGTCAGCTCTCCAAATGGAGATGCTGAAGGAACCCCATCAGTTCCCGTGGAAGATGGCCCAGTTTTTGGCTATGGGTAAAGGAAAGCAAATGCTGCCTTGCAAGCCATGTATTCAGGATTCAAGTTGCCTGTTATCTAAGTCTCTAGTCTGATGAGGCTGTAATTCCTTGCCCAATTTACATAAACTACTGGATTGGATTAAACCAGAGGTTCTTAACTGGGGGCAATTTTGCTGCTTCTCCCTCCCCTGAGGATAGTTGACGATGTCTGGAGAAATTTTTGGTAGTAAAATTGTGGAGGGTGCATGTGCATCTGGATGTTCCTAAGCGTTCTGCAATGCACAGGACAGCCCCCAGCCCCCAACAAAGAATTATCTGGCCCCAAAAGTCAGTGGTGCTGAGGTTGTAAACTCCTGCTTAGCGGTACATATCTGAAGGTGGAATTGCTGGGGCACGGGGCATATGCTCGTCCAACTTCACTAGAGAATACCAAAATGTTGCCCCATGCGGTTGTATTAATTTCCTCCAGTAATTAGGGTTCCAGCGATTTTACAGCCCTGCTCATCCTTGGAATTGCCAGTGCCAGTCTGGTGTTTATAATTTGCATTTCCTTGATCATTACTGAAGTCGAGCACCTTTTTGTGTCCTTACTTGTCCATCTGGGTTTTCTCTTCCTGAAAGTGCCTTCTCGAGTGTTTTTGGCCTCTTCTTTTTTTCTGTTGCATCATCTGCTTCTTTCTTACTGATTTGTAGGCATTCTTAATTCTGCAGAT
This sequence comes from Stenella coeruleoalba, assembly GCF_951394435.1. NCBI lineage: Eukaryota > Metazoa > Chordata > Mammalia > Artiodactyla > Delphinidae > Stenella > Stenella coeruleoalba. The sequence continues at coordinate 83,951,507 of NC_137161.1, read as the reverse complement.
GTGCTTTGAAGTTATGTATATTATTGATATCTTCTCGCATTCTATGGCTAGTTCATTCATCCTCTGACCGTGTCCTTACTTTTGATACAGTCTTATCAATCATTATAGTTAATGGTTTTTCTGTTCTTCTTAGGAAATTCTCTTCCACATTCTAAAATCATGAAGATATTCTCCTATATCTTCAAAAAGTAATATAATTTTGTCATTCTCAACTAGGTCTTTTGGATTTTTGACCTTCTCTACTTTTATTTTCTTTTTCTTTTTTATAAACATTATTTACTTTTGGCTGCGTTGGGGCTTCATTGCTGCGCATGGGCTTTCTCTAGTTGTGGTGAGCGGGGGCTACTCTTCATTGCGGTGCGCAGGCTTCTCATTGCAGTGGCTTCACTTGTTGCAGAGTGTGGGCTCTAGGCGCACGGGCTTCAGTAGTTGTGGCACACAGGCTTCAGTAGTTGTGGCATGCAGGCTCAGACTCTCCGGTCTCTTTTATAAGGCACTAATCCCATTCACGAGGACTCTACCCTCATGAGCTAGTCACCTCCCAAAGCCCCCACCTCCTAATACCATCACTTTGGGGGTTAGGTTTCAACACTTGAATTTTGGGGAGACAAATATTCAGTCTATAGCAATTCCATTTTATCTCTTTCGTCAGCTTATTAACGATAACTCGTTGTTTTCTTACTTTAGTGGTTCTTGTAGATTCACAGTATCCATTTTAATTTATCATAATCTATCTTCAAATGATATTATATGACATCATCATTATTATAGCCCTCTCTGGCACCCTGTCCTGAGAACTCTAACTACTTTGGTCTCCCTGGACTCTCAGGTTCAGTCCTTCAACTCAGGGAGTCCACTGGAGAATTCTACATCAACAGGATTTTATTTTGTTTTGTTTATTTCTTTCAGCACTTAAGAAGAAGCATTTCATTTTCTTCTGACTTGCAGAATTTCTTCTTCTTCAACATAGAAGTTGCCTTTATTATTTTACTCTGTTTATTTTTGTGCATCCATATTAGGAATTTTAGAAAAAGAACATCAAACTAAACCCAAAGAAATTAACAGAAAGAAAAAGGATAGAAAGAAAATGATAAGTTTGGAGGATAAATTGATAAAATAGAAAATAAATAGGGCTTCCCTGGTGGCACAGTGGTTAAGAATCCACCTGCCAATGCAGGGGACACAGGTTCGAGCCTGGTCCGGGAAGATCCCACATGCTGCAGAGCAACTAAGCCCAGGTGCCACAACTACTGAGCCTGTGCTCTAGAGCCCTTGAGCCACAACTACTGAGCCTGTGGGCCACAACTACTGAAGCCTGCATGCCTAGAGCCTGTGCTCCTCAACTAGAGAAGCCACTGCAACGAGAAGCCCACGCACCACAAGGAAGAGTAGCCCCCACTGGCTGCAGTTAGAGAAAGCCTGCGTGCAGCAACAAAGACCCAACACAGCCATAAATAAATAAATAAAATTATTGAAAATATGTATATATTCAATTAATCCACAAGAAGGCAGGAAAAGATGAAAAGAAGAAAGAACAAATGGGATGAACAGAAAACAAATAGCAAGATGAGAGACTTAAACCCAGCTATATTAATAATCATATTAAATGTGAATGGTCCTTGTATGATTTTATATATGATTACACGGAGGCAGGGGAATTATATGGAAGAATAGATACTAGCCTATTTATATTTGTTACTTTGGAACGTAGGGGCTGAGGAATTAGCTTTCTCTTTATATTTGTATTGTTTGATTTGTTATACTGTATGTTTATTATGTTCTTCAAAGAAATTGAAAACATAAAAACCTATAATCAGAGCAGTTAGATTCCCTTGTCTCCAGCTCTATCCAGCATATCCAGGTAAGCTATTACTGCTTATCATTTCCACCCCCAAGATTAAATTTTGTCCTGTAGTGAAATGGGGTAAATGGATAAAATTCATTGCTGTCTATAGTCCAACTCAGCGAGGTGGGGGGAGGTTCATTGTTCATGTCACAATCTGCTTCACCTGTTTGGGTGGCATTCTCCGTGACATTGCGAATCCTCTCTTATCTCCTGTGGCAGAGACTGCTAGTTACCTCCCTATATCTATTCTTTGCTTCTGTAGTAACAGAATCCCTGATTTGGGGCTGGGAATATTGCCTCCCAGCATAAAGACGTTTTTTTCCCAGTCTTCCTGTAGATAGCAGTGGTCATATGACTAAGACCTGTCCAGTGGGATATGAGCAGAAGTGACTCATGCCTCTTCTGGATTGTGCCCTTAAAAGAAAGGACATTTTATACACTTTTCCCTTCTTACTGCTGTTTGACATACAGATGTGGTTGATGGCCATCTTGAATCATGGAGAGGAGGAAAATGCCCTAGAGATGGTAGAGTAGTCATTTAGAAGAAGCCTAGTTTTCTAAGTTTCTTAGAAGGGCTTGTGAGAAATAATTGTCTATGATTTTTTTAAGGCACTATTGTTTTAGTGTCTCTATTACAGCAGTTTCATCCATCTCCGAAGCAATATAGCTCCATCCATTTTTAGTTCTCATTTTATAATTAGGATTGGACTGATCCCCTTCCCCATTTATTTTAAAGTAGTTTCCATGTAATCTTTTTTTTTTTGAGCATTGGTTCTTTTTTAAAAAAAATTAATTTATTTATTTTATTTATTTATTTTTGGCTGCATTGGGTTTTTGTTGCTGCACGCGGGCTTTCTCTAGTTGTGGCGAGTGGGGTCTACTCTTGGTTGCAGCGTGTGGGCTTCTCATTGCGGTGGCTTCTCTTGTTGCGGAGCATGGGCTCTAGGCGCATGGGCTTCAGTAGTTATGGCACGTGGGCTCAGTAGTTGTGGCTCGCAGGCTCTAGAGCGCAGGCTCAGTAGTTGTGGCGCATGGGCTTAGTTGCTCCACGGCATGTGGGATCTTCCCAGACCAGGGCTCAAACCCGTGTCCCCTGCGTTGGCAGGCAGGTTCTTAACCACTGCGCCACCAGAGAAGCCCAGTTTCCATGTAATCTTGATGTTAGAAGATGATACCTGTAAGAGTTTTATTTTCTCTCTCATCAGAGAAGAAGAGAAAGAATAAATCTAAAGCTTTCTCTTTGGGAAAAAAATAAGCGATAAATCTCTGGTTGTGCTAATCAGTACAAAAGAGATACCAGTTATTGGAAAACTCTCTAAAAATACATCTGGAAATTTTAAATAATTCAAAGTAACAGACATGATAAATAACATAGTAAAAAACTTGGAAGTACTGAATTAAAAGACAATTTGGAAGAAAAAAAATATATTACCAAAGTTGATTAAACAGGAAAAGAACAACAACAATAAAAAGACATAAAACCCTCAAACAATTATCCTGTAAAAGGTTCTGTACTCAAAAGGTTCACAAATGAATCTTTCTAAACTTTCTTAAGGAGATGATTTCTATTGTTTATAATTCTCTCTAGAACAAACCAAAAGGTAGAAAACTATGTAGCTGAATCTGCAAAGGACTCAAATCCCTGATGTCCAAACCTAATACAGGAATTAGAAACAAAAGGAAAAGCAATCCCATGTTACAAAAAAGTAAGATTATTTTTTCCTTTTTTTCAAAAAGAGCATGAGCTGAACTTAACAGCGTATTTTAAAAGTTCTTACAGGTTGTTTCCAATAATGCAAAACCTTAATTGATATGAAACTTACTATTTGAACATATTAGTAAGTAGCTTAAATGATCATTTTATAGGTTTTTCAAAATCACATAATGACGTTCCTTACCCCTAACATCCCCATCCAACACACACACACACACACACACACACACACACACACACACAAGACACATGTCACAGAGAATATCTATTTCAGACTAATATCATATTTGGTTGTTTAAACTCTGCAGGCAGCTCTAGCAACATTGTAAAATAAGAAGTCAAATTTATTAACACTATTATGTAATATAAGATATCCTAAAGTTTTAAGCTTTAGTAACTTTAGCAGTATAAATGTTAGAAGCATATGAAAAGCATCATTTTATTTTTTAATTTTAATAGTGTTTTATTTAACTCAGTGTGTCTAAAACATTGTTCCTTCAGCATATAATCATTATGAAGTTATTAATGACATATTTTACATTCACTTTTTTCATACCAAGTCTTCAAAATTCAGGGTATTTTACAATTAAAGCACATCTTATTTATTTATTTATTTTTGCTATTACATGTATTGGGTTGGCCAAAAAGTTCATTCGGGGTTGGTTTTTTTCCCCACATCTTTACTGGAGTATAAATGCTTTACAATGTTGTGTTAGTTTCTGCTGTTCGACAAAGTGAATCAGCTATATGTATACGTATATCCCCATATCCCCTTCCTCTTGAGCCTCCCTATCCCATTCCTCTAGGTCATCACAAAGCACCGAGCTGATCTCCCTGTAATGCACATATTCATTTGGACTAGCCACCTTTCAAGTACTCAGTAGTCACATGTAGTTAGTGGCTACTGTATTGAACAGCACAGATCTATACAATCACAAAGGAGAATTTTCTTCCAATACCCTCTGACCCTCCACCTGAGACCCATTACACTTTTCAACAGCTCTAGGAATCAGAAAGTTCTTCTTCGTGTGGCACTGATAATCTGAAAAGCATCATTTTAAGCTTAAATTCCTGTTACCTTCACTTAGTGAATTTTGAATAATACATTTTAATAGCAAATAATGAGAGGAAAGCCACACAATACAGTAGCTAGTCAAAATAAGCAGAATCTACAGAAAAATATTTACCATTAACTGTATCTTTGAAACTAAATGAAGACCAACCAAATGAAAACAGGCAAGGCTATTTATTCAGAGCTTGTTAGAGCAAATGAGACAGTCACTGTCACTTGTTTCAGTAGAGACTCAAAGACAGGCAGAGGAATGCGAGAGTTTTACAGTGGAAAAAGGAAGATATCTGGTATGCCTTCTTTGGAGGGGAGCATGTTTGACTTTCGTTGGTTGGTCCTAATTAGAAGCAGGTACAAAAACCAGGGAAGCTGTCAGTTATTGATCCAGTCCTCGTCATTTGGAACCAACTGCTATAAAAGTTACTGTTTAGCTTCCTGGAATGTGACTAGAGATAGCAGTCTGGCTTCCTGGGCTTTTTACTGTAGGTAAGGGGGTTGGTTTCTTGGGTAGCTCACAGAGGTGGTAGGTCAGAGTTCTGGTGTTAATTATTATTTTTTTGCCTCGCGGTATGTGGGATCTTAGTTCCCCCACCAGGGATGGAACCCCCGCCTCCTGCATCGGAAGCTTGGAGTCTTAACCACTGGACCGCCAGTGAAGTCCCCACAGTTCTGCTTTTATATGTGGTCTGGCCACTGTCCAGTTCATATATTCGGCATCTCATATGTGTGTATGCATATATATTGCCATATTCTCTCATGAGCTGCAGACATAATACTTAGGCAAGGCTTCCCTGACACCTGATAATCATTTCAAGGGTGCCTCCAGAGTGAAAATATTGAGAAAGGCTGCTTCTGATTCCTCTACCCCAAAACGGGGCTAACAATACCTATTTCGGGGATTGTCATGAGGGCTGAAGGCCAGGTATTTTTTACAAAATAACGCGTCCGACATGGAGCCCCTCAGAGAGCAGACTTTCTGGGACAAGGCCTACAGCTAAGACCAGGTTGGACTTTCAAGACTGGGGAGCCCATAACCTGCCACTCAAAATGGCGCCGGGATGGGAACAGATCGGATCAGATGCGGCGGGAAACCACCAGGGCCACTGCCGGCCCGGCAACACCATGAAGATGGTGTGTTCATGGCCTGCCTGCAGGTCCACCGGGGCTGCCAAAGGAGACACCTCCTTGCCAATCCACGTCGCCACGCGTGCCCGCCCACGCCAGCCCCCCGTGGCCGGAAGCGCCTCTGGCTGACCGGAAGTGCCTTGCCGCAGAGGCTGCCGGGAGTTGTAGTTCCACCCCAATCCAGGGGCGCCTACGCAGTGCAGGGGTGTCCGAGTGTGATCTGCGCACTTCCGGACCCCAGTCTGGTATTACGGCGTCCAGCACCTCGGACCTTGCCGGTTCTGAGGTCTCCGCGGCACCTCGGACTGGTGGTTCCCTCGGCTCCCGGCTGTAGGGAGGGCACGTGTGGCGGAATCCACGGCTGCATAGCCAGGCGGGCGCTAGGAGGGGGGGTGCTCTGTGCGGGGGGTCCGGGGGGGGGGTCTGGGTGGGCGGCTCCGTCTGACGTCTTCTGCGGAGGGTCAGGGTTTCTGTCTGGTGTGGGCTGGGGGCCGCAGGCTGACTGGGTCTCACTGCTTCTCTGACCTCCCACAGCTCAGCCTCTTCTGAGCCCACCATCCACAGGGGGCTACCGCAGGGTACCCAGTGATAGCCTTGGCCTCAAGGAGCGGGGGACTAGCTCTCCCGCGAATGGTCACCCCTTTTTCCCGACGGTGGATTTGTTTCTGACCTTTGACCTGGAGCTTCTCTGCTCACGCAGGTCCCTGAACTCCACTCAGGCGTCCAGACCTCCTGTGGGTGAGGAGGGAACTGCTGAGGAAAGGCCCCCCTTCTCTCCAACCCTCCCTCCCTCCTGCGGACCCTACATCCAGCCAAGGGTAGGCTCTGAGCTATGAGGGCAATTAAGGAAGTTTGTGAAACGATTGTTATTTCAGGGGTCTACAGTGTCAGTATTCATCTGACTAGCCTTTAGAGTGTCTGGGTCAGCCCCTGGGGAAGCACCGGGTGGCATCCGTGGCTGGGGTCCTATGGAGATGTCAGTCCTGTAAACAGATGAGGGCCCTCAGGGTATGCGTGCCCTGGTAGTTATCTCTACTGGATGAATGGACATCCTGGGAGGGAGGTCGGTTCCTACTGGGGGAGGCGGGGCTAAAGATCAGACTTAAATAGGGTCTGCGTAGGTGGAAGGGGGCAAAAGGGTATTCCAAGCGGAGGGAGCCGCATATGCAAAGGTAAGAGGCTTAAACCGAGGGGGTACGGCTGGATTCCGCGCTCTGGAGTAGCCCTGAGGTGGTGAGGGAGCAGATCAAGCTAGCTTAGGGGGTGTGGACTGGGTCCTGTTGGTGCCTGAAGTGTTTTAAGCAAGGCATTGGCGCGGTTATACTTGTTTTTTGGTCGGAATGTATGAGCAGCTGAATAAGGTAGTGAGAGAAGAGTAGAGGCGTCGTATCTCAGATTTGTGAAGCCGTAGCGGCGCCGGGTCTCGGGAGTGAAGGTGGGGTAGTGTGAGCGCATCTGTTTGCAGACAGAGAAAGTTCAGTGTAGTCTGTTCTTTTAAGGCAGTTGGTGAAGAAAGAGCAACGTGAGGGTGGGAAGTGATGCAGAAATGATGGAGGATTTGTCTGTCTTTGATTCTTTTTTGTTCAAGTTGGGACAGATTTGAGCTGTGGGAAAAAACTGAAACTGGTACTGTAGTTTTAAATCTTGATAAGGTCAAATGTATCAGGTTTTTCCATTATGCCTTGAACTTGGGTTTTATTGAAGGAGTTTCCCCTACTGCAATACATAGTTCTATATATATATTTTTTCCTACTATTTATAACAAGTTATATTAGGAAATATCTCAAATGCAGCATGCAAAGTAGAAAAAGAAAGAAACCTTTGTGCTTATCATCTAGACTGAGCAAATGTTAAAGGTTTATTTGCTTCAGATTTTCTGAAGAACTAAAACCTCATAAATACTTGAAGGCTTTTTGCACCCTCCCTATTGGATTTTCCTTCTTCTCACTCAGAGGTAACTTCTGAAATTGCTATGTATCCTTTCATGTTTTGTTTTACTTACAAATATGAACGTAGCCATAAACAATATATACGCTTGTGTTGTATATTCATCACCTTCGCCTGTATTTCTTTTGGATTTTCTTCTTATTTATTTTTAGTGTGTTGTCTAGATACAAATCCGTTTTGCCTTGTGCACATTGCAAAAATTTTGAATGGAATTTGATTGGACCTAATGTTTCTTTGATGGGTATATTTTTGAGTATGGATCCATTTCACTTAATGTTCTGTAGTTTATTTGGTTTTCTGTTGCTTTGTTAATTTGATTAATTTATATTTTTCTGGAAAGTTGTCCAATTTAATTTCAACGTAATGGCATTATTTATAATAGTCTCATAATTAAAAGAAAACTCCAGTATATCTGTAATTGTCTCCTTTTTCATGTCCAAAAATTGTTTCTTTTTTGCCTTTTCTTGTTTTCTTGATCAGTCCTGCCTGAAGTTAGTCTATTTCATTAGTTTAAAATACAAAACAACTCTTTTATTAGTTGTAATAAATCCTTTCCAAGAATTGAATTTAGTTTTTTCTTTTTAATTTTTCATTTTGGGCACAATTTCAGAATTACAGAAAACTCATAATAGTAGAATGGTGCAAAGAATTCCTAAATACCTTTCATCTACATTCCCCAAATGCTAACATTTTACCACATTTGTATAGGGGGTTCCAGGAACTGGATGGATTTCAGGGCCAGTTAAGGAAAAAGATGTAAACATGAAGTGGCAGGAACACATGCAAAGATTATTTACGCGTGCATGAGGGAGAAAGGGGCCTCTTGCAGCATGAGCCCACCCAGAGGCTGGGGCCCAGGGGCCACTTCCCAGAAGAGAGGAGGATGAGGGAACCCCGGGGGGTATCTCTGGGTCAAAGCCACTTGGGGTCTTTATAGCCACATGGTTTATAGCTATCAGAAACTGGGTGTGGTTTCACAGGGTGGGTAAAGCATGCAGCTTCTAAATGACTAAAAATGTGCTGATAGTTGGACTGTGTTTAAAACATTCACATGTGTTGACATTTGAGTTTGGGGCTGCTGGTCTTTTGAGCTATTGGTCTCAGTCTGCCGTGAAGAAATAAACCACCCAGGGGCCATCTTTGGCTCATTGCTAATACAGTTAGCTTTATCCTGCTTTTCCTCCCCCCGCTATACATATATGTGTGTGTGTGTGTGTGTGTGTGTGTGTGTGTGTAAATACTTCAATGTGCATTTCCCAAAAACAATGGCATTCTGTCACACAACCACAGTATAATGATCAAAATCAGGAGATTAACATCGATGCAATACCATTGTCTAACCCACAGATCTTAGTCACATTTTACTAGCTGTCTCAATAATAATTTTTCTAGCTAAAGAAAATCCAGGATCATGCATTGCATTCCCCCCCACATCTCTTTAGTTTCCTTTACTCTGGAACAGTTTCCCAATCTTTCATTGTCTTTAATAACACTGACGTTATTGAAGAATACAGGCCGGTTATTATAGAACATTCCTCAGTTTAGGTTTGTCTGGTGTTACATCATGATTAGATTCAGGTAATATATTTGTGGCAGAATTTTTTTTTAAATCTGCTTAATTATTTCTTTTAAAATTTCTTCTCATACTTGTCTTTTTTTTTACGTCTTTTGAGTTTATTCTTTTTTTCTGTGCTAGCCTCCTGCATTGAATGTCATTAATTTCCAGTTTTAATTTAATGCCTATCTTAGGGCTATAATTTTCCTTTATGTGTTTGTAAATATCTACCAATTTTGGTATGTACTAGTTTTGTAGTCGTTGTAAATATTTTTGCATTCTTTTTATTTTCTGATTTTATTACTTTTTGGTTTAGAGAGTGGCATCTATGCAGTATTGATTTTTAAAAGATGGGTTTAGGTTTATTTTTTAGCTTGTCAATTTTATAACTGTATCACATGCACTTTAAAAAATGTATATTTCTCTAACTATTGAGTTCATTCTTCTGTCTGATCCAATAGGTCAAGCTTTTAAATTGTTATTCACATCTTATATATTCTTACTGGGTTTTTTTTTGTATCTTAGATCTTCATTTCTAAAAGTATATACTAAACTCTTTTTGCTGTGATTGACGATTTGTCAGTATCCCCTTGTTGCGTCGCGTCAGTGTTCAGGTGCATTTGAGCTGCATACGCATCGTGTACATTTGCTGGGGACACGGACCTAAGATCGAGTTGATTTCTGGTCATTGCTTTGTCTCCTTCCAGTGGGTCGTTCTTTCTTGTTTTTTGTCTGTCTCCGAATTTTTAAAATGAATGCGACGCATTGTGTGTGGGAGACTTCTGCTGGGCCGTTTCAGCGTGCGGAGCTGGGAGTGCAGGAGTTTGGTTGCGACAAGACTGGTCAGCACTTGCCAGCTGCGCAAGGCTGGCATTTGTTGTCGCTATGGTTACTGTCAGCCTCGGCTGGCGTGGCTCTGTGCTTGGAGCCGGCTGGTTGCTGGTCCCCGCTTCGTGGCCGGCTTCCCTCCCCGCCCCCCCCCGCCCCCCCCCCCCCCCGGTGCCCCTTGACTCTCCTCCTGCTGGCACTCCCGCCTGCTCCTCGGTGCTGGCTGGCCTGCTGGAGGAGGGGCAGGGTGCTCTTTGTGTCTCAGTCTCAGGAGGGTCCTGGGGTCTTGGGGATGCTGCCCCTCCCCGCGAGGTTGGCGGCTCTAAAAGTCTGAGCCCAGGACCTATGTCTGCCCCTCTCCCATGGGGATAGTGTGTGTTTGTTTCTTTTTCCTGCCACATGCCGTGGGTCTTACCAGTGCTCTGGGAGCAACAGGGTTTTGCTAACCTTCCCCCAGCAACACAGGGCTTTTGTTCCTCAGGAGAGAAATTTCGGGAAGGATGGGGCTTCTCGGGTTTCCAGCAATGGCAGCCACTCCCCTCCTGTAGGCCTTCACTACCCAGGGAGTCTCCACGTGGTCTCCAGCTCCGCCCTGTCCGTGTTCTTCCTCTATATCTGTATAACAAACAAATCACCGCACATTTAGTTGTTTAAAGCAGCTCACAGCTCGGAGGCCAGACGTCCCAGTGGGATGGCCACGCTCTCTGCTCGGGTCTCTAAGGCCAAAATCAAGGCACTGGACGGGGCGGCCTCTTCTCCGGCGCTCCGGGGGAGAGTCCGCTCCAGGAGTTCGGGGTCAGGGGAAGTGAGTTTCTGGCGGTTTAGGTCGGAGGCCCCTGCGTCCCTGCCCACTGTCGGCTGAGGGCCTGTCTCAGCATCTTCTCACACTCACGTCTGTCTTCAAAGCCAGAGACGATGCACCGGCTCCTTCTTGGGCTTTCGTTCTTCCAGACTCCCCCTCTGACCCCCATCCGTTTCCAACTCAGAGGTAAAGTGTCCTGCCGATATTTTGACCCGAGTCTCACTATGTCGTCTATTTATTTGCAGGTTTTCTTAGTGTCTTTGCAAAGGCTTAGAATCGGACTGTAGCCAGGGCGGCTCTGTCCTGTCTGCATAGTCAAGCTTCTTTCTACCCGCTTCTACCTGCAGAGTCTCCGAGGCCGGAGCTGAGCCTCCAGCTGACGGTAAGTCCTCAGCAGGAGAGCAGAGCTGTGTCGATCAGAATAGGTCCCGGTCCTCAAATCCCAGGCGTAAGGAAGGTGACCCGGGGAGCAGCCACCTCCTTGGCAAGGGGGATCCCTCTCTCATCCCGCTCCGTAGCTTAGGGCTGAAGTTGGAGGCTCACAATCTGGGGCAGCCCCCCGAAAAGTGCCCCTACAACAGCCCGGGACCCGCTTTGCAGGCAGAATTGGGGTGATGTCATTGCCTTAGGGGATCATCTAGGACTTGATTTAGGGGAAGGTTTGGTAGGAGGAGAGGGGGTGGTCTCTTGCTTTAGGGCGTGAGAAGCATGAACTAGCAGGGAAGGGACCCCCATGGCTCTGAGGGTGAACCCCCCAACCACCAATTCCTCTCCACTCATTCACGTTTACTCTCATTCTCTGCTGTCCATCCAGCTAGATGTGTAGCTCCTCCCATCCCACTGTCACCTCCGCACCTGACTTCTAGTGACCTCTAACCCCACCCTCCCTTCTAGTTGAGTCAAGGCCCAGACGTTGCTTCCTTAACCTAAGAGTATTTCGTTTTTCCTTCTCCTGTTAAAGACGAAAGAAAATGGGCGTGAGAGAGGTGTTCAGAGCCACCCAGCTTACTAGAGGCCGAGCCAGCACTAGCCCCCAGGGCTCCTGTCCGGAGGAGGCTGGGCGGGGCCCTCATCGCTAAGCCCCGCCCCTCCCCACCCTCCACCCCTTCAGACCTTCTCACGGATTTCCTCTCCTCCAGGGGCAGGACTCTGATAGGAGGTCATGGAGAGAGAACCCAGTAAGATGATATATGTATATTTTTATGCCATACTTAAGTATTAAACAATGAGCACGTTTACTGTTGAAAAAATTAGAAAATGTGGAAAACAAATCCTGCCGTGTGAAGGTAACCATTGCTAACATTTTGCGTGTTTTCTATAGAAGTTTTTTCTTTACATGTTTATGAAAACCCATTCCATGACGATGAAGCAGGAAATGGAGTAGAGGGTCACAGACCACTGTTTTTGAGCCACGCTGTTGGGCCCGCCTTCCTGTATTAGCTTCCTGGGGCCGCCATCACAAGTACCACAGACTGAGTGGCTTACACAACAGAAACTGAGTCTCACACAGTTCAGGAGGCTGGAAGTCTGAGATCAGGGTGTGGGCAGGCTTGGGACCTGCTCCAGGCCTCTCCCCGAGCTTCCGGAGCTCTGCTGGCAATCCGTGGTTTCTGCTGCATCACCCTGACCTCTGTCTCTGTGTCTAAATTTCCCCTTTTCATAAGGACACAGCCATATTGCGTTAAGATCCACCCCAGTGACCTCATTTTCACTTGATCGTCTGCAAGGACCCTCTTACTAAGTAAGGTCATGTTCTGAGGTCCTGGGGGCTAAACCTTCGACAGAGCTTTTGGGGGAACACAATTCAACCCATTGTACTTCCCCTCCAGGATGCTATCTCAGGGAACCCCATAGCTGTTGGGTCACTTCAGGTTATAATAGAATAGGCCCCTCTCAGTTGCCAGCTGTCCGTGAACATCTTACTCTCATGTCCAGTCTCCAGCTTCTCCCTGCCCCATGTGGAGCCAGAGGTCTGGGGCCTCGCCATGGGAAGGGCATGTGATCTGTTCTGTCTCTGCTCCTTGACTCTTCCTTCTCACTGGATTCCCTCCTTTCTCCTCCAGGGTCAGGGTATGAGGAGGGGAGAGTAGAGGAAAAAATAGCTCAGAATTTCCCCTGCTTGGTGTTATTTGTAGCTCTCACCTGCCTAGTGCGGGCTGCCCTCAACTCTGCAGTTGGCCACGTGATGGCCCTTCGTCGGGGTGCCCAGCCTGGGACACCAGCAGTGGCTCTCTGCAGACCTCCATGCTCTTGGCTCAGTGGTCCTGCCCCTCAGGACCGGCTCTCTTCACCCTGCCAGCAGCCTGCTTCAGCAGCACCCCTGCAGTAGGGCTTTAAGCCCACTTAGCTTCCCCACCATCCACTTGGCTCCCCCGGGAACCCTCCCATCCTTGATCCAGCAAACGTGCAGCTGGCTTCCGCTCCTGCGCCCTCCCCTCCCCTGGCTGCCGTGGGGAGCCTCTGACTTCTGAATTCTTCAGCTGGAGAGCTGACTCCTGTTTCTGGGTTCCTGCATGCCCTAAACATTCAAAGGAGCCCCCCTCTGGGGAGCTTCTGCAGCTGGACATACGCCAGCTTGGGGCTGTAGTTCTCCCTTTTTCCAGGCTCCCTCCAGCACCCATGAACAGTTTTCTTGGAGCACACCCCCTCTTGGCTTGCAAGGGGAGCAATCCCCGACTAGGACGGGAGGCAAGCCCACGGTACACTTGCTCAACAGACAGCTCTCCTTCGATAATTCCCTCCCCCAAAGGAAGGAATCTGTTAGGGTGTGTCTGGAAGCTCCTCCTTAGAACTTGGGGTGTTTGGGATTTAGCTGAAATTTCCAGGCACGTGGGAAAAAATCCCATCCATTCTCCTGTTACGCATCTGTGAGTCATATGCTATGTACCCTGTTTCTTTCACTTGCTGGTGTTGTTGGAAGATCATTCCATGTCAAATATTTATAATATTTTAAGTTGATTCATAGCTTGGCATGCTTTAATTGTATCATAATTTATTAACCAATCTCTTATTTTTAAGCACTTAGGTAGCCTCCAATTTTTTTAAAAAAGACACCCTCAGAATTCTTTATGGAGTTTCTGTAATTCTAGAGTTTTAGTGTCTCTGCAGAATTCTTGGATCAAACTCCAGTGTGTCTCTGTCCTGAGTAGGAACTTACCTAGGACCAACCTCGTGTCTATTCAGGAGAGATAGGTGTGGGGTCCAGTTGATGCTTCCAGCCACAGTAAATTTGCTCCTGAACCTTCGTGTTCCGGTTCCCTGGGAAAATGAGGAAAGGAGGAGGGCTCAGGAGAAGTCATCAGATCTTGTCCCATATTTGGTAAGTGGCAGAGCCAGAACGGGACCACTTCCTGGGCAGAGATGAGCACAGTTCAGCCCAGAACAGGTCTTAATAATAAAATTTACTGTCGAGAAACTACAACTACGAGAGGAGAAGCAAACAAAACTTAGCAGGATCCACGGATAGTACTGAGCGCCCCAGGTTAATAGACCTCCAGTTGCCTTAGCTAAGTGCCATTGAATGGACTCCACCTTCTAGAACCCATTTTTATATTTTCCTGTGAATTTCCTCAACAGCAGGGGCAGGAATGGTGATAGAAGCTTTGGGTTAGAAGATTAGTAGGCTACAGATATTTTTAAAATGATAATTTTAAAGGCATGATCATATATGAAATGCCCATTTGTCATAGAAGAGCTTAGAAGATTCATCTAAGTACAAAGAAAAAAATGTAAAATTGGGCATTATCCAACTGTGCAACGCTAACTACTACTTGCATTTTGTCTTCCATCATTTCAGAGACTATTCTGTGTGAGTGTGTGTGTGTGCGTGTGCGTGTGTGTGTGTGAGATCAAATAGTTTTCAACCACCTTTTTCAGTTGCCAGTATACGATCAATAAATTGTCTTCTATGGTTTTATTTTTATTAGCTACATGATGTTTATTTCTCTTTGGTTGTGGTATATTCATTTAACTCGTCCTCTATAGTTGGATATTTAGTTATTTCTGTTTTTTCAGAGTTTTACCAGATTGTAATAAATATCTTGGCCGCTAAATCTTTGCCCGAACTCATGACTGTTTCTTCAGAATAAATTTCTATTAATTAAATTTCTGGGTAGTGGCAGGGGAGGGTAGTAAATTGCACATTGATTACTGCGACTCAGGGATGTGTATTCATTAAGTAGAAAAATAATTCAGGTTCAAGCCTCAAAGTTGGGTCCCCATCACATTCCAAGGTGAGGGCTTTGCTCTGATAAACGGGGTTCTTGGGAGGAGCCCCCATGCCACCCCGTGCCTGGGGTGTTAGAGCAGTTGACTCTGAGGCTGGAGGCAAGCTTGGCCTCTCATGTCCTCTTCTCCCCCCACCCCAATCTCTGCCTCCACAGGTGTCTGCTTTTCCCAGACCAGCAAGGAAGGACCATGTGCCAGGTGAGTGTGGCATTGCTTTCAACTGCGCTTCTTGTTTTACCGTGGATTTCAGGTTGCTTGTAAGAATTAATCCAATCAAACGCAATGCAAACAGAAATCAGGATCCGTGAAAATAGGAAGAGAGCGGACGATCAAGGCCATGGGAAAGGCAGGGTGGGGGCAGTACAGAGGCTGCTGCAGTTTATTAGCTGCTCTCTAAATTTATGCCTGACATGCCCGGCACTTTAAAAAGACAGATTCCATCCCATATATGACTTGTGTTGTCTGGGACAAGCATATCACCTTCTCAGGGGGAATAAAGCTTTTTAGGATATTTAGACATTTATGTGATGGGTCTTCATACGTGAGATATAGCAGGCAGGTTCCTCAATGATAGCAACATTCAAATAAACACAACAGCAGATCTCCTGTGACTTTTTTTTTTTCCAGTATAAAGAATGGATGTTGTGCCAGTGCAGAAATCTGTGATTACAGTTGTTGGAG
This sequence comes from Stenella coeruleoalba, assembly GCF_951394435.1. Taxonomy (NCBI): domain Eukaryota; kingdom Metazoa; phylum Chordata; class Mammalia; order Artiodactyla; family Delphinidae; genus Stenella; species Stenella coeruleoalba. Next base: position 83,935,713 of record NC_137161.1, on the reverse strand, counting down.
GAATCCAAACACTCAGGTCTGCATAAACAGCTGTGTTACGGTTCACACTGACCTAGATAAAACACTGAATGATCTAGAGGAACGAGTGAGTGGCATGTTCTTCAAACTGCTGTTCATAATCATTTTTGACACAGATGGAGCTTAAACAGCTCAAAGCTTCCGTCTTCGGCAGGGGCAGGAGGGAAGATTGTGCGAGCTCGCCTGCCTCCTTCTCTCTCCGTGACTTAGACCTCACCCATTGCCCTTGACCTCCCTTGCGTCCTTTCTCACTGGTCGTCATTATCTTTCTTCAGACATCATGATATCATTGTGTTCTGTCAGCCGGTCATCCTCACATGCCTCTGTTCCTAAAGGGCCTCCCTCTTTACCCCGGGCTCTAGGGTTGCATGAACTTGAAGTGCACTGGTCAGAATCCTGGAAGTTACAAGAGCGCGAAACCCAGCTAGAGCTAGTTGAGGACAAAGACAAAAATCTAGGCAGCACCCCAAACTGGGAAGAGCAGGCGTGCAGCTGGGACTGGGAGAGTTCCGCCCAGGGACCCAGATCTCACCAGGTGTCTCTCTTGTTCTCTTGTCCCTGTTTCTGTGACTCTTTTTCTCATGCCGACTTCATCCGTATGGCCGGAAATAGGGTGGCCATCAGCTCTCACATCGACAAGCTCTGCCGCAGAATGGGACGAAGTCTCCTTTCATAGGGCCAGTTTGAAAGATCTTTGGGAAAGACTGGGATTGGTCCTGCTTAGTTCGAGGGCTGAGGGGCTGGGTCTGCAGAGGGGTGCTCCCAGGAGCACCATGTGCTTGGGGTGGGGAGGAAGGAGGATGTTAGTCCCAGAGGAAGATGAGACCTGGTGGATAAACGTTGCAGCTGTCCACTCCAGGAAGGCAAGCATTCACAGGGTGTTGGTTTTGAGCTCAGGGACCTGTCTTTTTTGCTGCAGAATGCTCTATCTACAGGCGCTTTTTTTTTTTAATTGAAGTATAGTTGACTTACAGTGTTGTGTTAGTTTCAGGTGTAGGGACCTGTCTTGATGGGAGTGTCTGTGCTTAATAAAGCTAGGACTATCTGGATATCTGATACCAGGAACATCTGGGACAGGACCAATCTGAGAGGTTGAAAACCAGGTGGTGACACCACAGCCTCCTCAGAGGAGAGAGCTGACCACAACATGAGGCTGTCAGACCTGTATGTGAAGCTGGACGTTTCATTTGGTGTCTTCTGGGGGAAACTTTTGTTTTGTAGGAAACCAAGTCTCACTGGGAGCTTCTCCCTGTTATGGCTATGTGTGATAAAGATAATGACAATAAAACTTATAAAACTATCTGTTGAGCACTTATGTGCCGGTCTCTGTGTTTTTCGTATATTGTTTCATGAATAAACCTGTGAGATAGATATTACCATTAACTCCTTCCCTCATTTTACAGATGAACAAACTGAGGCTAGAGATGATAAAATCCATTAGGCGATGGAGCTGGGATCTGAATGCAGGCAGACAGACAGACATAGAACTGGGCCCTTAATGATTAAACTGTAGTTTTATCTACCAATAGCAAATTCCCAGCAAAGGAATCCAGTAGTATTGATGTGTTCTAGACATGCATTGTTCATCACGGTAGCCAGTAGCCACAGGTAGATACTGAGCATCCAAAGTGTGGTTAATGTGACTGTGGTTCTGAAATTTTCAATTGCATTTCAATTTAAAAACTGAATCAGAGTAAATATTTTTTCAGGAAACACAACTTTGTTTTGATAGGACTACATTTCAGCAAAGTGAAACTGAAAATAGTGTCTGAATTGAGATGTACCTTACGTGGAAAATACACACCAGGTTTTGAAGATGTGATATGATTAAAAAAGAATGAAAACTATATCAGTGATTTTAAAATAATTATGATATGTTGAAATTATATTTTGGATAGATTAGGTTAAAGAGAGATTAAAATCTTTTTTTTTTTTTTTACTGTTTAAAAGTGACTATTAGAAATTTTTATTTATTTTTTTTATTATTATTATTTTTTTTGGTACGCGGGCCTCCCACTGCTGTGGCCTCTCCCGTTGCGGAGCACAGGCTCCGGACGCGCAGGCTCAGTGGCCATGGCTCACGGACCCAGCCGCTCCGTGGCATGTGGGATCCTCCCGGACCGGGGCACGAACCCGTGTCCCCTGCATTGGCAGGCGGACTCTCAACCACTGCGCCGCCAGGGAAGCCCAGAAATTTTTATTTTTTTAAACCACTTTGTGGTATGATTGACATTCAATCTGTACATATTTAATGTACACAATTTGATGAGTTTACAGATAAGTGTACACCCATGAAACCATCAGCACGGTTAAGGCCATAAACTTATCCATCGCCTCCAAAAATTCCCCTCCCCCACCTTTATAACTTTTTTTCTTTTGAGGTAGGAGCATTTAACATACGATCTATCCTCTTAGCAAATTTTTAGGTATACAATACAGTATTGTTAAACACAGGCATGATGCTGCACAGTAGATCTCCAGAAGTTTCTCATCTTCCATATCTGAAACTTTGAATCCTTTGACCAACCTTCCATTTTCCCCCTCCTCCCAGCCCCTGGTAACCACCATGCTACTCTCTAATTCTATGAATTTCACTATTTGGGATTCCTCATAAGAGTGAGATCATTGTGGTATTTGTCTGGCTTATTTCACTTAGCATAGTGTCCTTCAGGTCCATTTATGTTGTCACAAATGGTGGGATTTTCTTTCTCATGGCTGAATAATATTTCATTGTATATATATATATATATACCACATTTTCTTTATCCATTCACCCACTGATGGACACTTGGGCTGTTTCCATCTCTTGGGTTATTGTGAATAATGCTGCAATGAAATGGGAATATAGACATCTCTTTGATACCCTGCACTAAGATAACATCATCTGCAAACAGATACCTTTATTTCCTCATTTCTGATGTGGATGCCTTTTATTTCTTTTTCTTGCCTAATTGCTCTGGCTGGACTTCCAGTACTGTGTTGAATAGGAGAGGCAAGAGTGGGCATCCTTGCCCTGTTCCAGAACTTAGGGGGAAAGCTTTCAGCTTTTCACCATTGAGTATGGTGTTAGCTGTGGGCTTTTCATAAATGGCCTTTATTGTGTTGAGGTAAGTTCCTTCTATACCTAATTTGTTGGGAGTTTTTATCATAAAAGGGTGTTGAATTTTGTCAAATGCTTTTTATGCATCCGTTGAGATGATTATGTGACTTTTATCCTTCATTCTGTTAATGTAGTGAAACACAGTGATTGGTTTTCATATGTTGAACCATCCTTGCATCCCAGGGATAAATCCTACTTGGTCATGGTTTATGATTCTTTGAACGTGCTGTTGAATTTGCTGTGTTAGTCTTTTGTTGAGGATTTCTGCATCTGTGTTTATCAGGGATATTGGCCTGAGTTTTCTTGTGGTATCTTTGGTTTTGATATCAGGATGATGCTGGCCTCATAGAATGAGTTTGGAAGGATTCCCTCTTCTGTTTTTTGGAAGAGTTTAAGAAAGATTGGTACAAATTCTTCTTTGAATTTTTGGTAGAATTCACTCATAAAGTTCCTGGGCTTTTCTTTTTTGACAGTTTGACAGTTTTTTGGTTACTTCTTCATTCTCTTTATTTGTTACTGGTCTGCTCAGGCTTTCTATTTCTTCTTGATTCAGTATTAGTAGGTTGTATTTTTATTAGAAATGTATCCATTTCTCCTAGGTTGTCCAATTTGTTGGTGTATAATTGTTCATCATAGTCCTTATGATCCTTTTTATTTCTGTGGCATGAGTTGTAATGTCTCCTCTTTCGTTTCTGATCTTATATATTCCAGTCTTCTCTTTTTTTCCCCCTAGTCTAGCTAAGGGTTTCTCAATTTTATCTTTTCAAAAAACCCTGCTAATTTGGGCTTAGTTTGTTCTTTTTCTAAAGGTGCAAAGTTAGGTTGTTTATTTGGTATCTTATTTTTAAAAGTAGGTGTTTATTGCTATAAACTTGCCTCTTAGTGCTGCTTTTGCTACGTCTCCTAAGTTTTGGTTTGTTATGTTTTCATTTTCATTTGTCTTGAGATATTTTCTAATTTCCTTTTTGATTTCTTCTTTGACCCAATGGTGTTTAAGAGTGTGGTTATTTAATTTCCATGTATTAAATTTTTTCCCATTTTCATTACTATTATTGATTTCTAGCTTTGTGAATAATTTCAGTCTTCTTAAATTTGTTAAGATTTGCTTTTATGTCCTAACATATGATCCATCCTGGAGAACGTTCTGTGTGCTCTTGAGAAGAATGAGTATTATGCTGCTGTTGGGTAGAATGTTCTGTATATATCTTTTAGGGCTATTTGGTCTATAGTGTTGTTCAGTTCTGCTCTTTCCTTGTTGGTTTTCTGTCTGGATGAGAATGGAGTATTTAAGTCTGCTACTATTATTGTGTTGCTGTCTATTTCTCTCTTCTGGTTTGTCCACGTTGCTTCACATATTTAGGTGCTTTGATGGTCTGTGCATACATAATTGTTACATCTTCCTGTTGAATGGACCCTTTTATAATTATATGACTTTGTCTCTTGTGATAGTTTTTGACTTAAAGTCTATTTTGTCTGATATAAGTATAGCCAGACCTGCTCTCTTTTGATTACCATCTGCATGGAATATCTTTCTCCATCCCTTCACCCAATATGTGCCCTTATATCTAAAGTGAGTCTCCTGTGGACAGAAAATTGTTGGGTCTTGCTTTTTTATCCATTTGGCCACAGTATGTGTTTTAATTTGAGGAGTTTAGTTCACTTATATTTAAAGTAATTATTGATAGGTAAGGACTTACTATTGCCATTTTGCTAATTGTTTTCTGTTTTGTAGTTCTCTTGTTCGTCTCTTCCTCTCTTTGTTGTGGTTTGAGGACAGTTTTGGTAGTGATATACTTTTTTTTCTCTTTATTTCTGTGTACCTACTGTAGATTTTGTTGTGGTTACCATGAGGCTTGCATTGAATATTTAATAGTGTTAACAGTCTGTTTTAACCTGGTAACAACTTAACTTCAATCGCATATAGAAACTCTGCACTTTACTCCCCCCTCCACTTTGTTATGACAGATTTTACTTCCTTTTACATTGTTTCCATTAACAAATCTGAGATAATTATTCTTACACTTTAGCCTTTTAACTTCTAAACCAATATTTAAAATGATTTACACACTAACATTATATATATATATATGTATATATATATATAATACTCAGTATAAATTAAAATTGTAATTTTGGTCCTTAATTCATTCAGAGAGAGAGAAAAGGAGGGTGAAAGGGAAGGGGAGTCAAGCCCTGTTCTGTGTACATGGAATCCTTTCTCTGCTTTCCTCTTGTTGCCACCTTAATTTTGACCATATCACATGTTGATGATTATAATTGTACCCGAACTTTATTTTTATTATTATTATTTTTTTGGCTGCGCCATGTGACTTGCAGGATCTTAGTTCCCCAACCCGTGCTCCCTGCAGTGGAAACACGGAGTCCTAACCACTGGGATGCCAGAGAATTCCCTATAATTGTACCCGAATTTTATTCATTCTCTCCCTCCCAGTGCTTCCCACCTCAGTGATGCAGTGATCTTCCACATCAGTTTGTCTTTGGTAACTCCCCTTCTTAAATACTGTGATGGAGTCCCCATTGCATGTATGAAAAACCCTTTGTTTGTCCTATGATCTGACTTCTCTCTCTCTCTCTCTCTCTCTCTCTCTCTCACACACACACACACACACACACACACACACACACACACATTCCCCTTATACTCTATACTGTCATTCCCTACTGTCATATATTTGCAGTTCCTACCAGATTTTCCTTGCCTTTGCTCAGGCCATGCCTCTTGATAGGAATATCCTTCAAACATCAGAACAATTTATTTTTCATGATTCTGCTGACATGTAACCTCCAATGAGGCTTAACTTGACATCAGGATGTTGAATTTGACTGCTGTCTTCTTTGTGTCTGTTCTGTACTTAAATGTACTTCCGTCATAGCCTTCAGTGTATTGTTACCACACAGCAGTCTCTTACATTCATCTCACTCCACCAGACTACAAATGCCCTAGAACAGAAGCAACGTGGCATTGAGCTTTCAACCTCAAGGACCATGCAGAACACCAGTGACGTACCTGGTCTTCCGTAGATGCTTGCTCACTGAATGGATGGATGGATGAATGGGTGAATAGAGATCCAGAAGTGAGATATTTTCTAATGATCTTTTTTTTTCTCTCCCACGAAATGTCGTACAAAGTTAGGGGCATGCTAAGCTTCCTATATAACTTAACATGGGGAAACCTGACCTCCGAAGGTGGTAAGATCCATCTCCTCTACATCTTTGCCATAATACTCTGTGCTGAGCATTCCAGTTTAATCAGGAGTGTGCTGTTCCAGGGGTCGTTATCATTCAGAGACGTGGCTGTGGGCTTCACCCGTAAGGAGTGGCAGCAGCTGGACCCTACGCAGAGGACCCTGTACCGGGATGTGATGCTGGAGAACTACAGCCACCTGGTCTCCGTGGGTGAGGAAGGCTTCCTGTGTCCCCCCTGCCCGCCGCTTATGTCTGAGCTCCTTTCTTTTCTCTGTTACGTAAGACCCTGTTAAGTACTAAGAATGTCTGGCCTTGGGTTTCAGCCATCAGTAAGTCTTGTTCTCATCTCACCTGGATTATTTGTGAATTTTCCTCCCAAGTGAACTAGCTATTCTTTGGCTGAGATGTAAATGTTCATTAGGCAGTCTGAGCCTTCTGCTTCCTTGGATGGCCCAGGTGGCTCAGCATAAGTTTTGTAACTATTTCTTATGAATAGGGTGTCAAGTCACCAAACCAGCTGTGATCTCCAGGTTGGAGCAGGGGCAAGAACCGTGGATGAAGGAGGAAGAGATCCTCAGATGGAGCTTTCCAGGTGAGAGAGAACCAGCCTGGAGGGGGACAATGGACATAAGATTCCAGGAGGTCACAAAGCAGAACCTCAGATTATTTTTGTTTCACACATCTGTGTTAAAAGCCTTGGATCTTTGCAAGCAGCTATGGACATCTGACTCAAGACCTTGAAATGCCCAAATGATTCCTGCTACCTGCATACATCACACATCACTGCATGATTACTCTCCTTTCCCTGGATTTTAGAGAAAGACATATTCTTTTAAAGTTTATCCGTTCATTCTATTCCACTGCCCCCTTCTAAGACCTTGCTTTCTCAGTCTTTCTCTAGAATCTTCAGGCTTACGCTTGTCCCCATGGTTATAAAACAGGCTTTCTCATGCTTTCAGGGGTTCATAGATTTGTCCTATTTTAAAATAACTGTGTTATTTTGTGTCACTCATTTTTATTTTAGTTGTCTTTTCTTTCAATGCCTTAAACAGTTATTTTCTACCTTTTAGATGACTTTAAATTCATCTTCTTTCAAGACCATGTAACATGTCCCCATTTTGTCTGATACGTTATAACTGAAGCTTTTCCCCCATCTCAGTGTGATCCCACAGGGAGCTGAGCCTTTGTTTTATTCATCTTTATTTCTGCACGACACACATAGTATATATCGACTAACCCCCTCTACTGTCTAGGACAAGGATCCTTTATCAAGCATCTGTTCAGGGCAGTTGTTATTTTTTTTATTTTTTATTTTTTTTAATTATTTTATTTATTTATTTTTGGCTGTGTTGGGTCTTCGTTGGCACGCGCGGCCTTTCTGTAGTTGCGGCGAGCAGGGGCTGCTCTTCATTGAGGTGTGTGGGCTTCTCATTGCGGTGGCCTCTCTTGTTGTGGAGCTCTAAGCGCGTGGGCTTCATTAGTTGCGGCACGTGGGCTCAGTAGTTGTGGCTCACAGGCTTAATTGCTCCACGGCCTGTGGGATCCTCCCGGGCCAGGGCTCGAACCCGCGTCCCCTGCATTGGCAGGTGGATTCTCAACCACTGCGCCACCAGGGAAGCCCAGGGCAGTTGTTATTAATCAGGGGGGTACCCCAGACTCACTGGGGGAGCTTTAAAAATGCCCCCTGGCTGGGTCCCAACCCAGAAAATTCTGCTGGGGAAGATCACGAGGCATTGATTTTGTCTCTTAGGAATTCAGCAGTGGGGCTCAGGGAACATAAATATTTCTAAACACAGGAATTTTCATGGTTCCACTGGGTATTAGTGCCCAAGGTGAAATAGCGGGGTATTTGTGGTTTAAAATGTAAGTAAAGGAAAAGCAAATAAATATCTAAGCATAGGATGAAGAATTCGACAGTTAAGATTCTCCAGGTAGATTCCACAGTGCTGTGGAAACCAACTTGCCCAAGGAATGTCAGTATGGGTTTAGTGGAGGGGCTGATCTGCAGGCATATGGGAAGGGGACACGTAGGGTTGGGTTGTTGGCCAGATTTGGTTTTAAGGGAACCAAATGAAAAAAACGGTCATCTGAGCAATCAGAACACAACAGGGAATCTTCCCAGGGCAAGGATGGCTTGCATTCGGTTCTGCGGTTCTTGTGTCGATGTACTGGACATCGTAAAGACCACGTAGACCCATGTGAGAATAAACCGCTGCAGAATGGACCTCTGACTCTAGGAGAATTCCTGTAACAGTTAAAGAACTTGATGCTTTGAGAAAATTAATTTGATATACAGAATGGAGGGGAAGTTAAGGTGGGAAGGGCACAGGAAGTGCAGGTGAGAGAAAAGGCTATTTGCAACCTAGGAATAAAGTGAGGGGAACTCACACTTCATTCAGCCCAAGTCCTTTGCTCCTATTTCCTAAACACCCTTCTCCCTAGAGTCCCCTGAAAACGCTGGTCTGTCTTTAGTCTTCGTTCATAATTCCTAAATACCCTTATCTCCTGATGGGGCCTCCTTATTATGCCTTCCCCTTACCTAGGGATGCTGGAGCTAGTACCGGCCTGTGATGGCCAATGGTGGCAGAATCCTCTGGCTCTGCATTCTGTGACGTCATCCTCAAATTGGTCACATTGGGGAATGCTTTCACCATGGAGAATGGTAATTGACACAGATCGGGTTTTCTTTTTCTCTTGGTGACCTGGTTCATCAGCACATCAATGCCTTGAGTCCACTATCCTCTAGTTTTTCTCTTGTGTGTGTTTTCACCTTCTTCCCAATTTAATGTGCGGACTTGATAATAGCAGAGCTTACATATATTCACCGTCAGGGTTTTATCTGTTATCAGTTCTCATTTTTTTTTTTTTCTTTTCAGAAGCCAAGGGAGTAGGAAGTGTTTGTAGTAGGATTATGATTATGATTATTTAATCTGGGCAATCAGGTTTGAAACCACGAAGTTAATCCTCCTTCCAAACATTTCTGAAATAGTTTAGTTCTGTGATGTGCTCCTGGAAAGATAACACGTTTGTGTCCTTATTTATTTTTTTCCCTAGAAGTTTTGCAAGTTGATACCCAAGTAGAGAGACAACGGGAACACCAAAACAAACTTTTGAAGCAAGCTGCACTCCTAGACAAGAAAAAATTGACCACAGAAGGGCAAAACGCATGTAACACAGTCGAAAAAAACACCTGTCAGAACACAAACGTCGTTTCTTCAGGACAACAGGTCCCTAAGTGCGAGTCATGTGGAGCAGCCTTGCCGGGTAATGCAGGCGTTACTCCTAACGCGTACCTTGCAAGAAGGAGATTTGAATATGATGCACAGGGGAACTTATTTCTCTATTCTAAGCTGGAAACTCCACATTCTGGGGCACACCCACGTGAATGTAACCAATGTAGAAATGCTTTAAGCCATGACCAAGCCCTTAATGCTGATCAGAGAACCGACAGTAACGAGAAACCCCACAAATGTACCAAATGTGGGAAAGGCTTCTCCCATAAATCAGAAATCATCACCCATCAGAGAGTCCACAGGGATGAGAAGTCCTGTGGATGCAATGACCAGGGGGATGGCCTGAGGGAGGAGAAGGTTTGCCTCAGCAAAAAACGTCCGGGAAAGCACACAGACGAGAAACCCGGCAGAAATGGCAAATGCGGTAAAAGGCTCTCCCCAGAAACAAGCCTCTCCATACCCGAGGCCATTCTGGCTGGAGAGAAGCCTTATAAGTGTTCAGACTGTGAGAAAATCTTCTCCCACAAGTCACGTCTCATCGAACACCACAGATCCCACACGGGAGAGAAACCCTATGGCTGCGAAGAATGTGGGAAATCTTTCTCCCGGAAGTCATGCCTCATTATCCACTACAGAATCCACACAGGAGAGAAGCCCTATGGCTGCAGCCAGTGTGGGAAAGCCTTCTTCCAGAAGTCACACCTCATCCTTCACCAGAGGACCCACACTGGAGAGAAACCCTACGAGTGCAGCGAATGCGGGAAGGCTTTCTCCCAAAACTCCTGCCTCATCATACACAAGAGAACCCATATGGGCAAGAAGCCCTATGAATGCTCTGACTGTGGGAAAACGTTCTCCCAGAAGGCAAACCTCATCAGACACCACAGAATTCACACCAGGGAGAAACTGTACGGATAAAGTGAGAGAGAAGTTTTCATCAGGAATTCCCAACACATCTAGGAATGAAAACCCTGTGGATTTTGTGAACATGGAAAATCCTTCAGCAAGAAGTCCAATGCCACTGTGGGCAGACCTTCCTACCAACTTGGAGAACTAGGAAATGCTTATTCTCTTAAAACTAAGGATAGAAGGGTAATGATGCTCTAGAGAGATCTATTTTTATAGGATAAACTTAAGCTTAACTATGAAGTGTATCTGTGTCTACATTAACTGTGGCTATTGAGCTGTAAGTGAATAATTTAAACCATTAATATAACAGACTGAATAAGCCACAGAACAATGCCAGGGGTATGCGGGGACTATGTTCCTGGAGATGCTACATAAACAGAATTTTATTTTACTTATTTTTGAACTGCATTTGTAGTTGAACATAATTGTGAACTTGTAGACACAGATACCATAATATGTAGGATGACATCTATCAAGAGTTTCCACACTAAATTACACCCTTTTGTCTTTAATATACGTTATAACTGGGATTTACTACTCAACCGGAAGTCCATACACCGTACCACACACCATTTGGTTTTTTGTTTGCTGGCAAGTATTACAGAGCCCCCCTGGATCTGGAAACCAGCAATTTCATGACATCCCCTGATCTCTCTCCATCAACTAGTTTATAAGTCATGTTAAATGAGTAAGGTTGGGACTCCCTTTTCTGGCAGTATAGTGGACCACCTAAAGTGAAAAATGTTCCACTGTAAACCACTTGAAATTATGGACAATAACAGGTGACATTCTTTTAAATGCATAATTCAGCTTGCAAGAAAATCAGTGAGGTTTCCAGGTGCCAGTTCCAGAGGGAACTGAAAAGTGTGTGAGTTGATGCTGTAAGCTTCCCTGTAGGTTTGTTTACCCAGAAGCTTGGGTGTTAAAAGCTATAGGCAGAAGGCTTGGCACTGAAATACCTCATAAATTGAGAAATTTCAAAAGCCTGTACATATAGGGAAAGGATGGACCAGAGAAAAACCTGCTCATTTGCTCAGGAAGCTTGCCTGTCTTTCCCTGGACTCTGGTAGGGAAAGAATTTACCCTGATGATTCACAAGCTGTGACCTGCACCTCTTACGAGTTAGAATTGTGAATTTGCTCTACTCATGCCCCAGTTGAAAAACTGAACAATTAACATAGAAATTTGTCCTGGTCTTTGAAGCAACTTTACAGAAGCAAACACAAACTATTCTTGGAGAAAGACACCCTCAACCTGTGTTTCCCAGGGTTCTGACATACAAACCCAAGATGAGGTCATAATCTAGAATTATAAAATGTGAAGAAAGTCAACAGACATTTTAACAAAATAAAAACCTCAAGTCTTTTAAGGTGATAGAAAAATCTGAAATTCTATAAAAATGACTGTCTTGAAAAATGATGAAAAAAAATCAAAACTGCATGAAAGCAGACACAAAGAAAGATAACTGGCTTATTTGGAAAAAGAACCACATAGCGTGTCTAGAAATGAAAAATATAGTCACTGAAATTTAAAACTCAACGTTAAAATATTCTACATGTCAAACAGATTATACTCAGCTGAAGAAAATGGGAACAGGAAGGCAGAGCCATAAGCCAATTCACAGAATTCAGTATATAGAGAGGTGGAAAATGTGAAAGAATGGGGGAAGAGACATACAAATGAGAAGAGCAGGCACTTCCCTGGCGTCCAGTGGTTAAGACTCCAAGCTTCCACCGCAGGGGGCACGGGTTCGATCCCTGGTCAGGGAACTAAGATCCTGCACGCTGCAAAGCACGGCCAAAAATACTAAAAACAAAACAAAAAAACAGAGAGAAGAGCAAACAGGAGCTCCTTAAAGACAAAATGAAAAAAACGGAAGAAAAGTAAATATTCAAAGATGTATTGGCTCAGATTTAACAAAAGATGTGCATTAACATGCATATGTGTGTGAAATATATATGTATATAGACATGCATATATAGACATGCAATATATGCCTAGCTGAATAACTAAAAATAAGTTCACATCTAGATGTACTCGATGTGTATCCGTCCAGAGTCTAGCTAAGCTGCTCTCTAGTATTGCTGCCTCATCCATCGTGTTTGGTCAGATGGCTGCAGGAACCTTAAGCTGACACAAGCCCCTCGTGCAAGGACATGCCCTATAGCAGCCGCTCGGCCACAAGCAGATGTAAGTCCCTGGAGTGACTGCCCCGCAGCCCTTGTGATCAGTAGCTCACCTGCCTCCCAGTGCCGGTAAGCTTTGCGCACCCCTTAGCCAGGACGCCCGTGAGCTTACCAAAACCCTGCTCTTGGGGTTTGGATTGATCAATCTGGTCCTAACCTAGAAACCCCAGAGCACACCCCGTGGACCCTAATAAAGGGATGTGTGCCAAGTCCAGTCCCTGTCTGCACTCCGCCTTGACCCCCCCCGGGGCCCCTCCCGGTGTGCTGTGTGCTTGGTCCAGGCCCTGTGAGTAATGAACTTGCCGATTTCGATTTCTCCGTGGTCTGTTGCTGAACCCACTCATCGTCCTGCACCCTGTGCTCCACTTAACAAGTGTTAATTTCACGAAGTCTTCACAGTTGGGAACAGGATGGTAGAGTCTTGCAATTGGCTGGTGGAGAAATGCCTTTGGCTGGCAAACGGGCTGTGGCTGTGTCTCCCACAGGTTGCTGCCCCGTGGAGGGTGAACTCCCCCAGTGGGTGTTAGACTTTGGGTGTACTTCCCCACTCCAGGCACAGACCCAGCTGCTGACTGTTAGGAGACTTGGCCCCGGTTTCCAAAAGGTCCTGTCGGGGCAGGTGAGGGCTGAGATGCACCCTGCCATGAGCACTCAGCCACCACCGACTCACCAAAGCACTGGTTCTAGGCTCCGAGGTCCCAGCTCCGGTGATCCTGCTGCCTCTGCGCTGGTGGGGGTGAGCCCGATCCCAGTGAGGCTGATTGGGACACCCTGAGGGGAAGCAGCTGCCTATGAGTCCGGCTGCCCGGGATTCCACTGCAGACCTTTATGGTAACATCCCCAAGGCCAAGTCAGTTGTCAGCGTGGCGGGTAATAGAGAATTAGAAGCTGAAACTTGGAACTGTATTGCATCTTCGAAAGTTGCTGAGTGAGTGAATCTTGAAAGTTCTTATCACAAGAAAATAAAATTTGGCAATTACATGAAGTGATGTTCACTACAGTCATGACGGTGATCATTTCGCAATGTACACAGGTCGCGAATCATTGTGTTGTACTACCTGAAACCAATAGGATGTTATGTGTCAATTATCTCTCAATACATAAATAAACTGAAACTTGAAACTTGATGCGTCTCAAGACTCAAAATATTTTGAAAGACTTTGTACAGCAGGAGGGAGAGAAAAGGGGCCAGTCAGCCTTTGAAAGTATCTAAATCTGGCCCGGAGCTGCTACTTCCCACCACAGAATTCGGCCGAAGACCCAAAATGCCACGCCGTGCAGGATCCTAGTTCTCCGACCAGGGATCAAACCCGTGCCCCCTGCAGTGGAAGCGTGGAGTCCTAACCACTGCCAGGGAATTCCCTGCATAACCTTTTAAAGGAACCTGGGGATGAAGGGCCACCATCAGCAGACGCAGGCTGGGCCTCTACCCTGACTTACCTCAACGCCAAAGCAGGTGCAGCCGCCTGTGCTCAGCAACCTGACAGCTCCCACCAAGGCTCCCCACCAGGCGGTCAAATGCAAAGGTTTCTTTGGTTGTGGTCATCACTCTCAATCATGTACAGTGCGGATAACAGGACTGCTGGTGGCCCTCAGGCCTCACCCGGTCTCGGGAGATGCGCTGGAACAAATCAACCACAGCTACCAGGCCTGTTAGACTGCCAGCCCTAAGTGTCTCTTGAGTGAGGACTTCCTCATAGCCGTAGGATTTGGGAAGGAATTGACGGGGGGCTTCCTGTGTGCCTCAGGGTCCCGAGCACTGGCCTCAGGGAGAAGCAGAAGGTAAGAACTAAGACGGCACGGACAGATGGACAGAGACCCCCTTTCATGAGATTTCTTTCTTTTTTTTGGTCTCTTCCTCCTGTCTTTCTTTTTTAAATTGAAGTATAGTTGGTTTACAATGTTGTTAGTTTCAGGTGTACAGCAAAGTGATTCAGTTACACTTATGAATCTATCCTTTTTCAGATTCTTTTCCCTTATAGGTTATTATAAAATATTGAGTATAGGGACTTCCCTGGTGGTGCAGTGGTTAACAGTCCGCCTGTCAATGCAGGGGACACGGGTTCAAGCCCTGGACAGGGAAGATCCCACATGCCGCGGAGCAACTAAGCCCGCATACCTAGAGAAAGCCCGTGCGCAGCAACGCAGACCCAACGCAGCCAAAAATAAATTAAAAAAAAATTGAGAATAGTTCCTTGTGCAATACGGTAGGTCCTTGTTCGTCGCCTATTTTATATTGTAGTGTGTATCTGTTAATCCCAAACTCCTAATTTATCCCTCCGTCGCTTTCCCCATTGGTAACCCTAAGTTTGTTTTCTATAATCTAGAGATTATCATACTAAGTGAAGTAAGCCAGACAGAGAAAGACAAATACCATGTGATATCGCTTATATGTGGAATCTAAAAAATAATGCAAATGAACTTATCTGCAAAACAGAAACAGACTCACGAGATTTCTGAGGCAGCTGATAGTCATTCTGGTGTCCCACGTTGCCTGCACAGATCCGTTCTCCCCAGCCTTCGAATCAGTTTTCATGGACGTGTGGTTTCTCCAGCCAGGAGGTTAGGTAGGCGGTATTTACCGGCACTGATCTGGCTCTAAGACTTCTAGTTTCTGACCGACCCTTCAGGAGGCATTTTTAGGAAAAGTTCCCCCTCACGGAATCTGGGACCCTGGCCTTGGGGGTACAAGCAGAGCTATCAAGTTTTCCGAATGCAGTTTATTATGTCAAGACACAAACGCGTTGCTTCTAAGCCTCCCTGCATTGGAAAGTTGGGTCCAAGCTGTCCAGCTGGGTTTTCACAGCCAGCTCTGATGCTCTAAGACCCCAAAGAGGAGTCAGTCTTAGAGATTCTTGTCCTTGGCAGGACTTGAGAGCCGTGTCCCCTCCCTACAGCCAGTGTGTGAGACCCCAAAGAACTCAGAGCTTGTCTAGGGCTTATTCCTCCAACAAACATTTATTAAGAACTGCCAGGGTCATGGATCTTAAAATGTAAGAACAGGATCTGCAATCTGGCTATATTATGGGGCTCACAGCCTAATTGTGAGTGGGGAAGTGGGGGACTGGGTAGGTGATTGGGAAGTGAAGCAGATGCTGAAATTACATTCTAGAGTGACAACTGTTGCAACTGAGAGGAGGAAGGAAAGGGTGCCGTTTTAGTCCATTCGGGCGACTACAACAGAATACCATAGAGCTGGAGGCTTATAACAACAGAAATGTATCTCTCACAGTTCTGGAGGCTCGAAGTCCAAGGTCAAGGTGCCGGCAGCTTCAGTGTGGTGACAACTTTCTTCCGGGCTCGTAGACAGACTGCTTTCTTGTTGGGTCCTCACAGGGCAGAAGGGGTGAGGGAGCTCTTCCAGGCCTCTTTCATAAGGGCACTAATTCCATTCAGGAGGGCTCCACCTTCATGACCTAATCACTTCTAGAGACCCCACCCCCAATAACAAACTAATAATGGTGATTAGATTTCAACATGTGAATTTGGGTGGGGACACCTTCAGTCTACAACAGGTACAGTATCTGGACGGATCACCGAATAATACAAGAGATTTTCATAAGTGGAAACAGAGTGTACCGGGGCAAAAAGCAGCATGAGTGAAGGCATGATGACTTGAAGGCTTGTCTTTGTGAATAGCTTGAACCAGCCACAGTTCATTTCATGTACAACAAACTACATCGATCTTAAGGATGCATCTCTGTGAAGTTTTGCACAAACACCCACGTAACCACCACCCAAGTCAAGATATAGAACGTTTCCAGTACCCAGGCAACCTCCCTGTGCCCTCTGCCAATTCAAACCCTTCCCCCAGTTAACTACTATGATGACATCAACCGCCACAGATGAGTTTGTCATTGGCCTTTATTTCAATGGAAGCATCCAGAAGTGTTCTTTGTGTCTTGCTTCTTACACTCAGTATTACATCTGGGCGGTCCTTATTTTTTTGCCAGTAGCAGTAGTTCATTCTTTTTCATTGCTGTGTAGTATTCCATCGCATGCATATGCCACAAGCTGTTTGTATCTATTCTATGTTCATGCATGTTTGGATAATTTCCAGTTTTTGTCTATTGTCAACAGTGTTGCCATAGACTCCTTACTCCTCTTCAAAAGATTCTGTGTGGCTACGATTCAGAGCAGTGGTTCTCAACCAGGGGTGATCCTGTCCCCAGGGGATGTTTGGCAATGTCTGGTGACATTTTTGATCATCACAACTTGGATGGGGGAGTGGTGTGTGCTACTGGCATCTTCTGGGTGGAGACAAGGGGTGCAGCTAAGCGCCCTACAATGCACGGGGACAATCCCCCTGCCACCAGAGAGAACTCTCCAGCTCAAAATGTCAAGAGAGGAACTTCCTTGTGGTCCAGTGGTTAAGACTTCACCTTCCAGTGCAGGGGGTGTGGGTTTGATCCCTGGTCGGGGAGCTAAGATCCCACATAGCTCACAGCCAAAAACCCAAAAACAAAACAGAAGCAATATTGTAACAAATTCAATAAAGACTTTTAAAACGGTCCACATCAAAAAAAAAAAAAAGTCACTAGATGCAGAAGCAGCAGGCTGGAGTCTGATTTTGGAGTCCTTGTCCGCTGCACCCAGGTTGTGTCCAGTAGGCTTCGGGGAGTCACAGATGGTTCTGGAATGTGAGGTTTCCATCCGGGGGTGGTGGAGAGATTTCAGAACAGACTCCACCTGGCATCCAGCATTTGGTGACATCAGCCTGGTGGACGGTGCCTGGTGTCCTGGGGCTGACCACCCGCTGCAGTGCCCCCTGCACGTCCCGGTTCCGCAGCGTGTAGATGGCCGGGTAGAGCGGGGAAGTGAGGTTGTTGTAGATGAATGAGACCAGCCTGTCCTCCTCCAGGGAGTGGCTGCTCGGTGGCCTGGCGTACGTGGCCGTGGCGCAGCCATCGTGGAGCATGGCCAGGCCACCGTGAGATGGGACGCCACCGTGTTGAAGGCCTTGCGGTGGCCCGCAGCCCCAGCAACCCCCCAGGATGACCAGCACCGCCCTGGCGTAGGAGAAAGGATCAGGGCCAGAGGCAGCACCGCCAGCAGCACGCAGGCCGCCAGCAGGACGTGCTCCTGCAGGTCCCGGTTCCCGCAGGCCAACACCAACACGGCCGGGAGATCGCAGAAGACGTGGTTGACTAAGCCCCCACGGCGGAAGGGCAGCTGGAAGATGGCCGTGGTGAGGCCCAAGGCCAGGAGAGAGCCCCCAACGCAGCAGGCGGTGAGAAGGCACCAGCAGAGCCCCACGGTCATGAGCTGAGGGCGGCAGACAGCCGGGTAGTGGCCCAGGGCCACGGCCGCCAGCAGCAGGCAGCCGAAGCCACAAAGAGGCCCATCTGGGCGGCCCCCAGGCAGCAGGAGGAGGCCGGCCAGCACGCGCGGAGTCAGCACTGGCACGTAGGCCGCCTCCTTGGCAGACAGATCCCCCAGGAAGAAGTATGTGGTGGGTGCAGGGCGGCGTCCACCACGGCCAGCCCCTGGATCAGCAGGCTTCCTGCCAGCGTGGCAAACAGAGTGGCAGGAGGAGGGCAAAGGGCAGCACCCGGGGCCCCAGGGGCTGCCCGGAGAAACCCAGGATTACAAACTCCTGTGGGGCGGTCCAGTTTGACGTGGGCCAGTGGCTCGTGTCGGGGCCTGGGGGAGGATGGACGCACAGCCTGGAGAGGAACGTCCGGGCCTCTGCCTCTCCTTGGCCCGGAGCCCTGCGCCCAGCCTTCCCTGGCCCACCCGTAGCTTCCCCTCCCACCACCCTTCCCAGGGCTTCAGCGCTTTCTCCCCAGTCCAGTATTTTCTACTCCTCATCTCCTGCAGCCCAACATCTTTCAGGGAACTGAGATGTTCGGAGCCACTGTCCACTCTCCCTTCCAGCCTCCTGTGCCCCGTGCATTCCAGGGACCCAGGTGTCTCCGTCACGCCTGTCCACCACCCTGAAGTTCTGGCCAGCCTTCACACCGGCCGCACCAAGGAGCCCGGCCTCCCGGGTTCCAGCCTATAGTGATGACAACGGCGGGGCGGGGGGCTGAACCCCGGAAGAGGGCTGAAGGGGTCCCCATTTCTGCCAGCCAACCCTGAATAGCACTAGCATCTCTGGCTCACAGAGGCCCCGCCTTCTCCCCCTGCACTTGGCACCCCTCGGGGAGATCACAGCTCCCGGCTCTTTGCAGATAGACTCGTGTGCTCCTCTCTTACCTACCCTGGCCTTTGCTTCCTGTCGTATTTATTTGCCATTTCTTCCTCTTGGCTGGATTCAGGACAAACCCACGGTACTCCGGGGCCTGTGCCTCTTGGGCTCAGTTACAGGGGAAAAAATGACCAGGGAAGATGGTCCACCCCCTCCACGTTACGACGAGCAGCCACCTTCCTGAATGATAGCACCCTCTTCCATGACTTATGCCCTACATCTCTCTCACAACCCACTCCCTTCTCTTAGCTGCATTTCCACCAACACTTCCAATCCAACCAGCCTTGAACTAAATCCGTTCTTTCCACCCCAAACTTCCCCTCCTTCTGTGGGAGGAGCTTGCCTAGTGCCAAAATTGGAAACCAGGAAGGCAGGGCAGGTGAGTTCCCTCTCCTGCTCCTTCAAGTACAACAGGGCACCACGTCCTGCTGGGCACACCTACAGCCTCCAGAGGCTCGTTTCTCCCACGACTCCTGCTTTCTCTTTCCTGAATGAGCACAGCGGATCCTACCCGGCCTCCTGCTCCCAGCTGCTTCCGTCCAAACACTTTTTCATACCACCAACGGGAACAGCCCTTCCAAAGGATGGATACCAATTCTTTGCTTAACTCTCCCTTCCTTACCTTCAGGCTTAAGTCCAAAGTCCTCAGCACAGCACGATGCCCAGCTTCACATCCTGCTGGTCCGATCCCCTGGAGTCCCGGCGTTATCTACCTAAAAATTGGGAAATTCTGTTCCTCCTCCAAGGCGGAATTTACAAGCCACCCGCATCCCGGGGAAAGACTCCTGCCCCCCAGGCAGGCTTCGTGTCATCCTCTCATTCCACGGCGTTATGGCAACGCCACTGTCGTTCGCAGAACGACTGTAAGTGAAGGAGTTACGCACTCCTCATTTCTCCCACATATATGCCTCCTCTCAGTGTCCCTATTATGTCCCTAATCTGGGTTTCTGGCCCTGGAACCTCAGAGGCCCGGCCCCTTCACAACAGCCAACTGCCCCAACTTCTGTGGGCTCCTTCCCTAAAATGCTCCTGGCCATTTAAACTCCACGTTGCCGTCAGTCTCAGATGGGGTACACGCAGTCAATCATCTTCAGGGTCAATGCCCCCCCCCCAAAAAACACCCTACTGGAATCATGTTCATCTCCCCATCCAGCCATCAAAGGTCAATTGTCCTGCCATCCCCTTAATTCACTCAACAAGAGACACATTCTTCTCTCTCTCCGTACACTCTGATCCTTAAAATGTCACTCCTTCGAAAGCTAATGCAAGCTGACCTTTCCTAAGGAGCCCTATCCGGCTGGGGCCGATCACCATTTCAAGGCACTTACACGCGTTAACAACAGAGCGGACATCCATCGACACACGTCAAGCTGCCGGATCAGGCCGGTGCCGATGCGGACATTCCAGCATCCCTCGAGCTGTCCCTTCATAGTTACCCGATGGTTCCTCTCCTCCTGCGCTGAGGCCATCTTATAGAATGTGCACCAACAGCCGCTGAGCCGTGAACCACGAAACCCTTGACCATCCGCTAGCCGGTCACGAGGCACCACTGCCTGTTTCCTTACCTGTAACGTAAGAGAGTTGGGCCAGGTGACCTTGAGAGTTTCTTCCAGTTCTGATATTTTAGGATTCTATCAAAAGTTGTGTTTGTGCTTATGCGTTTACTCCCAAGCTAAGCCATTTCAAAGGATATTTTGATGTTTTAGGGGTCCATAAGGAAGCTGCAAGAGGTCAGTTTAATTTACCATCAGTAAAGGAAACAGACGACGATTTACGGATCCTAGAAGGGCCTCAGGCCAGTGCACGTATCAGCACAGCCCCTTCTAGCTACACCCGTGGGTTTGTGCATCTATTTTCACACGAGTGCGCAGTGCATTTTTGGATGTGTTCTACCTCATCATTCAATTTTGGGGGGCAGTGCTCAGATAATAGGGATGTTGGGGGGCTGGGTAAGGAGGTTTGGTTTCTGGTCCTGTCTGTGATACTGCCCGAGCCACCTCTTTTCTCTGTGGCTCCCAAGAGCACCCCAAGATACAATGGTCTAGTTCCTCCGTCCTCTTGCAGCCAGGAAGGCTCAGGGGCACACACCCGGCTTCTCGTCTCAGCTCTTTCACTGGCCAGCGGAGAGAGCTCGGAGAGAGTTTTTAACCTTTGAGAGCATCGGCAGCCTCCCCGACCCCAGAGGATGGTTTTAATGATGGAGAGAAATAATGTGGGGCAGGTGTCTGGCCCAGCACCCCCTGCTATAGGAGGTGTTACTGAATGAAAAAATACCAAAATATCAAGACATGCTTAGTCCTTTCGCTTGTTTCCTGCTGCCTGTGTATTTGGTACCTTCTGCCCTGGATGGAGAGTCACCTGGAGAGATCGAGTAAGCAGTGGAGCGAGGAGAGGCCATGTGTGGACCAGCGCAGCGGCACTTGCCACACGTCAGCAGCACCTCTCCCGTCTGCTCTGATTCCAAGACCCAGAATGCCGGCAAGCTGGCGCCTGTGCCTCGATTCCCCAGCCCCTCACCCCGGCTCTCCCACCACCGGCCCCTGGAAAGCGGTCCAGAGACGCTGTCTCTGCCTCTCGCTCTTCACCGGCACTGCCCCACAGGCCTCCACACCATTCCCTCTACACACCGATGGGAGCCAAGGAACCGCATCGAAACCACCACCACTGCGGGGCCGCTATCACTGCTATTTGTCAAGTCCTCACAAGTGGCAGGCGTGTCCCCAGTGCTCTGCCTGCACAGTATTATTTAATCTTTGTGATCCCACTATGGAGTTGTACGCATCATCATCACGTTCATTTACAGGTGAGGAAGCCAAGACTTGGAGAGACTGACCCGTGGAAGGCATCACCCAGCATCCTCCTGAATCAGGGTTTGTCCCCAGATCTGGCTGGTTCCAAAGTCTGTGGTCTTAAGTGAGGGAGCCCGCTCTTCTCTGGGTCTCTCTCACCTGTCGGTCCCCCCTCACCCCAAAATGAGGGGAAACAGAAAGGGACTGAAGAGAGAGGAGGCAGCAGACTCAGAGGCAAAGAGGCAGGAACAGAATGAGATGCACGACCAGAAACGGGAAGGGCTGCACCTGCTGAGGCGGCAGATGGGTTGGCGGTGAAGACACCTGTTGCTCGGCAGTGTCCCCAGCCCAGGTGGTTCACCAGGCTCTGGGATGACAGAGAGACAGAAAGAAAGAGAGGGAAAGATGGAGAGAGACAGAGATAGACACAGATACACACACACAGAGAAACAGAGGGAGGGATGGTGAGAGACAGAGACAAAGAGAGACAGAGAATCTCCTACATCCCCCGAAACTTCTGGACCTCAGACTCCCTCCTCCCAGGTTTCCTCTCTACTGCAAATGGGGATTTGAGTTGGTGAATTCTAGCATGAGCTCTGCACTCAGCCCCCGCTACCCACACCCACAAGGCGCCATCTTCTATGGCGTCCCAGGAGAAAGGAGACCAGGATGTGGAGATTCATTTAGAGGAGACATCCAGACCCCCAATGCCAGCTGAATTCAATCCTCAGCTCCTCGGTTGGCTGGGTGCATTTACCCACCCTCCAATCCTGGAGGGAACAGAGTCTTAGCAATGACTCCTGAGAAGGGAGAGATCCAGTCTGGGTGGAGGAGAAGGTGGCTTGAATTCTGGTTGGAAGAAGTGCAAGTTCCAACCATCACAACATGGACCCAGCTTACCTTTCTGGCCTCACCCTCACCTTACTGGCAAGCCGCAGAGCAACCTGCATGTGCCCCGGTCACTCCTTTCTCCCTGACCTCACGCACCCTTCTCCATGTCGGAATGTCCTTTCCCCACCTGGAAGTCTACTCATTCTTCAAGGCAGAGATCAAACACCAGCTTCTCTGTGAATAAAAATAATAAAG
The DNA here is from genome assembly GCF_951394435.1 of Stenella coeruleoalba. Classification (NCBI taxonomy): domain Eukaryota; kingdom Metazoa; phylum Chordata; class Mammalia; order Artiodactyla; family Delphinidae; genus Stenella; species Stenella coeruleoalba. The sequence goes on along the minus strand of NC_137161.1, from coordinate 83,912,995 downwards.
TAGCAGTGTAGACCGTAGAAGCGTAGTCTGTGGAAGCCCACGGACTCCACCACCTCATTCCCCCTCTTCTCCCATCACCTTCCAGCTTCTGTTCCCAGGGACTCTCAGTAAGAAAAGGGTCACTTAATAGGTTTCCCAGGGCCCACTTAAGGGTCGGGCGGGATCCAAGGCCCCACGGCCTCATTAGTAATCTTCTCCCCACACTGTGGTACCTAAGGAACTTGATGGTCTCAGAAGGCTGGGGGCTGGAGGGGAACTTGGGACCCTGAACTGGGATATCCTGGGAGATTCTGAAACTTCTGGGCAACGGGGATAGGAAGCCACTGCTCTCAAGTGATAAAGAGATGGTCTGCAGCGAGAGCTGGGGGTAAACTTCAACCCGGGGGAATGAACAGCACAAAGCAGGTTGGGAGACAGCTCCCTGGAGAGAAGAGAGGAAAGTTCCTGCTCTCTCCACGTTTCCCCAAAGTTTGAGCCAAGGGGTGGCCAGGAGACTGAAGATCTCAGGAAGGGCTGACTGGTGTAGTTGGTGGGGGTAAACATCCTCATCCTCACATCACCATCACCACCATCATCATCACATGTTCAGCATCAAAAGTGCTAGACAGGGCTTCCCTGGTGGCGCAGTGGTTGAGAGTCCGCCTGCCGATGCAGGGGACACGGGTTCGTGCCCCGGTCCGGGAAGATCCCGCATGCCGCAGAGCGGCTGGGCCCGTGAGCCATGGCCGCTGAGCCTGCGCGTCCGGAGCCTGTGCTCCGCAACGGGAGAGGCCACAACAGTGAGAGGCCCGCATACTGCAAAAAAAATAAAATAAAATAATGGTAGAGTTGAGTGAATTTTTACAAAGTGATAAAATAGAACATTACCAGAATTCCAAGAACCCTCCTCATTCCCCTTCCTACCACTGCCCTCCCTCTTCCCTAAAGGAAAACAGTATTCTGTTTTTTAGCACGTTATATTAGTTTTGCTTGTCTTTGAACTCTAAAGTACATATTCTTTTTTGTCTGACATCAAAGAAAAACTTAAAGACAAATAGTTAACTATCTGCATGCTCTTTACTTGTACACAATGGAGACCAAAACCATGGGTTGACTTCTAAGTAACTAAAAAAACCTACCAAAATTTTAATAAAAGAGAGAAAAAGGGGAATTCCCTAGTGGTCCAGTGGTTAGAACTCTGAGCTTCCACCACTGGGGGCCTGGGTTTGATCCTTGGTCAGGAAACTAAGATCCTGCAAGCCAGATGGCATGGCCTGAAAAAAAAATAGAGAGAGAAAGGAAAGAATAAATGCTACAGACAGTCTTGGAACAGTGATTCTTGTTTGCACTTTTGTGTTTCAGGTACACTGATTAGCTGTAAATTAGCAAGGAAGTCAGAACAATCTGTCTTTAGCTGATTGATGAGTGGTATCAGAGAAAACAATTTCAGTGGTTTGTAGATTCACCAGAAAACTTGAGAGTTTAGCTGTGGAGAATAAGGACAAGCTATCTTTCTGTAACACCTTACCTGCAATAGAAAATTACCTGGTATGCAAAGATGCAGGAAAATGTGATCCATAATGAGGTGAAAAATCAATCAGAACCAATCCAGAAACAACACAGATGATAGATTTAGTAGACAAGGACGTTACAACAGTTATTGTAACTGTATTCCATATGTTCATGAAGCTAGAGAAAACATAGGACATGTTTAGGAGGAACATGGCATATATAAAAAAAGATGAAAAATGAAACTTGTATAGGAGAAAACAACCATGTCCTAGTAACAAGTACAATGGATGGGATTAACAGATTAGACAATGCAGAAGAGACTCGTGAACTTGAAGATACTGCCATAGAAACTATCCAAAATGAAAAGAAAAAGAAAAGAACTAAATAAATTTTGAAATGTAATAAAAATTAAATCCACAGATCCAAGAAGCTCAACAAACCCCAAGCACAAGAAATATGAAGAAAACAATGAAACAGCTTTAAATCAGTGACAAAAAAAAATATAAAAATATCTAAATGAAAAGATACATGATACACAGAGTCATAAATATAGGAGTGACAGCCAACTTCTTGTCATAAACAATGCAAGGCTGAAGACAGTGGAGCAACATCTTTAAAGCACACACACAAAAATCTGTACCCAGTGAAAATACCTTTCAAAAAAGATGACAAATTTTAAAAAATTTATGGATGCAAAAAAGCTGAAAGAATTCATTACCTGCGGTAAATCTTCTAAGATGTGTTGCAATTGATGTTGGCAAAAATATTTGTAGAGCAGAAAAAGGCTTAGCCTGACAAATGTACAAAGCTTGTGAAAATATAAGTCAAACCCAGAGCCAATAACTACTCAACAGTGAAAAGCTGAAAGCCTTCCCACTAAATTCTGGAACAATACAAGGATATCCTCTCTTACCACTTCTATTCAACATTGTATTGGAAGTCTTAGCCACAACAATCAGAAAAGAAAAAGAAATAAAAGGTATCCGAGCTTGAAGGGAAGAGGTAAAATTGCCATTTTATGAAGATGACATGATACTCTATATAGAAAACCCTAAAGACTCCACACAAAAACTATTAGAACCAATAAATGAATTCACAAGGTAGCAGGATACAAGATTATTACACAGAAATCTGTTGCATTTCTTGATACTAACAATGAGATCTCAGAAAGAGAAAGTAAAAAACAATCCCATTTAAAATTGCATCAAAGAACACCTAGGAATAAACCTGACCAAGGAGGTAAAAGATTTATATGCTGAGAACTATAAAACATTAATAAAGGAAATTAAAGATGATTCAAACAAATGGAAAGATATCTCTTGGATTGAAAGAATTAATATTAATTAATTCTTGTTAAATGGCCATACTACTGAAAGCAACCTACAGATTTAATGCAATCGCTATCAAAATACCCATTACATTTTTCACAGAACTAGAACAAATATTGCTAAAATTTATATGGAACCACAAAAGACTCAGAATTTCCAAAGTAACCTTGAGGAAAAAGAACAAAGCTGGAGGCATAACCCTCCCAGACTTCAGACAGTACTACAAGACTACAGTAATCAAAACAGCATGGTATTGACATAAAACAGACATATAGATCAATGGAACAGACTAGAGAGCCCAGAAATGAACCCACACATCTATGGTCAATTAATCTTCAACAAAAGAGGCAAGAGTATACAATAGAGGAAAGACACTCTCCTCAGCAAGTGGTATTGGGAAAGCTGAACAGCCTCATGTAAATCAATGAAGTCAGAATACTCCCTCACACCATATACAAAAATGAACTCAAAATGGTTTAAAGACCTAAAAATAAGACATGACATGATAAAACTCCTAGAGGAGAACATAGGCAAAACAGTCTCTGACATAAATCGTAGCAAGTCTCCCAAGACAAAAGAAACAAAAACAAAAATCAACAAATGGGACACAATCAAACTTAAAAGCTTTTGCACAGTAAAGGACATCATAAACAAAATGAAAAGACAACCCATGGACTGGGAGAAAATATCTGCAAAAGATACAACCATCAAGAAGTTACTTTCCGGGCTTCCCTGGTGGCGCAGTGGTTGAGAGTCCGCCTGCCGATGCAGGGGACACGGGTTCGTGCCCCGGTCTGGGAAGATCCCACATGCGTCGGAGCGGCTACGCCCATGAGCTATGGCCGCTGAGCCTGCGCGTCTGGAGCCTGTGCTCCGCAATGGGAATGGCCACAACGGTGAGAGGCCCGTGTACCAGAAAAAAAAAAAAAGTTACTTTCCAAAATATACTGACAGCTCATACAACTCAATATCAAAAACAAGCAAACAAATAATCTAATTAAAGTCTACGGTTATTAATTGCATTATTTATCAGCAGGTACTTTTTGAAAAATATTTCAACCTATCATATGTTATAAAACAGTAGTGTCAACTGTGAACTTCATTGGCTCTTCTGAACTTCATGTTCTTTGAAAATATTCTAACCTGTAGTTGCTCCTTGCTATTCATAGAGGCTAATTCCTCAATCATTTCAAACTTGGCACTGACTTTTCAAACAAATCAATGAACTGAGCAATATTAGCAACAACTGTCAACTCATCAAAAGACAAGGAAAATCACTCAAAATCACTTGTCTTTTTTTAAAATTGACTATTGATGTTGCTATCAATGTCCTCAATTTTTCAAAGACCAAAAAAACTAAAAGTTTTAGAACGTGTTTATTTTCTCTGTACATATTTTTTCAGCTGCCTCTATTAGGATTTAATTCACTCACCATTAGTAAGTGGTTTTCCTTGCCTGGCGAATAAATCGGCCACCCAGAAACTTAGTTAGCTGCAGCCTCTTTTTAACTTTTTATTTTTGTGAAGAAATTCTGGTGTTAAGTTATTCTCTTTAAAACTTTCTAATTTTTCTTACTTATGCTTCCTGTGAATTGGGAACACTGCAATGAGTGTTTAGTCCAGTAAGGTCGATGATATTGTATTTAGCATAGCCATGGTGTCATTACATAATAAACACAATACTTTGACACCTAAATCAATAACAAAATAATCTTTGCTCCACTAAGTCTTAAAAGTATTTAAAATATACTTTTCTTGTTTTACAGACTGGATCTATATCACAGGAGCCACTGGGATATAGTAAGCATGACCACATCCCCGGAGCCACCAGCGATATAGGAAACAGGACTACGTCCCTGGAGCCGCTTGGGAAATAGGAAACACGACTATATCCTGAGCTGTTTTTTTAAAAAATGTTGCAGTACAGTGATACATATGGCACTCAAAATGCTATTGAGTTATACAGATGTTTTTTGATGGGGTTACTCCTGATAAACCCATCCTAAATTGAAATTATTGCAAGTCGAAAATGTGTTTAATACACCCAACGTACTGAACATCATAGCTTAGTCCAGCCTACCTTAAATGGGCTCAGAACACTTACATTAGCCTACAGTTGGGCAAAATCATCTAACACAAAGCCTCTTTTATAATAAAGTGCTGAATATCTCATGTAATTGATTGAATACTATTCTGAAAGTGAAAAACAGAAGGGTTGTATGTGTCCAGAATGGTTGTAAGTGTATATTGGTTGCTTACCGTCATGACTGCAATTGTGTGGCTGACTGGAGCTGTGGCTCGTCACCACTGCCCAGTCTCATGCTACGTGTTGCTACACAGGGAAAAGAACAAAATTCAAAATTCTGCTGAACGTGTATTGATTTCACACCATCGTAAAATCAGAAAATTGTAAGTCAAACCATAGTACGTCAGGGACCATTTGTAACTTACAAATAGCATCTTAATTTAGGGACTTCCCTGGTGGTGCAGCAGTTAAGAATCTGCCTGCCAACGCAGGGGACACAGGTTTGATCCCTAGTCCGAGAAGATCCCACATGCCACGGAGCAACTAAGCCCGTGCACCACAACTACTGAGCCTGCGCTCTAGAGCCCGCGAGCCACAACTACTGAGCCCGAGTGCCACAACTATTGAAGCCTGTGCACCTAGAGCCTGCACTCCGCCATAAAGAGAAGCCACCGCAGTGAGAAGCCTGAGCACCGCAACAAAGAGTAGTCCCCACTCGCTCCAACTAGAGAAAGCCCGTGCACAGCAAGAGACCCAACACAGCCAAAATTAAATAAATAAATTTTAAAAAATCTTAATTTAGAACAGTCTAGCTTGAATTACTACCAACCTAATTCGACAGTACACAAAAACACTCCTACAATACACCTGCCCCTCCTTTGTGCTATTTTTGTCATACAAATTACATCTTATGAGCCCATCAACACAGGTTTTGTAATTTCCTTATTTGAACATATTTTTAATGGCTTAAACTCTTTGTCTAGAAAATCCAACATCTGGGCTTTCTCGGGACCAGTTTCCATGAACTGCTTTTTTAATTTTCTGTGTATGAGCCACACTTTTCTGTTTCTTTGCATGTCTCCCCGCCCCCGCTCTTTTTTCATAAAACTGAACATTTTAAATAATATACACCTCTAGTAATCAGATTCCCTTTTCCCTCTTCAGTTTGTTTTTGTCCTTTGTTGTTGTGCTGTTTGTTATTTGCTGATTTTCTTTGACTAATTCTATAAAATCTGTATTCCCATTTTCTTTAAAAAAACCAAAAAACAAAAACCTCCAAACTGTTGGGCTTCCCTGGTGGCGCAGTGGTTGAGAGTCCGTCTGCCGATGCAGGGGACACGGGTTCGTGCCCTGGTCCGGGAAGCTCCCACATGCCGCGGAGCGGCTGGGCCCGTGAGCCATGGCCGCTGAGCCTGCGCGTCCCGAGCCTGTGAGCCGCAACGGGAGAGGCCACAACGGTGAGAGGCCCGCGTACCGCAAAAAAAAAAAAAAAAAAAAAAAAAAGACTCCAAACTGTTGTGCCACATGGCATGTAGGATCTTAGTTCCCTGACCAGGGATTGAACCCACACTCCCTGCCTTGGAAGCTCAGAGTTCTAACCACTGGACTGCCAGGGAAGACCCTAAAGTCTGTATTCTTTTTGTGTGAAGGCTCTGCTCAGTTATTTTAGCTTTCAGTTAATGATGGGACAGAGGTTTCCTTACATGCCTTAAACCAATAAGTCTCCCAGGCTTTACCAAGGGGCCCCTGTGTGTTAGGACCACCTTCAATGCCCCAGCAGTCCACAGCTCTGCCTTAGCCGGCATTCCCTATTTGCTCAGCAGCTCAAGGCCAGCCAGATGTGAGCGACTAAAGCTGTCTAAGGATTTTCTTGGGCATATGCACAGTCCTATGCATGGGCATGATCTTCTAGATCCCTGGGAAAATACATCAGATCCTTTCAAAGCCCCACACAGGCTTCTCATTCCCGAAGTTTTCCTTGTAAGTTTCGTGGCCAGCCTCTTGTTTGCCCTAACTGATATCACCTCAGATAGCTATAATGTTAATCAATGGCCACTGATTGTTTTTGGCAAATGCCCAGGGGATAGACCTTTACTCTCAGAGTGAGCTCTTAATCAGGGCAAAGAAAGACAATTCCTGTGAATGGCGCTTTCCAGGGCTTCGACGAGGCTTTTCGGGAGCTTCAAACCCATTTGGTCCCCTCCGGTGGCAACCAGGCTGCTGGTTTTCACAGCTACTGTGTTTCTGTGGCCATCAGTTTTCAAGGCCGCCACAAAGCTGGGGAGAGGGGGATGGAAATAGTGCAAGTTAAAGTGCCCCAAAGTTCACTGTTCTCATAGATATTCAGCCATTTTCTTGAAAAAAACCTCCAAATTGTTGCAAGCCTTTGGCTAAATTCCAAAGTTCTGGAAAACTATTGATAGATTTTGACAATTTTTGCCAATGTTTTTGTTGCTTTTATAAAAGATTTTCAGAGATCCTTATTTTTCCATTCTGTAAGTGCTCATTCCCTCAAATTCACCCTTGATTCAATAAGTCAAAAAAATTAAAATATTCTGCTTTTGCAAAAATATTGGCAAAAATTTTTTTAAGTTTCTAAATCTGGAGTGGGCCAGTGGGGTTTCTCACACACAGCTGGTGGGCTGTAACTTTCTGGAATGAAATGTGGTACTTGTCCCTACAAACTGGCCTCTCAAATTTCACGTTTGCCTGGTGGAGCCCTTTGGGTCAGAGACTTTATTAGATTAGAGAGGGAGCACAGTCCTCCCAGCCCGGAGGACAGAGCAAGGGCTTTTGCCAAATGGGTCAAGGTGGAGAGATGCTGGGAAAACGCAACTCCACACTTTGCCGCCAGAGGGTGGGGCTCTGCGCTATTCATGGGGTGGGGGGTGGCGGATTGGAGGCACCTCCTCCAGGGGTCCTCAGGAAGCCCCCAAGGAAGGCTCTGGAAATTTATTAATAGGGTTCATTACTCAATGTCCCCCGCTCCCCCAAACCAGAGACACATCGTGCCCTGTATGCCCACAAGAGCCAAATCACAAAACACCTTTGGCCAGTAGTTTGGCCCTGTGATCAGAAGATGCCAAATCATCTATGATAACATCTATAAAAGTTGGTTAGCACACCCCTTCTTCACATGCCCAGGCTCCACGCTCCTATCAAACATAGCAGCCCGGGACTTCCCTGGTGCCGCAGTGGTTAAGAATCAGCCTGCCAGTGCAAGGGACACGGGTTTGAGCCCTGGTCCGGGAAGATCCCACATGCGGCGGAGCAACTAAGCACGCGCGCCACAACTACTGAGCCTGTGCTCTAGAGCCCATGAGCCACAACTACTGAAGCCCGTGAGCCTAGAGCCCGTGCTCCGCAACAAGAGAAGCCACCGCAACGAGAGGCCCGTGCAACGCAATGAAGAGTAGCCCCCACTCCACACAACTAGAGAAAGCCTGCATGCAGCAACGAAGACCCAACACAGCCATAAATAAATAAATAATTTTTAAAAAACTTTATGAAACAAACATAGCAGCCCAAGGGAATGGGGAGCCCCCTCTTGTGGGAGGTGCTACTCCTGTTCCCATTTTTCAGATGGGAAAATGGAGACCCCGCATTTGAGAAGGGAGCAGTCACATCTCAGCAGAGACTATGTTGGGGGAGGACGCGAGCCAGGTGTCTGTGCCTGCACTGTCCTCCATTTCACACCCATCCTCCAACACCGGACCTTACCCTGCTTCTCGAGTCAGGGCTGGATGGGGTCAGCCTGCTTTACTCCTGAACTGTGAATGTTCTCCAGCTGGAGGGGCCTCCTTGGGCTCCCAATTCTCCCCCATGCTTCCCAGAGGGACACCGCCACTATCCTCAGCCCCAAGCCCAGTCCATCCTTTCCAGGGGCTCTAGAATTCTCTCCAGGGCAGACTGACCTGGGGGTGACACAGGGGTCTCCTGGACACAGGTCCTGAGTCTGGAACTCTCACCTCCATCTCCGTCTGTCTTAGGGCTGGTCCATGGCATCAGTGAGAAGAGGGTCCACTCCTTTTGAAACTGAGGGCAGTCGTCAGATCCATTAAGCTATAACTTGCTTAATAAATAATGAACTGTACTGACGTCAGCATCAAGCTTGCTTTAACTGTTGCTACAAAAAACTTGCATGTCCTCCAGGTGGCCTAAACAGTAAGATGTTTGCCCAAGTTGTTTTTCAGGCACTTGAAGTCGGCAGTGTCTAGCTCGAGCTTGAGCCGGTTAAGACTGGTTGAGACTACTGACCCCCACCCCCCCCACGTGGGCATGCGCGAGCAGCTGATGTGTGGCCTTCTGACGTCAGAGGGTGGAGAACTCCACCCTCAGAACGTGCTGGAGCCGCCCTTCTCCTTCCATGAAGAAAGCTGTAGCTTAGTTTAACCTGCGCAGAATTACAGTTGCCTCACAGTTTTCTTATCTCCAATCACCTTTCCCCAGGTGACTCCCCACGTGGCAGCTTTATTCCGTAAATATCCTGAGCCCCTCCCCTTCAGGGAGGCGGGTTGAGGTTTGTTCTCCTGTTCTCACCTGGTGGCCTCCTGAATAAACAAACGTTTTCTTTGCTGTGCACCTCACTCCTCACTGTTTGACTTGCTGTGCGTTGGGCAAAGAAAACACTCTCCCCAAGACCCTTAACTCAGCTCCTGCTTTCCCCAGACTCAAGGGAGCTAGGCTGGGACCCTCTGCTGCAGGGCTGGCACCTGGACAAAGGTCTCCTCAAGCAACAGAATATAAAGAAACTAAAAGGGACTAAAAATAACTGCAGGCATGCGCAAACGGGGCAAATTAGGAACAATGAGATACAAAAAGGCCACAAACCAACTGCCACTTCTGAGGCGCCTGGAGCAAAAGCAGGGCATGTTCCCTGCACCACCAAGGGGGTGGGCAGCCCACCTAAGCCGCCGCCTCCCCGGCAGACCCACCGATCCTCCCCCACCCTCACCCCATTTCAGGAGGCAGCCCACCCTCCTTGGAGAGCACGCAAGGGCACAGGTTACTCGTTTTCACTCCCTCGTGCTGCAGCGTGAATCCCAAGAAAGCTTTGCCGAAATTCCTCTTCCGGCTTCTTAAAAATTTCTGTTCCCTCAGCCCGAGGGAACCTGAGCTCAGAACCCCTGGTCGGGACCCAAGGGCTCAGAGCCAGGGATCCAGACCTCAACCCCTCAAACCTTTCTGAGGAAGACGAACAAGGCCCCGGGCAGCGGCAGCCCAGAGGCCCCAACACCAGGGGGCCCACAGCCCAGCACTCACAGCCTGGGACGAGGAGGAGGAGGAGACCAGAATGGGGAGCCCGGCTAAAACCTCTGCTCCCCAGCCTGGGTAGCCCTGGGGACAAAGGTCAGCCTCCGGAACCCAGAGGCCATCCTTCAAACCACATCAAACGTCCCTGGTCTTCAGCCGGTCCCTCCCTTATCACCTCCCTGAGACGCTTGCTCCCTTCACAGCAGTAATTGTTTTCCATCAAAGTGTTGTCTGTCTCCTCATTAGACTGGTAGCCCACAGGGCGCTCATGACTGGGGGTGTCCCCAGGTCCACACACACAGCGGCCCCGGCCGGGGCGCAACAGTTCCGGGAGGAAAGAACGCGAGTTGGCGGTGCAGTTCCGAGCGCTGCCGCCAGAGAGAAGGGCTGCCCGCACGTTCCCCGGGGACGCGGCGCTCCCACTGCAGCCGGCTTCCCCGCGTGGGCCGGTTTGTCCACGGAGAATCCTGCGCTCTCCTGCCGGGCGCGACGGGCGAGGGTGCTCTCCGCTCAGGAGCCGAGCCGTGGAAGGGGGCGGTCGTGGTCTCAGTGTTGGGCGTGCGGCTTTCCCGTGAAGGCCGTCTTCACTCGAGTCCTTCACCTGTGCCACCACCTGCAAGCGCAGAGCCGCTTTCTCTTCCATCTCAGGCTGGGGCGAGTGTCCGTGCAGGGTTTGGGGGGGTCCTGACGTCTCACTGCTCTCCACTCAGTTTATCCAGCCCTCCTGTTATCAGCCTCACTCCTCATCCCCCCCACACTAGGTCCCTGGGTCCCCCAACCCCGAGCCCTCTCCTCTGCTCTGCTGCAGGAACTTACGCTCCCGTCCTGTTCGCTCGGCTCAGGCAATGCCCATCAGCACATCCTTGCTCTTCTAACATGGTGTGGACCTCTCTCTTCTGCTTTCAACTCTCTCCCCAGCCCCCACCCCGCCCCCGGCCGAAGGGAGAGGCACGTGGGATCCCTGTTCCCCGACCAGGGACCAAACCTGCGCCCCTTGCAGTGGAAGCATGGAGTCAACCACTGGACAACCAGAGAAGTTCCTGCTTTCAACTCTTTTTATGCTCCCTTTATCCTTGGGGTTTAAGCCTCTTTAAAAAATAATAAATTCCGTGTTGCAGGTTTTCAGGCCGAGTGGAGATAAGCCTGTCCCAGGCTGGTTGGTAGGTTGGGGGAGGTTAGCTGCTGCATCCCGCAGATTCTGCGTGCACCATTCTCTGGAGGTGGTGGGATGAAGTAAAAAGAGCAAAGATACCCAAGCTGACACATACACTTACTTATGCAGGAAGTGAACAGAACAGCAGATATGGGGGCTTGTGAAAGGGCAGGTCACACTGCTCTCCTCCCATCCGAAGTTTGTAATTCACTGAGAGACACACACAGAAGTCAGACACACAGACGTGAAAATATCAGCTTTATTAAGAATAACTCTGAATTGGAGGAGTGATCTAGATCTGGGGCCATGTGGGTTGCCCAATACTTTGCACCTGCCAGCCACTGGTGAACTGGAAAGCCACAGGTGTCTTCTGTGAAGGAAAGAAGGACCTAAGGACAGGTTGCCCCGGAGAGACCGGGTGGGGTCTGCTCAGCGTACTCAGCGCCTCCTCCAAACTCACAAATACTGTGAGTCCAGGTGAGCAGGGGGCGAAGAGGGTGGAGAGACCTTCTGTACTTCCTCAGAGGCGTGAAAATCCCTTTCTGGAAACACGAGGAGAGACAAATGTTGCCAATGGCATAAGATTTTTCCAGATCCCAATTTATATCCCAGTGGTGAGACCCATTTTCGGAAATAAAACAATAGAACAGGGGCTTCCCTGGTGGCGCAGTGTTTGAGAGTCCGCCTGCCGATGCAGGGGACACGGGTTTGTGCCCCGGTCCGGGAAGATCCCACATGCCGCGGAGCGGCTGGGCCCGTGAGCCATGGCCGCTGGGCCTGCACGTCCGGAGCCTGTGCTCCGCAACGGGAGAGGCCACAACAGTGAGAGGCCCGCGTACCGCAAAAAAAAAAACAAAACCCGAAACAATAGAATGCTTGGCATGTCCTCCTCAGATAACTGGGCATCACGCATGCCCAATATGGCCAATGGAAATTATGGATAGCATATAGTACCACCTTAGTGAAAAAAGGCATAGATAGCCGAAGCCACGACTACACTGAAGAGCTGCAGGCCACTGACCTGAAAGTCATTGATCGTGTGCAACAGTGAGCTCAGGGGGAAGAGGGAGTTGTCTTTTCTGAGAAGCAGAAGGTACACATCACAGTGGTGTCTTTAGATCAGCCAGAGTAGGATTATTTACACTGTGAAAATTGGCACACACTACCAGTCGGGGTTCCGTTCACTCAGAGAGCCAGCTGTTGACACTCAACATCACACCACTGCCTCGCTGCCCCTCAGCTTTACCAGCCTCGGGTACCACCTCCCCCCACAGGAAGCAGTTTCCCCACTCCTGACCAAACCCCAAACCTGCTTCCCCTTCCTCTTTTTCTAAAAAATTAATTAATTAATTAATTTACTTTTGGCTGCTTTGGGTCTTCGTTGCTGCGCACGGGCTTTCTCCAGTTGCGGCGAGCGGGGGCTACTCTTCATTGCAGTGCATGGGCTTCTCATTGCGGTGGCTTCTCTTGTTGCGGAGCACGGGCTCTAGGCGCGCGGGCTTCAGTAGTTGTGGCACACGGGCTGAGTAGTTATGGCACACAGGCTCAGTAGTTGTGGTGCACAGGCTTAGTTGCTCCGCGGCATGTGGGATCTTCCCGGACCAGGGCTCGAACCCGTGTCCTCTGCATTGGCAGGCGGATTCTTAACCACTGCGCCACCAGGGAAGTCCCTCCCCTTCCCCTTGAGAGCACACACACACACCCCCCCCCCAAGCAGGTTCTAGAACTCATCATCCAGGAAGAAGGGATTGCAAATCAGTCATCCATCAGCAGTCGACAGTAGTACCTGCTTCGCCCTCTGGAGGGACACCCGTGGCCTGGCCTCTGTGGGGAGTGGCTTGTGGATTCCTTCCCCCAGGCTCCACGCTGGGTGAGGTCCTCAGGGCTGGTGCCTCCAACCACAAACGAAGCTTCTGAGGTGCACTTGTCAGCAAATCTGAGTCTTGCAGCAGATTAAAGCCAGACTAGAAGAAAAGAGTATCTGTCGTGGATCTGCCTCTTCCTTACCCGTGCAAAATTAATATTTCATCTGAATCTCGTTTTTCCCCGAATTAAACATGACGCCTAACTCAACGGACTCAGCCCTGAATTCTACACCATGTGACACTCTGTCTTCAGTTGCTGGATCCTACTCTGTTGTATACTCACCAGAACAGCTCTGTGCGCGGCAACCTGGGGCTGAGGTTTCCTATGTGATTAAGCCATTGTTCTCACAATTATCTGCCTTAGACAGTGATTGATTTGGCTAATATCTCGTTTAAGATCTTTTCATCTATGTTCATGAAACATACTGGACTGAAAATTGTTCCTTTCTCAAAATTTAGTTCTTGGGGTTTTTTGCAACAAGGCTATTCTGGCTTCCAAACACAGGTTTCCTATTCTCTGGAATGTGTATAAAATTGCCATTAATATTTTACTAGTGATCAGAAGGATTTACTAATGAGGTCATCTGAGCCTTTCGATTTCTTGGTGGGAAAATTTTAAACTACAGATGAAATTCGTAAATTTTTACAAATTTAAAACTTTTTTAAACTTACAGTTTCAGTAAGTTGTATTTTCCAGAAAGCTGTGCATTTTATCAAATGTATTGGCACAGAATTTTCATATCTTCTTCTTGACTCTGGAATGATGTCTCACTTTATTCCTTTCCTGACGGGCTGAGGCGAGGACAGAGACAGGCGCTGCGGGCAGTGGAGGTTAGCACAAAGTCCAGGCACAGAGGATGGACCAGCCGCTGGACCCCCTCGTCTGTCTGGAGATTTGGGGCACATGCCCCAAAGATATAAAGGGTCCCAATACCAGGACCTGCGGTTACTCGCTGGGCATTCTGCCGGCAGAAGGAGCTGCCATTTGATTGGATGGTTCTGTCAGCCTGGGGTCCCAGAGACAACCTGAGTCACGCTTCAAAAGTCACACTTTTGAAGACGGGGGCAGGGCAACCATCACACCTTCTGGAAGCTTCCCTGCACCATTTGGGCCCCATTTCTTGCTGCCCAATATCTTTTGTTAGGCATGCTCACTCCAGGCCCCTGGTGCACCCACACCCCCACCAGCTGCACCCCTACCCTCGTGAGCCAGTTTATAATTACCAGTCACGCCCACCCATCTTGCCTTTTTATGCCAGCCCGGCTGTCTGCACGTCCTCCCTCTCTGGCCTCCAGCTCTGCCCCCTGCCCCTTTTCTTGATGCCCATACACCCATCCTGCCCCACCACCTGAAGACAGATGTCACGGTGGGCCATCTCCTCTGGCTTGGATGGAGTAGGGACCTCTCCAGAGCCGCAGCACAGGGACCTCTCCTTGGATGGAGTTGGGACCCTCAGAGCCGCAGCACAGCTGGACATGCCTGTGCTGCCGTAGGGCCCAGACAGCCCCACGGCCTGCGCCCAACATCGGACCCCAGAACACAGAACAGAGCTGACAAGGAATCTGTCATTTCTTTAACCTCAAAACTTAATTTTAGCAAGTGTCCTCCTTCGTGATGACCCACTGTGCATCAGAACCACACTGACCCCACGTTGTCAGCTCCATCTCGGGCCCGCGGTCCCCCCCGCCCCCCATCCCTGGCCTGAGCTTTAGCCCACTCACAAGGAATGCACCCCCGCCAGGTAAGCTCCATATGTACCCTTGCCTTCATCTGATATGAAAACTGGAAGAATGCCTTCTGCTGGCACAGATGGTTAATGGTCATGAGACCCCTAAGGGGGGGAAAACCCCATTTCCCGTCAGTGCCGCCGAGCATCTCCCCTGGTTGTCAGATTCTAATTTTAGCTTTGGCCCCTGTAAATCCCCCTGTACCCCTTTCAGCAGCACAGAGTTTAGCTGCAAATAAATGCCTCCGGATACTCGTCTGCCTGTAGGTAAGTTACCCACAACGCACTTCATAATTGTACTTTATGGGGTTGCCCGCTTTGTTTTCGGTCTTAAAGTTTCTTCTCAATTTGGGGGATATTATTCAATATTTGTGCTGCCCAACACCGATCTATGTGTGTTATCTTCAATTTTCAGCATTAGGACACTTATAAGGACTCAGCATTTTTAAACAGTCCCATATGATCATCATTTTAGGCGACTTTCAAGATGAGCCTGGGGCTGGAGCATCAGGGAGCGTGTCCCTCCAGACAGCACCCAGGGGACGCAGCTATGTGACCTCCATTCTCCACAACAAAATGTATTTGAGAATCAAATGAGAGCCACTCTTCTCTGGTAAGCCTCATGCAACAGAGCCCAGTTCCTGCCGCAGGAAATTCCAAAAGCGATTAGGTAAAAGTAAAGAAGTTGTTTTAGACAGCCACACATTGGAGACTGGCCCGAAAAGGAACCTCCATAGCTGGCTGTAAGAAAGAAATTTACTAAATGGAGCTGGGGGTGGGGTCTGGTGAGGGTACACGTCTGTCCCCTGCCCACCCCCAGCCCCTGCTCCTGAGCCTGGGAAGGGACAAGAAGTGGGTCTTGGGTGGGTGTTATTTGGGGTTGGGGAGGCTCCAGGTCACCCCGCCTGTAGCCTGGGATGCTCCTCACAGAGCCACAGGCCTGCCTCCCAGGCTCCGGGGCTGCACTGCCGTGGCAGCCACCTCATACCGCGGGAGGACAGCGGAAGTGAGTGATGTGCCTTGCGGTTGCCCGCAGCGCTGTTTCCTCCAGCTTGGGTAGCTGGGGAAGAACAAGTTGGCTCCAGGTGTTGCTGGAAGGGTGCGGCTCCCGAGCCGGCGCCCTGGTCCTCTGTGCTGTGCAGTTCCTGGACAGGCACTGAGCCCCAGGGCAGGTCCCCCCAGGGCTTGGAGCAGGTGGTGTGTGGGTCTCAGATGCCCCTCCAGACCTGTCCCCATATCCCCTCGACCCCCTCCATCTTCTGACCCTCAGGGCTGAACCAGTCTACCCCAACCCAATCCTGTCCCGTTCTTATCTGTCCCTGCCCCTCTGTCCCATCTCTTTTCTGTCCCATTATTTCCTTATTCCTGCCCCTCGTCTGTTCTGCTGTATCTCCCTGTCTCTGTCCCTCGGGCCCCCTCCCTATATCTCTCTCTCCCTTCCCGGTGTCCCTCTGGCTTCCTCTCTTGCTGTGTGCCTCTGCCCCTCTTCTCCGTCCTCCTCTCCCCAGCCCCCAACAAGAGGCTGCTTCGACCTTGCTGGAGGCTCTGCAGGCTGTCCTGGGCTTTGGCGTCTGGGATGGGAGCGGCAGTGGCGGTGGGGACACGGGCGCCCGGGAGCAGCAGCAGCGGGCACCACGTGGCCAGGCAGGCAGGGCAGCTGGGAGGGTGCGAGCTGTGGGTGGTCAGGGGCCCCGCCCTTTGTCCCCTCCATCCCCACCCTCGCCCCTGTACTCCCCTCTCTATCCCCTCCCCCTTCCACGTGCCCGGTGCCTCACACACAGGTCTGTCACTCTTCACCTGCCTGCAGGCCTGCCCACAGGCCTGCCGTGTCTTCCGGTCGCTGGCCTCTGGCCCCCCAAGGACTCTTAGATCCAAACAGTTCTCGCCTGAGGAGTGGCAGCTGCACCTTTTTGAGCCCAAGGCAAGCTCCACTGCTGACCGCACCCCTGGCCCGAGCCACGTCCTGTCCACTGTTACGCCCACCCCACCACTCTACAAAGGCCCTGCCCCCCAGGACAAAGCCACGCCCTATCACAGCAGGCCACGCCCCTAAGCCAGAGCCACACCTCTATTTGTTGAGCAGTCCTGCCCCAGAATGGAGCCCCCAACGCCCTTGTGTTTGGAGTTTTGGGGTTCTCCAGTGTTAGCATCCCACAGCCCTGCGCAGCTCTCTCCTGTTCACACTGCCCTGACTTCTAGCTCCTCAGCCTTCCTGAATTCTCAACTCGGGGAGGCCACCCAGCTCTGCTTCGGGTGCTCTTCCCTGCACTGTGGCCTCGGGGCCACTTTGTTTCTCCTCTCTCAGGGATCACAGTCCTGCCTGATGTCCAGTGTCAGAACGCCATGGTTTCATCTGTTTTGTCCGATTTTTCAGTTATGTAGTCAGGAGAGGAAATCTGCTTCCTGTTACTCCATCGTGGTTGAACATGGACGATGAGACACCTGCTTGCTATCTTTAGGGTGACTGCCTCTTTAGAGAAGCCTTCGAAAATGTATCTTTGATATTCTTAAATTTCACTTTAATGACATGGATATCTCAGTATCTTTCCTGTTTGGAGCTCCAACTGTTCTTTTAATTTGACAACATATTGGGTTTTTCACTTATATAAAATGATCACTCCCCTCCCTCCGTGTAGCTCCTCCCCTTCATTTGTGGGTGTCTTGCTGAAATCTCTACTTCTCACCTTTTCACATCACATTTTCTTTACTCTCTAAAGCCTTCTGCAAAAGCTCTTTGCTACACAGTGTCTCCCACTCATTAACCACTGGCTCATCTAATATACTGAATTTTTATTGTTGATACTAAGTATTTCCTTCTTTTGAACTGTTTACCTCCACATTGCTTTATCAATACACTTTTTTCTTTGAGGATATTTATTTAGCACAGGTGGTTCTGTTTGTCTTTCTTCTGTGGCTGAAGTCCTCAGGGTTGTTGTTTTTTTTTTTTTTTTTGCCAGAACTCACTTTCTCCTGGGAGTTCCTGCACTTTTGACCGGAGGAAAGGCCAGTCCTAGCCCCGCTTCTCAGTGTGAGTTTATGGAGGACACAGCTGCCTCAGCAGGAACACAGCCAAGCAGGGATGGACCACCTGAGCCTGTCAACCCCTCCCCGACATCGTGCTACAAAAGGACTCCACTTCTTTAAAATCATCACTAAAATATCAAACTTCTTCTGACACAGGTCTCAACACCCTATATTTGTTTCATCTACTCCCCCCACAGGATTGGGGGTTCAGTGCTGGCTTTCTCCTCCCACTGATCAATCAGTCAGGCAGATTCCCCTGGGCTAACGTGTGGAGAGAACATTTGTGAAGGTGCGCTCGGCAGATGCCATGATATTTGCACCAGTTTCTTCACTGTCCCGACTCCACATCTTCCTCCACTGAGCACAGCCATCCCTTCTTCCCTCGGAGGATTCCTGACACTGTTTCCACTCCATACCCTTTGCTCACAAGTCAGCATTCAATGGCAGTTCACCAATCCGGCAGGAACTACAAGGGGGTTGATTTCTTTAATGTGAAAGAAAATTTATTTTTTTTGTTATAATTACCACTGTGGCGACTGGGGAGGGTTACTTTTTTCTTTGTGGCCTTCATATAACTTAATTTGGGGAACACTGTGACGCTGTCATTGCCATGTTTCCCCTCTTTACAGGGATCAGGTGGGGGACTTCCCTGGTGGCGCAGTGGTTAAGAATCCACCTGCCAACGCAGGAGGCACAGACTCGAGCCCTGGTCAGGGAAGATCCCACATGCCGCGGAGTAACTAAGCCCGTACGCCACAACTATTGAGTCTGCGCTCTAGAGCCCACAAGCCCCAACTACTGAGCCCACGTGCCACAACTACTGAAGCCCGTGCGCCTAGAGCCTGTGCTCCGCAACAAGAGAAGCCACAGCAATGAGAAGCCTGTGCACCGCAACGAAGAGTAGCCCCCAATCGCTGCAACTAGAGAAAGCCTGCACGCATCAACGAAGACCCAACACAGCCAAAAATAAAAATAAATGAAATTTAAAATATATATTAAAAAAACAACTAAGTACATAGTCCACACCATCAAATGTCGTAATTCCTCACTGTTGTGCCGTAAACCCAGCCAGCACCCCCCATTCCCCGTGCTGAGTGCTCTTACATTTTATACTGCGAGGTCTTAACTATATCCTTCACTCACTAACATTTGTGCTGTTAACTGCCTATTTTAAATTTGCTGAAAGGATAACTTGAAAACTTAAAAAATTTTTTTATCAAATCAAACTCACCGTTATACTTAACCTCAAAGAAAGCTCACCTCTGTGACAGTGTGATGGTTAAGATGCATCCCAAATTCAGGAATGTAAAAAACAATTCGCCTGAGAAAATATGAAAGGTTTACACACATCAGTTCTTTATTGAAGAGGCAGTCCAGACCTATTTATATGTGCCAGATGCATTTATATATGCAGAATGGTAGGATGACAACATATGTAATGGCCCTGTCACCTTTTCAAATATTTACTGAAAATATACTTTATACTAAGCTTTACGGTCAGTGTAGGAAATCTTAGTAGTTGCCATTAAAACTAAGAGTATTTCCTGCACAAAAATTATGCAAAATCTACCAGTTAATTCCTGTTATGCAGCATACCCATATACATCTAGAAAAATACGGCAAGAGTGCTGAGCGACAAAAATGGTAGACACTTGTGATTTTTAACAACATTTTATGTAAGTGTAATATACATGCAGAAAAACACACAAAGCTTGAGTGCACAGAACACTCAGATATTCAGCACCTAGATTTAGAAACCAATTATTACCAGCACCAGATGAATGCTCCTTGTCAGCCTTGGCCAAGGCTAACCGCTATCCTGATTTCTAACTGCATAGCCAAGTTTTACCTGTTCTTATACTTTACCTGTTTGCTTTTGTGTCTAGATTCCTTCATTTAACATTCTTCGTGAAATTGAGCTGCTATTGCCTGTGCTTACTACCCATTCATTCTCCTTGCCTTAGAGTGTTCTGTGGCGGAAACACACCACTGACGTTCAAAGTTCTACTGCATAGGTAGGTGCCTTCAGAGTTGTTTTTTGAAGTTTTAGGTCATGAAAATTCTAGGACATGTCCCTTGGTGGACATATACATGCACAGTGGACACATTCATGCATGTCTGCTAGGTTTGGGTTTGTTAAAAGGGTACAAACACAGGTTTGCTCGAAGTGCCAGCTTTCCAAAATGGCTCTATCAATGGGCAATACCAACAGGAGTGTAGGCAAGTTCCTGTTACGTTCTTGCCAAATCTTGCTTTTTCATGCTTTTCATTTTAACCATTTCAGAGGGTGGCAGTAGTGCCACACAGGGTTTTAAATCCGCCTTTTCCAAGATTATTAATAAAATTAACATACCTTTTCATATGTTTACTGGCCATGTGGATAGCCTCTTTTATGAAGTGGACATCCAAGTCTTTTGCCCATTTTTTTTTTCTTGTAGATTTGTAGGTGTTATTTTAGATCAGGGGTCAGCAACTATGGCCTGCTGGCCAAATCCTGTCCTCCACCAGTATCTGTGAATAAAGTCTTATTGGGACATAGCCACGTTCATTCGTTTTTGTCTTATTTATGGCTTTCACACTACGACAGCAAAGTTGAGTAGTCGTGAGTGAAACTGTGTAGCCCACAAAGCCCTATATATATATATATATATATATATATATATATATATATATATATATATTTTATTTTTTTTTTGGTGGTACACGGGTCTCTTACTGTTGTGGCCTCTCCCGTTGCGGAGCACAGGCTCCGGACGCGCAGGCTCAGCGGCCATGGCTCACGGGCCCAGCCGCTCTGCGGCATGTGGGATCTTCCCGGACCGGGGCACGAACCCGTGTCCCCTGCATCGGCAGGTGGACTCTCAACAACTGCACCACCAGGGAAGCCCAAAGCCCCAAATATTAATACTATCTGGCCCCTCCCCAAAAACGTTTACCAAGCCCTCTTCTGCACTCGATTCTGCTGCCATGTATTTGAGTTGCAAATATCTTCTCCCCTCTGTGGTCTGCCTGTTCACTTTCTCAATGGTGGCTTTTTGAGAAACAGAAGTTCTTTAATGTAATATACTCAAATTAACAAGTTTTATTTTATGATTCAGTGCTTTTTGGGTCTTAAGAAAACTGCTTGCTGTAAGGTTATAGTCTTCTTATAGCTTTATTATTTCACATTTCATACTTAAAACTGCACTCCACCTCAATTGATTTTTCTATTTTCTATTAAATTATGAAATTTAAATGACGACAGAGCATTTAGTGGAAAGAACATCCTTTCCCACATTACGATGCATTATTACCTTCACCAAAAGTCAGGTGACTGAATTACATTTGGGTGTTTCTGGAATCTTTATTCTGTTCCACTGGTCAATTTGTTTATCTTTGTGCCATTACCACACTATCATAATTCCTATGGCTTTGTAACAGTTCTTGATATCTAGCACTATAAGTTCTCTAGTTCTGTCTATTCTAGAAGATAGCTTTGACTATTATTGGTCTTCTGAATTTTCACATGAATCTGAGAATTTTCAGTTATAAAAACTTGCTAGGATTTTGATTAAGATTGCATTGAATATATGAATTAATTTGGGGAAAACTGACATCTTGTTAAGATTGTCTTGCAATCCATGAACAGGATATATCCCTCTTACTGTTCTGTAATTTTTTTTTCCCCTGGATACAATTCTTGAAAATACAGTGTTAGGTAATTTTCCCCCCAGGCACTTAAGGATTTCTGATATCACTGTAAGTGACATTGTTTTAAAACTTTTCATTTTCTGTGTTCGTTGCTGGTATATTAAAAACCAATTTTTGCATAATGACCTTGTATGTGGAGATTCTGCTCAATTCTAATTGTCTGAATATTCCCTAGAATTTCCTATGTATAAAAGCATATCATCTGCAAATAAAAGTTTTACTTCTAATCCTTAAGCCTTTTCATTCTTTTGCTTCCCCTACTTTCCTGGCTAGGTCCTTCTACACAATACTGAATAAAATTAGTCATAGCAGATAACCTTGTCTCGTTTTTTGATCTTGGGAGAAAACTTTCAATATTTCACCATTTGATATGCTGTTTGTTGTAGTATAAGATACTCTTCAGCCAATAAAGGAAGTTCCCTTCTATCCATAGTTTGCTAAGAACACAAATGGATATTGATTTCACCACGCTTCCTGCATACTAGACTACTTTTCTTCAATGTGATATATTACAGTGATTTTTTTTTTTCTTATTAAAACACCCTCACATTCCTGGAGTAAGATCCATTTGATCACTGTTTTACCTTTTTTCCAGAAATGGTCTGTTGTGCTAACCTAGGATTTGGTCATGTGACCACTATAAACGAGTTACTGGTGATCATAATGAAATTAGCATGACTGATTTAGTTTACTCAGGATTTACCCTCCGTGTCTTGTGAATAGTAGATACCTAAACTCTTCCAGCAAGTAAAGAGAGGGAGGACACTGAGGTTAATCAACAAAAAATGTCTGCTAGAAGCTTGCATTAATTTGTTCCAAAATACTGGGACTAAGAGACAATGCACAAAATAATGACACCGTATTCATATCAAATAAAAGCACAGGTAAAATTTCTGAATTACAAAATAGTGGCATACTGCACGCTCAAACCTATGGGTTAAAAAACAAGAGTGGTAGGAGAGCTGGGCCTATGTTATAGAGCATGAGCAGTACAGCCATCCTTCACTGAACAGACTAGATTCCAAATCATCTATGCATAGTTTATGAAAATAGTATTTTTAAGTCTTTTTTGCTCAAATGCAGTTGGAAACTTTACAAAAATCACTGGTTCCTCTCTTGATGAAGCACTCATTAAAAACCATTTGTAAATGCCTCTAAAGAACAGAAAACTATGTATTTAACTATTCTATACCTATCAAACATCTCACCAACAATATGTCCTACATTAGTACATTTTGCCATCTTAATACTCAAATAAGAATACTGCCTTTTCACAAATTATTCAAATCCCAACTGGCAGAGTTGCATAGAATTAATCACATTTTGGAAACGTGATAGAAACCGCCATATACATATTTAATGCTACGATCCTCATAATCAACTCCAGAAGATTTTAAAACTTCATTTTCTGCAATGAAGGTTTATTCAGAGCTGATAGCTTCTGATGTCATTCCTTAAAACATCTGATTTTATATCAGAAATATGGCTTTTAGTATAACAATTTCCATGACAATGTATTTTCCACATTCATCACTTTGACAGGTTTCGCCTTGGTATGATTCCCTGATATGTGAATACAATTGGAATCCAAAATAAATATTAAATATTTATAGAGTTTCACTCTTGTATAAACTGTCTAGTGTCCAATGAGTTGTAGGGTCTTGCTGAAGGTTTTGCTTCTTGTTGCAGTTTTAGGGATTCTTCTCTATGAAAATTCAGATTAGAATAAATCTAACATCTAAATGCTTTTCCTCATTCAGAAACATGAACTCTCAGACAGTGATATCTGACTCCCAACTGACTTCCCATACTCATTATGTGCAGAGGGTTTTCTAAAATGAGATCTGACTTCAGAGGAGCATTCCCATGTCAAGTACGTTCATATTCCCTCTCCTGTGAATTCTCTGATGGCTATTGAAGGCTGACCTGTGATGGAACTTTTTCCCACATTCATTACATTCATAGGGCTTCTCTCCTGAATGAGTTCTATAATGCACAGTGAGGTATGACTTCTGAGAAAAGACTTTCCCACATTCGTTACATTCATAGGGCTTCTCTCCTGAATGGCTTCTATAGTGTACGGTGAGGTTTGACATCCGAGAGAAAACTTTCCCACACTTACTACATTCATAGGGCTTCTCTCCTGAATGAATTCTATGATGTATAGTGAGGTAAGACTTCTGAGAGAAGAACTTCCCACATTCATAACACTCGTAGGGTTTCTCTCCTGTGTGGACTCTTTGATGTCTAAAGAGGGATGAGTTATGGGAGAAGGTTTTCCCACATTCGTTACATCCGTAGGGCTTCTCTTCTGAATGGCTTCTATAATGTATAGTATAGTATGACAGCTCAGAGAACAATTTCCCGCATATGTTACATTCATAGGACTTTTCCCCTTTGGGAAGTGACTGGTGCCCATCAAAGGCTGAATTTTCAAGTAAGGTTTTCCCACATTCACTACATTCATAGGGCTTCTCTCCTAAGTGAGTTGTGTGATGGTTGGTGAGATATGAGAACTTTCCACACTCACTACATTCGTGGGGTTTCTCATCTGTGTGTACTTTCCGATGTCTAATGAAGGCTGAGTTTAGATTGAAGGTTTTGCCACATTCATTGCATTCATAGGGCTTCTCTTCTAAATGACTTCTGTAATGGATAGTGAGGTATGACACCCGAGAAAAGAATTTCCCACATTCACTACACTGATAGGGTTTCTCTCCTGTGTGTGTTCTCTGATGGGT
This sequence comes from Stenella coeruleoalba, assembly GCF_951394435.1. Lineage (NCBI taxonomy): Eukaryota > Metazoa > Chordata > Mammalia > Artiodactyla > Delphinidae > Stenella > Stenella coeruleoalba. The sequence goes on along the minus strand of NC_137161.1, from coordinate 83,888,698 downwards.
AATAAGGGTGGATTTTCGGTAATAGGATTTCCCACATTCATTACACTTATAAAGTTTCTCTCCCGTGTGCGTTCTCTGATGGTCACTGAGGGCTGACTTGCGGGAGAAGGATTTGCCACATTCGTTACATGGATACGGTCTCTCTCCTGAATGGTTTCTCTGGTGTAAGGTGAGATGTGTCTTTTGGCAGAAGGTTTTCCCACATTCATTACATTCATAGGGTTTCTCTCCTGAGTGAGTCCTCAGGTGTTGAGTGAGGTGTAACTTCTGACAGAAGGTTTTTCCGCACTCATTGCATTTATAGGGCTTCTCCTCTAAGTGTGATCTCCGATGTACAGTGAGGGTTCCTTTTTGGCTGAAGGATTTCCCACATACGTTACATTCGTAAGGTTTCTCTCCTGTGTGAGCCCTCTGGTGTATAATGAATTTTGACTTTTTACAGAAGGATTTCCCACACTCACTGCATTCAAAGGGCTTCAATTCCATCTGTGATCTCTGGTATACATTAAAACTTGACATCTGGATGAAGTCTGATCCAGAATCATTCCAATCATAGGGCTTCTCCCCCATATAAGCTCTCTTATGAGTAATGAAAACAGCTTCATTGTCTAAGGCTTCTGTGCATTCATTATATTCAAAGGGTTTCTCCAAAATACTAATTTTCTGAATACTTTCTTCATTTTGAGAAAAGGCTTCCCCATTTTGATGAAATTCATAGAGTTTCTCTCCATGAAATGTTTTCCCACATTCACTACACTCATCAGGTTTCTCTCTTGCATAGCTTCCATCACTAATAATTAATTCTGAAGTAGATCCCAAAGTCTTTCCACATGAGACACAATTATGAGACATTAGGTTTGAAGGAACAAGGCTTATTTCCATGTTGTAAGTTTTATCAAATGCAACCTCTCTCTCCTCAGTCAGGGTTCTGCTGTTGATAGAAACAGCTTGCCTTGAACATTCGTCTTTATTTTCTTGGGCTCTCTCCATCAGGTCATCAACTTTCCAGACTTCTTCTAAAAAGGAATAAAATTAAACAAACCTTGTGAATCTGAACATACCAGTTATAGAATGGGAGCAGTACTCAAGGGCCTACTGTGGGCTTGACTCTGGCTTTAGGGTCAATCTCCACAAATAAAATTATCAGTATATAATCCTCTTTCCCCCTTGATTTGTCATATAAGACAAACAGACAGACATGGGGGGTGGGGGAGGGATGGGGAAAGGATGAGAGCAGGATAGGACTCAGCAGTAGAAGAAAGAGTAAATTCACACTGAACACAAGTACCTTTGTTACTTTACAAATATGTTCAAAACTTTGGTAGGAAACGTGAAATAAACCCAAGAAATGATGAGCAGAGGACAAAGTCACTGAAGGGGTCCCAGATCGAGGCTGAAACGGGAGGACTGAGAGCAAGTGGGATTCGTGGGAAAGCAAGAACAATTACTGGATGTATAATCCTAGGAAATATTCAAGTATGGATTATGTTTGGGAGAAACAGATCACAATGTATATTAAACTATATAATATCACTTCATACCAAGATTAGCATGGTAACATGCTCACTAACCTAGACCCTTCCAAAATCTTTGCCTTTCTCTTCTGCACATAAATCCAAATAAACATTCTAAATGCTCCAATTTCCTCATGTTTAGAGACAGTCCCACAACCAGGGCTCCAACTCCCTTGCCCTGACTTACGCTGACCTATAAGGAGAGACCCAGGCACATAAATGTCTGTAAGAAACCTAAGTAGACCAATCTCTCCAGTAAGATCAGCTCTCTGGAGAGTCCTGTGGTCTCCTTTAACACTAAGTGACTTGTCTACAACACAGTGCACAGTGGCTACAAGCACCAGGACCCCAACTCCAATGCGTCATAGGCTGGGGGACCTGGGCAAGTTACTTAACTGTGATGCAGTTTTGCTCACCTGAAATGTGGACAAGAGCTCCTAACACATAGGGCTGGGCAAAGACTATTGATACATTAGTTAGCACATGTTAATGCTTAGAACAGTGACACAAAACAAATGCTCAGTAAGTTTTTCCGTGAATTTTCTTTCAATCTGCTGACTTAAATTTACCAAAACCAGTCATGTTCCTGACATAATACTATAGCTTAAGTCTAAATACAAACAAGAGTTCCCATACTCTCAGGTTTCATTTGGTGTAAAATCTTCAATATCAGATTTCTAAAGTAGCCCCTACAATATCAACTTTTATTTCCATGTATTTTACATGTTTTTGGATCTTTTGAACTATGTTTAGTTGCTCTCATCCACATTCAACACAACACTAACAGTTCTGGGCTCAGAAATCTACAACATCCCTGTGCCCAAATACCAGCAGAAAAAAAAAAAAGTTATCCTTTACCAGTAAAATTTTCATTACCTAGATTCACAATATATATTCAAACTAGCATTGTACTCATCTTCCAAAAACACCTTCTGCTCCAGGAAGCCTGGGCACTGCCCTGCTCACGCCCAACCACAAGTCTGCACATGCTCTTGTTCACTCAACCTGACTTCCAGCCTGGTACGTACTCAAAACCTAGCTATGTTTCAGGAGAAGCCTTAAAATATTTATAAAGTCTCTTTCCAACTTTTTGAAGCTCTCCTTCCCTTAAATTTTAAAATAGCCTTAACACAAAGTTATATATCATGTATTTGATTATGAACATTCCGTTTGAAAGCTAATTTTAAACTAGTTCATGCAGCTGTGCTCTCCTTTCCTAACTCAAACCTCTGCTTGTCAAAAGTATGACCACACTTGCTATTTTTTTAAATCTGTCCAACAGAAATTAAAGTAGTAGTTTCTAATCTGAATCAAATGGGGTGCTTTCAGGTTAGACTCTAACTCCCAGCAGTTTTTTCAGAATCCGCAGTTCAGAATAAATTCTCTCTCAAAAGAAGCTCATCAGTGAGCAAATGGAGCATCTTCTACATGTTACACAGAAAAGCAGAGTACTAAGACCCTTCCTTTTTGTAGGGTTATAATTCAGGTCGAGAAAGGAGCTTAAGCGACAAACACTTGCCATTACACATCAGAGTGCACAATCCTGTGCTAACAACCACTACGTGGAGGGGCCATGAAGAGAAAGGAAAGACTGGATGAAGAGCGAGAAATGAGGGAAACTTCAAGCAGGAGTTGAACTTTCAAGGTCAAATTTAAAGGATAAAGTTCTAGAGATTCTGTTGGACAACAATGTGAATACAGTTAACACCACTAAACTGTTCACTTAAAAATGGTTAAAATGGTAAATTTTATGGGGTTTTTTTTTTTTTCCAAACTACAACTAAGGAAGGAAAGAAGGGAGAACAGAGGGAAAGAAGATGTATCATCTGGGAGAGCAGAGGGACAACTAAGCAGGGACACCTCTGCTTAGTTTGAATGGAAGACATTTAGAAATCTAGACTAAATGGCATTTGACAAGAGTTGGGGGAAACAGGACATTCATTTTGATATGTAACATTGCACCACACTGTGGGGGATTGAGGAGAACTTAAATTCTACTTAAGAAGAAACAGAATAGTTATAGGCTTATCTTCTGAGCCTAGTGATAAGATCAACTGTATGTTTCAAATGAACAGATTTTGCAATTTCCAAATAGGATTCACTGTAATCCAGGTACGTATGAGAAAATACTGTTTACACCAATGTCAAAAGAAACTGAGAATATGCAGAAAAATTTTAAGGCATTTCATAAAAGACAAAAACAGGAACAAGGCAGAAAAGACAAGTACAACGTAATAAATTAAGGGACTTGGGGAAGATGCACAGAATTCGCGGTTTGGAAAGGTCAGTTTATCATCAGATGTGCTAAGGAAGAAGGAAGGGGACGATCCTTCCTGTGCTATTGTTCTGTCAGGTAAGAGTTAAAGAGGCTACAGGTTACAGATGTTGGGTATCAATTTGGATGAGCAACATAAATAAAAAAGTCTTCAAAGTTGAGGCTAGATGAACGCTTTTATGGGATACAAAGAAGACTAAAGAAGTGGAAGACAGGTCCTAGGGGCTCCTGAGGAGGCCAGAGAAGAATGGGAATTCACTGATGAAATAAACTCTTCCTGAACATCTGCTGCCGACACAGGGATGGGCAGACAGACGGGACAGGAAGGAGCATTTGGGAAAGAGGACGGCCCAACTCGTGCTGTGTCACCGAGGATGGGCTTCAGGGACAGTGACCAGTGCACCCACGGCGAGGAGGGGACCACGCTGGGTGTCTGAGGGCCTAGAGGGGGGCATGAAACTGGGGTGGAACACAAACCGGAGGCGTTTCACAGCAAGGAAGGAAAGAAAATGGAAGATAAAAAGAATGACCAGGAAAGTCTCCAGTTAACTTTTCTGTCAGACTTTTGAGAGCCTGAAAACAAAGGAATTCTGTGATAATAGGGAGGTTAGTCACGGACAGTATGAGAGGAAGAGGGAGTGAATGCACCCTCAGTCCTAGAAGACACGGAAATCCTGTAAAATGTAAGGCCGGTGCAAAATCAGAAAGGGAGTGTGCACATACATGGTGGAGGGCAAGTGCTATTGGTGCCAGGAGGTGAGATTTAGGGCATCTGTGGTCACTCCAGAGGACCGGAGCGACCATTTACAAATTCACACTCCACCACCTCACCTGGGTGAAACTGCCGTGGGAACTCGCCATCTGCTACCCAAGGCTCCTCTCCCTGCTCCAACTTGAGGATCACGTTCGGTTTGGTGCTGTCGTACCCTGTGGATGAGAAAGAGCCAACTTGGACCTGCTGCTCGGCTCTGGGTCTCTGAGTAGAAGGTGCTGCCTCAGAGGCCAAAAAATAAAGCGTCTATTTTGCACCTAATCGAAATCAGAACCTTTTGATCGATAAGCAAATAAACAAATACTTTATCTGGTGCCCAGAAAAAAATTAAACAGTCTCATCACTGATTTCTTCGAAGTCAAGCATAAAATCCTTAAACTGGAAGCCCCCGCAGAGAAGCAACTCAGAAAGCAGGCTCTCCTCACCCACGGAGACCAGATGGCTGTAGTTCTCCAGCATCACATCCCTGTAGGTTGTCTTCTCATCAGGGTCCAGCTGCTGCCACTCCTCCTGAGTGAAGTCCACGGCCACGTCCGTGAATGACACTGGCCCCTGCAATGGCACCGTGATGGGAACTGGGTGACGTGGAGAAGACTTATGGGAACAAGAGCTCACCCGGCTCACCGGGAAAGTCAACTACGGACCCTGATTGTTACAGATCGTGGGAGGAAAACAAGCCATATTAGAAACACACTGCCTTGGGGTTCCTTAATGTGTCAAACAAACGAACCAGCCAAAAAACCTCTCAAACCAAAAAAAAAGAGCTCCAATTTTGCAACTGAAGTATCTGAGTTCTGGGGACATAAGTTAATGAACCACCACTCCGGCTCTCACTCAAAGAGCTTACAGCCCGGCGAGGAGACACTGGCTAAGTGAACACGGACATTTCTCTCCTTGTTGCTCTCTTCAGCAGCCTCTGCTGGCTGGGCCCCCTCCCCCTCCCTCCTCATGCTGGCGCGGCCCAGGACTCGGGCCATCCCGGTTCAACTTTTTCATCCTCTGGCCCCTCCATTCTTACAGCCAGCTACCTGGACCCATCTGCTTGGCTAAGTTTTCTAGTACTTCCTTCAAGCGGTGTCTCAAACATCACATTGTGGCAGCAATGAAAATCTGTTGCTTGAAAGACTGCCCGAGGTATCAGCGTGACACACACAAGGTGGAGCATGGTCTAACACGAGAGAAGTAAACTACTTTAATTTTATGCTGGCAGACGAGGCTCCGCAGGCTCAGCCGGGTGTTCTACAGGATTCAGGGGAGAGAAGAGGACGCAGTGTAAAAAGTACCCATGGCAAAACCTGCAGCAGCACCAATACTTAAGAGGTTGGCACAGGGCAGAGACCAAGAAGGCACTTTCTCGAGGGCAGCTTTTGGACAGGAAGAGTTGCCTCTAATTCAAGAGAGTAAACGAACATATGCAAGTATTGGGTTGGCCAAAATGTTCGTTCAGGAAACCCAAACAAACGTTTTGGCCAACCCAATACTTTCCTGCCTCAAAAACAAGACAAAAACCCAAAAAGCCCAATTCAAAGAAATATAAAAGTAGTGTTCTCATAAGAGCACTGGAACACAGAAGTTACCAACAGCAGGAAAGTTTCTGAGGAAATTCTTGATTTATCGAGTAGAGCAGATGAGAAACCAGGACCACGGAACACACTCACACAGGGGCAGAGGCGGGACTGCAGCAAAAGTGACAGCAGGCTCACCACCAGAGCCCTGGAAAATCTCCAGGCCCATCCAGGGGGCCTAGGGTTCCTGCAGCAGTAGAGTGACTGGTTGACAGAGGAATGACTCACACAATCGACCAAGCAGCTTGACAGGCTTCCTGTTCTCACTGCACAGAGCAGCCAGATCCACTCAGACTGTGTCGACAGCCCCTGGCCGTGGGCTCGGGGGACAGAGATGGAGCCGGGACCCCTGCAATGAGGGTGATCACACATTCACTGTCCAAACGGAAAACTGCTGTCTGGGACGAAGGATAAACCCGACAGGACACCAGGAAAGGAGGTGCAACCCAAGACTATGTCAGGCACGTCTAGACAAAAAGCCAACTGTTTCCATGTTGGACATGGACGTTTCTCCTAAAGCAACTCTTAGAAGACTACTCTCACCATAAAGCACCTGAGCAACTTAACGTTGTCTGCCGACTTGCCACCAGTTCAAAATGCAGTAGTGCCCACAGGTTCTGTGCATCAGAAGACACAGTTGACAAAGAATAAGGGAGATCAAGGAATGGGAGAAAACATTTGCAAATCACGTATCTGCTAAGGGGTTGGTATCTAGAATATATATAAGGAAACCATAAACAAAATGAAAAGACAACCCTCAGAATGGGAGAAAGTATTTGCAAATGAAGCAGCTGACAAAGGATTAAAAGCAGCTCATGCAGCTCAATATCAAAAAAACAAACAACCCAATCAAAAAATGGGTGGAAGAACACATGAAAACATGCTCAACATCACTAGTTATTAGAGAAATGCAAGTCAAAACTACAATGATCACCTCACACCAGTCAGAATGGCCATCATCAAAAAATCTACAAACAGTAAATGCTGGAGGGCTTCCCTGGTGGCACAGTGGTTAAGAATCTGCCTGTCAATGTAGGGGACACGGGTTCGAGCCCTGGGCCGGGAAGATCCCACATGCTGCAGAGCAACTAAGCCCGTACGCCACAACTACTGAGCCTGCGCTCTAGAGCTCACAAGCCACAACTACAGAATCCCGTGCACCTAGAGCCCGTGCTCCGCAAGAGAAGCTACCGCAACCAAGAATAGCCCCCATTCACCGCAACTAGAGAAAGCCTGCGCACAGCAATGAAGACCCAATGCAGCCAAAAATAAATAAATAAAATAAATTAAAAAAAAACAAAAATAAATGCTGGAGAGGATGTGGAGAAAAAGGAACCCTCTTACACTGTTGATGGGAATGTAAATTGATACAGCCACTATGGAGAACAGTATGGAGGTTCCTTAAAAACTAAAAATAGAACTACCATATGACCCAGTAATCCCACTCCTGGGCATATACCTGGAGAAAACCATAATTCAAAAAGATACATGCACCCCAATGTTCATTGCAGCACTATTTACAACAGTCAAAACATTGAAGTAACCTAAATGTTCATCAACAGAAGAATAGATAAAGAAGATGTGGTACATATATACAATGGAATATTACTCAGCCATAAAAAGGAACAAAATTGTGCCATTTGCAGAGACGTGGATGGACCTAGAGACTGCCAGACAGAGTGAAGTCAGAAAGAGAAAAACAAGTATCATATGATATCACTTATATGTGGAATCTAGAAAAATGATACAGATGAACTTATTTGCAAAGCAGAAATAGAGACACAGAGGTAAAGGATGTATGGATACCAAGGGGGTAGGGGGCGATAAGATGAATTGGGAGGTTAGGATTGACACATATACACTACTATGTATAAAATATATAACTAATGAGAACCTACTGTATATCACAGGGAACTCTACTCAATGCTCTGTGGTAACCTAAATGGGAAGGAAATCCAAAAAACGGGGTATGTGTATACGTATAGCTGATTCACTTTGCTGTACAGCTGAAACTAACACAACACTGTAAATTTATACTCCAATAAAAATTAATTAAAAAAAATTTAGAATATACAGAGAACTCCTAAAACTCAACAACAAAAACAACAGTTTTAAAACAAAGTGAAATAAATAAAATAAAATTTTGAAAAATGGGCAAAGCACTTGAATAGACATTTCTCCAAATAAGTTTTACAAATGACCAATAAGTATATGAAAAAGATGTTGAACATCACTAATAGGGAAATGAAAATCAAAACTATGAGATACCACCTCATACCCATTAGAACGGCTACTATAAAAAAAACGAGAAAATTACAAGTATTGGAGAAATTGGAACCCTTGTGCACTGTTAGTGAAAATGTAAAATGGTGCAGCTGCTGTGCAAAACAGCATGGTGGTTCCTCAAAAAATGAAAAACAGAATTAACATATGATCCAGCAATTCCACTTCTGGGTCTATACCCCCCAAATATGAAAGCAAAGACTTAAAGAGGTATCTGTATACCTAGGTTCACAGCAGCATTATTCACAATAGCTAAAATGTGGGAATAACCCAAGTGTCCATCGATGGACAAATGGTTAACAAAATGTAATATACATACACAGTGGAGTATGATTCAGCCTTAAAAAGGCAGGAAATTCTGACATCTGCTACCACATGAATGAATTTTAAGGACATTAAGCGGAGTGAAATGAGCTTAATGGAAGGACAAATACTGTAGGATTCCGCTTAGATGAGGTATTTAGTCAAAATACTAGAGACAGAGAGTAAAATGGTGGTTGCCATGGGCTGGGGAGGGAGAAATGGGAAGTTACTGTTTACTGGGGGCAGAGTGTCAGTTCTGGAAGATGAGAAACACTCTCGAGGTGGATGGTGGTGATGACTGCACAACATTATGAATGGCCTTAATACCACTCTACTGTACACTAAAAAATGGTTAGGATGGGTGGGAGGGAGACGCAAGAGAGAGGAGATATGGGGATATATGTATCCGTATAGCTGATTCATTTTGTTATAAAGCAGAAACTAACACACCCTTGTAAAGCAATTATACTACAATAAAGATGTTAAAGGAAAAAAAAGGTTAGGATACTAAATTTATGTTATGTGTATTTTACCACAATAAAAAAAAGTGGAAAGAAAAAAAAATGCAGTGATGCCTCTCTAATTACACACCCCTACCCACTCCCTTACAGAGCTTCTGCAGCCATTCCCTCCACAAAGGAAAGAAGAATGAAATGGGGTCATGGGTTGAGTATGTTCACATTAGTTATTAGTAATTCTCTCAAAAAGTGAAATTTAAAAATTAAGAATCATCAGCTAATTGAGAAAACAACATAAATAAAGGATAAGCATCAGGATGAACAACTCAACAATGACTGAACCAAATTCACAAAGGAAACAACTTGCATTTGTGTCTACTGATTTATATTTTTTAATAAATTAAGCAGGATATTGCTTTCAGAAAATGAGAACATTCTGCTAAGAAAAAGCCACTGGAGAATACTTAGAAATTAAAGACTGGATTGTTGAATTTTTAAAAAATCCTCAAGTAAGAAGCTTGAATAATAAATGGGACATAAAATAGATAACTTAGAAAATCTCTCTGAAAACAAGAAATTGAAATGATGAAATTTTGAGATATTGAAGCCAGATCCAACAGATTCAACATTTTCAGAAAGAGATGATAGACGATGAACAAAAAATCATCAAAGGCAGAATGGAAAATGATTCCTGAGGTGAAGATCATAAAAATAAACAAACAAAACAAAACAAAACAAAACATCATCAAAAGGGACCATATAATCTGCAAAGAAAAATACTGGGGAAACAGATCAAGAAATTTCCTGATAAAACATCCAAAATTTAAAAATTAGAGGGAACTCCCTCTAATTGGTTGGGACTTCCCTCTGGTTGGGACTTGGCGCTTTTGCTACGGGGGCCTGGGTTCAATCCCTGGTTGGGGAGCTGGCATCTCGCAAGCTGCACAGCCAAAAAAAAAAGAAAAAGAAAAAGAAAAGGGGGAGGGGGGAATCCTAAAAAGTTACAGAGTGAGTGAAAAAAATACACTAGTTACCCTGGAAACTGACATTCTAATTCTCAACCAAGAGGAAACAATGGAGAACGCCCACAACTTTTAAGGAAAAAGGATTTTGAACCTAGAACTGTACACCAAGCCAAACTATCATTTAAGTCTAAAGACACTATAAAGGTATTTTCAGAAAAGCAAGACAATTTTTGTTGAAGAAAACAGTTTCCTTAAAACAGTCAGTGACAAACTCCTCCGAAACCCGAGAGTTCCAACAAAGACGAACATGGGGATGTAGAAACCTCACTGCATGACCAGCAAAATGGGTTCTCAGTTGTTGGAAGGAGCACTTGTTGGGACTGTAAACATTTAACTTGTATTTTGGAAGGGAACTGCTCAGTAAACATGTTCTATTATCCTACTGTTTATAAAGGGATTTCACCCACTGGTACAGCCACATCTGTGCAGGTCTCACAGCTGAGATTCCCCAAGAGAGCCTAAGATTATCCCAAGGTAAGCCAAATGAGCTTTAACATCACCTATAGGAAGTAATAACCTTCTGGGTTAAGGCAGTCCAGAAGGCAAGAAGTGGCAGGGGTTAGAAGACTGACCAATCAAGCAAATAAATTAAATTACATATCAATATTGCTTCTATCGACACAAGTATCCAAAATGAAATATTAGCAAACAAAATCCAATACCACGTTGAAAAGAAAATACGTAATTACCTAAACAGGACTTACTCCAAGCATATAGACTGGTTTAATATTTGGAAATCCATTAATACAATATGCCATTATAATATAACTAAGAAGAAAAATCTTACATTTCCTAAGATGACGAAAAGACCTCTGACAATATTCAAACGCATACCTAATTAAAAATGTAAAAAACCCTCAAGAAAATAGGAATTGATGGATACTTCACCAACATGAATATACCTATGTATACACATACTCATACCCTAATGTGCACAGTACGTGTGATACATATACACACGGGTACATACATACACTTTTTTGAGTCCAGACACAAACACATATCTATGCTTCAGTCCTCTTAGTTCTAAAGTCAGGACTTACTTAATGGGTAAACAATAGACACATTCTCAGAAAGATTAGAAACAAGGCAAAATGCTCATTATCTCCAATCAGAGAAAACAATTAAAGGCCTAATAAGCAATAAGAAAAAGTGGAACTATTTCTATTCACAGATGATATACTATACCTAGAAAACTCAAAGAATCAACAATGGAACCAAATCAATAAAAAGAATGCTGTTAGGTCACAATATATAGTTAACACACATAAAGACAACAGCCCTCACTATGTAAAAAAGAGTAAAAAGATGTAATTCAAGTGTACACACAGTTTACAATAGCAACAGAAAAAAACTCTTAATAAGAAATATACAAAATCTATACTAGAAAATTTTTAAAACACTCCTGAAAGACAGAGAGGTAGACCTGAACAAATGGAATGATTCTCCTTGTTCTTGAACACACTGTGAAGCACAATAAAAGGAGGCATGCCTTCACCAAGATGTATAAAAATCAAATGGCTAAAAACTAGTGATAAAAAATAAAGAAATAAAGACACGTTATACACAGAGGAACAAAGATGAGGATGACATCAAATTTCTCTTGGAATCAATGTAAGCAAGAAGCCAGTGGAGGAACACATTTAAAGTACTGGAGAATATAAAAAACAGCAATAATCTCTTTAAAAGTGAAGGCAAAATAAAGATATTTTCAGACATACAAGAGCCATAAGAATTCATTATCAACTAGAAGAAATGTTAAAGAAAGTCCTTCAGGCAGAAGGAAAATGACAGCAGATAAAAATGTGGATCTACACAACAGAATGAAGCACCAGAAATGGCAACTATGTATTTTCTTTCATTATTTAAATCTCTTTAAAAGATTAATTAAAAATGACAATGTATCAGGAATTCCCTGGTGGTCCAGTGGTTAGAACTCAGAACTTTAACTGCAGGGGCCCATGTTCAATCCCTGGTCGGGGAACTGAGATCCCACTAGTCACTCGGTTTGACAAAAAAAAAAAAAAACAAACAACAACAAAAAACCCAATGTATTGTGGGATTGGTATTACCTCTAAAAATAAAATGCAACAACAGTATAAAGACCAAGAAGGGAAAAATGGAACTGTAGCTAAGTGATCAGGCATATTACTTGAAGATAAACTATAATAAATTAAAGCTACATACTATAAACACTAAAGCACCCACTAAAATAACAAGTGTTATGGCTAATAACCCAACAAAGGATATAAAATGGAATCACAAAAAAGTCAATCAAACAGAAGGAAGACAAAGAAGATGGGACAAATAGAAAATAAAGACAACAGACTATAACCTAACTGGTTGTATCAATATTCACTTTACAAGTAAATAGTCTAAACACCCCAATTAATAGACAGAAATTATCAAATTGGATAAAAAAAAGAAGACCTAACTATATGCTGTCTACAGCGCTGTACTTCACATATAAAGATGCAAATAGGTTAAAAGTAAAAGGACAGAATAAAACATTGCACACCAACACTACTCAAAAGAAAGCTGGAATGGCTTTATAAGTATCAGAGATTCCATTTCACAGCACAGACCATTGCCAGGATAAAGGAGGCCAATTCACAACAACAAAGTGGTTAATTAATCAGAAGGACCTAATAATCTTAAATGGTTAGGTATCTTCTCACAAAATTCATGAAGCAAAAACTGACAGAATTGCAAGGAGAAACAGACAAAACACAATCGCAGGAGATTTCAATTCCCCCTCTCTCACGACTCATGGGACAAGTCGGCAGAAGGTTAGCAAGGATATGGTGCACCTGCCAAACATTCCCAACTTGATGTTACCGACATTTAGAGAACACTCCACCCACCGAGAGCAGAACAGGCACCCTTCTCAAGTGCACGTGGAGCTTCTCCGAGAGAGACCTATTCTGGGTCATAAATCTTAAAAGAGTCATTATTTATGTAGTGTTCCTGCCGAAAAATCACCATCTAAATCTATGAAAAAACATCGGGGAAACATAAATTCAAAGAATTCTACAAAATAATTGGCCTGTATTCTTCAATTACTATAATGGCATTAAGAAACTATTCCATATTAAACAGACTTAAAAAGCATGAAAACTAAATGCAATTCATAATTCCGGACTGCGTCCTCCATCAAAAATTAAAAATTGCTATAAAGGAAATTACTGGGAAAACTGACAAAACTGGAAGTTGGATGACTGGATGAACTGTAGATTAAAGTATTATATCAAGGGGACTTCCCTGGTGGTCCAGTGGTAAAGAATCCACCTTACAATGCAGAGGACGTGGGTTCGATCCCTGGTCAGGGAACTAAGACCCCACATGCCACAGGGCAACTAAACCCACGCACCACAAGTACTCAGCTCGGGCGCCTCAACTAGAGCCCTCGTGCCGCAAAGTGCAGAGCCCACAAGCTCTGGAAAAGGAGCGCTACAGCTAGAGAGCCGACACGCCCTGAAGCCAGTGCGCCACAACTAGAGAAGAGAAAAACCCCATGCCACAACTAGAGAGAAGCCCATGCGCCACAACAAAGAGCCCACTCACCACAACTAAGACCTGATGCAGCCAAAAATAAGTAATAAATAAATAAATAAAAATAAAGTATTATATCAGGAATTTGCCTGGTGGTCCAGTGTGTAAGACTTCCAATGCAGAGGGCCTGGGGTCGATCCCTGGTTGGGGAACTAGATCCTGCATGCATGCCGCAACTAAGAAGCCTGCAGGCTGCAATGCAGAGTCTGCATGCTGCAACTAAGACATGGCACAGCCAAAATGAATAAATTTTAAAAATTCTTTGAAAAAATAAATAAAGTATTATATCATTGTGAAATTTCCTGAATTCAGTTACCTCTGGCAAGCATACATAAGAAAATATTCTTGATCTTAGGAGATACAACTGAGACATTACAGGGTAAAGGGGCATGACACACTCTCAAACGGTTCAGAAAAAAATATGTTAAAGTTAAAACAATTGCAATGCAGTCAACACAATTCAAGGCTAATCAACTGCAACATATGGGCTCTATTTGTATCCTCATTGAAAAGAAAAAACTGAAAAACATGTAGAAAATTGTGAAACTTTGAACACTAAGAAAAAATGATATTGTGGGTTATCCCCACCCACTTTTTAAAAGACTCATTATTGTTTAAAGATACATACAGAAATACAAGTGAATTTTTTCTAAAGGGTTTTTAAATGAATATTTATTTTTAATTAATTTTATTTATTTATTTTTGGCTGTGTTGGGTCTTCGTTGCTGCATACAGGCTTTCTCTAGTTGCGGTGCGTGCGCTTCTCATTGCGGTGGCTTCTCCTGTTGTGGAGCATGGGCTCTAGGCACGCAGGCTTCAGTAGTTGTGGCACAAAGGCTCAGTAGTTGTGGCTCGGGGGCTCTAGAGCGCAGGCTCAGTAGCTGTGGCGCACGGGCTTAGTTGTTCTGCAGCATGTGGAATCTTCCCGGACTAGGGCTCAAACCCGTGTCCCGTGCACTGGCAGGCGGATTCTTAACCACTGTGCCACCAGGGAAGTCCCAAATGAATTTTTTTTAAAGCCAAGAAAAGGGAGACTCCATGAGTTTGGCAGTAACAGATGTCAAAGGCAGATGGATGGTCAGGAGAGGTAAGGACCTGAAAATGTCCACTGGATTTGACTATAATTAGGTCACTGCTAATCTTTACCAACAGATTCAGGAGAGTGGTAAGGACAAAACCAAGACACCGAGAATTAAAATGGGAATGGGAAGTGAAAACACCTTATTGGAGAATATCTGTCTGTACTGTGTGCTGTACAACCCCCCAAAAACACACTAACAGAAATATCTGAAGGATGAGAAGGCCATTCCATGACTTAGGTTTTAGCCTTGGACTAAATAGTAAAAATGTAAACAGGTCTACTTGGATCACAATATTTTGGAGCCTGGAAAAATCACATGCACCAAGTTCCCGTTGGGCAGCAGGCCCACTGCTAAGATAAACAATAAGTCTAAGTCATATACTGAAATGATTTGATGCCTGTTATTAGGAGAGCTATCCACAATTACTTCAACTTCAACAAACAAATTTTTCCAGGTCTTAGGAAATCTTTGAAATCCACAAGTAACAAAAATGCTTTCTTCTTATAGTCAACACAAATCACACGATGGATGGTATCTTCCTTTTTCTATAACTGTCAAGAACATGAGTCATATTTGCAGCTCAATTCCAGTAGCCTTAAAGCATCATACTACCTATATGTGTGAACCTGACAACAACTACGTGCCGCCCTGACTCTGTAACAACTGTATTTTATGTGATAATGTCTTTTACCTATTTCTACCTTCACGTTTTAAAATGTGGATCCTTATACACCTCCTAAAATGCATTACAAAACAAAGTGGGGGAATACATACACCGACAGGAAAACTCACCTGGGATTCATTCATTTTCTGCTGCTCTTGGAAAAATCGTAGACTGTAAACGGTGGACCTAGAGGAAGGGAAGCAAGTAACTGAAGTGCTGAGTAACCTGACCTGCCCAGGCAGGAACCTCCTGCATCAGGACCATCAAAGAAAGTCCAATAAAATGACACCCTATGAACATTCAAGAGGCTAAAAGGGTCCTACAAGAGAAACACACACCTGTACCTTTCCAACACCAACATGATCAAGTTACTCTCATTGGTGAATATGAACGACTGTTTCAAAGAGTTAAATTAAAAATGCAAATAAAAAAAATTTCCCTGTGACACTACTTAAGTATTTTCTTATTGTCTCTTTGAATTGATTAAAATCAAAGATTCCACAGTAAGGGAGAATGTAAGCTCTCAAAAGTGGGATAAACATGCATCAAGGCACCGCACTGTTTGTAAATCATCTGACTCAATTTGGTTACCGCTGCACTTCTGAGTGTTTTATTATGAAACTGACGTTAAGTGGACAGAACACCTGCCCTAGGAGTTTGGAGTCCTGTTAGCGACCCCACATGCACACCCGGTGAGGATCTGGGACAAGTCACCTCCCTTCTCAGGCCCAATCTCTTCCTTCCTCAAGCGAGGCAGCAGGACAGAAGCCTTGCAGACTCATCCTGCACTAACTACACTGTGCGACTCCACAGGGCACAACCCAGGGGGGCAGCGGACGCTTAGATTAGACAACCAAGGTGCTGATGGGCCTTGAGAGACACGTGCGAGATGCCGAGACGGCGACAGGAGGACAAGGAGGATCGGGGTTGGACGGAGGGGTGGACGCGCCACGTCCCGGCCGAGCCTGCGGCCCCTGCTCCCCCAGAACACCGGGTGCTCACAAGTCCCAGGGGAGCCCCATCCGGAGCTCCCGGCCCTGCTCTCCAGTCCGGCCCATCCACCTCGGGGAAGCGGTCAAACCCTCCCGGTCGTTCTCCCGCGGGGCCCGGGGTGGGCTACCCCAAGTCCCGCTCTCCAACGGCCGCAGGGTCCACAACCGCCTACAGGCCCGCAGACGCAACACCTACCTCGTCGAGACTAGCTGACCGGCCCCGGGCTCCCGAGGCTCCGGTCCGGGGGCTGCTCCTCCGGCGCGCTCCTCTCACGGATCGCTCCGCCTCCCGAGACCACTGGGCCAGAGAAGCCGGCTCTGGGCCTACGGCACAAGCTCCCTTCAGGCCCACGTCCCTCCCGGGACCTCGCTGTGCCGCGCGCTGCAGACTGCCTGGCACTGCGCCGCCGCCGCCGCCGCCGCCCGGCGGGCCCCTCCGGCCCAGCCCGCGGGCTCCGGAGCTCGCGCTCAGGGGTCCTCGTTCCAGCCTCTGCCCAGCCCACGCGAACCCTCGCCCACACAGCCCGCGCCCTCTGGGTGCCGGCCGGGCCAGACGGCGTCCACCCCTTCAGGCCCCGGAATCCTCGCTCGCCGGAGGCCACAGCCTGGGAACGAAAGCAAGCGGTGACCTGGGCACGGATAGGAAACAAGAGCGGCGCGGCGCAGCGCCGGTGCGCGTGCGCGAACACGCACACAGGGTGAGGCGCACTAGCGCAGGAGGACGCCGGAAGTCCGCCTGCCAAGGCCCGCCCCGGAGAGCGAGACAAATACCAGAACTCTATTTCCCAGAAGTCTCCGCGCCGTCAAGTTAGGGAACGTCTTAAATATCTCCATCTCATCTGGCGGTGAAGAGGTGCTGTGGTGAGAAGTTGGGCCGCCTGGACCAGGGACTCAAATTTCCCCTTACTTTAAGGGAACGTCTGTTATGTCACCGCTTCTCGAGGACTCTTACCTGTGTCCTGGTGCGCTAATCTTTTCCTTACCTTGAATGCTTAAGTCTTAGAATAAGTGTCCACAGACAACTGATAAATAAGGGAAAGGAGTTTATCATGTTAGCTTACTATCATAGTGAGCTATTTAATCAAAATATTAGTGAATAGAACTTAGCGTTAACATAATAGAGTATTAGCCTAGGATACCTTCCTCCCCCTCATAGGGAAAAAGAAACATAGGCTTTCCAAACCACTTTTAATTCGTGAAAACTGTAGAAAAAATCATAAAATACAGAATTGAAAGAAGAAAATTACCCATACCTTTACTTCCTGAAGAGGATTATGTGTGTGGAAAAAAAATTGTGTGTTTCAATGGCCAACTAAGCATTATTGGAGGACATCGCTCTGCGTTGATTTCAGCCCTCTCTCTGTCTTTGAGCTGTTTTACACGTCTTCGAAGGTTGTAGGTAACATGAAATTCTGTCCACTTGGTAGGAAGTTCAGTTGACTCGCCAAACCCCTACCCAGGAAGAATCCAATTTTACCTTCATTTCTTTATTTACATATTCATTTCAGTAGTCCTGATCTGTAATGTGTCTGTTTCTCAGATTCTCTTTTGAACCGGTTATAACAGCTGCAGGTTCCCTCTTGAATGAAATAAAATACTTAGCCTGTGCTCATTTTTATATCTGTATAAGAGTCATGATCTCACCCTTATTTTCTTTTTAAGATTTATTATTTATTTATTTATTTTATTTACCTTTGGCTGCGTCAGGTCTTAGTTGCAGCAGGCGGGCTCTATGTTGTGGAGCTTGGGCTTCTCTCTACTTGTGGTGCGTGGGCTTCTCTCTAGTTGTGGCGGGCTGGTTTTCTCTCTTTAGTTGTGGTGCACGGGCTCCAGGGCACGTGAGCTCTAGCTTGCGGCACTCGGGCTCTAGTTGAAGTGTGAAAGCTCAGTAGTTGTGGCACGCGGGCTTAGTTACCCTGCGGCACGTGGGATCTTAGTTCCCTGACCAGGGATTGAACCCAGGTCTCCTGCATTGTAAGGGGATTCTTTACCACTGGACCACCAGGGAAGTCCCTATCCTTATGTTTTAACAGTTTGGGAGGTCTTCACAGAGATCCTGGATGGATTCACCTAACAGCACCAGGTAAACTTTGTGTCAAGAGTAGTGCACATCATTCCTCAAGAATTTTAAAGTAAAACTATAAAAGGATCCAGAAATTCCACTTCTGTGTATTTTTTGGAAGAAAAAAACACACTAGTTCAAAAAGATACATGCACCCTTATGTTCATTGAGCATTATTTATAATAGCCAGTGTATAGAAGCAACCTATGTGTCCATCCATAGATGAATGGATAAAGAAGATGCGTTTTATATATATATATATATATATATATATATATATATATACACACACATACACACCACAATGGACTATTAGCCACGAAAAAAAAAAAAAAGAGTGAGGGGCTTCGCTGGGGTTTCACTGGTTAAGAATCCGCCTGCCAGTACAGGGGACATGGGTTCAAGCCCTGGTCCAGGAAGATCCCACATGCCAAGGAGCAACTAAGCCCGTGTGCCACAACTATTGAGCCTGCGCTCTAGAGCCTGTGAGCCACAACTACTGAGCCTGCATACCACAACTACTGAAGCTCGCTCACCTAGAGCCCATGCTCTGCAACAAGAGAAGCCACTGCAATGAGAAGCCCACGCAGCGCAGTGAAGTGAAGCCCCCGCTCGCCGCACCTAGAGAAAAGGCCACATACAGCAACAAAGACCCAACGCAACCAAAAATAAAATAAATAAATTTTAAAAATTAAAAAAAATAATGAAATCTTGCCATTTGTGGCAACATGGATGGAGCTAGAGGGTATTATGCTAAGTGCAATAAGTCAGACAGAGAAAGACAAATACCGTATGATCTCATATGTGTGTGGAATCTAAAAAACAAGGCAAAAGAACTAATGTAACTAAACAGAAACAGACTCATAGATACAGAGAACAAACAGGTGGTTGCCAGAGGGGCGTAGGTGGATGAGTGAAATAGGTGAGGGAGATTAAGAGAAACAGATGACCAGTTACAAAATAAATGAGTCATGGGAATGAAATATACAGCATGGGCAATACAGTGAATATTATAATAACTTTGTATGGTGACCGATGGTAACTAGACCATGGTGATGGATGGTAACTAGACCATAACTAGACTTATCATGGTGATCATTTTCTAATGTATAGAAATATTGATATTATGCACCTGGAACTAACAAAGTGTTGTAAGTCAGTTACACTTGAATTAAAATTTTTTAATTGAAAAGAAAAGAATAGTGTGTCTCGTTAACTATAGACACTTAGTCATACAGCAGTTCTCTAGAACATATTCATCTTGTGTAACTGTAACTTTATACCCATTGAACAATTCCCATCCTCTCCTCCCCTACCCCTGACAATTTATGTTTAACTTTTTTAGATACCTCATATAAGTGGAAACACACAATTTTGTCCTTCTGTGACTGACTTATTTCACTTACCATAATGTCTTCCAGTTATATTCCTGTTGTCACAACTGGTAGGATTTCCTTCTAATAAGTGAATAATATCCTGTTATATGTATATACCACATTTTCCTTATCCATTTGTCTGTTGATAAAATTTGCGTTGTTTTCCTATCTTGGCTCTTGTGAATAATGCTGTAATGAATATAGAGGTGCATATATCTCTTCCAGATGTTGATTTCATTTACTTTGGATATACAGGCTATATTATATTACATTATATTATATTATAGTTATTGTGCTTCCCGGATCTTGTGTTTTTTACAAACTGAAGGTTTGCGGCAACTCTTTGTTGAGCAAGTCTATTGGCACTGTATTTCCAACAGCAGTTCCTCACTTCTTGTCTTTGTGTCATATGTTAGTAATTCTCACACTATTTCAAACCTACCATCAGCAAAAAGATTACTACTCACCGAAGGCTCAGATGATGGTTAGCGATTTTTACCAATAAAGTATTTTTATTTATTTATTTATTTGGCTGTGCTGCACAGCACGTGGCATCTCAGTTCCCTGACCAGGGATCAAAGGTGCACCCTCTGTACTGGAAGGCGAATTCTTTTTATTATTATTATTTCTTTTGTGGCACGCGGGCCGCTCACTGTTGTGGCCTCTCCCGCCGCCGAGCACAGGCTCGGGACGCGCACGCTCAGCGGCCATGGATCACGGGCCCAGCCGCTCCCCGGCATGTGGGATCCTCCCGGACCGTGGCAGGACCCCGAGTCCCCTGCATCGGCAGGCGGACTCTCAACTACTGCGCCACCAGGAAAGCCCTGGAAGGCTAATTCTTAACCACTGGACCACCAGGGAGGTCCCTAAAGTATTTTTTTTAACATCTTTATTGGAGTATACTTGCTTTACAATGTTGTGTTAGTTTCTGCTGTATAACAAAGTGAATCAGCTATATGTATACATATATCCACATATCCCCTCCATCTTGAGTCTCCCTCCCACCCTCCCTAGCCCACCCCTCTAGGTGGACACAAAGCACTGAGCTGATCTCCCTGTGCTATGCGGCTGCTTCCCACTAGCTATCTGTTTTACATTTGGTAGTGTATATATGTCCATGCCACTCTCTCCCTTTGTCCCAGCTTACCCTTCCCCGCGCCCCCCCCAGCCCCGCCCCGTGTCCTCAAGTGCATTCTCTGCGTCTTTATTCCTGTCCTGCCACTAGGTTCATCAGAACCACTTTTTTATTTTTTCTTTAGGTACCATAAATATGTGTTAGCATACGGTATTTGTTTTTTTCTTTCTGAGTTACTTCACTCTGTTTCATAGACTCTAGGTCCATCCACCTCACTACAAATAGTTCAATTTCATTCTTTTTATGGCTGAGTTATATTCCGTTGTATATATGTGCCACATCTTCTTTATCCATTCATCGGTCAGTGGAACTTAAGTTGCTTCCATGTCCTGCCTATTATAAATAGTGCTGCAGTGAATATTGTGGTACGTGTCTCTTTTTGAATTATGGTTTTCTCAGCGTATATGCCCAGGAGTGGGATTGCTGGATCATATGGTAGTTCTATTTTTAGTTGTTTTTAAAAAATAAATTTATTTATATTTATTTATTTATTATTTTTGGCTGTGTTGAGTCTTCGTTGCTGTGGGCGGGCTTTCTCTAGTTGCAGAGAGCTGGCGCTACTCTGTTGCAGTGCGCGGGTTTCTCATTGTGGTGGCTTCTCTTGTTGCAGAGCGTGGGTTCTAGACATGTGGGCTTCAGTAGTTGTGGCACGTGGGCTCAGTAGTTGTGGTGTACGGGCTCAGTGGTTGTGGCGCACGGGCTTAGTTGTGCCACGGCATGTGGGATCTTCCCGGACCAGGCTCGAACCCGTGTCCCCTGCATTAGCAGGTGTATTCTTAACCACTGCGCCACCAGGCAAGGCCTATTTTTAGTTTCTTGAGGAGCCTCCACACTGTTCTCCATAGAGGCTGTATCAATGTACACTCCCAGCAACAGTGCAGGAGGGTTCCCTTTTCTCCACACCCTCTCCAGCATTTATTGTTTGTAGATTTTTTGATGATGGCCATGCTGAGCGGTGTGAGGTGATACCTCACTGTAGTTTTGATTTGCCTTTCTCTAACGATTAGTGTCGTTGAGCATCCTTTCATGTGTTTGTTGGCAATCTTATATCTTCTTTGGAGAAATGTCTATTTCGGTCTTGTGCCCATTTTTGGATTGAGTTGTTTGCTTTTTTTCATATTGACCTGCATGAGCCACTTGTATATTTTGGAGATTAATCCTTTGTCAGTCGCTTCATTTACAAATATTTTCTCCTGTTCTGAGGGTTGGGTTTTTTGTCTTGTTTATGGTTTCCTTTGCTGTGAAAAAGCTTTTAAGTTTCATTAAGTCCCATTTGTTTATTTTTGTTTTTATTTCTATTTCTCTAAGAGGTGGGTCAAAAAGGATCTTGCTGGGATTTATGTCATAGAGTGTTCTTCCTATGTTTTCCTCTAAGAGTTTGATAGTGTCTGGCCTTTCATTTAGGTCTTTAATCCATTTTGAGTTTATTTTTGTGTTATGGTGTTAGGTAGTGTTCTCATTTCATTCTTTCACAGGTAGCTGTCCAGTTTTCCCAGCCCCACTTATTGAAGAGGCTGTCTTTTCTCCATTGTATATTCTTGCCTCCTTTATCGAATATAAGGTGACCATATGTGCGTGGGTTTATTTCTGGGCTTTCTATCCTGTTATGCTGATCTATATTTCTCTTCCCTAAAGTATATTTCAATAAAGGTATGCATATTGTTTTTTAGACACAAGGCTATCGCACACTTAACAGACTACAGTATAGTGTAAACATAAGTTTTTCATGCACGGGTACAACAAAGAATTCGTGTGACTCGCTTTATGGCGGTATTCGCTTCATTGCAGTGTTCTGGAACCGAAGCTGCAGTGTCTCTGAGCTGGGCCCGTATACCCAGAAGTGGGATTGCTGGAACATACGGAAATTTTACAAAAAAGATTTTGAGAAAACTCCATACTGTTTTCCACAGTGCCTGCACGATGTTACACTCCTGCCTATAATATGCAAGGGTTACGATTTCTCTACAACCTTGAAAATTCTTATCTTTTAAAAAAAATTGTAGGCATTCTAACAGATGTGAGGTAATATCTCACTATGATTTTGATTTGCATTTCCCGGATGATTAGTGACGTTGAGCACCTTTTCATGTACCTGGTGCTGTGTTAAGTCTTTCTAACACACATACACACACACAAAGGGATAGAAGGAATGTTTTGGAAGTGATGAGTATATTACCGTGATGGTGGTGGTGGTATCACAGGTGTGTGCATATGTCCAGACTCATCAAGTTATACAAATTAAACATGGGCTGGATTTTGTATATCAATTACACGTAAATAAATCTGTAAAAGCCCAGCAACAAGTGGTGTATTTCATGAGCCAGTGAAGCCCAGGTACGTCTTTTCTCCTCTCCCAGGGGTGAACCCAAGCTGCCATTGAACTTGGAGCACTTTCTGTTTCTTTAGTTTCCCCTTGTATTACTTTTGTGTTTCTGCGTTGTTTTCAGATTACAGCTGAGTGGTTCCCCGTTTGGAGCAGCAGGGATTCTGAGTTTGGCTCTGTCGTTTGAAGACTTTTGATGGCCTCTCCAAAGGGATTATGTTTCTACAGAACTAATCTCGATTAGGTGAGAGGTAACAGAGGATCTGGTTTGTTTGTCTTTTCTTAGTCTTTTCTGTTTGTCTACTTGGACAAGCTCAAATCAATTGAGAATCTCTTGCCCAATGGGAGGAGAACTGCTCTTTAATATCTAGACTGGTGAGTGTTTATTCCTGACTCATGTCTAAGACTTGAGAACTGAAGGTAGAAGTTCCATTCTCTATATGTCTGTGTGTCTGTAATTCAGGAGGTCTTTACCTCTGACAGTGTGAGTATGTAATGTTTTCCTACTTCTGGATCTATTAAAGTACATTGTAGAGTCTCTTAAATTGAAGGGTTTCTGTCCTGATTGGCCTACAAAGATACAAATGTGCTTATAAAAATCATATATCCCTAAAATTCTCAGAGAGAAAGGAATGAGAACTTCTCATACGTTAAATGTGCTAGAAAAGTATTCTTGTAGAAATCAAGTCAGGGAATTCCCTGGCCGTCCAGTGGTAGGACTCGGTGCTTTCACTGCCAGGATCCGGGTTCCGTCCCTGGTCAGGGAACTAAGATCCAGCAAGCCTCTGTGTGCAGCCAAAAATCAACTCAGAAATTGAAAGACTTCAAGTTTACATAATTTAGGTAAATCTTTGACAAATGAAGCTAGTTTAATATTTTTGGTTTCATAAATATTTATTCCTATCTTAATTATCGGTATTAGGCATACATTTAAAAACATTCTACTTGGGAGTGTTCTTCCTAAATTTATATAGGTGTGCCCATCAAATAAGGTAACGTTACTTCTACTTAATATTTAAGGTTATGAAAAATGTAAATTTGTGTTTAACCGCATTTACTTATTATTCCGACAAACCTTCCTTCAACAGTAACTGTGTTTTGTACTGTGTTAGCTTATCGATAAATTCCAAGATCTTTAGTTTACGTAAAGCCTTGAACTGATATTAAATTGTGTTACTTACTGGATAATGGTTGGATACCGAGGTCATTTCTAAGCAAGACAGAAACCCGAAACATTGATTACTAAGCATAATCTCAAGTTCTATGCTCTTGCTGCATATTTTTGTTTATTACCTAGAGGCTGTGTCTGTGGGTGTGTTAATGAATGTGTGTGTCTCTACCACTTGGAGAAGTCGTGTAAGGGATGTTTGTGGCTATGTAAAGTTGTGCTATGTGTGTTCATGAGCTCTCCTAGCCTAAAATGCTGATGTGTGATGGGCAGTTGTCAATTATTCGCTGCTAGTTTTCTTTGTGAAATGGAAGTAACTTTGGTTCAAAGTTATCATTAATATAATATGAATGAGACTTGACCAATAGTAATGTTATCAGCTGTAAGAGAACTCAGGTTCAGCTGCTCATCGCTCAGAAGTCAGTGTTCCAGAGACAAGGGTTGGTGGAAGAAGAAAGATGCTTTATTCAGGAAGCTGGCAACCTGGGAAGATGGTGGACTAGTGTCCCCAAAACCATCTCCCAGTTGCCAATTAGAGGGAAAAGGGGTTGATAGGGAAAAGACGGGAAGTCTCTGGGCTGTGCGGGTGGGGGCTACATGCAGAGTAGCACAGTCAGCTCTGACCATCACCTTGAAATTGGTCCTGCAGTGGTGTGGTCGGTGTCATGTTGATTGTTTCAGACACAGTTAATCTTCAACTCCAGTGTTGGTTTGTTCCCATTTCCTTGAGGGCAGTTCCTGGAATTGTGTAAGCCATTGGTTCAGGTCTGCTCAAGGTGGAGCAGCTTACGTCATAGCTCCAGTCTGGTGATCATTCAGTTAGCTTTCTCCTCTTGGAGTGGTTTTAGTATCTGCAAAACAAGTTAGGAGTGTGTCTCTGACACTGTTACTTATGTCCTGCGGGGGGAACCAGAGATTCTGTGAGTGCTGTTGTCCTAATCATGAACTGCTTGAACCTGTTCTTTTGTGACTCAGGGGAGGCCTGGGAGACTGCAGCTGTTTTACAAACAAGAGGCAGGGGACATAGAAGGGCCCTGCAGGGTCCTGCTTGGTTCCAGCAGCCGAGAGGTACAACTTTGTATGCAAGATAATGAGATGTAGTTTTGTTTATTAACAGGAACAAAAATAGTTTGGTCCTAAAGTGAAATGACTGATTGTTCCAGCACCAGAAAGAGGATAGTGAAGGACACAACCTCAGTGAATATAGAAAGTTGCAGGAGATGGGTGGAAAGGGAATTTCATTTGTCTGAGCTGAAGGCGGCTCAGTTTGATGTTTATTCCAGAGGTTTTCAGAAAAGAGCTTCTGGTTCTCTGAGTATCAAATATTATATTGATGCAGAGCTGGAGTTTGGTTTTCTCTCTGTAAAATGGTAACTGTTTCTAGTGGAGTGTTGGTCTCTTTAATAAGTGGTTGGAAAGTTGTTCTCTAAAACTGCGTAAACAGCAGAGCTTCTGAGTCTCACTGGAAGAGGTTTCTGCCCCTAGTTCTGAATTCATCCGGCCTTATTATGTTTTGAAAATAAATGCACAGGGACTTCCCTGGCGGTGCAGTGGTTAAGAATCCGCCTGCCAGTGCAGGGCACACGGGTTCGAGCCCTGGTCCGGGAAGATCCCACATGCTTTTAGAAACTAGAGCACGGAGAGAGTAAGGTCATACGAAATTTGAGACGCTAAATATTGTCATAGTTTAAGCAGTGTGAAGATCGTTGAAAGAAATTATTTGTCATTCATTCAAGCCATAAACATTTGATGAATAGTTGCAAAAAATAGAAAATAAAGAAACCTCTAGAGGCTGCGAGCCACAACTACTGGAACCCACGTGCCTAGAACCCATGCTCCGCAACAAGAGAAGCCACCGTATTGAGAAGCTGATGTACCACAATGAAGAGTCGTCCCCGATCACGCCAACTAGAGAAAGCCCACGTGCAACAACAAAGACCCAACGCAGACAAAAATAAATAAATAAATTGAAAAATGTATTAAAAAAAAAGAAAATAAATGCACAACAAAATTTCTGCATTTCTGAGAAAGTTAAGCTTCCTTAAAACTGTGTTCCTTTTGGTCTGTTTTTTTTTTTGTTTTTTTTTTAACTGTACTGTCAGGAATTCCCTGGCATTTCAGGGGTTAGGACTCTGCGTTTCCACTACTAGAGGCCTGTTTTTGATCCCTGGTCAGAGAAGTAAGATCCTGCAAGCTGCGTGGCGTGGCCAGAAAAACAGCAAAGACAAAATAATTATACTTTAGCCGTTCAACAAGGGACCTTTAGTTCCTCCTCAAGGGCTATCGGGTAATATTCTGAGCCATGTCCTTGGAACTGCTTGGGGGAGACTGAAACCCCCAGCAGGTGGAAGAAGTTAACTGCATGCTGCCCACAAGCACGTAGACCCCAGACCAGTTGGAACCAGAAGGCTGATGATGTTGAGTCCCCGTGACCTCACCACCAACCAATCAGAAGCATGTCCGTGAGCTGATCACGCACCCTGTAACACTCTCTTCAACATGTAGCCCCTTTCTCTTGTCCCTGTATAGTCCTCAAGCAAAACCTCAGGAGGGGAGAGTTGGTTCTTCGGGACATGAGCCCACCATCTCCCCTGGACTGCCGGCTTCCTCAATAAAGCTATCTTTCCTTGTACCCAACACTTGTCTCTCAGTATTGGAGTCCTGAATGATGCAAGATGTGCCTCATCTGTAGTTTTCTCTGCATGAAAAGGATTATTTTTCAGTTAAGAAATGTGGTTGGATAATCACAACACCATTAAGCAGCACCTCGTTGGACAGCAAAGAGGCGAAGCCGACTGGTAATGACCACACACATCATGACTGTGGGAAGACTTTCGTCTTTATTGTATTTTCCCAAAAGCTGCATTGCTCGGTGCTCTTTAATAATCTAAAATAACATACAAACATGTTGAGACAAGTTAAAAATTTACGACTGAATTCCCACAATTCAATAATGAGAACTAAAAAAATAAAATTTATGCTTACAAGATTTGGGAGGAAATACCCACCTAGCTATAAGTAGAATGGGAGTATTATGTAATATATAAAATGTATATTATGTAATAGATAAAAATAAGATTGTATATATGTGTAAATATACAACAGCTGTAATACTCATCAGAAAAGTTTGTAGGAACAAGGTGTTTCAAAATGAAGACTATTTCAAAATAAATATTTAAAACTATTTAAAATAAATATATAAATATAAAAATACAATAATTTGATAGGTGACATTTTCAAAATAAGCCTGTGAAAGTTAAGTCATCAGTCACGACCCTATGGCTCTCATTATATATTTTAAACTTTTTCTCTCCTATTCTGAGCCCCTACACTCCACCTTCAAATGCTTCTAGACCGGGGTGAACAAGTGTATAAAAAATGGGACCTCCAATGGGACCTCAGGGGAGGTTTGAATGAAATGATCTGAAAATTGGGGTGGTGACTTCCAAAAGGATGGAATCTGAGAAAACCCTGTTTTCTTATTGTCCTGCCACAGACTCCTAGAAGCATGCCCCGCTCCTAGGAGTATGATATGAAGACTCTTCTCAGCTCATTCTAGAAGGTGCTGGGTTCTTCGCGATTATCTGCACAAGAGGCTTTCCCCCTTTCTTCCTCACAGCTGTCATCACTGTCTGGAGTGCCCTCGTGTTGAACATCCTCATCTCTCCTGGGCTCTGTGATCTGGAAGTAAGAGAAAGAGCGAGGATGTCAGATTGCAAAGTGGCAACTGTGCAGCTATAAAGGTTTTCACATGCTTAGTCAATTCTAAGCAGAACTGAGACTCCTTTATGATTGCAGTTTTATCTCAAATTCTCCATTCTGAACCCCAGTCGTGAGCCATTCATTGTTTTCAAGTGTGATTCTTGGACTCTGGTGACCCTGACTCCAAAAACTACTGAATACACCTAAGGTCAGGCCCAGTAATCTGCTTTATAGCGAAGACCCCAGGTGATTGTGCGCAGGGAGCTGGCATTTGGAGAAATGCTGCTTTAGTCTCAACTCACCTTGGTCCTCTGGCACCACTTCAGTTCTGAACTTGGCACCACACTATAGACATGACTGACAAGTCAGCATCGTGGACCAGGAGACCTGATGCCGGATCCCTAACCCTGACACTAACCCTGCATCCTAATGTCTATTTTATTATTAATTTTTCATTTATTTACTTATTTCCTTTATTTTATTTTTGGCTGCATTGGGTCTTCGTTGCTGCGCGTGGGCTCTCTCTAGTTGTGGTGAGCGAGGAGTACTCTCTGTTGCTTCTCATGACGTTGGCTTCTCTTGTTGCAGAGCATGGGCTCTAGGCGCGCAGGCTGAGTAGTTGTGGCTTGCGGACTCTAGAATGCAGGCTCAGTAGTTGTGGCTCGTGGGCTTTAGAGCTCAGGTGCAGTCATTGTGGCGCACGGGCTTAGTTGCTCCGCGGCATGTGGGGTGTTCCCGGACCAGGGCTCGAACCCGTGTGCCCTGCGTTGGCAGGAGGATTCTTAACCACTCTGCCACCAGGGAAGTCCCTGGATCCTAATGTTTAAATAATACTCAGTCCTAAACTTGGTTAGTGTTACGGGCTGAATGTTTGTGTCCCCCAGAATTCTTATGTTGAAATCTTAAAATCTTAACCGCTAAGGTGCTGGTATTAGGAGGTGGGGTGTTTGGGTGGTTATTAGGTCATGGGGTAGAGCCCTCATGAATGAGATGATTGGCCTTGTAGAAGAGACTGTGGAGTATTGTTTATGAGCCACGCGGTCCGTAGTAGGTAGGGCAGGTCGAATGGACTAAGACAGCTAGTTTGCAAGATTTAAACCAAATGTTTGCTCAGTCCTCTGCCCACATCTAGAACTCTAATGTGTCAATTGGTATAAGCCATGCTGAAGATGGCATTCCTTAACCTTCACTCGTTGTGATAAACCCCCTTGACCGTCAACTTGAGGGGGAAAAGGTGAATTGTCCAAGAGGAATCATTGGTCCGGAAGTGGTGAGTCAGGGGAAATAAAGAGTCCCAGGTCATCTGGCCATAAGCAATTTGAAAGTAAATTTGGATGAAAATAAAGCCAGTCCTAATTCATCTTCTCTTACTGAAAGTGTGGGCTGTTGTATGTAATATCCTGTGTGTAGACATTTACTTTGTTGTAGGTAAATGCTAGAACCCATATCCCTGAGGGATGTAAGGCCAAAAATGAATGAAAAAGAGAAACTGGAAACACAGTATATGGAAGAAAATCACCATCTCGTCAAAGCTGTCATTTGGACCCAGTTGCTTTGGGTGAAATGACTTCAGTGAGACCCATGCGTCTGGGACAAACTGGTTTCCCCGAGGTCTGGCGCCCACGGGCCCCACGGTGCTGGTGTCTGTGTGTGGCTGTCAGTCCGTGGCTGGGCGCTGAGTAGGTGTGAGGCTGTGTGCCCGGCTGGCCCCCTTCACAGTGTGAGAGGTGATGTGGGTCCAGCAGTGGGATCCCTCCGATTTCCTCAGTAGACAACACGTCATTCCGCCCTCACCTTTGCGCACGCAGGCAGACCTACCTTTGCGCAGGCCGATGACTTGAGGCCTGCGTGCTCCTGGGGCCCCTGGGGCAAGAGGGCGCGATCTCTTCCCCACACCCAGAGCTCTGGATCAAAAGCCTGGATCTGGAAAGAAAAACAGCCCCTGGCAATGAGGATGCCGCTGCCTCCCGTTGCCCGGCCTCCGGTTCTTTCTCGTCCATCCCCAAGTCCCAAACCGAGTTCCCCGTGATCCCCCCCTCCTCTGCGGCCCTCCCCCTCCCCGAGACCGCCACAGCCCACCCACCTGCTCGCACTCTTCCCGAGTGACCCTCGTCTTCCAGCCCATGGAACGGATGAACTGGGAACGCAGTTTGTGGAACAAGGGACGCTGGGAGCGGTTCTTTCCATAGAGGAACGAAAAGATGGCCTGTTTGGGGGCCTGGTTGTCCTCTTCCATGTCGCTGGCCACATAGCTGGGGAAAGACATCAGGTCGCTGTCATCAGGACAGGAAGGGCCTCCGCTTGAGATCAGCTTCCCAGGAAAGAGGCAGGCTGAACATCCTCACACGACCCACCAAGCCCTGCCCAGCGTCACCGTCACCGTCACCGTCACCGAGAGCCGCCCAGTAGTCAAGGAGGCACTGCCAGGCAGGACCTTCGGAAGGGTGCCTCTCACACCTTGAGGATGAGGACAAAATCCAAACCCCGTTCCCTTCAACTTGTTTTATGTGCACACACCTCTCTCCCTATGTTGTAGGTACAGGTACAGTTCCTGAGGGCAGGAGCTGATCTGATCTGATTCTGCATTCATCCCTCTCCTTCCAAACGACACATTTAGGGCTTGGTTCATATTGATGCATGAATAAAACAGCCTTTTGTGAATCTGTGTTCCCACCACCTCATATTCCGCGGCATGTAGGGTGTACGTAATAAGGTTTCATTAGCTGAATGAATGAATGAATGAATGAACATTTAATCTCAGAGCCAAATGCAATACTGATTACCTCGAAGACTCACAATAACGAACATTTGCAAAATGAAAAGAATTGTGCTGAGCGTTTTGGGAATGCATTGACATTATGACAAGACCTGCCTTCCACATTGTGTCCAGTCTGATGGGACTGGGGAAGGGGAAGGGGGGAGATCAGAAATGACTATAATGCAAAGCATCACATTATAATACGATTTTAACTCAAGTGGCTCCGGGATGCAGAAGTTAGGGAGATCAGGCATCGTGAAGGTTTTGGTGTTTGAACCCACTTTAAGGATAGGGTCATTTTCTTCAGATAAATGTGTGGGAAAGATACCTGGACAGAAAGCCCAATAGAAACTTAGAGGGCAGGGTATTTGGAAGGAACGGTGGAACACAGGAGTAAAGTGTCAGGACGGTGTGATGGAGATTGCAGAGAGAGTTGAATTCCAGCCCAGAACTCTGGCCTTGATTTGGCACGGCATTAGCCAATGAAGTTGTGTGAAGCGGTCAGACCTGTGTTTTGGGAGATATTCAGGCAAATAGAGCCGACTGGCTTGGGAGACTTGGAAGAAACGTCAGTGGGGAGCATTTTACACCAGATCCGCGCTATGTGATAAGGGCCCCCCGATTGTGGCATTTGTCGTGGGAACGCAGAAATGGAAGATAATCACACTTGGTGCTGATGTGGGAAGACCCGAGACTGGAAAATCAGAACCGGAAACGCCTCAAGTCTGTTTACTCGGGGGCAGGATGGTGTCAGTTCTTTCTTCCTCTCCTCTTAGGAAGGTTTTGTGTTTTGCTTTGTTTTGTTCAGTGTTTTAATTGACATTAGGGTAGTTTGTTTTGACAACGAATGGTATAAAAAACATAACTTTGTTTGAAAAAGAAACCACTGTACCATAATCCTGTCATTTTCACACCAGAGTAAACAGTACAAAGGGGTTTTAAAAAATAGATGAAAGGTCAGAGCCCCCTGTCTCTCTCTCCACCCTCCCAGGGTGTTGAATATTGATGGCGGGGATGGAGCAAGGTACTCACAGAGCTATGAAGAAATGGATTCTCTGGAATTGCCAGGAGAAGAGCCCGGCCCGGCTAAAATAAGCTATCACCATCGACAGGAGATACTGATGGAAAGAGGGAAAAAGGCGTAGGAGAGAGGTCACCTCCTGGAAGAGGATAAAGAGTGGGAGGGAGAAGGGAGCAGGGGACGAGGATGGGTGGTGCCACTTGGAGAGGAGACTCCCCGTGTTGGGTGAGCCTGATTATTTGGGGAAGGGGGGAGGACAGAGGGTCAGAGTTGGCGACGCTCCAAGGATGGGAGCCTGTGGGTTTGAGGGCGTGGACTTAGGGCCACTGGCACTGGATTGTGTTTGATGAACCAGAGCCAAGGCAAGTCCCCAGGAGCTGAGAGGAGAGGGGACTTCGGCAGCAACCAGCAAAGGGGCACACGTGGGGCTCAGATCCCAGAGGGGCCCTCGGGGCCCCTGGAGGGAAGTGTTGACAAGGCATCAGGTTGGGAGGGGAGTGGAAACGTGGGTGTAGGAAGCACCCCGTGCGCCCACCCAGGACAGGCGCTGGAGCTGGAATCCATCTCAGCGGGTGGTTTACCTTGTCAGATACTTCCAGCCTTTTGTCCCAGGCAAGGAATTTCTTAACGACGGGATCCTCTGTGAAAAGAGGGCAGATGTTGCCAGTGGGAACAGGGCTGTCGTGGGAGCATCGCAGAGCCAAGAGGGAGAACCGCGCCCCCCCCGGGGAAATGCCAAGTTGTGGCCCAGGGTGAAGCTGACGGGAAGAGGGGATTGAAGACCATTCACTGTGGGAGGAAAGGGGGTGACTCCCCTTCTAGGGGGGCCGAGTGACAGGGAGTGATGCCCCTTCATCGTTACCGAGCATCCTGTTGAAGACCTCGTGGTGCTCAGGCAGCACTGAAGACACCCGCTGTCGCTTCAGCTTCATCTTGAGCCCAATCAGCCACTCCACGACCCAGGTGTCCTGGGCCTCAGCGGCCGGGTCGCCGTCCACCTCCGCTCTGAACGCCACTGACCTCTTCCTCTTACCGCCGGGGCGCTGAGGCGGGGAGGTGCAACCGGCCCAGGGGGCTGACGAAGGAGAAGAGACTACAGTATGACGCCCTCGTCTTGGGAATTCAGCCACTGGTGACCACCCAACCCCACCCTGACTCTGCCTCCCCCCTGAAGCACCCCCGTGCTTTCCAGTCTCACAGACCGCTGACCTTGCCCCAAGTCATCTTTCCATCTTTCTCTGTCCATATCTACCGATCCCTCCCCTGACTCCTTTTGTCATCTTTCCAGCTTCCTGTCCTCGAAACTTTCTCATGGTAGATAATTTCTCCCACCAGGGAAAAAAAGAAAAAAAGAACCCTCCCCTTGTTTCCTCTCTTCCCTTCTCTCATCCTTGGATCTCGTCTCCTAACCCTCTTTCTTGCTCCCCAGGTGTTCCGTGTCCCCAGCTCCTGTGTTCTCCTCCCTGAATCCCTGGCTTTCCAAATGTCTCCTTTCTTTCATAGGCACCTTTTGCAGGGGCTCTTTCCCGACCTCTGTACCCATTCCTCCTTACCGGTCAAGCCTCTGCAATTCCTTCTCGTGCCAGCTCCCTCACCTGACGGTCCTGGGATTTCTTCATAGACAGTCACCTCCAGGGGGTACCCTGTGGAGCTGGGCTGGCAGGTCTCGTCCTCAGCCTGGGAACTCGGTGGACGATTGTCCATGATGTCTCCCAAACTCCTCCCTTCCTCAAAGCCTAGACTCTGCTTTGTCCCAACTCTTGTTCTGGACTTGGGCTAAACACGAGTGGTCGTCCCTTCTCCAAGCTGCGGGGCAACTGGCAGTGGAGAGAAGCTCTGGCGAGATGCTATTGTCTACTACTGTTGCCGAGCACCACGGAGTCTGGTCCTTCCAATCAGGAAGGTCGGAAGCCTCTGATGTCATCATCCGTCATTCCAACCTGGCAAGCAGTTTGAAGGAAATCACAAGTAACTGTCAAACCTATGTGTGCACTTGTCTCAGAGATCAGGGGTAAATGGTATCTCCTGCTACTGACCCAACCTCTGCCCGTCCTCCAAAACCCCCCTCAAGGTGTCCAGACCCCGCTTTACCGCTTCCCAGCAGGTGCGCTGTCCTCTCCCTGCTGGACTCTCTCCCTCCCTCCCATTCCTTTTCCACAGGCTGGTGGGAGAGTGGGGAGAGGGACAAGGAGACTTAGGGGAAGCAGCAACGGTTCGGCCTTATAAGAGTGAGATAAGTATGTAAAAAGATATCCCAGGTACATTGACTCACTGGATTAAAAAGTTACGTTAAAACATGGAATTCTGCAAAGCTCTTCTGCTCAGTGTTTACTGGCAGTGTGTTCAGAATTCTGTAGTGGGGGAGCACACGTCCGCTACCCTCAGGCACCTGTGAGACCAAGAGGCATTTTGAGAAGCTAAAATCATACAGAACTACACGTGCTCACGCACCCTTCAACGGGTGTCTACAGACAGAGACACACACACACACACACACACACACAAAAAGGGCACCTTTGGATTTCACAAAGTCCGTGGATTGTCCAAAGCCTGCCCCTCGATTCCAATTAAGAAGTTCAGACGTATGCCAAGTGCAGTGGGAAAGCAGTGAATGAGAGGTGTCGTGATCCAGTTTGCACTGAAAGGGAAACAATTGATGTTGGCTGCTGTAGAAATGGATGCGGTGGGGATTCAGCAAGAGTGGAAGTCGGGAGACCCAGATATGGTTAGGAATTTGGCATGGTAGTGCAGGAAGACGATGTCTGAGAAGATGGAGAGAAGCCAACAGGTTTCATATATTTGGAGGGAGACTCAGCAGGGCTCATCGGGGGATCAGATTGGGGGGAGGTAGCGGGGCGGTATTTCTGTTTACTCTGTGTGCACGTGTGTGCTTATGCCTCTACTGCTGAGACTTAACTGTTTCTACAAAGAAACACTAACCTTTCCTCTTACAAGTGGAATTATTAAATTTTCACTGTTTATACAAAGAAATGTCAAACAATCATTGAAAAATACCTACATGCTCTTTCTATCAATTAGAAACTTTCCTTCCTGTTTGTGGATGAATAATATCTGTTGTATGAATATACACACTACATTTTCTTTATCCATTCATCTGTCAATGAATGCTTGGGTTGTTTCCACATTTTGGCTCTGAATCTTGCTTTTGAATTATTGTTTGGACTTTGATGAGAAGTATCTCTGTTGTTCAGGATGTGCCCAGAGTTTTAGTTTGTCTTTTGATCACTTACATATTTCTAATTAGCCCAAGCAATGCATACGTAGAGTCAGATCAGTTCATCCAAGGTGCAGGGACTGAGTGTCTCTTTGGTTTGCATTCGTGGACTTTCTGAGATGTTCTAGGTCTCAGAGGCCATGCAAAGAGCGTCTGAGGTCCTCCAGAGCTGCCACAGCCCGGCTCTCCTCAGGGCCCGCACTGCTGGGAAAAGCACTGCTGCTTGAGGACCTGTGTCCCTCTGCTGTGGACGTTCCATCGTTAGGAGGCAAATGAGTTCAGATTTGCAATCATCGTGCTTTCAAACATCACCGCTGACTGGGTCCTTGTATAACAGAACAGAAGTTCAGTCTCCCTCTTGCTTAAGAGGCTTTCAAATCCTAGAAGGTTGGTATTCTGTCCCCGTGAAAATTTCTCTTGTATACTGTGAAATACCCTGATTGCTTTATCTAGTCTTCAGATCTGGATTTGCATAATCCCACCCCACCTCACCTTGTCCAAATGAGCTAAAATCGGGTGGGACCAGTCTTAAGATGTGTTGGTATGTTGTCCAAAAACGGCGTAAACAGCCCAGATCGAATCTGATGTTGTAAGTGAGCAGGACCTTGTGGGGCCTTCCTGGGACGGATTCTCCCCATGTCTTCTGCCTGCTTCTTGTCTTTAGAAAATTTTAGCCTCCTAGCCTTCCCTGAGTTCGAAAGGGACAATTTAAGCAGAGAAGGGAGAAAGTGCAAAAAGACAGGAAAAGAGTCCAAAACGACCAAATAATACTAGTGTAGCCGTTAAACAAAGTCAAGGACATTTCCTTCTTCCTCAAGGGCTGTAGATACTGTTCTGAGCCTCGTCCTTGGAGCTGTTTTGCAGACTGAAGCCCCCAGCAGGTGGAAGACGTGAACTGCATGCTGCCCACAAGCACATAGACCCCAGAGCAGCTGGAACCAGAAGGTTGATGATGTTGACCTGAAATTATCTCACCACCAACCAATCGGAAGAATGTCCACAAGCTGACCACACACCCCTTAACCTCCCCTCCCTCACCCCACTCTTTTGTAATTCACTTTAAACATTTTTTAAATTTTATTTTGGGACTATAGTTGGTTTACAATGTTGTGTTAGTTTCCGGTGTACAGCAAAGTGATTCAGTTATATATACACAGATACCTTTTCTTTTTCAGATTGTTTTCCCATTTAGGTTATTACAAAATTTTGTGTTTTTTTTCGTTGCGCTGTGTGGCTTGTAGGATCTCAGTTCCCTGACCAGGTATTGAACCCGGGCCACGACCGTGAAAGACCAGAATCGTAACCTCTGCGCCAGCAGGGGACTCCCTAGGTTAATAGAGAATATTGAGTAGTGGTCCCTGAGTTATACAGGAGGTCCTCGTTGATTGCCTATTTTGTATATAGTTGTGTGTGTATGTTAGTCCCAACCTCCTGATCTGTTCCTCTCCCCCACCTTTCCCCTTTGGTAACCATAAGTTTGTTTTCTATGTCTGTGAGTCTGTTTCTGTTTTGTAAAGAAGTTCATTGGTATCATTGTTTTAGATTCCACATAGAAGTGATATCATATGGTATTTGTCTTTCTCTGTCTGACTTCCTTCCCTTAGTATGATAATCTCTAGGTCCATCCATGTTGCTGCAAATGGCATTATCTCATTCTTTTTATGGCTGAGTAGTATTCCATCGCATGTATGTACCACGTCTTCCTTATCCATTCCTCTGTCGATGGACGTTTAAGTTGCTCCCATGTCTTAGCTATTGTAAATAGTACTGCTATACATATTGGGGTGCATGTGTCTTCTTGAATTATGGTTTTCTCTGGGTATGTGCCCAGGAGTGTGATTGCTGGGTCGTACGGTAGCTCTAGCTTTAGTGTTTTGAGGAACCTCCACACTGTTCTCCATGGTGGCGGCACCAGTGTACATTCCCACCAACAGCCTCACCCCATCTGTAAACACCTTTCCCTGAAAGCCATTGGGGAGTGGGGGCCTTCTGAGCCCTAGATACCTGGACCCCTTGCTTGTTGCCCTGCCATAAACGCGGCACTTTCCTTCACCGTGACCCGGTGTCAGTAGATTGGCTTTAGTGCGTGCGGGCGAGTGGACCCAAGTTTGGTTCAGTAACAGCGTGTTTGCAGACAAGCAAAACTATCACCTCTCCTCCTCTCTTTTCCTCCTGTGGATGCAGTTTAATATAACAACGGCTGTAGCTCTAGTGCAGAAATATCAGTAGAGTGAAGCACAAGTGCTTTGTCAACACAGTCCTTTCGGCATGAGAGTCACGTGGAGAAAACATTACAACACAGATGCCTGGACCCAGCCTCACAGATCTATTTCCACAGCACTGAGCTGGGGCCTAACTTTAACTTTCTCAACTGACATGCTTCAGATTTGGAAATCTCTGGGTGGGACGTGCCACCCAGGCTGGTGCAGTAGGGGGGCTTCAAGGTGTCGTTGAATGAAATAAGAAGGAGGGAGGTGAACCGTGACCTGGATTTCACCCAGGCATCCTGTGGCAGGGCTGTGGCCAGGCCATGGGTCCACAGCTGAGCGGACGTCGGTGTCAGCCTCCAATCCTCCTGCCAGCGCGTCCGTGACAACCGCTCCAGCAGCCCGGTGCTGCCGTGGATAAGCAGCCCTGGGATCGGAGTTCAGCCCAGGCACCTACCTGGTACATGCATAGTGCATGTGCTGGTGCGGAAACCGCCCTGTCCACCGGGAAGCCTGGAGCACATCCTCCCGTACGGCCCTCAGAGGGGACCAAGCCTGCTGACACCTTGATCTCAGACTTCCAACCTGCGTAAATGTCGGACAGTGCATTTGTGTTGCTTAAGCCTGCCAGTTTGTCGTACTTGGTGACGCAGCCCAAGCAAACCGCTACAACCTGTATTTTGAAAAAGAAGAAATTCACATGTGACGGTTGCTTTCCTGCTTCCCCTGCCTTTATTTTTTTATTTTTAAAAAAATATTTATTTCTCTTAGGCTGCGTCGTGTCTTAGTTGCGGCACACGGTCCTAATTGCCCCGTGGCGTGTGGGATATTAGCTCCCGGACCAGGGTTCCCGGGCTTCGAACCCGCGTCCCCTGCATTAGAAGGCGGATTCGTTACCACTGGAACACCAGGGAAGTCCCTCCCCTGCCTTCAAATTAAGACGTGTCGCTGAACTTCAAAGAAGAACCTGTCCTTTTCTGTTAGATTAGAAACCTGAGCTTTCTTCTTAAACGTTGCGTTTCCCGGTTGTGGTAGATGAGTTAGTGTTGAAAAAAATGGCTGAGAGACTTTAAGAGGAAAATGATTTTACAAATTCTGAATATGGGTGCCAGTTATCGTGATAAAATTGCTATGTTAAGAGAGCAAAAATAAACAGGAGACAACACAGATAAGTACTTAGGAAATGCAGGATGGGAAAGGCTTCTTCAAGTACAGCGTCAAAACACATGAAAAGTATGAAGTGGAAGTGAAAGATTTGAACACAACATACTTTTTTAAGTGTGTGTATAAGAGAATGTGAGAGTAAAAAGTTAAAAAGATAAAGAACAGGGATTGACAGATACACAGTTGTATATGTAAAATAGATAAACAGTGATGACCTAGTGTGTAGCACAGGGAAGTATGTTCAATACCTTGTAATAACCCATAATGGAAAAGAGGCTGAAAAAGAATACATATATTCTTACATAAATACATGTAACCGAATCACTTTGCTGTACACCTGAAACCTTGCAAACCAACTATACTTCAGTAAAAATAGAGAACTGACAAAATAGGGGAAATATCTGTAGTTAATAGAGATGCAGATACACAAGCAGAAAGCTTTGTTTTGTAAATATCCATATATATGAAGAGATCCTAAGGAAACCAAACTAAAAGGTGGCCGTTGCTGCTTCTGGTCAAGGTGCAGTCGCAGGGTCCAGGTTTACCCTCCTAGCTTAAAACAGCTTTAAAAAGGGGGAAATGTATGAAATGATGGTTTTTCGCCTTTTGGAGAGAGGGGTGAGTCGTGAGGGACATCAGCTCACTGCTGGACATCCTATTCATTGGGATGACTCCGTACTTATTCCCTTTTTTAGAGCATTTTCTAAAGACAACTGGTAATAGAAATACTTCCAGAGAGTGTCCAGGGCAAAGTACAGGGCAGGGGGCTGGGGAGCCCAGCATGTCCCTGGGCTGAAGGGATAGAGTGAGGTGTTGAGGTGGGCACAGCAGCTGGGGTTCACAGGCCACCCCAGTGTTCTGCTGAGACCCGGTCGGTGCACGTGGGTCAGCTGAGAACTGGAGGCCTGGTGGCGGGCTGATGGGCGCGCTGCCCACCCACGGTGCTTCCAAGCAAGGTACTCCGTGTAGCTGACGTCTTTACGTGCTGAAAATGGAAAAGGCGAGAAATGCGCCCTGGAGGTTTGCCAGGCTCAGGCTCAGAGCAGGCGTGGTCGCTGTCATTCACACACAGGCAGCATTTCATCGGTGCGATTTCAGGCAGAGGCCACAGTCAACAGCAGCAAGAACTGGAAAAGACCATTCCTGGCTCTAAGCAGCCACTTCCAAGAGCAATTTTGGAGAAGCACGCATTTTGTGCAGGATTAATGTAATGTGGCAGCTCAGCTGGGGAAATCAGCAATGGGTTATGTGCTTATTCATTTGGACCAATCATCACTTCTTATTTCCGTTTTTAGAGGATTTCCTCAAGACGCTTGTAATAGAAATAGTTCCTCTGTCCCTTTCGTAAGTATCTAAATCTTTTTAAAAGCTAAATCAGTCTCTTGCCAGCATTACAACCCAGGAATGTCTTTGTTAAGAACCTGAGAGCTATCTTCTTTATCTCTGTCACCGGGGGAGTTTAGGCTAGGTGTTAGTCACTTTGCTCTGAGCTGTAAGTACCTGCTTATCCTAGAGATAGGAGCAGTTGTCTTTCTCCTTTGGATAAAGGGTATTAACTAGCATGGACAGCCACCGAGATTACCAGGTGAATTTAGGATATACTCTGAAAGAATGTATGCCATTTTTATGGTGGTGTCAAGTCTTTTCACATGAGACAAGTTCCCGTTTATCTTGAGAACATGTATGCAACAGATTTCATCTGCTGAGCTATAAGACCCTGGAGACCATCACACAGCCCCCGCTTGAGGCCACAGCTTTCCTTGATCCCTAACAGGAGTGAAGACAAATGGGCAATTGAGTCCCTGGTCCAGACGGCCCACCGTCGCAGCCCAGCAGCTCTTCACGGCCAGATGACTTGAAGACATTTAAGTCGCTCACTAACTGGACGGCGCGGAGACTTCTGGGAAATAGAGTCCTGGCACTTGTTCCGCTCTCCGGTTGGGCTTTGGCAGGCGGACTTCCGGCGTCCTGCTGCGCAGGTGCGCCTCACGGTTTGTGCGTGTTGGCGCAACGCATCGTCGCCTTGCTGCCGTCGCTTCCTGTGTGTGCCGTGGTGTCTGCTGGTCGTGGTTCCCTCGACTTGGCCTGTTGTGGGCGAGCATTTCGGGGCCTGCGGGGCTGGGCGCCGTCCGGCCCGGCCGGCAGCTAGCGCGAGCGAGTTGTTCGGGCGAGGGTTCGCGCAGGCCGGGCGGAGGCTGGAAGTGGGACCCCAGAGGTCGAGCTGCGGAGCCCGCGGCCTGGGCCGGAGTGGCCGAGCGGCCGGCGGCGGTGCAGTGCCCTACCGTCTGCAGCGCGCGGCATAGCGAGTTTCCGGGAGAGACGTGGGCCTGAAGGGAGTTTGTGCCGTAGGCCCAGAGCCGGCTCCTCGGTCCCAGTGGCTTCGGGAGGCGCAGCGGAGGGACCCGAGAGAGGAGCGCGCCGGAGGAGCAGCCCCCGGACCGGAGCCTCGGGAGCCCGGGGCCTGTCAGCTAGTCTCGACGGGGTAGGTGTTGCGTCTGCGTGCCTGCAGGCGGTTGTGGACCCTGCGGCCCTTGGAGAGCGGGGCTTCGGGTAGCCCGCCCCGGGCCCCGCCGGAGAGCGACCGGGAGGGTTTGAGCGCTTCCCCGAGGTGGATGGGCCGGGCTGGAGGGCAGGGCCGGCTGCTCCGGATGGGGCTCCCCTGGGACTCGTGAGCTCCGGGGGTCCTGGGGGAGCAGGGGCGGGACGTGCCGCGTCCATTCCTCGGTCCAACCGCGATCCTCCTCGTCTTCCTCCTCCTGTCGCCGTCTGGGCATCTCGCACGTGTCTCTCAAAGCGCGTTAGCCCATTGGTTGTCTGAGCTAAGTGTCCGCTGCCGCCCTGGGTTGTGCCCTGTGGAATCGCACAGTGTAGTTAGTGCTGGATGAGTCTGCAAGGCTTCTGTCCTGCTGCCTCGCTTGAGGAAGGAAGAGATTGTGCCTGAGAAGGGAGATGACTTGTCCTAGATCGTCACCGGGTGTGCACGTGGGGTCGCTAACAGGACTCCAAACTCGTAGGGCAGGTGTTCTGTCCACTTAAAGTCAGTTGTAATGAAAGAGTTTTTTGAGCGTCGCACTGAAGTTTGTAAAGTTTGTACAAATAATTGAAAGACTGAAACGCACCTGTGTCCTTTTATTCCGGGTATGCTGTGGATTTCCTGATCTAAGTTGTTTAACAGACTTAGAAGAGATAAACTATAAGCGTTTTTTAATTTCATATTTATTGACGGAGGTTTATTTTAATAGGACTTAATGTACACTCGCTACTGAAAAAAAAGTATCCCCTCAGGTACCCCAGCCACGTGGGAGTTACAGACCTGAGGGTGGTTGTTCCCTCCTCATTCTAACAGGCCCTTCTGAAGAGGAAATGGCGGGTCTCCCACAGGTGTCTCTTGTGGAGCGCGGGGCGGGTGCTCGTGCAACCCCGAGCCGCTTCAGTCGTAGCTTCACTGCCTGCGTTTTCCTTCTGCAGGTCCGCCTCCACTG
This sequence comes from Stenella coeruleoalba, assembly GCF_951394435.1. Classification (NCBI taxonomy): domain Eukaryota; kingdom Metazoa; phylum Chordata; class Mammalia; order Artiodactyla; family Delphinidae; genus Stenella; species Stenella coeruleoalba. Next base: position 83,846,580 of record NC_137161.1, on the reverse strand, counting down.
TCACAGTCCTGCACGTTGTTCCAAGAGCAGCGGAAAATGAATCAGCCCCTGGTGAGTTTTGCTGTTTACTTATTTACCTGCTGCTGTTCTTTTGTGATAACACCTTGGGAGGCGAATGGTTCAAAATTTAAAATGGGAAAGCAGGAGTAGGGAAAAGATGTGGTTCGACAAAGCGTAGAGGAGCAGGTCAGTACCAAGTGTTTCTGGCAAGTTCCACGTGTAGATCCCACGATCCTCTTATAGACACAGTACAAGCCTCGTGTTCTTGACATCTGTGGCAAAACGCCATCCCTTGCTTGACTTACATTGTCCTGCCGAAGCACTTTTGTTCTCGGGCGTTAAAGGTTTCCTTGAGGATCCCGCTGTAGGCCGCTAGCCTTCCTGAGCCACAGCCCCTAACGTGTTGACATCGGTGCCTTCCTGTCCTTCCCGTAAGCCGAGATCATGCCTTCCAGGGAGCACTCAGGGCATAGAACTTTTCTGTTCATTGGAACACCGTTGTCATATAGGTACATTGTTTTCAGTGCTCAGTCCACGGGTGCAATGAGGAGGATCTGGAAGCACAGCCTTGTCACCCTTCCAGTAAATTTCCCTCTTTGTCACTTACAATCTAACAGGGTCGCGTTACACACCATGTAGTGACGTCTGTGGCAAAGATTCCGTGTTTCCCACCTGTATTGTATCGTTCCGCCTGCGGTCTTGGTTCTGCCCCTCCCCGGAACCTGATCCGGTTGAGGTGACCTGGCATCCAGCATACAAACCAGTGGCGATTTGCCAGTCGTCACCTCAGACCACTGTCGCCTTCCCATCTGCAGAGTCTGCTGTGTTGGTTTCTATGAGAGATCTCTCCTTGCTCTCTTCCTGACTGATTCTTTCTTCCCCCCTCTTTGTGTGTTGTCTTTTCACTCTTGGTTCATGACTCTTCAACCTGTCTGACTTCGCCTTGTGGTGCTTTTCACTTCCAGCTCTGTCAGTTCTCCCAGCTGGACCAGATAGATGTCTCTGTCCAGCCACTTGCCAGCATCTCTGTGGAGTTTGTCCAAAGGGCACCTCAAATTGCTAGATCCAGTAGATCCAAGAATGACTATTTACAGCTCCCCCGCCCCTTGCCTTCTCCTTTTGTCCCTGGCGGCTCATCGTTGCATCGTCTAGCCTGTCACCCTACCCAGAAAAATGGGTTCATTCTAAAGTGCTTCTGCAGCCTCTGTTACCACGTTGTAGTATTAGGCTTGTTAATGTCGTAGTGTAAATGGTTTTTATTCGTTCCCCTTCATCCCGTACTTGCTACCATTAAAATAGCTTATCTTTTCATTTCTGTAGTTACGGAAACTTTTTTTCTGTGCTGCTCTTTCCTCCGGCTGCTCAAGTGTATTGTGCACGCTGAGTATTTCTCCTAAAATATTAAGCACAGCATTTTGTGTGCATATGGGAAGCACTTCAGAGGTTCCCTGGGTGACTGGACAAACGAGGTAGCCGTTCTATGGAACCATCGAGCCCAGCACTGGGGGGAGGTCATACCTCGCTGATGATGCGTTTGGATGGATCTGTGGGGTAAAATCCTGATCGGAGACGCTTAGGAGAGAGGAGTGGGAGAACTGGGTTTGTTCTGTTTCTAACTTTTTCAGGACATTTTGCTGTGACGGGGAAAAGAGAAATTGGATAGTAGCTGGAGTAGGAGCTGAGGTCCGGGGAGGATGTTGTGTTGTGTTGTGTTGTGTTTTGACGGGAGAAATAAGAGTCGGAAGGATCCAGTAGATGCGTGTGGGGGAGGGGAGAGCTTCTGCCCGGGGTTTTGGAGTGGGGAGGGGATGGTAGAGCTGGGTTGCAGGTGGGGAATCCCTCCAATGGCTTCTCTGTTCTCAGGGAAGCAGCTCCTCAGCTGAGGGTGAGGGTGAAGTTGGGGGTTTGAGGAGAGAGCAGAGCTCTGGGGCCCAGCTCCATGGTGACCGTCAGCACACACAGTTCAGCCAGCTGGGAAGACTGTACTTGCCTTGTCTGCCTGAAGAGCCATCTCCTCTCTTACATGTGGGAGGAATTACTCTTTGGGGAGCCTATGTAATTACACGGGTGCTTCTCAGCTCAAAGCGAATTGAGTGCCAGTTCTGGCCACGGAGACTTTCTGCTCTGCTGGTGGAAGGGTCCCCAGACGACGTGTCCTGCTTCCCTGGCTCTTGGCCTCGGGGACCCTTCACGCCAATAGTGTCGTGTCTTTTATCTTAGACATAAACTTCAGATGTCTTCAGGTTCTGCATGTGATCTTGAGCAATTCTCTGCTTCCAGGAGCTTCTGTTCTCCTCGGGAAAGGCACTTCACAGACGTAATTACGGGAGAGGACGGGAATCCTGCCCGTCGATACGTCGGGAACTCCAGAGTGCTGACACAACAGAGCCTGCTTTTATTTACTTATCTATGTGTTTTAATTTTTGTTTCTTTACTTATTAATTTATTCACTTCTGGCTGCATTGGGTCTCTGTTGCTGCGCGCAGGCGTTCGTCTGTAGTTGTGGTGAGCGGGGGCTACTCTTTGTGGCGGTGCGCGGGCTTCTCATTGCGGTGGCTTCTCTTATTGCAGACCGTGGCTTCTAGGCATGCGGGCTTCAGTAGTTGTGGGCCGTGGGCTCAGTACTTGTAGCGTGCGGGCTGTAGAGCGCAGACTGAGTAGTTGTGACTCACGGGCTTAGTTGCTCCGCAGCATGTGGGATCTTCCCGGACCAGGGTTCGAACCCGTGTGCCCACCATTGGCAGGCGGATTCTTACCCACTGCGCCACCAGGGAAGCCCGAGAGCCTGGTTATGGTGTCTGGGAACACCTTTCTTTTTCCCTGAGGAGCGAGAGAACCTTTTTGGTTGTGGAGCAGCGTCCTAGGACTGCGGCCCCTGGGCCCCCGCTGTTGTGTGTCATTTGGGCCCCAGCCATGCATGGGAGATCTCTGACACAGGGACGCAGCTGTTAAAGCCCTCTTGGGGTTTTGTCATGTACGATCCTCTGAGGAATACTCCTTTTGTCTAATGGAATTCCAGTGCTTAAGCTTTCTAGCCACTCATGAAAAGAATCTCAGAAAGGAAAGGAGACCCGTCCTCTCTGCCACCAAGCAGGGGAGTGAGCCGACACTGTTAACGTAACGCTGAGAAAGTGGCTTGTGGGAAATGTGTAACCAGTTCTGATTTGTGGGATTACAAGGCTGTCTGTGTGGAATCTTACTGTACCAAGTGGTTTTTTAAGACACATACGTCGTGGGTTGTTCCCTTGTGTTTTGAAACTGACCTAAAACCCCTCAGTATTTGCAGTTCTGATTGCTTTCTTAATTTGTTATCCAGGTTTCCTGACATCCATTTTTTTAAGTTTAAAGTGCAGTTTTCTCATCTTCCCTTTACATAAAAGTGAACGTGGGCAAGCCACTTAACCCATCACCAAATAGAAAATCATCTGGAACATTCACATGAATGCTGTTTTCAAGCAGCAACAGTGCATATATTTTTATGCCCATTACCAGTGAAAACTATAATGTTTTCTTATTGTGCTGTTTTTTTCTCATCCGGCAAAATTACAAGCAATTAGAAAAGCCCCACAGATCACACATTTTGTGAAATTACAAATGCAGAACCGGAAAGGAGAATAAGGTGTGCGTGATTCTACTTACGCTTTAACATGAGAGTAGTTCGTGGTCTGATCCCTCACTCTCTTGCATTTGGTAATAACTTTCAGTGTGTGAACGTGTGGGCCCCCAGTCTTCATCCGGGCAGCCACAGGTGTGACCAGTGACGCCTGAATGGAATATGGGCAGAGCTTCTGGAAGACTTGCTGTCGATTTCTGAGACAGGCTTCTCGAGGCTGAGCCGAGGCAGTTCTGCACAGACGCTCATCTGCCTTGGGCGGCAACCAGCTCTTCCCCCCGCCCCGCTCACCCCCCAACCCCCCACCCCCCGGTGTCCTGTCAGCAGGTGGGCACCCTCAGCCTTCCCAGGCCAGCAAAGCCTGGGTCCCGGACGTCTCTGCATCTGGAGCTGGGGGTCAGGTGACCTGGCATCTCAGGGGACCTTGCTAACAGGACCCATCCTGCCTCTTCGATTGTTACACGTAAAGAACTTTGATTTCCAGTCAATGTCAGGAGTTTGTTGCCATCTTAAACGGCCTCTGTGCTTGACGTGGTCTTTTCCTTAACCTCCTCCACACCATTCCTTAGTTACCCTGCGGCACGTGGGATCTTAGTGTCCTGACCAGGGATTGAACCCAGGTCCCCTGTATTGTAAGGGGGATTCTTTACCACTGGCCCACCGGGGAAGTCCCTACCCTTATGTTTTAACAGTTTGGGAGGTCTTCACAGAGATCCTGGATGGATTCACCTAACAGCACCAGGTAAACTTCGTGTCAAGAGTAGTGCACATCATTCCTCAAAAATTTTAAAGTAGAACTATAAAAGGATCCAGAAATTCCACTTCTGTGTATTTTTTTGGAAGAAAACAAAAACACTAGTTCAAAAAGACACATGTACGCCTATGTTCATTGAGCATTATTTATAATAGCCAGTATATAGGAGCAACCTATGTGTCCATGCATAGATGAATGGATACAGAAGATGCGTCACACACACACACACACACACACGCACACACACAATGGACTATTAGCCAGAAAAAAAAAAAAAGAAGAAGAATGAGGGGCTTCCCTGGGGGTGCAGTGGTTAAGAATCCACCTGCCAGTGCAGGGCAAATGGGTTCAAGCCCTGGTCCGGGAGGATTGCACATGCCACGGAGAAACTAAGCCCGTGTGCCACAACTATTGAGCCATGCTCTAGAGCCTGCGAACCACAACTACTGAGCCCGCATACCACAGTGACTGAAGCCCGCTCACCTAGAGCCCATGCTCTGCAACAAGAGAAGCCCCCGCAATGAGAAGCCCACGCACCGCAAGGAAGAGAAGCCCCCGCTGGCCGCAACTAGAAAAGATGCCACCTGCAGCAACAGAGACCCAATGCAGCCAAAACTAAAATAAATAAATTTTTAAAAATTAAAAAAAAAAGAATGAAATCTTGCCATTTGTGGCAACATGGATGGAGGCAGAGGGTGGTGTGCTAAGTGCAATAAGTCAGAGTGAGGAAGGCAAATACCGTATGATCTCATTTGTATGTGGCATATAAAAAACAAAGTAAATGAACTAATGTCACTATACAGAAACAGACTCATCGATACAGAGAACAAACAGGTGGTTGCCAGAAGAGGGTAGGTGGATGAGTGAAATAAGTGAGGGAGATTAAGAGGAACAGATAAGCAGTTACAAAATAAATGAGTCTTTGGAGTGAAACATACAGCATGGGCAATACAGTCAATAACATTATAACTTTGTACGGTGACGGGTGGTAACTCGACCACAACTAGACTTAATCTTGGTGATCATTTTCTAATGTATAGAAATATTGATATTATGCACCTGGAACTAACATAGTGTTGTAGGTCAGTTGCACTTGAATGAAATTTTTTAATTCAGACGAAAAGAATAGTGTGCCTCGTTAACTATAGACGCTTAGTCATACAGCAGTTCTCTAGAACATATTCATCCTGTGTAACTGTAACTTTATACCCATTGAACAACTCCCCATTCTCTCCTCCCCCACCCCTGACAATTTATGTGTGACTCTTTTAGATACCTCATATAAGTGGAAACACACAGTTTTGTCCTTCTGTGACTGACTTATTTCACTTATCATAATGTCTTCTAGTTATATCCCCGTTGTCACAACTGGTAGGATTTCCTTCTAATAAGTCTGAATAATATCCTATGTATATACCCCATTTTCTTTATCCATTTCTGTGTTGGTGAAAATTTGCGTAGTTTTCCTATCTTGGCTCTGGTGAATAATTCTGTAATGAATATAGAGGTGCATGTATCTCTTCTAAATATTGATTTCCTTTTCTTTGAATATACAGGCTATATTATAATTTATTATATTATATTACATTATATTCTATTATAGTTATTGTGCTTCCCGGATCTTGTGTTTTTCACAAATTGAAGGTTTGCGGCAACTCTTTGTTGAGCAAGTCTGTTGGCACCGTATTTCCAACAGCAGTTGCTCACTTCTTGTCTGTGTGTCATATGTTAGTAATTCTCACACTATTTCAGACCCTCCATCAGCAAAAAGGTTACTACTCGCCGAAGGCTCAGATGATGGTTAACATTTTTTAGCAGTAAAGTATTTTTAATCTTTTTTTGTTTCGGCTGTGCTGCACAGCACAGCACGTGGGATCTCAGTTCCCCGACCAGGGATCAAAGCTGTGCCCCCTGTATTGGAAGGCGGATTCTTAACCACTGGACCACCAGGGAAGTCCCTAAAGTATTTTTTTTTTTTAACATCTTTATTGGAGTATATTTGCTTTGCAGTGTTGTGTTAGTTTCTGCTGTATAACAGAGTGAATCAGCTGTATGTATACATATATCCCCATATCCCCTCCATCTTGCGTCTCCCTCCCACCCTCCCTAGCCCACCCCTCTAGGTGGTCACAAAGCACTGAGCTGATCTCCCTGTGCTATGCGGCTGCTTCCCACCAGCTATCTGTTTTACATTTGGTAGTGTATATATGTCCATGCCACTGTCTCGCTTCGTCCCAGCTTACCCTTCCCCCACCGCCCCGTGTCCTCAGGTGCCTTCTCTGCGTCTGCGTCTTTATTCCTGTCCTGCCACTAGGTTCATCAGAACCCCCTTTTTTTTTCTTTCGGTTCCATAAATGTGTGTTAGCAGACGGTATTTGTTTTTGTCTTTCTGACTGACTTCACTCTGTTTCACAGACTCTAGGTCCATCCACCTCACTACAGGTAGTTCAATTTGGTTTCTTTTTATGGCTGAGTTATATTCCGTTGTATATATGTGCCACATCTTCTTTATCCATTCATCTGTCGATGGACACTTCAGTTGCTTCCATGTCCTGCCTATTGTAAATAGTGCTGCAGTGAACATTGTGGTACGTGTCTCTTTTTGAATTATGGTTTTCTCAGCATAGGTGCCCAGTAGTGAGATTGGAGGATCATATGTTAGTTCTATGTGTAGTTGGTTTTTTGTTTTGTATAAATTTATGTCGTTTTATTTATTCTTTATTTTCGGCTGCGTTGGGTCTTCGTTGCTGTGCGTGGGCTTTCTCTAGTTGCAGCGAGCAGGCACTTCACTGTGCGGTGCGCAGACTCCTCTTACGGTGGCTTCTCTAGTTGCGGAGCGCTGGCTCTAGGCGTGCGGGCTTCAGTAGTTGTGGCACGCGGGCTCAGTGGGTGTGGCTTGCGGGCTCTAGAGCGCAGGCTCAGTAGTTGTGGCACACGGGCTTAGTTGCCCTGCGCATGTGGGATGTTCCCGGATCAGGGCTCGAACCCGTGTCCCATGCACTGGGAGGAGGATTCTTAACCACTGCGCCACCAGGGAAGCCCTATTTTTAGTTTTTGAAGGAACCTCCATACTGTCCTCCGTAGTGGCTGTATAAATGTACATTCCCAGCAGCGTGCAGGAGGATGGTTCTCTTTTCTCCACACCCCCTCCAGCAGTTATTGTTTGTAGATTTTTTGATGATGGCCATGCTGAGCGGTGTGAGGTGATACCTCACTGTAGTTTTGATTTGCCTTTCTCTAACGATTAGTGTTGTTGAGCATCCTTTCATGTGTTTGTTGGCAATCTTATATCTTCTTTGGAGAAATGTCCCTTTAGGTCTTGTGTCCATTTTTGGGTTGAGTTGTTTGTTTTTTTGATATTGAGCTGCGTGAGCCGCCTGTATATTTTGGAGATGAATCCTTTGTCAGTCGCTTCGTTTGCAAATATTTTCTCCCACTCTGAGGGTTGTTTTTTTGTTGTTGTTTATGGTTTCCTTTCCTGTGGAAAAGCTTTTAAGTTTCATTCGGTCCCATTTGTTTATTTTTGGTTTTATTTCCATTTTTCTAAGAGGTGGGTCAAAAAGGATCTTGCTGTGATTTATGTCATAGAGTGTTCTGCCTATGTTTTCCTCTAAGAGTTTGATAGTGTCTGGCCTTTCATTTAGGTCTTTAATCCATTTTGAGTTTATTTTTGTGTTATGGTGTTAGGTAGTGTTCTCATTTCATTCTTTTACAGGTAGCTGTCCAGTTTTCCCAGCCCCACTTATTGAAGAGGCTGTCTCTTCTCCATTGTATATTCTTGCCTCCTTCATCAAAGATAAGGTGACCATATGTGCGTGGTTTATCTCTGGGCTTTCTATCCTGTTATACTGATCTATATTTCTCTTCCCTAAAGTATATTTCAATAAAGGTATGTACATTGTTTTTTTAGACACAAGGCTATCGCACACTTAACAGGCTACAGTATAGTGTAAACATAAGTTTTTCATGCACGGGTACACCAAAGAATTCATGTGACTCGCTTTATGGCGGTATTCGCTTCATTGCAGTGTTCTGGAACCGAAGCTGCAGTGTCTCTGAGCTGGGCCCGTATACCCAGAAGTGGGATTGCTGGATCATATGGAAATTTTATTTAAAAGATTTTGAGAAAACTCCGTACTGTTTTCCACAGTGCCTGCACGATGTTACATTCTTGCCTACAATATGCAAGGGTTACGATTTCTCTACAACCTTGACAACTCTTTATCTTTAAAAAAAAAAAAAAAAATTGTGGGCATTCTAACAGATGTGAGGTAATATCTCATCATGATTTTGATTTGCATTTCCCGGATGATTAGTGACGTTGAGCACCTTTTCATGTACCTGTTGCTGTGTTAAGTCTTTCTAACACACACACACACACACGCACACACACAGACGCAAAGGGATAGAAGGAATGTTTTGGAAGTGAAGAGTATCTTACCGTGATGGTGGTGGTGGTATCACAGGTGTGTGCATGTGTCCAGACTCATCAAGTTATACAAATTAAACATGGGCTGGATTTTGTATATCAATTACACGTAAATAAATCTGTAAAAGCCCAGCAACAAGTGGTGTGTTTCATGAGCCAGTGAAGCCCAGGTACGTCTTTTCTCCTCTCCCAGGGGTGAACCCAAGCTGCCATTGAACTTGGAGCACTTTCTGTTTCTTTAGTTTCCCCTTGTATTACTTTTGTGTTTCTGCGTTGTTTTCAGATTACAGCTGAGTGGTTCCCCATTTGGAGCAGCAGGGATTCTGAGTTTGGCTCTGTCGTTTGAAGACTGTTGATGGTCTCTCCAAAGGGATTAAGTTTCTACAGAACTAATCTCAGTTAGGTGAGAGGTAACAGAGGATCTGGTTTGTTAGTCTTTTCTGTTTGTCTACTTGGACAAGCTCAAATCAATTGAGAATCTCTTGCCCAATGGGAGGAGAACTGCTCTTTAACATCTAGACTGGTGAGTGTTTATTCCTGACTCATGTCTAAGACTTGAGAACTGAAGGTAGAAGTTCCATTCTCTATATGTCTGTGTGTCTGTAATTCAGGAGGTCTTTACCTCTGACAGTGTGAGTATGTAATGTTTTCCTACTTCCGGATCTATTAAAGTACATTGTAGAGTCTCTTAAATTGAAGGGTTTCTGTCCTGATTGGCCTACAAAGATACAAATGTGCTTATAAAAATCATATATCCCTAAAATTCTCAGAGAGAAAGGAATGAGAACTTCTCATACGTTAAATGTGCTAGAAAAGTATTCTTGTAGAAATCAAGTCAGGGAATTCCCTGGCCGTCCAGTGGTAGGACTCGGTGCTTTCACTGCCAGGATCCGGGTTCCGTCCCTGGTCAGGGAACTAAGATCCAGCAAGCCTCTGTGTGCAGCCAAAAATCAACTCAGAAACGGAAAGACTTCAAGTTTACATAATTTAGGTAAATCTTTGACAAATGAAGCTAGTTTAATATTTTTGGTTTCATAAATATTTATTCCTATCTTAATTATCGGTATTAGGCATACATTTAAAAAAATCTGCTTGGGAGTGTTCTTCCTAAATTTATATAGGTGTGCCCATCAAATAAGCTAACGTTACTTCTACTTAGTACTTAAGGCTGTGAAAAATGTAAATTTGTGTTTAACCGCATTTAATTATTATTCCGACAAACTTTCTTTCAACAGTAACTGTGTTTTGTACTGTGTTAGCTTGTCGATAAATTCCAAGATCTTTAGTTTACGTAAAGCCTTGAACTGATATTAAATTGTGTTACTTACTGGATAATCGTTGGATACCGAGGTCATTTCTAAGCAAGACAGAAACCCGAAACATTGATTACTAAGCATAATCTCAAGTTCTATGCTCTTGCTGCATATTTTTATTTGTTACCTAGAGGCTATGTCTGTGGGTGTGTTAATGAATGTGTTTGTCTCTACCACTTGGAGAAGTCGTGTAAGGGATGTTTGTGGCTATGTAAAGTTGTGCTATGTGTGTTCATGAGCTCGCCTAGCCTAAAATGCTGATGTGTGATGGGCAGTTGTCAATTATTCACTGCTAGTTTTCTTTGTGAAATGGAAGTAACTTTGGTTCAAAGTTATCATTAATATAATATGAATGAGACTTGACCAATAGTAATGTTATCGGCTGGAACAGAACTCAGGTTCAGCTGCTCATCGCTCAGAAGTCAATGTTCCAGAGACAAAGGTTGGTGGAGGAAGAAAGATGCTTTATTCAGGAAGCTGGCAACCTGGGAAGATGGCGGACTAGTGTCCCCAAAACCATCTCCCAGTTGCTAATTAGAGGGAAAAGGGGTTGATAGGGAAAAGACGGGAAGTCTCTGGGTTGTGCCGGTGGGGGCTACATGCAGAGTAGCACAGTCAGCTCTGACCATCACCTTGAAATTGGTCCTGCAGTGGTGTGGTCGGTGTCATGTTGATTGTTTCAGGCACAGTTAATCTTCAACTCCAGTGTTGGTTTGTTCCCATTTCCTTGAGGGCAGTTCCTGGAATTGTGTAAGCCATTGGTTCAGGTCTGCTCAAGGTGGAGCAGCTTACGTCATAGCTCCAGTCTGGTGATCATTCAGTTAGCTTTCTCCTCTTGGAGCGGTTTTAGTATCTGCTGAACAAGTTAGGAGTGTGTCTCTGACACTGTTACTTATGTCCTTCGGGAGGAACCAAAGATTCTGTGAGTGCTGTTGTCCTAATCATGAACTGCTTGAACCTGTCCTTTTGTGACTCAGGGGAGGCCTGGGAGACTGCAGCTGTTTTACAAACAAGAGGCAGGGGACATGGAAGGGCCCTGCAGGGTCCTGCTTGGTTCCAGCAGCCGAGATGTACAACTTTGTATGCAGGATAATGAGATGTAGTTTTGTTTATTAACAGGAACAAAAATAGTTTGGTCCTAAAGTGAAATGACTGATTGTTCCAGCACCAGAAAGAGGATAGTGAAGGACACAACCTCAGTGAATATAGAAAGTTGCAGGAGATGGGTGGAAAGGGAATTTCATTTGTCTGAGCCGAAGGCGGCTCAGTTTTGATGTTTATTCCAGAGGTTTTCAAAAAAGAGCCTCTGGTTCTCAGAGTATCAAATATTATATTGATGCAGAGCTGGAGTTCGGTTTTCTCTCTGTAAAATGGTAACTGTTTCTAGTGGAGTGTTGGTCTCTTTAATAAGTGGTTGGAAAGTTGTTCTCTAAATCTGCCTGAACAGCAGAGCTTCTGAGTCTCACTGGAAGAGGTTTCTGCCCCTAGTTCTGAATTCATCCGGCCTTATTATGTTTTGAAAATAAATGCACAGGGACTTCCCTGGCGGTGCAGTGGTTAAGAATCCGCCTGCCAGTGCAGGGCACACGGGTTCGAGCCCTGGTCCGGGAAGATCCCACATACTTTTAGAAACTAGAGCACGGAGAGAGTAAGGTCATACGAAATTTGAGACGCTAAATATTGTCATAGTTTAAGCAGTGTGAAGATTGTTGGAAGAAATTATTTGTCATTCATTCAAGCCATAAACATTTGATGAATACTTGCAAAAAATAGAAAATAAAGAAATCTCTAGAGGCCGCGAGCCACAACTACTGGAACTCACGTGCCTAGAGCCCATGCTCCGCAACAAGAGAAGCCACCGCGTTGAGAAGCTGATGTACCACAACGAAGAGTCGTCCCCGATCACGCCAACTAGAGGAAGCCCACGTGCAACAACGAAGACCCAACGCAGACAAACATAAATAAATAAATTGATAAATGTATTTTAAAAAAAAAAAGAAAGTAAATGCACAACAAAATTTCTGCATTTCTGAGAAAGTTAAGCTTCCTTAAAACTGTGTTTCTTTTGGTCTGTTTGTTTTTGTTTTTTTTAAGTGTACTGTCAGGAATTCCCTGGCATTTCAGGGGTTAGGACTCTGCGCTTCCACTAGTAGAGGCCTGTTTTTGATCCCTGGTCAGAGAAGTAAGATCCTGCAAGCTGCGTGGCGTGGCCAGAAAAACAGCAAAGACAAAATAATCATACTTTAGCCGTTCAACACAGTCAGGGACCTTTAGTTCCTCCTCAAGGGCTATCGGGTAATATTCTGAGCCATGTCCTTGGAACTGCTTGGGGGAGACTGAAACCCCCAGCAGGTGGAAGAAGTTAACTGCATGCTGCCCACAAGCACGTAGACCCCAGACCAGTTGGAACCAGAAGGCTGATGATGTTGAGTCCCCGTGACCTCACCACCAACCAATCAGAAGCATGTCCGTGAGCTGATCACGCACCCTGTAACCCTCTCTTCAACATGTAGCCCCTTTCTCTTGTCCCTGTATAGTCCTCAAGCAAAACCTCAGGAGGGGAGAGTTGGTTCTTCGGGACATAAGCCCACCATCTCTCTTGGACTGCCGGCTTCCTCAATAAAGCTATCTTTCCTTGTACCCAACACTTGTCTCTCAGTATTGGAGTCCTGAATGATGCAAGATGTGCCTCATCTTCTGTAGTTTTCTCTACATGAAAAATAATTCAGGATTATTTTTCAGAGTTAAGAAATGTGGTTGGATAATCACAACACCATTAAGCAACACCTCGTTGGACAGCAAAGAGGCGAAGCCGACTGGTAATGACCACACACGTCATGACTGTGGGAAGACTTTCATCTTTATTGTATTTCCCAAAAGCTGCATTGCTCGGTGCTCTTTAATAATCTAAAATAACGTGCAAACATGTTGAGACAAGTTAAAAAATTACGACTGAATTCCCACAATTCAATAATGAGAACTAAAAAAATAAAATTTATGCTTACAAGATGTGGGAGGAAATACCCACCTAGCTGTAAGTAGAATGGGAATATTACGTAATATATAAAATGTATATTATGTAATAGATAAAAATAAAAATCTCTTGAAAATGTGAGTAAAATTGTATATATGTGTAAATATACAACAGCTGTAATACTCATCAGAAAAGTTTGTAGGAACAAGGTGTTTCAAAATGAAGACTATTTCAAAATAAATATTTAAAACTATTTAAAATAAATATATAAATATAAAAATACAATAATTTGATAGGTGACATTTTCAAAATAAGCCTGTGAAAGTTAAGTCATCAGTCACGACCCTATGGCTCTCATTATATATTTTAAACTTTTTCTCTCCTATTCTGAGCCCCTACACTCCACCTTCAAATGCTTCTAGACCGGGGCAAACAAGTGTATAAAAAATGGGACCTCCAATGGGACCTCAGGGGAGGTTTGAATGAAATGATCTGAAAATTGGGGTGGTGACTTCCAAAAGGATGGAATCTGAGAAAACCCTGTTTTCTTATCGTCCTGACACAGACTCCTAGAAGCATGCCCCGCTCCTAGGAGTATGATATGAAAACTCTTCTCAGCTCATTTTAGAAGGTGCTGGGTTCTTTGCGATTCTCTGCACAAGAGGCTTTCTCCCTTCCTTCCTCACAGCTGTCATCACTGTCTGGAGTGCCCTCGTGTTGAACATCCTCATCTCTCCTGGGCTCTGTGATCTGGAAGTAAGAGAAAGAGCGAGGATGTCAGATTGCAAAGTGGCAACTGTGCAGCTATAAAGGTTTTCACATGCTTAGTCAATTCTAAGCAGAACTGAGACTCCTTTATGATTGCAGTTTTATCTCAAATTCTCCATTCTGAACCCCAGTCCTGAGCCACTCACTGTTTTCAAGTGTGATTCTTGGACTCTGGTGACCCTGACTCCAAAAACTACTGAATACACCTAAGGTCAGGCCCAGTAATCTGCTTTATAGCGAAGACCCCAGGTGATTGTGCGCAGGGAGCTGGCATTTGGAGAAATGCTGCTTTAGTCTCAACTCACCTTGATCCTCTGGCACCACTTCAGTTCTGAACTTGGCACCACACTATAGACATGACTGACAAGTCAGCATCGTGGACCAGGAGACCTGACGCCGGATCCCTAACCCTGACGCTAACCCTGCATCCTAATGTCTATTTTATTATTAATTTTTCATTTATTTACTTATTTCCTTTATTTTATTTTTGGCTGCATTGGGTCTTCGTTGCTGCGCGTGGGCTCTCTCTAGTTGTGGTGAGCGAGGAGTACTCTCCGTTGCTTCTCATGATGTTGGCTTCTCTTGTTGCGGAGCATGGGCTCTAGGCGCACAGGCTGAGTAGTTGTGGCTTGCGGACTCTAGAATGCAGGCTCAGTAGTTGTGGCTCGTGGGCTTTAGAGCTCAGGTGCAGTCGTTGTGGCGCACGGGCTTAGTTGCTCCGCGGCATGTGGGGTGTTCCCGGACCAGGGCTCGAACCCGTGTGCCCTGCGTTGGCAGGAGGATTCTTAACCACTCTGCCACCAGGGAAGTCCCTGGATCCTAATGTTTAAATAATACTCAGTCCTAAACTTGGTTAGTGTTACGGGCTGAATGTTTGTGTCCCCCAGAATTCTTATGTTGAAATCTTAAAATCTTAACCGCTAAGGTGCTGGTATTAGGAGGTGGGGTCTTTGGGAGGTTATTAGGTCATGGGGTAGAGCCCTCATGAATGAGATGATTGGCCTTGTAGAAGAGACTGTGGTGGGTTGTTTATGAGCCACGCGGTCCGTAGTAGGTAGGGCAGGTCGAATGGACTAAGACAGCTAGTTTGCAAGATTTAAACCAAATGTTTGCTCAGTCCTCTGCGCACATCTAGAACTCTAATGTGTCAATTGGTATAAGCCATGCTGAAGATGGCATTCCTTAACCTTCACTCGTTGTGATAAACCCCCTTGACCGTCAACTTGAGGGGGAAAAGGTGAATTGTCCAAGAGGAATCATTGGTCCGGAAGTGGCGAGTCAGGGGAAATAAAGAGTCCCAGGTCATCTGGCCATAAGCAATTTGAAAGTAAATTTGGATGAAAATAAAGCCAGTCCTAATTCATCTTTTCTTATTGAACGTGTGGGCTGTTGTATGTAATATCCTGTGTGTAGACATTTACTTTGTTGTAGGTAAATGCTAGAACCCATATCCTTGAGGGATGTAAGGCCAAAAATGAATGAAAAAGAGAAACTGGAAACACAGTATATGGAAGAAAATCACCATCTCGTCAAAGCTGTCATTTGGACCCAGTTGCTTTGGGTGAAATGACTTCAGTGAGACCCATGCGTCTGGGACAAACTGGTTTCCCCGAGGTCTGGCGCCCACGGGCCCCACGGTGCTGGTGTCTGTGTGTGGCTGTCAGTCCGTGGCTGGGCGCTGAGTCGGCGTGTGGCTGTGTGCCCGGCTGGCCCCCTTCACAGCGTGAGAGGTGATGTGGGTCCAGCAGTGGGATCCCTCCGATTTCCTCAGTAGACAACACGTCATTCCGCCCTCACCTTTGCGCACGCACGCAGACCTACCTTTGCGCAGGCCGATGACTTGAGGCCTGCGTGCTCCTGGGGCCCCTGGGGCAAGAGGGTGCGATCTCTTCCCCACACCCAGAGCTCTGGATCAAAAGCCTGGATCTGGAAAGAAAAACAGCCCCTGGCAATGAGGATGCCGCTGCCTCCCGTTGCCCGGCCTCCGGTTCTTTCTCGTCCATCCCCAAGTCCCAAACCGAGTTCCCCGTGATCCCCCCCTCCTCTGCGGCCCTCCCCCTCCCCGAGACCGCCACAGCCCACCCACCTGCTCGCACTCTTCCCGAGTGACCCTCGTCTTCCAGCCCATGGAACGGATGAACTGGGAACGCAGTTTGTGGAACAAGGGACGCTGGGAGCGGTTCTTTCCATAGAGGAACGAAAAGATGGCCTGTTTGGGGGCCTGGTTGTCCTCTTCCATGTCTCTGGCCACATAGCTGGGGAAAGACATCAGGTCGCTGTCATCAGGACAGGAAGGGCCTCCGCTTGAGATCAGCTTCCCAGGAAAGAGGCAGGCTGAACATCCTCACACGACCCACCAAGCCCTGCCCAGCGTCACCGTCACCGTCACCGAGAGCTGCCCAGTCGTCAAGGAGGCACTGCCAGGCAGGACCTTCGGAAGGGTGCCTCTCACACCTTGAGGATGAGGACAAAATCCAAACCCCCTGTTCCCTTCAACTTGTTTTATGTGGACACACCTCTCTCCCTATGTTGTAGGTACATGGACAGTTCCTGAGGGCAGGAGCTGATCTGATCTGTTTCTGCATTCATCCCTCTCCTACCAAATGACACATTTAGGGCTTGGTTCATATTGATGCATGAATTCAACAGCCTTTTGTGAATCTCTGTTCCCATCACCTCATATTCCGTGGCATGTAGGGTGTACGTTATAAGGTTTCATTAGATGAATGAATGAATGAATGAATGAACATTTAATCTCAGAGCCAAATGCAATACTGATTACCTCGAAGTCTCACAATAACGAACATTTGCAAAATGAAAAGAATTGTGCTGAGCGTTTTGGGAATGCATTGACATTTTGACAAGACCTGCCTTCCACATTGTGTCCAGTCTGATGGGACTGGGGAAGGGGAAAGGGGGAGATCAGAAATGACTATAATGCAAAGCATCACATTATAATACGATTTTAACTCAAGTGGCTCCGGGTTGCAGAAGTTAGGGAGATGAGGCATTGTGAAGGTTTTGGTGTTTGAACCCACTTTAAGGATAGGGTCATTTTCTTCAGATCAATGTGTGGGAAAGATACCTGGACAGAAAGCCCAATAGAAACTTAGAGGGCAGGGTATTTGGAAGGAACGGTGGAACACAGGAATAAAGTGTCAGGACGGTGTGATGGAGATTGCAGAGAGAGTTGAATTCCAGCCCAGAACTCTGGCCTTGATTTGGCACGGCATTAGCCAATGAAGTTGTGTGCAGCGGTCAGACCTGTGTTTTGGGAGGATATTCAGGCAAATAGAGCCGACTGGCTTGGGAGACTTGGAAGAAACGTCAGTGGGGAGCATTTTACACCAGATCCGCGCTATGTGATAAGGGTCCCCCGATTGTGGCATTTGTCGTGGGAACGCAGAAACGGAAGATAATCACACTTGGTGCTGATGTGGGAAGACCCGAGACTGGAAAATCAGAACCGGAAACGTCTCAAGTCTGTTTACTCAGGGGCAGGATGGTGTCAGTTCTTTCTTCCTCTCCTCTTAGGAAGGTTTTGTGTTTTGCTTTGTTTCGTTCAGTGTTTTAATTGACATTAGGGTAGTTTGTTTTGACAACGAATGGTATAAAAAACATAACTTTGTGTGAAAAAGAAACCACTGTACCGTAATCCTGTCATTTTCACACCAGAGTAAACAGTACAAAGGGGTTTAAAAAATAGATGAAAGGTCAGAGCCCCCTGTCTCTCTCTCCGCCCTCCCAGGGTGTTGAATATTGATGGCGGGGATGGAGCAAGGCACTCACAGAGCTATGAAGAAATGGATTCTCTGGAATTGCCAGGAGAAGAGCCCGGCCCGGCTAAAATAAGCTATCACCATCGACAGGAGATACTGATGGAAAGAGGGAAAAGAACGTAGGAGAGAGGTCACCTCCTGGAAGAGGAGAAAGAGTGGGAGGGAGAAGGGAGCAGGGGACGAGGAATGGGTGGTGCCACTTGGAGAGGAGACCCCCGTGGTGGGTGAGCCTGATTGTTTGGGGAAGGGGAGAGACCAGAAGGTCAGAGTTGGCGACGCTCCAAGGATGGGAGGCTGTGGGTTTGAGGGCGTGGACTTAGGGCCACTGGCACTGGATTGTGTTTGCTGAACCGGAGCCAAGGCGAGTCCCCAGGAGCTGAGAGGAGAGGGGACTTCGGCAGCAGCCACCAAAGGGGCACACGTGGGGCTCAGATCCCAGAGGGGACCTCGAGGCCCCTGGAGGGAAGTGTTGACAAGGCATCAGGTTGGGAGGGGAGTGGAAACGTGGGTGTAGGAAGCACCCCGTGCGCCCACCCAGGACAGGCGCTGGAGCTGGAATCCATCTCAGCGGGTGGTTTACCTTGTCAGATACTTCCAGCCTTTTGTCCCAGGCAAGGAATTTCTTAACGACGGGATCCTCTGTGAAAAGAGGGCAGATGTTGCCAGTGGGAACAGGGCTGTCGTGGAAGCATTGCAGAGCCAAGAGGGAGAACCGCGCCCCGCCCCCCCCCGGGGAAATGCCAAGTTGTGGCCCAGGGTGAAGCTGACGGGAAGAGGGGATTGAAGACCATTCACTGTGGGAGGAAAGGGGGTGACTCCCCTTCTAGGGGGGCCGAGTGACAGGGAGTGATGCCCCTTCATCGTTACCGAGCATCCTGTTGAAGACCTCGTGGTGCTCAGGCAGCACTGAAGACACCCGCTGTCGCTTCAGCTTCATCTTGAGCCCAATCAGCCACTCCACGACCCAGGTGTCCTGGGCCTCAGCGGCCGGGTCGCCATCCACCTCCGCTCTGAACGCCACTGACCTCTTCCTCTTACCGCCGGGGCGCTGAGGCGGGGAGGTGCAACCGGCCCAGGGGGCTGACGAAGGAGAAGAGACTACAGTATGACGCCCTCATCTTGGGAATTCAGCCACTGGTGACCACCCAACCCCACCCTGACTCTGCCTCCCCCCTGAAGCACCCCCGTGCTTTCCAGTCTCACAGACCGCTGACCTTGCCCCAAGTCATCTTTCCATCTTTCTCTGTCCATATCTACCGATCCCTCCCCTGACTCCTTTTGTCATCTTTCCAGCTTCCTGTCCTCGAAACTCTTTCTCATGGTAGATAATTTCTCCCACCAGGGGAAAAAAGAAAAAAAGAACCCTCCCCTTGTTTCCTCTCTTCCCTTCTCTCATCCTTGGATCTCGTCTCCTAACCCTCTTTCTTGCTCCCCAGGTGTTCCGTGTCCCCAGCTCCTGTGCTCTCCTCCCTCAATCCCTGGCTTTCCAAATGTCTCCTTTCTTTCATAGGCACCTTTTGCAGGGGCTCTTTCCCGACCTCTGTACCCATTCCTCCTTACCGGTCAAGCCTCTGCAATTCCTTCTCGTGCCAGCTCCCTCACCTGACGGTCCTGGGATTTCTTCATAGACAGTCACCTCCAGGGGGTACCCTGTGGAGCTGGGCTGGCAGGTCTCGTCCTCAGCCTGGGAACTCGGTGGACGATTGTCCATGATGTCTCCCAAACTCCTCCCTTCCTCAAAGCCTAGACTCTGCTTTGTCCCAACTCTTGTTCTGGACTTGGGCTAAACACGAGTGGTCGTCCCTTCTCCAAGCTGCGGGGCAACTGGCAGTGGAGAGAAGCTCTGGCGAGATGCTATTGTCTACTACTGTTGCCGAGCACCACGGAGTCTGGTCCTTCCAATCAGGAAGGTCGGAAGCCTCTGATGTCATCATCCGTCATTCCAACCTGGCAAGCAGTTTGAAGGAAATCACAAGTAACTGTCAAACCTATGTGTGCACTTGTCCCAGAGATCAGGGGTAAATGGTATCTCCTGCTACTGACCCAACCTCTGCCCGTCCTCCAAAACCCCCCTCAAGGTGTCCAGACCCCGCTTTACCGCTTCCCAGCAGGTGCGCTGTCCTCTCCCTGCTGGACTCTCTCCCTCCCTCCCATTCCTTTTCCACAGGCTGGTGGGAGAGTGGGGAGAGGGACAAGGAGACTTAGGGGAAGCAGCAACGGTTCAGCCTTATAAGAGTGAGATAAGTATGTAAAAAGATATCCCAGGTACATTGACTCACTGGATTAAAAAGTTACGTTAAAACATGGAATTCTGCAAAGCTCTTCTGCTCAGTGTTTACTGGCAGTGTGTTCAGAATTCTGTAGTGGGGGAGCACACGTCCGCTACCCTCAGGCACCTGTGAGACCAAGAGGCATTTTGAGAAGCTAAAATCATACAGAACTACACGTGCTCACGCACCCTTCAACGGGTGTCTACAGACACACACACACACACACACACACACACACACACACACACACACACACAAAAAGGGCACCTTTGGATTTCACAAAGTCCATGGATTGTCCAAAGCCTGCCCCTCGATTCCAATTAAGAAGTTCTCGTCTACTTATCAGAATTTTGAGAATGTAGTATCACTGTTGTCCCAGAGATTTCACTACCTGAATAAAAATGTCACATGTAGAAAAGCCTAAATGGGAAAATCTCCAGTTCAAGACAGGTTATTTTTCTCTGAGGGGAGGAAGTACACGGTAGCCGAGATGCAGAGAAGAAAATAGCCAACTCGGGATCATGCAGTGTCACTGGAAGCTTCTTCTGAACTTCCCAACTCATGCTTCCACTCCTCGCCTGGGGGTCTGCGTCTTGCTCTTCCTTCCTCCCTCCCTGCCTCCCTCCCTCCCTCCTACCTTCGCTCTCTTTTTATTGTGAGAAAATTTGCATCACATGAAATTTGCCCATTTTAAGGGTACAGTTGAGTGACATGAAGAATTCACATTGTTGGGTTTCCCTGGTGGCACAGTGGTCAAGAATCCGCCTGCCGATGCAGAGGACACGGGTTCGAGCCCTGGTCCGGGAAGATCCCACATGCCGCGGAGCACCGTAGCCCGTGTGCCACCAGTACTGAGCCCGCAAGCCATAACTCCTCAGCCCGTGAGCCACAACTACTGAGCCCGTGCGCCTAGAGCCCGTGTTCCGCCGTAAAGAGAAGCCACCGCAATGAGAAGCCCGTGCACCGCAGCGAAGAGTAGCCTCCGCTCGCTGCAACTAGAGAAAGCCTGCACACAGCAAAGAAGACCCAACGCAGCCAAAAATAAGTAAAACAAAAATCTTAAGGAAAAAAATAAAGAATTCTCATTGTTGTGCAACCATCCCGACTGTCCGTCTCCAGAATGTTTTCATGCTGTCAAACTGAAACTCTGTCCCCATTAAACACTGACTCCCCATCCCCCCCCAGCCCCTGACACCCATCCTTCCACTTTCTGTCTCCATGAATTTGACCCCTCTGGGGATGTCACCGAAGTGGATTCATGTAACATTTGTCCATTTGTATCTGGCCTATCCACTTAGCATAATGTCTTCAAGTGTCATCCGTGTGGTAGCCTGTGTCAAAATTTCCTTCCTAGACCCCAAAGCCAGTGTGGACAGTACACAGTGAGCGAGAAGGAAATAAAACCCTGGGTCTGAAGAAGTTCAGATGTATGCCAAGTGCAGTGGGAAAGCAGTGAATGAGAGGTGTCGTGATCCAGTTTGCACTGAAAGGGAAACAATTGATGTTGGCTGCTGTAGAAATGGATGCGGTGGGGATTCAGCAAGAGTGGAAGTCGGGAGACCCAGATATGGTTAGGAATTTGGCATGGTAGTGCAGGAAGACGATGTCTGAGAAGATGGAGAGAAGCCAACAGGTTTCATATATTTGGAGGGAGACTCAGCAGGGCTCATCGGGGGATCAGATTGGGGGGAGGTAGCGGGGCGGTATTTCTGTTTACTCTGTGTGCACGTGTGTGCTTATGCCTCTACTGCTGAGACTTAACTGTTTCTACAAAGAAACACTAACCTTTCCTCTTACAAGTGGAATTATTAAATTTTCACTGTTTATACAAAGAAATGTCAAACAATCATTGAAAAATACCTACATGCTCTTTCTATCAATTAGAAACTTTCCTTCCTGTTTGTGGATGAATAATATCTGTTGTATGAATATACACACTACATTTTCTGTATCCATTCATCTGTCAATGAACGCTTGGATGGTTCTACATTTTGGCTCTGAATCTTGCTTTTGAATTATTGTTTGGACTTTGATGAGAAGTATCTCTGTTGTTCAGGATGTGCCCAGAGTTTTAGTTTGTCTTTGGATCACTTACATATTTCTAATTAGCCCAGGCAGTGCATACGTAGAGTCAGATCAGTTCATCCAAGGTGCAGGGACTGAGTGTCTCTTTGGTTTGCATTCGTGGACTTTCTGAGATGTTCTAGGTCTCAGAGGCCATGCAAAGAGCGTCTGAGGTCCTCCAGAGCTGCCACAGCCCGACTCTCCTCAGGGTCCGCACTGCTGGGAAAAGCACTGCTGCTTGAGGACCTGTGTCCCTCTGCTGTAGACGTTCCATCGTTAGGAGGCAAATGAGTTCAGATTTGCATTCATCGTGCTTTCAGCCATCACCGCTGACTGGGTCCTTGTATAACAGAACAGAAGTTCACTCTCCCTGTTGGTTAACAGGCTTTCAAATCTTAGAAGGTTGGTATTCTGTCCCCGTGAAAATTTCTCTTGTATACTGTGAAATACCCTGATTGCTTTATCTAGTCTTCAGATCTGGATTTGCATAATCCCACCCCACCTCACCTTGTCCAAATGTGCTACAGTCGGGTGGGACCCGTCTTAAGATGTGTTGGTATGTTGTCCAAAAACGGCGTAAACAGCCCAGATCGAATCTGATGTTGTAAGTGAGCAGGACCTTGTGGGGCCTTCCTGGGACGGATTCTCCCCATGTCTTCTGCCTGCTTCTTGTCTTTAGAAAATTTTAGCCTCCTAGCCTTCCCTGAATTCGAAAGGGACAATTTAAGCAGAGAAGGGAGAAAGTGCAAAAAGAGAGGAAAAGAGTCCAAAACGACCAAATAATACTAGTGTAGACGTTAAACAAAGTCAAGGACCTTTCCTTCTTCCTCAAGGACTGTAGATACTGTTCTGAGCCTCGTCCTTGGAGCTGTTTTGCAGACTGAAGCCCCCAGCAGGTGGAAGAAGTGAACTGCATGCTGCCCGCAAGCACGTAGACCCCAGAGCAGCTGGAACCAGAAGGTTGATGATGTTGACCTCAAATTATGTCACCACCAACCAATCGGAAGAATGTCCACAAGCTGACCACACACCCCTCAACCTCCCCTCCCTCACCCCGCTCTTTTGTAATTCACTTTAAACATTTTTTAAATTTTATTTTGGGACTATAGTTGACTTACAATGTTGTGTTAGTTTCCGGTGTACAGCAAAGTGATTCAGTTATATGTACACAGATATCTTTTCTTTTTCAGATTGTTTTCCCATTTAGGTTATTACAAAATTTTGTGGTTTTTTTCGTCACGCTGTGTGGCTTGTAGGATCTCAGTTCCCTGACCAGGTATTGAACCCGGGCCACGACCGTGAAAGGCCAGAATCGTACCTCTGCGCCAGCAGGGGACTCCCTGGGTTAATAGAGAATACTGAGTAGAGGTCCCTGTGCTATACAGGAGTTCCTCGTTGATTGCCTATTTTATATATAGTTGTGTGTGTACATTAGTCCCAACCTCCTGATCTATTCCTCTCCCCCACCTTTCCCCTTTGGTAACCGTAAGTTTGTTTTCTATGTCTGTGAGTCTGTTTCTGTTTTGTAAAGAAGTTCATTGGTATCATTGTTTTAGATTCCACATAGAAGTGATATCATATGGTATTTGTCTTTCTCTGTCTGACTTCCTTCCCTTAGTATGATAATCTCTAGGTCCATCCATGTTGCTGCAAATGGCATTATCTCATTCTTTTTTATGGCTGAGTAGTATTCCATCGCATGTATGTACCACGTCTTCCTTATCCATTCCTCTGTCGATGGACGTTTAAGTTGCTCCCATGTCTTAGCTATTGTAAATAGTACTGCTATACATATTGGGGTGCATGTGTCTTCTTGAATTATGGTTTTCTCTGGGTATGTGCCCAGGAGTGTGATTGCTGGGTCGTACGGTGGCTCTAGCTTTAGTGTTTTGAGGAACCTCCACACTGTTCTCCATAGTGGCAGCACCAGTGTACATTCCCACCAACAGCCTCACCCCATCTGTAAACACCTTTCCCTGAAAGCCATTGGGGAGTGGGGGCCTTCTGAGCCCTAGATACCTGGACTCCTTGCTTGTTGCCCTGCCATAAACGCGGCACTTTCCTTCACCGTGACCTGGTGTCAGTAGATTGGCTTTAGTGCGTGCGGGCGAGTGGACCCAAGTTTGGTTCAGTAACAGCGTGTTTGCAGACAAGCAAAACTATCACCTCTCCTCCTCTCTTTTCCTCCTGTGGATGCAGTTTAATATAACAACGGCTGTAGCTCTAGTGCAGAAATATCAGTAGAGTGAAGCACAAGTGCTTTGTCAACACAGTCCTTTCGGCATGAGAGTCACGTGGAGAAAACATTACAACACAGATGCCTGGACCCAGCCTCACAGATCTATTTCCACAGCACTGAGCTGGGGCCTAACTTTAACTTTCTCAACTGACATGCTTCAGATTTGGAAATCACTGGGTGGGACGTGCCACCCAGGCTGGTGCAGTAGGGGGGCTTCAAGGTGTCGTTGAATGAAATAAGAAGGAGGGAGGTGAACCGTGACCTGGATTTCACCCAGGCATCCTGTGGCAGGGCTGTGGCCAGGCCATGGGCCCACAGCTGAGCGGACGTCGGTGTCAGCCTCCAATCCTCCTGCCAGCGCGTCCGTGACAACCGCTCCAGCAGCCCGGTGCTGCCGTGGATAAGCAGCCCTGGGATCGGAGTTCAGCCCAGGCACCTACCTGGTACATGCATAGTGCATGTGCTGGTGCGGAAACCGCCCTCTCCACCGGGAAGCCTGGAGCACATCCTCCCGTACGGCCCTCAGAGGGGACCAAGCCTGCTGACACCTTGATCTCAGACTTCCAACCTGCGTAAATGTCAGACAGTGCATTTGTGTTGCTTAAGCCCGCCAGTTTGTCGTACTGGGTGACGCAGCCCAAGCAAACCGCTACGACCTGTATTTTGAAAAAGAAGGAATTCACATGTGACGGTCGCTTTCCTGCTTCCCCTGCCTTTATTTTTTTATTTTTAAAAAAATATTTATTTCTCTTAGGCTGCGTCGTGTCTTAGTTGCGGCAAACGGGCTTAATTGCCCCGTGGCGTGTGGGATCTTAGCTCCCGGACCAGGGTTGCCGGGCCTCGAACCCGCGTCCCCTGCATTAGAAGGCGGATTCGTTACCACTGGAACACCAGGGAAGTCCCTCCCCTGCCTTCAAATTAAGACGTGTCGCTGAACTTCAAAGAAGAACCTGTCCTTTTCTGTTAGATTAGAAACCTGAGCTTTCTTCTTAAACGTTCCGTTTCCCGGTTGTGGTAGATGTGTTAGTGTTGAAAAAAATGGCTGAGAGACTTTAAGAGGAAATGGATTTTACAAATCCTGAAGATGGGTGCCAGTTATCGTGATAAAACTGCTATGTTAAGAGAGCAAAAATAAACAGGAGACAACACAGATAAGTACTTAGGAAATGCAGGATGGGAAAGGCTGCTTCAAGTACAGTGTCAAAACACATGAAAAGTATGAAGTGGAAGTGAAAGATTTGAACACAACATACTTTTTTAAGTGTGTGTAAGAGAATGTGAGAGTAAAAAGTTAAAAAGATAAAGAACAGGGATTGACAGATACACAGTTGTATATGTAAAATAGATAAACAGTGATGACCTAGTGTGTAGCACAGGGAAGTATGTTCAATACCTTGTAATAACCCATAATGGAAAAGAGGCTGAAAAAGAATACATATATTCTTACATAAATACATGTAACCGAATCACTTTGCTGTACACCTGAAACCTTGCAAACCAACTATACTTCAGTAAAAATAGAGAACTGACAAAATAGGGGAAATATCTGTAGTTAATAGAGATGCAGATACACAAGCAGAAAGCTTTGTTTTGTAAATATCCATATATATGAAGAGATCCTAAGGAAACCAAACTAAAAGGTGGCCGTTGCTGCTTCTGGTCAAGGTGCAGTCGCAGGGTCCAGGTTTACCCTCCTAGCTTAAAACAGCTTTAAAAAGGGGGAAATGTATGAAATGACGGTTTTCCGCCTTTTGGAGAGAGGGGTGAGTCGTGAGGGACATCAGCTCACTGCTGGACATCCTATTCATTGGGATGACTCCGTACTTATTCCCTTTTTTAGAGCATTTCCTCAAGACAACTGGTAATAGAAATACTTCCAGAGAGTGTCCAGGGCAAAGTACAGGGCAGGGGGCTGGGGAGCCCAGCATGTCCCTGGGCTGAAGGGATAGAGTGAGGTGTTGAGGTGGGCACAGCAGCTGGGGTTCACAGGCCACCCCAGTGTTCTGCTGAGACCCGGTCGGTGCACGTGGGTGAGCTGAGAACTGGAGGCCTGGTGGCGGGCTGATGGGCGCGCTGCCCACCCACGGTGCTTCCAAGCAAGGTACTCCGTGTAGCTGACGTCTTTACGTGCTGAAAATGGAAAAGGCGAGAAATGCGCCCTGGAGGTTTGCCAGGCTCAGGCTCAGAGCAGGCGTGGTCGCTGTCATTCACACACAGGCAGCATTTCATCGGTGCGATTTCAGGCAGAGGCCACAGTCAACAGCAGCAAGAACTGGAAAAGACCATTCCTGGCTCTAAGCAGCCACTTCCAAGAGCAATTTTGGAGAAGCACGCATTTTGTGCAGGATTAATGTAATGTGGCAGCTCAGCTGGGGAAATCAGCAATGGGTTATGTGCTTATTCATTTGGACCAATCATCACTTCTTATTTCCGTTTTTAGAGGATTTCCTCAAGACGCTTGTAATAGAAATAGTTCCTCTGTCCCTTTCGTAAGTATCTAAATCTTTTTAAAAGCTAAATCAGTCTCTTGCCAGCATTACAACCCAGGAATGTCTTTGTTAAGAACCTGAGAGCTATCTTCTTTATCTCTGTCACCGGGGGAGTTTAGGCTAGGTGTTAGTCACTTTGCTCTGAGCTGTAAGTACCTGCTTATCCTAGAGATAGGAGCAGTTGTCTTTCTCCTTTGGATAAAGGGTATTAACTAGCATGGACAGCCACCGAGATTACCAGGTGAATTTAGGATATACTCTGAAAGAATGTATGCCATTTTTATGGTGGTGTCAAGTCTTTTCACATGAGACAAGTTCCCGTTTATCTTGAGAACATGTATGCAACAGATTTCATCTGCTGAGCTATAAAAAAAAAAAAAAGTGAGGTTGATTTCATTTGCACAAACATTAGTGGTCCGCCTGTGGTGCACAACAGTCTGGTTTAATGGTTATTCAACAGTAAAACCGTTTTCTTTACGTCTGCATTTGTGGAGAGGATTTTCTCGGTTGGCGGGAGATTTTTCTTTTATTTTGTTTGTTAATTACTTACTTAATTAATGGGACTGCACTGCGCAGCATGCGGGATCTTAGTTCCCCAACCAGGAATCAAACGCGTACCCCCTGCAGTGGAACCTAGGAGTCTTAACCACTGTATCGCCAGGGAAGTCCCTGGAGATTTTATTTTTAACTTTTCCCCTAGCAGCTTTTAAGGAACAGTTGGCCAAAAACACAGTTATAGTATTTCACCCCCCAAATAGTGATAAATCATTACCCTTATGATTCCATTTTTGAAAAATGATATTTTTACCTCACATAAACGGTATCCTCTTTAAGAGGTAAGATCCCTGGTATCTGATCTTCGTACAGTTTTTATCGTGTTGGCTGTGTAAACAGCTACAATTTCTATTTTCTTTTCTTTCCGTGGGTAATATTAGTTTGTATCATGGCTGGGTATTTATTGTATCCTAGGATTTGAAGGAAAGTTGTAGCTTTTCAGTTAAGCGAACATGATACACTCCTTCCCCTCTCCTGGCGGTGGGGGAATGTCAGATGTAACCCGAAATGTCTCAGGGCAGGGAAAGGACCAGGGACCCTGGAGGCCATCACACAGCCCCCGCTTGAGGCCACAGCTTTCCTTGATCCCTAACAGGAGTGAAGACAAATGGGCAATTGAGTCCCTGGTCCAGACGGCCCACAGTCGCAGCCCAGCAGCTCTTCACGGCCAGATGACTTGAAGACATTTAAGTCGCTCACTAACTGGACGGCGCGGAGACTTCTGGGAAATAGAGTCCTGGCACTTGTTCCGCTCTCCGGTTGGGCTTTGGCAGGCGGACTTCCGGCGTCCTGCTGCGCAGGTGCGCCTCACGGTTTGTGCGTGTTGGCGCAACGCATCGTCGCCTTGCTGCCGTCGCTTCCTGTGTGTGCCTTGGTGTCTGCTGGTCGTGGTTCCCTCGACTTGGCCTGTTGTGGGCGAGCATTTCGGGGCCTGCGGGGCTGGGCGCCGTCCGGCCCGGCCGGCAGCTAGCGCGAGCGAGTTGTTCGGGCGAGGGTTCGCGCAGGCCGGGCGGAGGCTGGAAGTGGGACCCCAGAGGTCGAGCTGCGGAGCCCGCGGCCTGGGCTGGAGTGGCCGAGCGGCCGGCGGCGGTGCAGTGCCCGACCGTCTGCAGCGCGCGGCATAGCGAGTTTCCGGGAGAGACGTGGGCCTGAAGGGAGTTTGTGCCGTAGGCCCAGAGCCGGCTCCTCGGTCCCAGTGGCTTCGGGAGGCGCAGCGGAGGGACCCGAGAGAGGAGCGCGCCGGAGGAGCAGCCCCCGGACCGGAGCCTCGGGAGCCCGGGGCCTGTCAGCTAGTCTCGACGGGGTAGGTGTTGCGTCTGCGTGCCTGCAGGCGGTTGTGGACCCTGCGGCCCTTGGAGAGCGGGGCTTCGGGTAGCCCGCCCCGGGCCCCGCCGGAGAGCGACCGGGAGGGTTTGAGCGCTTCCCCGAGGTGGATGGGCCGGGCTGGAGGGCAGGGCCGGCTGCTCCGGATGGGGCTCCCCTGGGACTCGTGAGCTCCGGGGGTCCTGGGGGAGCAGGGGCGGGACGTGCCGCGTCCATTCCTCGGTCCAACCGCGATCCTCCTCGTCTTCCTCCTCCTGTCGCCGTCTGGGCATCTCGCACGTGTCTCTCAAAGCGCGTTAGCCCATTGGTTGTCTGAGCTAAGTGTCCGCTGCCGCCCTGGGTTGTGCCCTGTGGAATCGCACAGTGTAGTTAGTGCTGGATGAGTCTGCAAGGCTTCTGTCCTGCTGCCTCGCTTGAGGAAGGAAGAGATTGTGCCTGAGAAGGGAGATGACTTGTCCTAGATCGTCACCGGGTGTGCACGTGGGGTCGCTAACAGGACTCCAAACTCGTAGGGCAGGTGTTCTGTCCACTTAAAGTCAGTTGTAATGAAAGAGTTTTTTGAGCGTCGCACTGAAGTTTGTAAAGTTTGTACAAATAATTGAAAGACTGAAACGCACCTGTGTCCTTTTATTCCGGGTATGCTGTGGATTTCCTGATCTAAGTTGTTTAACAGACTTAGAAGAGATAAACTATAAGCGTTTTTTAATTTCATATTTATTGACGGAGGTTTATTTTAGTAGGACTTAATGTACACTCGCTACTGAAAAAAAAGTATCCCCTCAGGTACCCCAGCCACGTGGGAGTTACAGACCTGAGGGTGGTTGTTCCCTCCTCATTCTAACAGGCCCTTCTGAAGAGGAAATGGCGGGTCTCCCACAGGTGTCTCTTGTGGAGCGCGGGGCGGGTGCTCGTGCAACCCCGAGCCGCTTCAGTCGTAGCTTCACTACCTGCGTTTTCCTTCTGCAGGTCCGCCTCCACTGTCACAGTCCTGCACGTTGTTCCAAGAGCAGCGGAAAATGAATCAGCCCCTGGTGAGTTTTGCTGTTTACTTATTTACCTGCTGCTGTTCTTTTGTGATAACACCTTGGGAGGCGAATGGTTCAAAATGTGAAATGGGAAAGCAGGAGTAGGGAAAAGATGTGGTTCGACAAAGCGTAGAGGAGCAGGTCAGTACCAAGTGTTTCTGGCAAGTTCCACGTGTAGATCCCACGATCCTCTTATAGACACAGTACAAGCCTCGTGTTCTTGACATCTGTGGCAAAACGCCATCCCTTGCTTGACTTACATTGTCCTGCCGAAGCACTTTTGTTCTCGGGCGTTAAAGGTTTCCTTGAGGATCCCGCTGTAGGTCGCTAGCCTTCCTGAGCCACAGCCCCTAACGTGTTGACATCGGTGCCTTCCTGTCCTTCCCGTAAGCCGAGATCATGCCTTCCAGGGAGCACTCAGGGCATAGAACTTTTCTGTTCATTGGAACACCGTTGTCATATAGGTACATTGTTTTCAGTGCTCAGTCCACGGACGCAATGAGGAGGATCTGGAAGCACAGCCTTGTCACCCTTCCAGTAAATTTCCCTCTTTGTCACTTACAATCTAACAGGGTCGCGTTACACACCATGTAGTGACGTCTGTGACAAAGATTCCGTGTTTCCCACCTGTATTGTATCGTTCCGCCTGCGGTCTTGGTTCTGCCCCTCCCCGGAACCTGATCCGGTTGAGGTGACCTGGCATCCAGCATACAAACCAGTGGCGATTTGCCAGTCGTCACCTCAGACCACTGTCGCCTTCCCATCTGCAGAGTCTGCTGTGTTGGTTTCTATGAGAGATCTCTCCTTGCTCTCTTCCTGACTGATTCTTTCTTCCCCTCTCTTTGTGTGTTGTCTTTTCACTCTTGGTTCATGATTCTTCAACCTGTCTGACTTCGCCTTGTGGTGCTTTTCACTTCCAGCTCTGTTAGTTCTCCCAGCTGGACCAGATAGATGTCTCTGTCCAGCCACTTGCCAGCATCTCTGTGGAGTTTGTCCAAAGGGCACCTCAAATTGCTAGATCCAGTAGATCCAAGAATGACTATTTACAGCTCCCCCGCCCCTTGCCTTCTCCTTTTGTCCCTGGCGGCTCATCGTTGCATCGTCTAGCCTGTCACCCTACCCAGAAAAATGGGTTCATTCTAAAGTGCTTCTGCAGCCTCTGTTACCACGTTGTAGTATTAGGCTTGTTAATGTCGTAGTGTAAATGGTTTTTATTCGTTCCCCTTCATCCCGTACTTGCTACCATTAAAACAGCTGATCTTTTCATTTCTGTAGTTACGGAAACTTTTTTTCTGTGCTGCTCTTTCCTCCGGCTGCTCAAGTGTATTGTGCACGCTGAGTATTTCTCCTAAAATATTAAGCACAGCGTTTTGTGTGCATGTGGGAACCACTTTAGAGGTTCCCTGGGTGACTGGACAAACGAGGTTGCCGTTCTATGGAGCCATTGACCATCGAGCTGAGCACTGGGGGGAGGTCGTATCTCGCTGATGATGCGTTTGGATGGATCTGTGGGGTAAAATCCTGATCGGAGACGCTTAGGAGAGAGGAGTGGGAGAACTGGGTTTGTTCTGTTTCTAACTTTTTCAGGACATTTTGCTGTGACGGGGAAAAGAGAAATTGGATAGTAGCTGGAGTAGGAGCTGAGGTCCGGGGAGGATGTTGTGTTGTGTTGTGTTGTGTTTTGACGGGAGAAATAAGAGTCGGAATGATCCAGTAGATGCGTGTGGGGGAGGGGAGAGCTTCTGCCCGGGGTGCTGGAGTGGGGAGGGGATGGTAGAGCTGGGTTGCAGGTGGGGAATCCCTCCAATGGCTTCTCTGTTCTCAGGGAAGCAGCTCCTCAGCTGAGGGTGAGGGTGAAGTTGGGGGTTTGAGGAGAGAGCAGAGCTCTGGGGCCCAGCTCCATGGTGACCGTCAGCACACACAGTTCAGCCAGCTGGGAAGACTGTACTTGCCTTGTCTGCCTGAAGAGCCATCTCCTCTCTTACATGTGGGAGGAATTACTCTTTGGGGAGCCTATGTAATTACACGGGTGCTTCTCAGCTCAAAGCGAATTGAGTGCCAGTTCTGGCCACGGAGACTTTCTGCTCTGCTGGTGGAAGGGTCCCCAGACGACGTGTCCTGCTTCCCTGGCTCTTGGCCTCGGGGACCCTTCACGCCATCTAGTGTCGTGTCTTTTATCTTAGACATAAACTTCAGATGTCTTCAGGTTCTGCATGTGATCTTGAGCAATTCTCTGCTTCCAGGAGCTTCTGTTCTCCTCGGGAAAGGCACTTCACAGACGTAATTACGGGAGAGGACGGGAATCCTGCCCGTCGATACGTCGGGAACTCCAGAGTGCTGACACAACAGAGCCTGCTTTTATTTACTTATCTATGTGTTTTAATTTTTGTTTCTTTACTTATTAATTTATTCACTTCTGGCTGCATTGGGTCTCTGTTGCTGCGCGCAGGCGTTCGTCTGTAGTTGTGGTGAGCGGGGGCTACTCTTTGTGGCGGTGCGCGGGCTTCTCATTGCGGTGGCTTCTCTTATTGCAGACCGTGGCTTCTAGGCATGCGGGCTTCAGTAGTTGTGGGCCGTGGGCTCAGTACTTGTAGCGTGCGGGCTGTAGAGCGCAGACTGAGTAGTTGTGACTCACGGGCTTAGTTGCTCCGCAGCATGTGGGATCTTCCCGGACCAGGGTTCGAACCCGTGTGCCCACCATTGGCAGGCGGATTCTTACCCACTGCGCCACCAGGGAAGCCCGAGAGCCTGGTTATGGTGTCTGGGAACACCTTTCTTTTTCCCTGAGGAGCGAGAGAACCTTTTTGGTTGTGGAGCAGCGTCCTAGGACTGCGGCCCCTGGGCCCCCGCTGTTGTGTGTCATCTGGGCCCCAGCCATGCATGGGAGATCTCTGACACAGGGACGCAGCTGTTAAAGCCCTCTTGGGGTTTTGTCATGTACGATCCTCTGAGGAATACTCCTTTTGTCTAATGGAATTCCAGTGCTTAAGCTTTCTAGCCACTCATGAAAAGAATCTCAGAAAGGAAAGGAGACCCGTCCTCTCTGCCACCAAGCAGGGGAGTGAGCCGACACTGTTAACGTAACGCTGAGAAAGTGGCTTGTGGGAAATGTGTAACCAGTTCTGATTTGTGGGATTACAAGGCTGTCTGTGTGGAATCTTACTGTACCAAGTGGTTTTTTAAGACACATACGTCGTGGGTTGTTCCCTTGTGTTTTGAAACTGACCTAAAACCCCTCAGTATTTGCAGTTCTGATTGCTTTCTTAATTTGTTATCCAGGTTTCCTGACATCCATTTTTTTAAGTTTAAAGTGCAGTTTTCTCATCTTCCCTTTACATAAAAGTGAACGTGGGCAAGCCACTTAACCCATCACCAAATAGAAAATCATCTGGAACATTCACATGAATGCTGTTTTCAAGCAGCAACAGTGCATATATTTTTATGCCCATTACCAGTGAAAACTATAATGTTTTCTTATTGTGCTGTTTTTTTCTCATCCGGCAAAATTACAAGCAATTAGAAAAGCCCCACAGATCACACATTTTGTGAAATTACAAATGCAGAACCGGAAAGGAGAATAAGGTGTGCGTGATTCTACTTACGCTTTAACATGAGAGTAGTTCATCGTCTGATCCCTCACTCTCTTGCATTTGGTAATAACTTTCAGTGTGTGAACGTGTGGGCCCCCAGTCTTCATCCGGGCAGCCACAGGTGTGACCAGTGACGCCTGAATGGAATATGGGCAGAGCTTCTGGAAGACTTGCTGTCGATTTCTGAGACAGGCTTCTCGAGGCTGGGCCGAGGCAGTTCTGCACAGACGCTCGTCTGCCTTGGGCGGCAACCAGCTCTTCCCCCCGCCCCGCTCACCCCCCAACCCCCCACCCCCCGGTGTCCTGTCAGCAGGTGGGCACCCTCAGCCTTCCCAGGCCAGCAAAGCCTGGGTCCCGGACGTCTCTGCATCTGGAGCTGGGGGTCAGGTGACCTGGCATCTCAGGGGACCTTGCTAACAGGACCCATCCTGCCTCTTCGATTGTTACACGTAAAGAACTTTGATTTCCAGTCAATGTCAGGAGTTTGTTGCCATCTTAAACGGCCTCTGTGCTTGACGTGGTCTTTTCCTTAACCTCCTCCACACCATTCCTTAGTTACCCTGCGGCACGTGGGATCTTAGTGTCCTGACCAGGGATTGAACCCAGGTCCCCTGTATTGTAAGGGGGATTCTTTACCACTGGCCCACCGGGGAAGTCCCTACCCTTATGTTTTAACAGTTTGGGAGGTCTTCACAGAGATCCTGGATGGATTCACCTAACAGCACCAGGTAAACTTCGTGTCAAGAGTAGTGCACATCATTCCTCAAAAATTTTAAAGTAGAACTATAAAAGGATCCAGAAATTCCACTTCTGTGTATTTTTTTGGAAGAAAACAAAAACACTAGTTCAAAAAGACACATGTACGCCTATGTTCATTGAGCATTATTTATAATAGCCAGTATATAGGAGCAACCTATGTGTCCATGCATAGATGAATGGATACAGAAGATGCGTCACACACACACACACACACACACGCACACACACAATGGACTATTAGCCAGAAAAAAAAAAAAAGAAGAAGAATGAGGGGCTTCCCTGGGGGTGCAGTGGTTAAGAATCCACCTGCCAGTGCAGGGCAAATGGGTTCAAGCCCTGGTCCGGGAGGATTGCACATGCCACGGAGAAACTAAGCCCGTGTGCCACAACTATTGAGCCATGCTCTAGAGCCTGCGAACCACAACTACTGAGCCCGCATACCACAGTGACTGAAGCCCGCTCACCTAGAGCCCATGCTCTGCAACAAGAGAAGCCCCCGCAATGAGAAGCCCACGCACCGCAAGGAAGAGAAGCCCCCGCTGGCCGCAACTAGAAAAGATGCCACCTGCAGCAACAGAGACCCAATGCAGCCAAAACTAAAATAAATAAATTTTTAAAAATTAAAAAAAAAAGAATGAAATCTTGCCATTTGTGGCAACATGGATGGAGGCAGAGGGTGGTGTGCTAAGTGCAATAAGTCAGAGTGAGGAAGGCAAATACCGTATGATCTCATTTGTATGTGGCATATAAAAAACAAAGTAAATGAACTAATGTCACTATACAGAAACAGACTCATCGATACAGAGAACAAACAGGTGGTTGCCAGAAGAGGGTAGGTGGATGAGTGAAATAAGTGAGGGAGATTAAGAGGAACAGATAAGCAGTTACAAAATAAATGAGTCTTTGGAGTGAAACATACAGCATGGGCAATACAGTCAATAACATTATAACTTTGTACGGTGACGGGTGGTAACTCGACCACAACTAGACTTAATCTTGGTGATCATTTTCTAATGTATAGAAATATTGATATTATGCACCTGGAACTAACATAGTGTTGTAGGTCAGTTGCACTTGAATGAAATTTTTTAATTCAGACGAAAAGAATAGTGTGCCTCGTTAACTATAGACGCTTAGTCATACAGCAGTTCTCTAGAACATATTCATCCTGTGTAACTGTAACTTTATACCCGTTGAACAACTCCCCATTCTCTCCTCCCCCACCCCTGACAATTTATGTGTGACTCTTTTAGATACCTCATATAAGTGGAAACACACAGTTTTGTCCTTCTGTGACTGACTTATTTCACTTATCATAATGTCTTCTAGTTATATCCCCGTTGTCACAACTGGTAGAATTTCCTTCTAATAAGTCTGAATAATATCCTATGTATATACCCCATTTTCTTTATCCATTTCTGTGTTGGTGAAAATTTGCGTAGTTTTCCTATCTTGGCTCTGGTGAATAATTCTGTAATGAATATAGAGGTGCATGTATCTCTTCTAAATATTGATTTCCTTTTCTTTGAATATACAGGCTATATTATAATTTATTATATTATATTACATTATATTCTATTATAGTTATTGTGCTTCCCGGATCTTGTGTTTTTCACAAATTGAAGGTTTGCGGCAACTCTTTGTTGAGCAAGTCTGTTGGCACCGTATTTCCAACAGCAGTTGCTCACTTCTTGTCTGTGTGTCATATGTTAGTAATTCTCACACTATTTCAAACCCTCCATCAGCAAAAAGGTTACTACTCGCCGAAGGCTCAGATGATGGTTAACATTTTTTAGCAGTAAAGTATTTTTAATCTTTTTTTGTTTCGGCTGTGCTGCACAGCACAGCACGTGGGATCTCAGTTCCCCGACCAGGGATCAAAGCTGCGCCCCCTGTA
Source organism: Stenella coeruleoalba (assembly GCF_951394435.1). Classification (NCBI taxonomy): domain Eukaryota; kingdom Metazoa; phylum Chordata; class Mammalia; order Artiodactyla; family Delphinidae; genus Stenella; species Stenella coeruleoalba. The sequence goes on along the minus strand of NC_137161.1, from coordinate 83,810,739 downwards.
TTGGAAGGCGGATTCTTAACCACTGGACCACCAGGGAAGTCCCTAAAGTATTTTTTTTTTTAACATCTTTATTGGAGTATATTTGCTTTGCAGTGTTGTGTTAGTTTCTGCTGTATAACAGAGTGAATCAGCTGTATGTATACATATATCCCCATATCCCCTCCATCTTGCGTCTCCCTCCCACCCTCCCTAGCCCACCCCTCTAGGTGGTCACAAAGCACTGAGCTGATCTCCCTGTGCTATGCGGCTGCTTCCCACCAGCTATCTGTTTTACATTTGGTAGTGTATATATGTCCATGCCACTGTCTCGCTTCGTCCCAGCTTACCCTTCCCCCACCGCCCCGTGTCCTCAGGTGCATTCTCTGCGTCTGCGTCTTTATTCCTGTCCTGCCACTAGGTTCATCAGAACCCCCTTTTTTTTTCTTTCGGTTCCATAAATGTGTGTTAGCAGACGGTATTTGTTTTTGTCTTTCTGACTGACTTCACTCTGTTTCACAGACTCTAGGTCCATCCACCTCACTACAGATAGTTCAATTTGGTTTCTTTTTATGGCTGAGTCATATTCCATGGTATATATGTGCCACATCTTCTTTATCCATTCATCTGTCGATGGACACTTCAGTTGCTTCCATGTCCTGCCTATTGTAAATAGTGCTGCAGTGAACATTGTGGTACGTGTCTCTTTTTGAATTATGGTTTTCTCAGCATAGGTGCCCAGTAGTGAGATTGGAGGATCATATGTTAGTTCTATGTGTAGTTGGTTTTTTGTTTTGTATAAATTTATGTCGTTTTATTTATTCTTTATTTTCGGCTGCGTTGGGTCTTCGTTGCTGTGCGTGGGCTTTCTCTAGTTGCAGCGAGCAGGCACTTCACTGTGCGGTGCGCAGACTCCTCTTACGGTGGCTTCTCTAGTTGCGGAGCGCTGGCTCTAGGCGTGCGGGCTTCAGTAGTTGTGGCACGCGGGCTCAGTGGGTGTGGCTTGCGGGCTCTAGAGCGCAGGCTCAGTCGTTGTGGCACACGGGCTTAGTTGCCCTGCGCATGTGGGATGTTCCCGGACCAGGGCTCGAACCCGTGTCCCATGCACTGGGAGGAGGATTCTTAACCACTGCGCCACCAGGGAAGCCCTATTTTTAGTTTTTGAAGGAACCTCCATACTGTCCTCCGTAGTGGCTGTATAAATGTACATTCCCAGCAGCGTGCAGGAGGATGGTTCCCTTTTCTCCACACCCCCTCTAGCAGTTATTGTTTGTAGATTTTTTGATGATGGCCATGCTGAGCGGTGTGAGGTGATACCTCACTGTAGTTTTGATTTGCCTTTCTCTAACGATTAGTGTTGTTGAGCATCCTTTCATGTGTTTGTTGGCAATCTTATATCTTCTTTGGAGAAATGTCCCTTTAGGTCTTGTGTCCATTTTTGGGTTGAGTTGTTTGTTTTTTTGATATTGAGCTGCGTGAGCCGCCTGTATATTTTGGAGATGAATCCTTTGTCAGTCGCTTCGTTTACAAATATTTTCTCCCACTCTGAGGGTTGTTTTTTTGTTGTTGTTTATGGTTTCCTTTCCTGTGGAAAAGCTTTTAAGTTTCATTCGGTCCCATTTGTTTATTTTTGTTTTTATTTCCATTTTTCTAAGAGGTGGGTCAAAAAGGATCTTGCTGTGATTTATGTCATAGAGTGTTCTGCCTATGTTTTCCTCTAAGAGTTTGATAGTGTCTGGCCTTTCATTTAGGTCTTTAATCCATTTTGAGTTTATTTTTGTGTTATGGTGTTAGGTAGTGTTCTCATTTCATTCTTTTACAGGTAGCTGTCCAGTTTTCCCAGCCCCACTTATTGAAGAGGCTGTCTCTTCTCCATTGTATATTCTTGCCTCCTTCATCAAAGATAAGGTGACCATATGTGCGTGGTTTATCTCTGGGCTTTCTATCCTGTTATACTGATCTATATTTCTCTTCCCTAAAGTATATTTCAATAAAGGTATGTACATTGTTTTTTTAGACACAAGGCTATCGCACACTTAACAGGCTACAGTATAGTGTAAACATAAGTTTTTCATGCACGGGTACACCAAAGAATTCATGTGACTCGCTTTATGGCGGTATTCGCTTTATTGCAGTGTTCTGGAACCGAAGCTGCAGTGTCTCTGAGCTGGGCCCGTATACCCAGAAGTGGGATTGCTGGATCATATGGAAATTTTATTTAAAAGATTTTGAGAAAACTCCATACTGTTTTCCACAGTGCCTGCACGATGTTACATTCTTGCCTACAATATGCAAGGGTTACGATTTCTTTACAACCTTGACAACTCTTATCTTTAAAAAAAAAAAAAATTGTGGGCATTCTAACAGATGTGAGGTAATATCTCATTATGATTTTGATTTGCATTTCCCGGATGATTAGTGACGTTGAGCACCTTTTCATGTACCTGTTGCTGTGTTAAGTCTTTCTAACACACACACACACACACACACACACACACACACACACACACGCAAAGGGATAGAAGGAATGTTTTGGAAGTGATGAGTATATTACCGTGATGGTGGTGGTGGTATCACAGGTGTGTGCATATGTCCAGACTCATCAGGTTATACAAATTAAACATGGGCTGGATTTTGTATATCAATTACACGTAAATAAATCTGTAAAAGCCCAGCAACAAGTGGTGTGTTTCATTAGCCAGTGAAGCCCAGGTACGTCTTATCTCCTCTCCCAGGGGTGAACCCAAGCTGCCATTGAACTTGGAGCACTTTCTGTTTCTTTAGTTTCCCCTTGTATTACTTTTGTGTTTCTGCGTTGTTTTCAGATTACAGCTGAGTGGTTCCCCATTTGGAGCAGCAGGGATTCTGAGTTTGGCTCTGTCGTTTGAAGACTGTTGATGGTCTCTCCAAAGGGATTAAGTTTCTACAGAACTAATCTCAGTTAGGTGAGAGGTAACAGAGGATCTGGTTTGTTAGTCTTTTCTGTTTGTCTACTTGGACAAGCTCAAATCAATTGAGAATCTCTTGCCCAATGGGAGGAGAACTGCTCTTTAACATCTAGACTGGTGAGTGTTTATTCCTGACTCATGTCTAAGACTTGAGAACTGAAGGTAAAAGTTCCATTCTCTGTGTCTGTGTGTCTGTAATTCAGGAGGTCTTTACCTCTGACAGTGTGAGTATGTAATGTTTTCCTACTTCTGGATCTATTAAAGTACATTGTAGAGTCTCTTAAATTGAAGGCTTTCTGTCCTTATTGGCCTACAAAGATACAAATGTGCTTATAAAAATCATATATCCCTAAAATTCTCAGAGAGAAAGGAATGAGAACTTCTCATACGTTAAATGTGCTAGAAAAGTATTCTTGTAGAAATCAAGTCAGGGAATTCCCTGGCCGTCCAGTGGTAGGACTCGGTGCTTTCACTGCCAGGATCCGGGTTCCGTCCCTGGTCAGGGAACTAAGATCCAGCAAGCCTCTGTGTGCAGCCAAAAATCAACTCAGAAACGGAAAGACTTCAAGTTTACATAATTTAGGTAAATCTTTGACAAATGAAGCTAGTTTAATATTTTTGGTTTCATAAATATTTATTCCTATCTTAATTATCGGTATTAGGCATACATTTAAAAAAATCTGCTTGGGAGTGTTCTTCCTAAATTTATATAGGTGTGCCCATCAAATAAGCTAACGTTACTTCTACTTAGTATTTAAGGCTGTGAAAAATGTAAATTTGTGTTTAACCGCATTTACTTATTATTCCGACAAACTTTCTTTCAACAGTAACTGTGTTTTGTACTGTGTTAGCTTGTCGATAAATTCCAAGATCTTTAGTTTACGTAAAGCCTTGAACTGATATTAAATTGTGTTACTTACTGGATAATCGTTGGATACCGAGGTCATTTCTAAGCAAGACAGAAACCCGAAACATTGATTACTAAGCATAATCTCAAGTTCTATGCTCTTGCTGCATATTTTTATTTGTTACCTAGAGGCTATGTCTGTGGGTGTGTTAATGAATGTGTTTGTCTCTACCACTTGGAGAAGTCGTGTAAGGGATGTTTGTGGCTATGTAAAGTTGTGCTATGTGTGTTCATGAGCTCGCCTAGCCTAAAATGCTGATGTGTGATGGGCAGTTGTCAATTATTCACTGCTAGTTTTCTTTGTGAAATGGAAGTAACTTTGGTTCAAAGTTATCATTAATATAATATGAATGAGACTTGACCAATAGTAATGTTATCGGCTGGAACAGAACTCAGGTTCAGCTGCTCATCGCTCAGAAGTCAATGTTCCAGAGACAAAGGTTGGTGGAGGAAGAAAGATGCTTTATTCAGGAAGCTGGCAACCTGGGAAGATGGCGGACTAGTGTCCCCAAAACCATCTCCCAGTTGCCAATTAGAGGGAAAAGGGGTTGATAGGGAAAAGACGGGAAGTCTCTGGGCTGTGCGGGTGGGGGCTACATGCAGAGTAGCACAGTCAGCTCTGACCATCACCTTGAAATTGGTCCTGCAGTGGTGTGGTCGGTGTCATGTTGATTGTTTCAGGCACAGTTAATCTTCAACTCCAGTGTTGGTTTGTTCCCATTTCCTTGAGGGCAGTTCCTGGAATTGTGTAAGCCATTGGTTCAGGTCTGCTCAAGGTGGAGCAGCTTACGTCATAGCTCCAGTCTGGTGATCATTCAGTTAGCTTTCTCCTCTTGGAGCGGTTTTAGTATCTGCTGAACAAGTTAGGAGTGTGTCTCTGACACTGTTACTTATGTCCTTCGGGAGGAACCAAAGATTCTGTGAGTGCTGTTGTCCTAATCATGAACTGCTTGAACCTGTCCTTTTGTGACTCAGGGGAGGCCTGGGAGACTGCAGCTGTTTTACAAACAAGAGGCAGGGGACATGGAAGGGCCCTGCAGGGTCCTGCTTGGTTCCAGCAGCCGAGATGTACAACTTTGTATGCAGGATAATGAGATGTAGTTTTGTTTATTAACAGGAACAAAAATAGTTTGGTCCTAAAGTGAAATGACTGATTGTTCCAGCACCAGAAAGAGGATAGTGAAGGACACAACCTCAGTGAATATAGAAAGTTGCAGGAGATGGGTGGAAAGGGAATTTCATTTGTCTGAGCCGAAGGCGGCTCAGTTTTGATGTTTATTCCAGAGGTTTTCAAAAAAGAGCCTCTGGTTCTCAGAGTATCAAATATTATATTGATGCAGAGCTGGAGTTCGGTTTTCTCTCTGTAAAATGGTAACTGTTTCTAGTGGAGTGTTGGTCTCTTTAATAAGTGGTTGGAAAGTTGTTCTCTAAATCTGCCTGAACAGCAGAGCTTCTGAGTCTCACTGGAAGAGGTTTCTGCCCCTAGTTCTGAATTCATCCGGCCTTATTATGTTTTGAAAATAAATGCACAGGGACTTCCCTGGCGGTGCAGTGGTTAAGAATCCGCCTGCCAGTGCAGGGCACACGGGTTCGAGCCCTGGTCCGGGAAGATCCCACATACTTTTAGAAACTAGAGCACGGAGAGAGTAAGGTCATACGAAATTTGAGACGCTAAATATTGTCATAGTTTAAGCAGTGTGAAGATTGTTGGAAGAAATTATTTGTCATTCATTCAAGCCATAAACATTTGATGAATACTTGCAAAAAATAGAAAATAAAGAAATCTCTAGAGGCCGCGAGCCACAACTACTGGAACTCACGTGCCTAGAGCCCATGCTCCGCAACAAGAGAAGCCACCGCGTTGAGAAGCTGATGTACCACAACGAAGAGTCGTCCCCGATCACGCCAACTAGAGGAAGCCCACGTGCAACAACGAAGACCCAACGCAGACAAACATAAATAAATAAATTGATAAATGTATTTTAAAAAAAAAAAGAAAGTAAATGCACAACAAAATTTCTGCATTTCTGAGAAAGTTAAGCTTCCTTAAAACTGTGTTTCTTTTGGTCTGTTTGTTTTTGTTTTTTTTAAGTGTACTGTCAGGAATTCCCTGGCATTTCAGGGGTTAGGACTCTGCGCTTCCACTAGTAGAGGCCTGTTTTTGATCCCTGGTCAGAGAAGTAAGATCCTGCAAGCTGCGTGGCGTGGCCAGAAAAACAGCAAAGACAAAATAATCATACTTTAGCCGTTCAACACAGTCAGGGACCTTTAGTTCCTCCTCAAGGGCTATCGGGTAATATTCTGAGCCATGTCCTTGGAACTGCTTGGGGGAGACTGAAACCCCCAGCAGGTGGAAGAAGTTAACTGCATGCTGCCCACAAGCACGTAGACCCCAGACCAGTTGGAACCAGAAGGCTGATGATGTTGAGTCCCCGTGACCTCACCACCAACCAATCAGAAGCATGTCCGTGAGCTGATCACGCACCCTGTAACCCTCTCTTCAACATGTAGCCCCTTTCTCTTGTCCCTGTATAGTCCTCAAGCAAAACCTCAGGAGGGGAGAGTTGGTTCTTCGGGACATAAGCCCACCATCTCTCTTGGACTGCCGGCTTCCTCAATAAAGCTATCTTTCCTTGTACCCAACACTTGTCTCTCAGTATTGGAGTCCTGAATGATGCAAGATGTGCCTCATCTTCTGTAGTTTTCTCTACATGAAAAATAATTCAGGATTATTTTTCAGAGTTAAGAAATGTGGTTGGATAATCACAACACCATTAAGCAACACCTCGTTGGACAGCAAAGAGGCGAAGCCGACTGGTAATGACCACACACGTCATGACTGTGGGAAGACTTTCATCTTTATTGTATTTCCCAAAAGCTGCATTGCTCGGTGCTCTTTAATAATCTAAAATAACGTGCAAACATGTTGAGACAAGTTAAAAAATTACGACTGAATTCCCACAATTCAATAATGAGAACTAAAAAAATAAAATTTATGCTTACAAGATGTGGGAGGAAATACCCACCTAGCTGTAAGTAGAATGGGAATATTACGTAATATATAAAATGTATATTATGTAATAGATACAAATAAAAATCTCTTGAAAATGTGAGTAAAATTGTATATATGTGTAAATATACAACAGCTGTAATACTCATCAGAAAAGTTTGTAGGAACAAGGTGTTTCAAAATGAAGACTATTTCAAAATAAATATTTAAAACTATTTAAAATAAATATAGAAATATAAAAATACAATAATTTTACAGGTGACATTTTCAAAATAAGCCTGTGAAAGTTAAGTCATCAGTCACGACCCTATGGCTCTCATTATATATTTTAAACTTTTTCTCTCCTATTCTGAGCCCCTACACTCCACCTTCAAATGCTTCTAGACCGGGGCAAACAAGTGTATAAAAAATGGGACCTCCAATGGGACCTCAGGGGAGATTTGAATGAAATGATCTGAAAATTGGGGTGGTGACTTCCAAAAGGATGGAATCTGAGAAAACCCTGTTTTCTTATTGTCCTGCCACAGACTCCTAGAAGCATGCCCCGCTCCTAGGAGTATGATATGAAAACTCTTCTCAGCTCATTCTAGAAGGTGCTGGGTTCTTCGCGATTCTCTGCACAAGAGGCTTTCTCCCTTCCTTCCTCACAGCTGTCATCACTGTCTGGAGTGCCCTCGTGTTGAACATCCTCATCTCTCCTGGGCTCTGTGATCTGGAAGTAAGAGAAAGAGCGAGGATGTCAGATTGCAAAGTGGCAACTGTGCAGCTATAAAGGTTTTCACATGCTTAGTCAATTCTAAGCAGAACTGAGACTCCTTTATGATTGCAGTTTTATCTCAAATTCTCCATTCTGAACCCCAGTCCTGAGCCACTCACTGTTTTCAAGTGTGATTCTTGGACTCTGGTGACCCTGACTCCAAAAACTACTGAATACACCTAAGGTCAGGCCCAGTAATCTGCTTTATAGCGAAGACCCCAGGTGATTGTGCGCAGGGAGCTGGCATTTGGAGAAATGCTGCTTTAGTCTCAACTCACCTTGGTCCTCTGGCACCACTTCAGTTCTGAACTTGGCACCACACTATAGACATGACTGACAAGTCAGCATCGTGGACCAGGAGACCTGATGTCGGATCCCTAACCCTGATGCTAACCCTGCATCCTAATGTCTATTTTATTATTAATTTTTCATTTATTTACTTATTTCCTTTATTTTATTTTTGGCTGCATTGGGTCTTGGTTGCTGCGTGTGGGCTCTCTCTAGTTGTGGTGAGCGAGGAGTACTCTCCGTTGCTTCTCATGATGTTGGCTTCTCTTGTTGCGGAGCATGGGCTCTAGGCGCACAGGCTGAGTAGTTGTGGCTTGCGGGCTCTAGAATGCAGGCTCAGTAGTTGTGGCTCGTGGGCTCTACAGCTCAGGTGCAGTAGTTGTGGCGCACGGGCTTAGTTGCTCCGCGGCATGTGGGGTGTTCCCGGACCAGGGCTCGAAACCGTGTGCCCTGCGTTGGCAGGCGGATTCTTAACCACTCTGCCACCAGGGAAGTCCCTGGATCCTAATGTTTAAATAATACTCAGTCCTAAACTTGGTTAGTGTTACGGGCTGAATGTTTGTGTCCCCCAAAATTCTTATGTTGAAATCTTAAAATCTTAACCGCTAAGGTGCTGGTATTAGGAGGTGGGGTCTTTGGGAGGTTATTAGGTCATGGGGTAGAGCCCTCATGAATGAGATGATTGGCCTTGTAGAAGAGACTGTGGAGTATTGTTTATGAGCCACGCAGTCTGTAGTAGGTAGGGCAGGTCGAATGGACTAAGACAGCTAGTTTGCAAGATTTAAGCCAAATGCTTGCTCAGTCCTCTGCCCACATCTAGAACTCTAATGTGTCAATTGGTATAAGCCATGCTGAAGATGGCATTCCTTAACCTTCACTCGTTGTGATAAACCCCCTTGACCGTCAACTTGAGGGGGAAAAGGTGAATTGTCCAAGAGGAATCATTGGTCCAGAAGTGGCGAGTCAGGGGAAATAAAGAGTCCCAGGTCATCTGGCCATAAGCAATTTGAAAGTAAATTTGGATGAAAATAAAGCCAGTCCTAATTCATCTTCTCTTACTGAAAGTGTGGGCTGTTGTATGTAATATCCTGTGTGTAGACATTTACTTTGTTGTAGGTAAATGCTAGAACCCATATCCCTGAGGGATGTAAGGCCAAAAATGAATGAAAAAGAGAAACTGGAAACACAGTATATGGAAGAAAATCACCATCTCGTCAAAGCTGTCATTTGGACCCAGTTGCTTTGGGTGAAATGACTTCAGTGAGACCCATGCGTCTGGGACAAACTGGTTTCCCCGAGGTCTGGCGCCCACGGGCCCCACGGTGCTGGTGTCTGTGTGTGGCTGTCAGTCCGTGGCTGGGCGCTGAGTAGGTGTGAGGCTGTGTGCCCGGCTGGCCCCCTTCACAGTGTGAGAGGTGATGTGGGTCCAGCAGTGGGATCCCTCCGATTTCCTCAGTAGACAACACGTCATTCCGCCCTCACCTTTGCGCACGCAGGCAGACCTACCTTTGCGCAGGCCGATGACTTGAGGCCTGCGTGCTCCTGGGGCCCCTGGGGCAAGAGGGCGCGATCTCTTCCCCACACCCAGAGCTCTGGATCAAAAGCCTGGATCTGGAAAGAAAAACAGCCCCTGGCAATGAGGATGCCGCTGCCTCCCGTTGCCCGGCCTCCGGTTCTTTCTCGTCCATCCCCAAGTCCCAAACCGAGTTCCCCGTGATCCCCCCCTCCTCTGCGGCCCTCCTCCTCCCCGAGACCGCCACAGCCCACCCACCTGCTCGCACTCTTCCCGAGTGACCCTCGTCTTCCAGCCCATGGAACGGATGAACTGGGAACGCAGTTTGTGGAACAAGGGACGCTGGGAGCGGTTCTTTCCATAGAGGAACGAAAAGATGGCCTGTTTGGGGGCCTGGTTGTCCTCTTCCATGTCGCTGGCCACATAGCTGGGGAAAGACATCAGGTCGCTGTCATCAGGACAGGAAGGGCCTCCGCTTGAGATCAGCTTCCCAGGAAAGAGGCAGGCTGAACATCCTCACACGACCCACCAAGCCCTGCCCAGCGTCACCGTCACCGTCACCGAGAGCTGCCCAGTCATCAAGGAGGCACTGCCAGGCAGGACCTTCGGAAGGGTGCCTCTCACACCTTGAGGATGAGGACAAAATCCAAACCCCGTTCCCTTCAACTTGTTTTATGTGCACACACCTCTCTCCCTATGTTGTAGGTACATGGACAGTTCCTGAGGGCAGGAGCTGATCTGATCTGATTCTGCATTCATCCCTCTCCTACCAAATGACACATTTAGGGCTTGGTTCATATTGATGCATGAATTCAACAGCCTTTTGTGAATCTCTGTTCCCATCACCTCATATTCCGCGGCATGTAGGGTGTACGTTATAAGGTTTCATTAGATGAGTGAATGAATGAATGAATGAACATTTAATCTCAGAGCCAAATGCAATACTGATTACCTCGAAGACTCACAGTAACGAACATTTGCAAAATGAAAAGAATTGTGCTGAGCGTTTTGGGAATGCATTGACATTTTGACAAGACCTGCCTTCCACATTGTGTCCAGTCTAATGGGACTGGGGAAGGGGAAGGGGGGAGATCAGAAATGACTATAATGCAAAGCATCACATTATAATACGATTTTAACTCAAGTGGCTCCGGGATGCAGAAGTTAGGGAGATGAGGCATCGTGAAGGTTTTGGTGTTTGAACCCACTTTAAGGATAGGGTCATTTTCTTCAGATAAATGTGTGGGAAAGATACCTGGACAGAAAGCCCAATAGAAACTTAGAGGGCAGGGTATTTGGAAGGAACGGTGGAACACAGGAGTAAAGTGTCAGGACGGTGTGATGGAGATTGCAGAGAGAGTTGAATTCCAACCCAGAACTCTGGCCTTGATTTGGCACGGCATTAGCCAATGAAGTTGTGTGAAGCGGTCAGACCTGTGTTTTGGGAGATATTCAGGCAAATAGAGCCGACTGGCTTGGGAGACTTGGAAGAAACGTCAGTGGGGAGCATTTTACACCAGATCCGCGCTATGTGATAAGGGCCCCCCGATTGTGGCATTTGTCGTGGGAACGCAGAAACGGAAGATAATCACACTTGGTGCTGATGTGGGAAGACCCGAGACTGGAAAATCAGAACCGGAAACGCCTCAAGTCTGTTTACTCAGGGGCAGGATGGTGTCAGTTCTTTCTTCCTCTCCTCTTAGGAAGGTTTTGTGTTTTGCTTTGTTTCGTTCAGTGTTTTAATTGACATTAGGGTAGTTTGTTTTGACAACGAATGGTATAAAAAACATAACTTTGTTTGAAAAAGAAACCACTGTACCGTAATCCTGTCATTTTCACACCAGAGTAAACAGTACAAAGGGGTTTTAAAAAATAGATGAAAGGTCAGAGCCCCCTGTCTCTCTCTCCACCCTCCCAGGGTGTTGAATATTGATGGCGGGGATGGAGCAAGGTACTCACAGAGCTATGAAGAAATGGATTCTCTGGAATTGCCAGGAGAAGAGCCCGGCCCGGCTAAAATAAGCTATCACCATCGACAGGAGATACTGATGGAAAGAGGGAAAAGAACGTAGGAGAGAGGTCACCTCCTGGAAGAGGAGAAAGAGTGGGAGGGAGAAGGGAGCAGGGGACGAGGAATGGGTGGTGCCACTTGGAGAGGAGTCCCCCCGTGGTGGGTGAGCCTGATTATTTGGGGGAAGGGGAGAGGCCAGAAGGTCAGAGTTGGCGACGCTCCAAGGATGGGAAGCTGTGGGTTTGAGGGCGTGGACTTAGGGCCACTGGCACTGGATTGTGTTTGCTGAACCGGAGCCGAGGCGAGTCCCCAGGAGCTGAGAGGAGAGGGGACTTCGGCAGCAGCCACCAAAGGGGCACACGTGGGGCTCAGATCCCAGAGGGGCCCTCGAGGCCCCTGGAGGGCAGTGTTGACAAGGCATCAGGTTGGGAGGGGAGTGGAAACGTGGGTGTAGAAAGCACCCCGTGCGCCCACCCAGGACAGGCGCTGGAGCTGGAATCCATCTCAGCGGGTGGTTTACCTTGTCAGATACTTCCAGCCTTTTGTCCCAGGCAAGGAATTTCTTAACGACGGGATCCTCTGTGAAAAGAGGGCAGATGTTGCCAGTGGGAACAGGGCTGTCGTGGGAGCATCGCAGAGCCAAGAGGGAGAACCGCGCCCCCCCCGGGGAAATGCCAAGTTGTGGCCCAGGGTGAAGCTGACGGGAAGAGGGGATTGAAGACCATTCACTGTGGGAGGAAAGGGGGTGACTCCCCTTCTAGGGGGGCCGAGTGACAGGGAGTGATGCCCCTTCATCGTTACCGAGCATCCTGTTGAAGACCTCGTGGTGCTCAGGCAGCACTGAAGACACCCGCTGTCGCTTCAGCTTCATCTTGAGCCCAATCAGCCACTCCACGACCCAGGTGTCCTGGGCCTCAGCGGCCGGGTCGCCCTCCACCTCCGCTCTGAACGCCACTGACCTCTTCCTCTTACCGCCGGGGCGCTGAGGCGGGGAGGTGCAACCGGCCCAGGGGGCTGACGAAGGAGAAGAGACTACAGTATGACGCCCTCGTCTTGGGAATTCAGCCACTGGTGACCACCCAACCCCACCCCGACTCTGCCTCCCCCCTGAAGCACCCCCGTGCTTTCCAGTCTCACAGCCCGCTGACCTTGCCCCAAGTCATCTTTCCATCTTTCTCTGTCCATATCTACCGATCCCTCCCCGACTCCTTTTGTCATTTTTCCAGCTTCCTGTCCTCGAAACTTTCTCATGGTAGATAATTTCTCCCACCAGGGAAAAAAAGAAAAAAAGAACCCTCCCCTTGTTTCCTCTCTTCCCTTCTCTCATCCTTGGATCTCGTCTCCTAACCCTCTTTCTTGCTCCCCAGGTGTTCCGTGTCCCCAGCTCCTGTGTTCTCCTCCCTGAATCCCTGGCTTTCCAAATGTCTCCTTTCTTTCATAGGCACCTTTTGCAGGGGCTCTTTCCCGACCTCTGTACCCATTCCTCCTTGCCGGTCAAGCCTCTGCAATTCCTTCTCGTGCCAGCTCCCTCACCTGACGGTCCTGGGATTTCTTCATAGACAGTCACCTCCAGGGGGTACCCTGTGGAGCTGGGCTGGCAGGTCTCGTCCTCAGCCTGGGAACTCGGTGGACGATTGTCCATGATGTCTCCCAAACTCCTCCCTTCCTCAAAGCCTAGACTCTGCTTTGTCCCAACTCTTGTTCTGGACTTGGGCTAAACACGAGTGGTCGTCCCTTCTCCAAGCTGCGGGGCAACTGGCAGTGGAGAGAAGCTCTGGCGAGATGCTATTGTCTACTACTGTTGCCGAGCACCACGGAGTCTGGTCCTTCCAATCAGGAAGGTCGGAAGCCTCTGATGTCATCATCCGTCAGTCCAACCTGGCAAGCAGTTTGAAGGAAATCACAAGTAACTGTCAAACCTATGTGTGCACTTGTCTCAGAGATCAGGGGTAAATGGTATCTCCTGCTACTGACCCAACCTCTGCCCGTCCTCCAAAACCCCCCTCAAGGTGTCCAGACCCCGCTTTACCGCTTCCCAGCAGGTGCGCTGTCCTCTCCCTGCTGGACTCTCCCCCTCCCTCCCATTCCTTTTCCACAGGCTGGTGGGAGAGTGGGGAGAGGGACAAGGAGACTTAGGGGAAGCAGCAACGGTTCGGCCTTATAAGAGTGAGATAAGTATGTAAAAAGATATCCCAGGTACATTGACTCACTGGATTAAAAAGTTACGTTAAAACATGGAATTCTGCAAAGCTCTTCTGCTCAGTGTTTACTGGCAGTGTGTTCAGAATTCTGTAGTGGGGGAGCACACGTCCGCTACCCTCAGGCACCTGTGAGACCAAGAGGCATTTTGAGAAGCTAAAATCATACAGAACTACACGTGCTCACGCACCCTTCAACGGGTGTCTACAGACAGAGACACACACACACACACACACACACACAAAAAGGGCACCTTTGGATTTCACAAAGTCCGTGGATTGTCCAAAGCCTGCCCCTCGATTCCAATTAAGAAGTTCTCGTCTACTTATCAGAATTTTGAGAATGTAGTATCACTGTTGTCCCAGAGATTTCACTACCTGAATAAAAATGTCACATGTAGAAAAGCCTAAATGGGAAAATCTCCAGTTCAAGACAGGTTATTTTTCTCTGAGGGGAGGAAGTACACGGTAGCCGAGATGCAGAGAAGAAAATAGCCAACTCGGGATCATGCAGTGTCACTGGAAGCTTCTTCTGAACTTCCCAACTCATGCTTCCACTCCTCGCCTGGGGGTCTGCGTCTTGCTCTTCCTTCCTCCCTCCCTGCCTCCCTCCCTCCCTCCTACCTTCGCTCTCTTTTTATTGTGATAAAATGTGCATCACATGAAATTTGCCCATTTTAAGGGTACAGTTGAGTGACATGAAGAATTCACATTGTTGGGTTTCCCTGGTGGCACAGTGGTCAAGAATCCGCCTGCCGATGCAGAGGACACGGGTTCGAGCCCTGGTCCGGGAAGATCCCACATGCCGCGGAGCACCGTAGCCCGTGTGCCACCAGTACTGAGCCCGCAAGCCATAACTCCTCAGCCCGTGAGCCACAACTACTGAGCCCGTGCGCCTAGAGCCCGTGTTCCGCCGTAAGGAGAAGCGACCGCAATGAGAAGCCCGTGCACCGCAGCGAAGAGTAGCCTCCGCTCGCTGCAACTAGAGAAAGCCTGCACACAGCAAAGAAGACCCAACGCAGCCAAAAATAAGTAAAACAAAAATCTTAAGGAAAAAAATAAAGAATTCTCATTGTTGTGCAACCATCCCGACTGTCCGTCTCCAGAATGTTTTCATGCTGTCAAACTGAAACTCTGTCCCCATTAAACACTGACTCCCCATCCCCCCCCAGCCCCTGACACCCACCCTTCCACTTTCTGTCTCCATGAATTTGACCCCTCTGGGGATGTCACCGAAGTGGATTCATGTAACATTTGTCCATTTGTATCTGGCCTATCCACTTAGCATAATGTCTTCAAGTGTCATCCGTGTGGTAGCCTGTGTCAAAATTTCCTTCCTAGACCCCAAAGCCAGTGTGGACAGTACACAGTGAGCGAGAAGGAAATAAAACCCTGGGTCTGAAGAAGTTCAGATGTATGCCAAGTGCAGTGGGAAAGCAGTGAATGAGAGGTGTCGTGATCCAGTTTGCACTGAAAGGGAAACAATTGATGTTGGCTGCTGTAGAAATGGATGGGGTGGGGATTCAGCAAGAGTGGAAGTCGGGAGACCCAGATATGGTTAGGAATTTGGCATGGTAGTGCAGGAAGACGATGTCTGAGAAGATGGAGAGAAGCCAACAGGTTCCATATATTTGGAGGGAGACTCAGCAGGGCTCATCGGGGGATCAGATTGGGGGGAGGTAGCGGGGCGGTATTTCTGTTTACTCTGTGTGCACGTGTGTGCTTATGCCTCTACTGCTGAGACTTAACTGTTTCTACAAAGAAACACTAACCTTTCCTCTTACAAGTGGAATTGTTAAATTTTCACTGTTTATACAAAGAAATGTCAAACAATCATCGAAAAATACCTACATGCTCTTTCTATCAATTAGAAACTTTCCTTCCTGTTTGTGGATGAATAATATCTGTTGTATGAATACACACACTACATTTTCTGTATCCATTCATCTGTCAATGAACGCTTGGATGGTTCTACATTTTGGCTCTGAATCTTGCTTTTGAATTATTGTTTGGACTTTGATGAGAAGTATCTCTGTTGTTCAGGATGTGCCCAGAGTTTTAGTTTGTCTTTGGATCACTTACATATTTCTAATTAGCCCAGGCAATGCATACGTAGAGTCAGATCAGTTCATCCAAGGTGCAGGGACTGAGTGTCTCTTTGGTTTGCACTCGTGGACTTTCTGAGATGTTCTAGGTCTCAGAGGCCATGCAAAGAGCGTCTGAGGTCCTCCAGAGCTGCCACAGCCCGGCTCTCCTCAGGGCCCGCACTGCTGGGAAAAGCACTGCTGCTTGAGGACCTGTGTCCCTCTGCTGTAGACGTTCCATCGTTAGGAGGCAAATGAGTTCAGATTTGCATTCATCGTGCTTTCAGCCATCACCGCTGACTGGGTCCTTGTATAACAGAACAGAAGTTCACTCTCCCTGTTGGTTAACAGGCTTTCAAATCTTAGAAGGTTGGTATTCTGTCCCCGTGAAAATTTCTCTTGTATACTGTGAAATACCCTGATTGCTTTATCTAGTCTTCAGATCTGGATTTGCATAATCCCACCCCACCTCACCTTGTCCAAATGTGCTACAGTCGGGTGGGACCCGTCTTAAGATGTGTTGGTATGTTGTCCAAAAACGGCGTAAACAGCCCAGATCGAATCTGATGTTGTAAGTGAGCAGGACCTTGTGGGGCCTTCCTGGGACGGATTCTCCCCATGTCTTCTGCCTGCTTCTTGTCTTTAGAAAATTTTAGCCTCCTAGCCTTCCCTGAATTCGAAAGGGACAATTTAAGCAGAGAAGGGAGAAAGTGCAAAAAGAGAGGAAAAGAGTCCAAAACGACCAAATAATACTAGTGTAGACGTTAAACAAAGTCAAGGACCTTTCCTTCTTCCTCAAGGACTGTAGATACTGTTCTGAGCCTCGTCCTTGGAGCTGTTTTGCAGACTGAAGCCCCCAGCAGGTGGAAGAAGTGAACTGCATGCTGCCC
The DNA here is from genome assembly GCF_951394435.1 of Stenella coeruleoalba. Lineage (NCBI taxonomy): Eukaryota > Metazoa > Chordata > Mammalia > Artiodactyla > Delphinidae > Stenella > Stenella coeruleoalba. The sequence continues at coordinate 83,794,157 of NC_137161.1, read as the reverse complement.
GCAAGCACGTAGACCCCAGAGCAGCTGGAACCAGAAGGTTGATGATGTTGACCTCAAATTATGTCACCACCAACCAATCGGAAGAATGTCCACAAGCTGACCACACACCCCTCAACCTCCCCTCCCTCACCCTGCTCTTTTGTAATTCACTTTAAACATTTTTTAAATTTTATTTTGGGACTATAATTGACTTACAATGTTGTGTTAGTTTCCGGTGTACAGCAAAGTGATTCAGTTATATGTACACAGATATCTTTTCTTTTTCAGATTGTTTTCCCATTTAGGTTATTACAAAATTTTGTGGTTTTTTTCGTCACGCTGTGTGGCTTGTAGGATCTCAGTTCCCTGACCAGGTATTGAACCCGGGCCACGACCGTGAAAGGCCAGAATCGTACCTCTGCGCCAGCAGGGGACTCCCTGGGTTAATAGAGAATACTGAGTAGAGGTCCCTGTGCTATACAGGAGGTCCTCGTTGATTGCCTATTTTGTATATAGTTGTGTGTGTATGTTAGTCCCAACCTCCTGATCTATTCCTCTCCCCCACCTTTCCCCTTTGGTAACCGTAAGTTTGTTTTCTATGTCTGTGAGTCTGTTTCTGTTTTGTAAAGAAGTTCATTGGTATCATTGTTTTAGATTCCACATAGAAGTGATATCATATGGTATTTGTCTTTCTCTGTCTGACTTCCTTCCCTTAGTATGATAATCTCTAGGTCCATCCATGTTGCTGCAAATGGCATTATCTCATTCTTTTTATGGCTGAGTAGTATTCCATCGCATGTATGTACCACGTCTTCCTTATCCATTCCTCTGTCGATGGACGTTTAAGTTGCTCCCATGTCTTAGCTATTGTAAATAGTACTGCTATACATATTGGGGTGCATGTGTCTTCTTGAATTATGGTTTTCTCTGGGTCTGTGCCCAGGAGTGTGGTTGCTGGGTCGTACGGTGGCTCTAGCTTTAGTGTTTTGAGGAACCTCCACACTGTTCTCCATAGTGGCGGCACCAGTGTACATTCCCACCAACAGCCTCACCCCATCTGTAAACACCTTTCCCTGAAAGCCATTGGGGAGTGGGGGCCTTCTGAGCCCTAGATACCTGGACCCCTTGCTTGTTGCCCTGCCATAAACGCGGCACTTTCCTTCACCGTGACCCGGTGTCAGTAGATTGGCTTTAGTGCGTGCGGGCGAGTGGACCCAAGTTTGGTTCAGTAACAGCGTGTTTGCAGACAAGCAAAACTATCACCTCTCCTCCTCTCTTTTCCTCCTGTGGATGCAGTTTAATATAACAACGGCTGTAGCTCTAGTGCAGAAATATCAGTAGAGTGAAGCACAAGTGCTTTGTCAACACAGTCCTTTCGGCATGAGAGTCACGTGGAGAAAACATTACAACACAGATGCCTGGACCCAGCCTCACAGATCTATTTCCACAGCACTGAGCTGGGGCCTAACTTTAACTTTCTCAACTGACATGCTTCAGATTTGGAAATCTCTGGGTGGGACGTGCCACCCAGGCTGGTGCAGTAGGGGGGCTTCAAGGTGTCGTTGAATGAAATAAGAAGGAGGGAGGTGAACCGTGACCTGGATTTCACCCAGGCATCCTGTGGCAGGGCTGTGGCCAGGCCATGGGTCCACAGCTGAGCGGACGTCGGTGTCAGCCTCCAATCCTCCTGCCAGCGCGTCCGTGACAACCCCTCCAGCAGCCCGGTGCTGCCGTGGATAAGCAGCCCTGGGATCAGAGTTCAGCCCAGGCACCTACCTGGTACATGCATAGTGCATGTGCTGGTGAGGAAACCGCCTCTCCACTGGGAAGCCTGGAGCACATCCTCCCGTACGGCCCTCAGAGGGGACCAAGCCTGCTGACACCTTGATCTCAGACTTCCAACCTGCGTAAATGTCGGACAGTGCATTTGTGTTGCTTAAGCCCGCCAGTTTGTCGTACTGGGTGACGCAGCCCAAGCAAACCGCTACGACCTGTATTTTGAAAAAGAAGGAATTCACATGTGACGGTCGCTTTCCTGCTTCCCCTGCCTTTATTCTTTTATTTTTAAAAAAATATTTATTTCTCTTAGGCTGCGTCGTGTCTTAGTTGCGGCAAACGGGCTTAATTGCCCCGTGGCGTGTGGGATCTTAGCTCCCGGACCAGGGTTGCCGGGCCTCGAACCCGCATCCCCTGCATTAGAAGGCGGATTCGTTACCACTGGAACACCAGGGAAGTCCCTCCCCTGCCTTCAAATTAAGACGCGTCGCTGAACTTCAAAGAAGAACCTGTCCTTTTCTGTTAGATTAGAAACCTGAGCTTTCTTCTTAAACGTTCCGTTTCCCGGTTGTGGTAGATGTGTTAGTGTTGAAAAAAATGGCTGAGAGACTTTAAGAGGAAAAGGATTTTACAAATCCTGAAGATGGGTGCCAGTTATCGTGATAAAACTGCTATGTTAAGAGAGCAAAAATAAACAGGAGACAACACAGATAAGTACTTAGGAAATGCAGGATGGGAAAGGCTGCTTCAAGTACAGTGTCAAAACACATGAAAAGTATGAAGTGGAAGTGAAAGATTTGAACACAACATACTTTTTTAAGTGTGTGTAAGAGAATGTGAGAGTAAAAAGTTAAAAAGATAAAGAACAGGGATTGACAGATACACAGTTGTATATGTAAAATAGATAAACAGTGATGACCTAGTGTGTAGCACAGGGAAGTATGTTCAATACCTTGTAATAACCCATAATGGAAAAGAGGCTGAAAAAGAATACATATATTCTTACATAAATACATGTAACCGAATCACTTTGCTGTACACCTGAAACCTTGCAAACCAACTATACTTCAGTAAAAATAGAGAACTGACAAAATAGGGGAAATATCTGTAGTTAATAGAGATGCAGATACACAAGCAGAAAGCTTTGTTTTGTAAATATCCATATATATGAAGAGATCCTAAGGAAACCAAACTAAAAGGTGGCCGTTGCTGCTTCTGGTCAAGGTGCAGTCGCAGGGTCCAGGTTTACCCTCCTAGCTTAAAACAGCTTTAAAAAGGGGGAAATGTATGAAATGACGGTTTTCCGCCTTTTGGAGAGAGGGGTGAGTCGTGAGGGACATCAGCTCACTGCTGGACATCCTATTCATTGGGATGACTCCGTACTTATTCCCTTTTTTAGAGCATTTCCTCAAGACAACTGGTAATAGAAATACTTCCAGAGAGTGTCCAGGGCAAAGTACAGGGCAGGGGGCTGGGGAGCCCAGCATGTCCCTGGGCTGAAGGGATAGAGTGAGGTGTTGAGGTGGGCACAGCAGCTGGGGTTCACAGGCCACCCCAGTGTTCTGCTGAGACCCGGTCGGTGCACGTGGGTGAGCTGAGAACTGGAGGCCTGGTGGCGGGCTGATGGGCGCGCTGCCCACCCACGGTGCTTCCAAGCAAGGTACTCCGTGTAGCTGACGTCTTTACGTGCTGAAAATGGAAAAGGCGAGAAATGCGCCCTGGAGGTTTGCCAGGCTCAGGCTCAGAGCAGGCGTGGTCGCTGTCATTCACACACAGGCAGCATTTCATCGGTGCGATTTCAGGCAGAGGCCACAGTCAACAGCAGCAAGAACTGGAAAAGACCATTCCTGGCTCTAAGCAGCCACTTCCAAGAGCAATTTTGGAGAAGCACGCATTTTGTGCAGGATTAATGTAATGTGGCAGCTCAGCTGGGGAAATCAGCAATGGGTTATGTGCTTATTCATTTGGACCAATCATCACTTCTTATTTCCATTTTTAGAGGATTTCCTCAAGACGCTTGTAATAGAAATAGTTCCTCTGTCCCTTTCGTAAGTATCTAAATCTTTTTAAAAGCTAAATCAGTCTCTTGCCAGCATTACAACCCAGGAATGTCTTTGTTAAGAACCTGAGAGCTATCTTCTTTATCTCTGTCACCGGGGGAGTTTAGGCTAGGTGTTAGTCACTTTACTCTGAGCTGTAAGTACCTGCTTATCCTAGAGATAGGAGCAGTTGTCTTTCTCCTTTGGATAAAGGGTATTAACTAGCATGGACAGCCACCGAGATTACCAGGTGAATTTAGGATATACTCTGAAAGAATGTATGCCATTTTTATGGTGGTGTCAAGTCTTTTCACATGAGACAAGTTCCCGTTTATCTTGAGAACATGTATGCAACAGATTTCATCTGCTGAGCTATAAAAAAAAAAAAAGGTGAAGTTGATTTCATTTGCACAAACATTAGTGGTCCGCCTGTGGTGCACAACACAGTCTGGTTTAATGGTTATTCAACAGTAAAACCGGTTTCTTTATGTCTACATTTGTGTAGAGGATTTTCTCGGTTGGCGGGAGATTTTATTTTTTATTTTTGTTAATTACTTAATTAATGGGACTGCACTGCGCAGCATGCGGGATCTTAGTTCCCCAACCAGGAATCAAACGCGTACCCCCTGCAGTGGAACCTAGGAGTCTTAACCACTGTATCGCCAGGGAAGTCCCTGGAGATTTTAACTTTTCCCCTAGCAGCTTTTAAGGAACAGTTGGCCAAAAACACAGTTATATTATCTCACCCCCCAAATAGTGATAAATCATTACCCTTATGATTCCATTTTTGAAAAATGATATTTTTACCTAACATAAACAGTATCTTCGTTAAGAGGTAAGATCCCAGGTGTCTGTTTTCTGTTTGTGTGTACCTTCTGATTTTCGTACAGTTTTTAAAGTGTTGGTTGTGCAAACAGCTACAATTTTTATTTTCTTTTCGTGGGTAATATTAGTTTGTATCATGGCTGGGCATTTATTGTATCCTAGGATTTGAATTACAGGTGTAGCGTTTCAGTTAAGCGAACGTGATACACTCCTTCCCCTCTCCTGGCGGTGGGGGAATCTCAGATGTAACTCGAAATGTCTCAGGGCAGGGAAAGGACCAGGGACCCTGGAGGCCATCACACAGTCCCCGCTTGAGGCCGCAGCTTTCCTTGATCCCTAACAGGAGTGAAGACAAATGGGCAATTGAGTCCCTGGTCCAGACGGCCCACCGTCGCAGCACAGCAGCTCCTCACTGCCAGATGAGATGAAGACATTTACGTCGCTCACTAACTGGACGGCGCGGAGACTTCTGGGAAATAGAGTCTTGGTACTTGTTTCGCTCTCCGGTCGGGCTTTGGCAGGCGGACTTCCGGCGTCCTCCTGCGCAGGTGCGCCTCACGGTTTCTGAGGGTTGGCGCACGCGCCGTCGCCGCGCCGCCTTCGCTTCCTGTGCGTGCGCAGGTCGGCTATGGTCGTCGTTCCGCCGTTTTGGCTTCTTGCCGAACATTTCGGGTCTTGCGGGGCTGGACGCCGTCCGGCCCGGCCGGCAACAAGCGCGAGCGGGGTGTGCGGGCGAGGGTTCGCGCAGGCCGGGCGGAGGCTGGAAGTGGGACCGCCGAGCTTGAGCCGCGGAGCCCGCGGCCTGGGCCGGAGTGGCCGAGCGGCCGGCGGCGGTGCGCGGCATAGCGAGTTTCCGGGAGAGCCGTGGGCCTGAAGGGAGTTTGTGCCGTAGGCCCAGAGCCGGCTCCTCGGGCCCAGTGGCCTAGGGAGGCGGAGAGGAGGGACCCCGAGAGAGGAGCGCGCCGGAGGAGCAGCCCCCGGACCGGAGCCTCGGGAGCCCGGGGACGGTCAGCGAGTCTCGACGGGATTGGTGCGTCTGCGTGCCTGCAGGCGGTTGTGGACCTTGCGGCCGTTGCAGAGCGGGCTTGGGTTACCCCGCCGCGGGCCCCGCGGTAGTGCGATCGGGAGGGTTTGACCGCTTCCCGGAGGTGGAGGGGCCGGGCTGGAGGGCAGGGCCGGCTACTCCGGATGGGGCTCCCCTGGGACTTGTGAGCTCCGGGTGTTCTGGGGGAGCAGGGGCCACAGACTCGGCCGGGACGTGCCTCGTCCTCCCTTCCGTCCAACCCCGATCCTCCACGTCCTCTTGTCGCCGTGTCGGCATCTCGCACGTGTCTCTCAAGGCGCGTCACCACCTTGGTTGTCTAATCTAAGCGTCCCCTGCCCCCCTCGCTTGTTCCCTGTGGATTCGCACAGTGTTATCGGTGCAGGATGAGTCTGCAAGGCTTCTGTCTTGCTGCCTCGCTTGAGGAAGGAAGAGATTTGGCCTGAGAAGGGAGATGACTTGTCCTAGATCCTCACCGGGTGTGCACGTGCAGTCGCTACAAGGAATCTAAACTCCTAGGGCAGGTGTTCTGTCCCCTTAAAGTCAGTTTTAATAAAAGTGTTTTTTGAGCGTCGCAATAAGTTTGTAAAGTTTGTACAAATAATTGAAAGACTGTAACGCACCTGAGTGTGTCCCTTTATTCTGGGTATGCTGTGGATGTCTAATCTAAGTTGTTAACAGACTTAGAAGAGTTAAACTATAAGCGTTTTTTAATTTCATATTTAATGGCGGAGGATTATTTTCGTAGGACTCAATGTACACTCGCTGCTGAAAAAAGTATCCCCTCAGGTACCCCAGCCACGTGGGAGTTACAGACCTGAGGGTGGTTGCTCCCTCCTCATTCTAACAGGCCCTTCTGAAGAGGAAATGGCGGGTCTCCCACAGGTGTCTCTTGTGGAGCGCGGGGCGGGTGCTCGTGCAACCCCGAGCCGCTTCAGTCGTAGCTTCACTACCTGCGTTTTCCTTCTGCAGGTCCGCCTCCACTGTCACAGTCCTGCACGTTGTTCCAAGAGCAGCAAAAAATGAATCAGCCCCTGGTGAGTTTTGCTGTTTACTTATTTACCTGCTGCTGTTCTTTTGTGATAACACCTTGGGAGGCGAATGGTTCAAAATTTAAAATGGGAAAGTAGGAGTACGGAAAAGATGTGCTTCGACAAAGTGTAGAGGAGCAGGTCAGTACCAAGTGTTTCTGGCAAGTTCCACGTGTAGATCCCACGATCCTCTTATAGACACAGTACAAGCCTCGTGTTCTTGACATCTGTGGCAAAACGCCATCCCTTGCTTGACTTACATTGTCCTGCCGAAGCACTTTTGTTCTCGGGCGTTAAAGGTTTCCTTGAGGATCCCGCTGTAGGCCGCTAGCCTTCCTGAGCCACAGCCCCTAACGTGTTGACATCGGTGCCTTCCTTGTCCTTCCCGTAAGCCGAGAGCATGCCTTCCAGGGAGCACTCAGGGCATAGAACTTTTCTGTTCAGTAGAACACCGTTGTCACATAGGTACATTGTTTTCAGTGCTCAGTCCAGGGACGCAATGAGGAGCATCTGGAAGCACAGCCTTGTCACCCTTCCAGTAAATTTCCCTCTTTGTCACTTACAATCTAACAGGGTCGCGTTACACACCATGTAGTGATGTCTGTGGCAAAGATTCCGTGTTTCCCACCTGTATTGTATCGTGCAGCTTGCGGTCTTGGTTCTGCCCCTCCCCGGAACCTGATCCGGTTGAGGTGACCTGGCATCCAGCATACAAACCAGTGGCGATTTGCCAGTCGTCACCTCAGACCACTGTCGCCTTCCCATCTGCAGAGTCTGCTGTGTTGGTTTCTATGACAGATCTCTCCTTGCTCTCTTCCTGACTGATTCTTTCTTCCCCCCTCTTTGTGTGTTGTCTTTTCACTCTTGGTTCATGACTCTTCAACCTGTCTGACTTCGCCTTGTGGTGCTTTTCACTTCCAGCTCTGTCAGTTCTCCCAGCTGGACCAGATAGATGTCTCTGTCCAGCCACTTGCCAGCATCTCTGTGGAGTTTGTCCAAAGGGCACCTCAAATTGCTAGATCCAGTAGATCCAAGAATGATTATTTACAGCTCCCCCGCCCCTTGCCTTCTCCTTTTGTCCCTGGCGGCTCATCGTTGCATCGTCTAGCCTGTCACCCTACCCAGAAAAATGGGTTCATTCTAAAGTGCTTCTGCAGCCTCTGTTACCACGTTGTAGTATTAGGCTTGTTAATGTCGTAGTGTAAATGGTTTTTATTCGTTCCCCTTCATCCCGTACTTGCTACCATTAAAATAGCTTATCTTTTCATTTCTGTAGTTACGGAAACTTTTTTTCTGTGCTGCTCTTTCCTCCAGCAGCTCAAGTGTATTCTCCACGCTGAGTATTTCTCCTAAAATATTAAGCACAGCGTTTTGTGTGCATGTGGGAACCACTTTAGAGGTTCCCTGGGTGACTGGACAAACGAGGTTGCCGTTCTATGGAGCCATTGACCATCGAGCTGAGCACTGGGGGGAGGTCGTATCTCGCTGATGATGCGTTTGGATGGATCTGTGGGGTAAAATCCTGATCGGAGACGCTTAGGAGAGAGGAGTGGGAGAACTGGGTTTGTTCTGTTCCCAACTGTTTCAGGACGTTTTGCTGTGACGGGGAAAGAAGAAATTGGATAGTAGCTGGAGTAGGAGCTGAGGTCCGGGGAGAATGTTGTGTTGTGTTGTGTTGTGTTGTGTTGTGTTTTGATGGGAGAAATAAGAGTGGGAATGATCCAGTAGATGCGTGTGGGGGAGGGGAGAGCTGCTGCCCGGGGTGCTGGAGTGGGGAGGGGATGGCAGAGCTGGGTTGCAGGTGGGGAAGCCCTCTGATGGCTTCTCTGTTCTCAGGGAAGCAGCTCCTCAGCTGAGGGTGAGGGTGAGGTTGGGGGTTTGAGGAGAGAGCAGAACTCTGGGGCCCAGTGGACATTTTCTGCTCTGCTGATGGAAGGATCCCTAGAGGAAGTGTCCTGCTTGCCTCGCTCTTGGCTTGGAGACCATTCACAGCATCTAGTGTTGTGTCTTTTTTCTTAGACATAAACATCAAATGTTTTCAGCTTCTGCAATGTGATCTTAAGAAGCAGTTCTCTGCTTCCAGTAGCTTCTCTTCTCCGCAGGGAAGGCACTTCACAGACATCATTACAGGAGAGGAAGAGAATCCTGCCCGTCAATGTGTAGGGAAATCCAGAGTGCTGACAAAGCAGAGTCTGGTTTTATTTATTTATTTAGACTTTTATTTATTTATTAATTTAATCATTTTTAGCTGCGTTGGGTGTTTGTTTTTGCCTGCTGGCTTTTTCTCTAGTTGTAGCGAGTGGGGCCTACTCTTCGCGACGGTGCGTGGACTTCTCATTGTGGTGGCTTCTCTTACTAAGGAGCACGGCTTCTAGGCATGCGGGCTTCCATTGTTGTGGCTGGCGGGCTCAGTAGTTGTGGCTCACAGGCTTAGTTGCTCCGCAGCATGTGGGATCTTCCCAGACCAGCGTTCGAACTCATGTGCCCGCCTTTGACAGGCGGATTCTTAACGACTGCGCCACTGGGGAAGTACGAGATCCTGGTTATAAATGCATCGTCAGAACACGTGGCTCAGTGACTCGGGGAAGGGTGACGGGCCTCAAGTGACCAGGACTTGGGTAGCTGCAGAGGTTGGCGAGGCTCTCAGAGCAGCGTGAGGTGGACTGGATGAGGCTCCTGAGGTGCTGGTAAGGACCTCCTTCCTTAGGACGTGGGCCTCCCGTCAGGAACAGCGGGACGTGGATGCAGGCAGACCCTGAGGTTGACTGAAGAGCCTCCCCCCTGTGCTGGTTTTTGTTTCATCCTGTGGAGAAACTGAAACCTTGTAATCGGGACAGTGAGTCATCTGATCTAAAGATGTCATGTGTAGAGACCGTGGACGGCATGAAACACGGGGTGGGGTGCGGTGGGTCAAGTCAGGGGGACTCTGGGCTCCAGCGCGCTGCCCGACAGGAAGGGGCTAGGCCGCGGCGTGTTCCCGCTGGTCCTAGGCCCCGGTAAGCAGTATGGACGTTCCCTTGGGGTTTTCTGAATCGTGATGAGGTTGAGAGTATTTTCACATGCTTAGAAGCTGTTTCTTCTTTTTAATGGGTAGACAGTTTTTAGAGCAGTTTTAGGGTTCCAGGAGAATCGAGCAGACAGCAGTTTCCTATGCCCGTCCCTCTGGGTTCCCTCCCTTAATAACCTCTCAGGCCTGTGTGGCGCGTCATCGCAGTGATGGATCAGCATTGACCCCTGATTCTCCCGTGGAGTCTGTAGTTTATATTAAGGCTCCCTCTCTGTGTCCTACTGCCCAGGTTTGGACAAGTGTGATGACCTGCAGCCACCACTGCAGTGCTACCCAGAAGCACTTCACTGCCCGAAACATCCGTGCCGGTCACCTGTTCATCCCCCGCAGTGTCCCCGAGCCCCCGACAGCTGCTGATCTTGTTACTGTCTGTGTATTTTTGCCCTTTCCAGAATGTCACGTAGTTGGAATCCTTCTGTCTGTGGTCTTTTCAGACTGGTGTATTTCTGTTTTTATATGAAGGGCCTGTCATGTGCATTGCCCGTCTTCCTGCCCCAATACTGTCTTGTTTTGTTTTGTTTCGTTCTGTTTTGTTTTCCTTGTCTTACTGGCTTTCAGAGTCGTGTTAAATGTTTCTAAATTTTTCCAGTTGGGGTCATGTTAGTAAACATTGTTTTCCAAAGTTCATTGTCTTTTTCCTGTATTTTCCAGCATTGCTATGTAATTCATTACTTTTTTTTTTACTTTGAGAGGTTGAATACTATGCATTTCAAAAGTTTCTAGAAATCAGCACGTTTGTGTGGGTAAGAGTCCTAGTTGAAGAGCACCCTCCTTGGTCAGTACTGAGGTGCAGCTTCTTTGCGGGCAGAGGTGCGTGAGGGGGGAGGAATGCGTCGGTCTCGTGGTTCCCTTTCTGCTGGGTCTCAGTTCCCCTTTCTGGTTCTGGGCAGTGCATCAGCCACTCTCCTGGGACAGGCCAGGCAGGTGGGATCCTCGCTTCCTGGCTGTGGAGGCTGTGTGTGTCTGGGAACACCTTTCTTTTTCCCTGAGGAGCGAGAGGACCTTTTTGGTTGTGGAGCAGCGTCCTAGGACTGCGGCCCCTGGGCCCCCGCTGTTGTGTGTCATTTGGGCCCCAGCCATGCATGGGAGATCTCTGACACAGGGACGCAGCTGTTAAAGCCCTCTTGGGGTTTTGTCACGTACGATCCTCTGAGGAATACTCCTTTTGTCTAATGGAATTCCAGTGCTTAAGCTTTCTAGCCACTCATGAAAAGAATCTCAGAAAGGAAAGGAGACCCGTCCTCTCTGCCACCAAGCAGGGGAGTGAGCCGACACTGTTAACGTAACGCTGAGAAAGTGGCTTGTGGGAAATGTGTAACCAGTTCTGATTTGTGGGATTACAAGGCTGTCTGTGTGGAATCTTACTGTACCAAGTGGTTTTTTAAGACACATACGTCGTGGGTTGTTCCCTTGTGTTTTGAAACTGACCTAAAACCCCTCAGTATTTGCAGTTCTGATTGCTTTCTTAATTTGTTATCCAGGTTTCCTGACATCCATTTTTTTAAGTTTAAAGTGCAGTTTTCTCATCTTCCCTTTACATAAAAGTGAACGTGGGCAAGCCACTTAACCCATCACCAAATAGAAAATCATCTGGAACATTCACATGAATGCTGTTTTCAAGCAGCAACAGTGCATATATTTTTATGCCCATTACCAGTGAAAACTATAATGTTTTCTTATTGTGCTGTTTTTTTCTCATCCGGCAAAATTACAAGCAATTAGAAAAGCCCCACAGATCACACATTTTGTGAAATTACAAATGCAGAACCGGAAAGGAGAATAAGGTGTGCGTGATTCTACTTACGCTTTAACATGAGAGTAGTTCATGGTCTGATCCCTCACTCTCTTGCATTTGGTAATAACTTTCAGTGTGTGAACGTGTGGGCCCCCAGTCTTCATCCGGGCAGCCACAGGTGTGACCAGTGACGCCTGAATGGAATATGGGCAGAGCTTCTGGAAGACTTGCTGTCGATTTCTGAGACAGGCTTCTCGAGGCTGAGCCGAGGCAGTTCTGCACAGACGCTCGTCTGCCTTGGGCGGCAACCAGCTCTTCCCCCCGCCCCGCTCACCCCCCCACCCCCCACCCCCCGGTGTCCTGTCAGCAGGTGGGCACCCTCAGCCTTCCCAGGCCAGCAAAGCCTGGGTCCCGGACGTCTCTGCATCTGGAGCTGGGGGTCAGGTGACCTGGCATCTCAGGGGACCTTGCTAACAGGACCCATCCTGCCTCTTCGATTGTTACACATAAAGAACTTTGATTTCCAGTCAATGTCAGGAGTTTGTTGCCATCTTAAACGGCCTCTGTGCTTGGCGTGGTCTTTTCCTTAACCTCTTCCACACCATTCCTCCCTCCACGTTCTTTTGAAATCACCTGAACTTTTTTATGTTTAACATGCTGGTCCTGTGTTGTATTCCTTTGTTGGCAATTGCATAAACTTAACAGCCACATTACATTTAGTTATTTAAATTTACTTCTCTGTTTTCTGCTTCATATTTGTCCTCCTTTCACGAGTAATAGGATACACTTTAGATTATCAACAATAATAGTAGGTATCATTGAGAAGCATTTTATGTCCAAAGAACTATGTTAAGTGCTTTCCATGGATGAACCCATTTGATATTGACCTGTATCATTATGTGATAGGTACCATTATTATCTTTTTTTTTTTTTTTTTTTTTTGCTGTACGCGGGCCTCTCACCGTTGTGGCCTCTCCCGTTGCGGAGCACAGGCTCCAGACATGGCTCACGGGCCCAGCCGCTCCGCGGCATGTGGGATCCTCCCGGACCAGGGCACGAACCCATGTCCCCTTCATTGGCAGGCGGACTCCCAACCACTGCGCCACCAGGGAAGCCCCCCCATTATTATCTTTATTTCAGAGGTGATGGTACAGAAGGAAACAGTTTGTAATGACTGGTGTGAGTGTTCGTGAATTTATTCAGAAGATCCATGCTAAAACGTCTGGGTGTGGCAATTTCTAGTTCTTTTGTGAGCGCTCTGTCCCTTGTCAGGAGTGTGCTTCTCCCCTGGAAGGTGTTCATGGGAAGAAGGGATTCCAAGTCCCCAGCTGGGAATTAGGGGCAGCTGACCCAGCTGTCCCTGACAGCTCGTTTGGCAGGTCAGGGTCAGACCACTCCAGGCTTATCTTCATAGTAAAATACGGAACTAGGATGTGTTGCCTGGCTTGCTTGTTACTTTGGGAAGTGTGGCCAGTACTGCAGCTCAGCTCCTTCTGTGAGCGGTAGGAGAAGCTTAGGACAGGAATGGGACACATGTGTCCGGAGTTTAGGAGAGAAGCCTGGGTTGGCGATATAAATTTGGGAAATGTTGACATGTAGATGGTAATTAAAGCCATGAGGCCAGATGGGATCACCATCAAAGCAAAGTGTAAAAGAAAATAACTGAGCCCCAGGTCCCTCTAACTTGAGGATGACTCAGGGGAGAGGAGGAGCCAGCAAACGAGACTGAGAAGGAGTGGCCGGGGAGGTAAGAGGAGGACCACGCTGTTAACAGTCTGGAAGCCAAGCGAAGGGGCACAGTGCATCCCGGGTTGGCACGCGTGCCCTCAGGCCTGTGCTCCTCGGGGGCAGGGGCTTTGTCTGCTGTTGTAGGTCCCCAACAGCCAGGATTGTTCCTGGCTCACAGTGTAAGACAATATTTTCTTTCTTCGTTGTACACTGAATGAACTCATAGCAGTGTATTGCATTTATTTTCCTCCCATGAGATCCATAACGTAAAAGAGGTATACAGTGTTAACTTTCTTGGTGAGCTGGGTGAGCTCTTGTTCCCCTAAGTCTTCTCCACGTCACCCAGTTCCCATCACGGTGCTATTACAGGGGCCAGTGTCATTCAAGGACGTGGCTGTGGACTTCACCCAGGATGAGTGGCAGCAGTTGGACCCTGAGCAGAAGACAACCTACAGGGATGTGATGCTGGAGAACTACAGCCACCTCGTTTCTGTGGGTGAGGAGAACCTGCTTTCTGAATTGCTGAGATAAACAGGATTTCCCTCTAACTTACTGACTTTAACTTTGAATTTAACGGGACAAATGTGAGTAATCTGGGGCACCAGGCAGGAGGGCATTTGGTCTTTGCCTCCAAGTAGGTTCTAATTTTGGTACAGCACAGATGGCCACTTCTGTTGTGTAGCTCGAAAGGCAGCCCTTTGCTTAGATGACAGATCTGGAAGCCCAGCAGCCAGGCTCAAGTTCTCTCTCATTTCTGTTAACAGGGTGTCACATTATCAAACCGGAAGTTATCACCAAGTTGGAGAAAGGAGAAGAGCCATGGATAGTGGGAGGAGAATTCCTACTTCAGAGTTACCCAGGTGTGTGAGTGAGGCAGTGAGGAGGTCGGTAACTCAGAAGTGTTTTTCCCTGGAATTTTTTAATGGTGCCAAGCCTTAGAAGTGACTAAGGAGAGTTGCTCGTGTGCTGTAGCTACACGAATCTCACTCCCCAAGACTTCCTCCTTCCCCACAAAAGCTTATGTTGGTAGAGCTCCTCCACGCTTGCTTCTACCCAGAACCAAACCCACTCACTTCCTTCTTCCTCTTAAACCTCAGATCCTCTTGTTCTTACAGCATATTCAGTAACCTCTTATCGTAGATTCTTTTTGCTTTCAGCCATTCATAGTCTGTTACTAGAGTATAACTCGTGACTCTCCATATTCTTTTACTTCCCTTTTTTCTTGTTTCCCATGAAATGCCTCAGACTTGTTTCTGTCTGCAGTTTCACTTCTCACTTCTCTTTCCTTGAGGTCAGAGGTCAAACCCCCGTCTTGTGCATAAACCAGTAAACTCAGTTCACCTTTGCTGTCATGAGCACAGGTGCTGGTCATTCCTGAGATGAGTGCTGCTAGAGTTTGGTATCTCCCTCTTCCTCCAAATGCCCATTTTCATCTTGTCTCCTATTTACTGTTCTGTGGCCAGGGCCTTGAATGCTGTCGTGTCGGAGTAGGTGTGGAGTGAGTAGGAGGTACAGAAATGAGTCGTGGCTCATTTATCCTCCCACCCCCCCTCCAGAAATGTCTCTGAAGGATCTGCTTCGCACTTCAGTGGTTTGTTCCCCGACTTCTTCAAAGGGCTCCTCCTGTCTGAAGTCTTGAGGGTTTTTGTCTGTTTAATGCTGCATTGTCCACCCTGTCCTCTGGTTCAGTGTTTCCTGTGGGAGCAGTAGGCGCTCCTTCATTCTGACTGGATTTGCAAGATGTGTTCATCTGCCTTTCTAACCCATCTTATCACTAGTCTCATAGGGTAAGCCTACAGCAATTCCCTGTTGATTGCTAAAAAGAATTTAAACTCCTCCTCCTTTAAGAATTACCCAATATCGGCCCCGTGTTACCTGGAAATTTTAATTTTCTATTGTTTTCTGAAACTCCGGATAAACTCCCTTTGGTCCACACTTCTAAATGTCTTCTGTTTCATTGGGGTGTGGGTTATTTGTCCAGATTACACATTCTTTAAGTCTGAACTCAAATATTCAAACCCTCCTTGAAGTTTTTCCTTCCAGCTCTAATCATCACTCCAATCTCTTCTTTGACTTTGACTCAACCTCATCATGGTGATGCCTTAAAAAAAAAGCTAGGTCTGATCAAGGAATCTGTTATTTGATTATGTATTTTTTGCTTGAGCTTCTGCACACCACGCCCCCCATAATCCAATAAAGAAAAGGCCATGTTCTCTCCCCTCATCATAGTATGTAATATATAGTACATGTTTATTTCTTTGATTATCTGAGGAGCCAGGTCAGTGAAAGAACCTTCTTGTCCATTCAATCAGAAATAATTTATAGGCAGGTATTTCTTTTTATTTTATTTTTATTTTTTTATTGAAGTATAGTCAGTTTATAGTGTTGTGTTAGTTTCAGGTGTACAGCAAAGTGATTCAGATATAGGCATTTATTTCTAAATATGTATGTCTAGGTGACATCCCATATATTCTGCTGGTAGTCGAAAGATGTCCATATGATTAAAATTAAGAACAACTATGATTTCTATTGAGGGGTTCAAAAGAAATAGGAAATAGAGCCATACTTTCTAAGAGGTTTTGGTTAAGAAAAGAAAACAGAGATGCATGGGTAATTTAAAAGTCAGCATTGCACATGGAATGTTAATGTTCCAATGCAAGGCTGAATCAGAAATATATGGAGAGTAATTATTTTCATCTATAAGGGGAAATGGAGCTAATTAACTTGAGAAAGGACTTGAATAGTATTTTTTTTTAAGCATGGACACACCCTAAAAGATAGGGTTTGAGTGGATCAAGGCTGGAAGTCCGGCAAACTTAGTAAAACAATAGGAGCAGAGACCTGTGGTTGAACGTAAGCTGGAGCATTGCTGGTACCAGACATCTCGGTGTAGGTGACAGTGCCTTAGCCTGTGATCTGTCTCTCCACTTGATGTGAAAGTGCCGATCCACCTCCTGAGACTGATTCCTCCTTGTCCTTGTCCACTGGCTAAACTCATTGTCGCCCCATCAGTTTACCTGTTTGCAGTGAGTCCTTTCACATCTAAGAATTGGTCATTCACCCAGCATCTTCTCATCATTGCTCCACGTTTGTATTTTACCTTCTATACCCAGTTTTGAACAAAATCTTAAAAGTAGCAAAGATCAAAGGTGCTTGTGTGTGTTTTTGCTGCGTTGGGTCTTCGTTGCTGTGCGTGGGCTTTCTCTAGTTGTGGCGAGCAGAGGCTACTCTTTGTTGCAGTGTGCAGGCTTCTCACTGTGGTGGCTTCTTGTTGTGGAGCACGGCCTCTAGGTGTGCGACCTTCAGTAGTTGTGGCACACAGGCTCTAGAGCGCAGGCTTAGTAGTTGTGGCACATGGGCTTAGTTGCTCTGTGGCATGTGGGATCTTCGCAGACCTGGGCTCAAACTTGTGTCCCCTGCACTTGCAGGCAGATTCTTAACCACTGCGCCATCAGGGAAGCCCGGTGCTTGTGCTTTTGTCAGCTTTTCTCACCACTGGAGATTGTGGAGGTTGTGTGTATGCATGTGGGTGCTTATTCCAAACCAAAAGAATAAGGGAAAAAAGTACACTTGGAATTGTTTTCATCTGTCCATGAAGCTAGCACCTGTGCCACAAAGAAATGGCTTGTGTACAAGTCACATCTCATATCTTATATAGGAAGATGTATAAAAATTGGTTAATTTTGCCTCTTTTTAGAAGAAGACTGGGAAGCCCATGATCTGATAGAGGGAGCCCAGGAAAATGAAGACAAACATTCAAGGCAAACCGAATCTGTCAACAACAAAACCCTGATTGAAGAGAGAGGTAATGTTTTTGGTAAGACTTTTAATGTGGAAACAAACCCTGTTCCTTCAAGAAAAATATCCTGTAAATGTGACTCATGTGGAAAGAGTTTAAAATCTACTTCAGAATATATTAGTAGTGATGGAAGCTATGCAAGAATGAAGCTGGATGAATGTAGTGCATGTGGGAAATCTCTTCTCCATGTTAAGCTTGAAAAAACCCATCTAGGAGATAAACCTTATGAATTTAATCAAAATAGGGAGGCTTATGCTCTAAATGAAGGAAGTATTTATCAGAACATTCATATTTTAGAGAAACCCTTTGAATATATGGAATATCAAAAAGCCTTTCAAAAGGGTACAGTGTTTGTTAATCATATGGAGGAGAAGCCCTACAAGTGGAACGAATCTGAAATAGCCTTTCTCCAAATGTCAAACCTCAGTGTGCACCAGAGAGCTCATATGGAAGTGAAGCCCTATGAATGCAATGCATGTGGGAAGTCCTTCTGTAAAAAGTCAAAATTTATTATACACCAGAGGACTCATACAGGAGAGAAACCTTATGAATGTAACCAATGTGGGAAATCCTTCTGCCAGAAGGGAACCCTCACTGTACATCAGCGAACACACACAGGGGAGAAGCCCTATGAATGTACTGAATGTGGGAAAACTTTCTACCAGAAGTTACACCTCATTCAACATCAGAGAACTCACTCAGGAGAGAAGCCCTATGAATGTAGTTATTGTGGAAAATCATTTTGCCAGAAGACACATCTCACACAACACCAGAGAACACATTCAGGAGAGAGACCCTATGTTTGTCATGACTGTGGAAAAACCTTCTCCCAGAAGTCAGCACTTAATGACCATCAGAAAATTCACACAGGCGTGAAACTCTATAAGTGCAATGAGTGTGGGAAATGTTTCTGCCGCAAGTCTACTCTGACTACACACCAGAGGACACACACAGGAGAGAAACCCTACGAGTGCAATGAATGTGGGAAATTCTTCTCTCGGTTGTCATATCTCACTGTACATTACAGAACTCATTCAGGAGAGAAGCCCTATGAATGTAACGAATGCGGGAAAACCTTCTACCTGAACTCAGCCCTCATGAGACATCAGAGAGTCCACACAGGAGAGAAGCCCTATGAATGTAATGAATGTGGAAAGTTATTCTCCCAGTTGTCATACCTCACTATACATCATAGAACTCACTCAGGCGTGAAACCCTATGAATGTAACGAATGTGGGAAGACCTTCTACCAGAATTCAGCCCTTTGTAGACATCGGAGAATACATAAAGGAGAGAAGCCTTATGAATGTTACATATGTGGGAAGTTCTTCTCTCAGATGTCATACCTCACTATACATCACAGAATTCATTCAGGAGAGAAGCCCTATGAATGTACTGAATGTGGGAAAACCTTCTGCCAGAATTCAGCTCTTAATAGACATCAGAGAACACACACAGGAGAGAAAGCCTATGAGTGTTATGAATGTGGGAAGTTCTTCTCTCAGATGTCATATCTCACTATCCATCATCGAATTCATTCAGGAGAGAAACCTTTTGAATGTAACGAATGTGGGAAAGCCTTCTCTCGGATGTCATACCTTACAGTACATTATAGAACTCATTCAGGAGAGAAGCCCTATGAATGTAACGAATGTGGGAAAAAATTCTACCACAAATCAGCCTTCAATAGCCATCAAAGAATTCACAGGAGAGGGAATATGAACGTACTTGACGTGGGAAGGCTTCTTTGAAGTCACACCTCATTTAATGTCACAGAACCCTCAATATTTCTACCATCCTAAGATAGTTCACACAGGTGAGTGTGGACAAGCCTTCGAGCATTATAGTCAGACTTGGAATCTGGAAGTTCACAGGATGGAAACCACAACTGTAACTAGGCCCCATGATGGGTTGACAAGAGTAAAAATTTATTGATACTTAAATTGTACATAGTTTCACCATGGATTCAAACTATTTCACATATCAGGGAATTCAGACCAAGGGAAAATCTCTCAACTTAAGGAATGTGGAGAATATATTCTGTTGGAAATTATGAATACTGAAAGTTATGTTTCTGATAAAATATAAAGCTTTTTGTAAAAAAGGAGCCGCAGAAGATGGCCGTTGTGAATAAATATGCTCCTTATGTAAATAGAAGCTGTAAAGTTGTCAGGTAGCTAATCAAGACAGCAACATGGCAACATTAAGCTCATATATGAGTGGGTCCTGAGGATGTAGGACTAATGCTTTTGAGGGTGTTTTGGTCTGTTTGTTTGCTTTTTAAGATGCTGCATTACAGGAATTGTTTGTTCAGTTTGAGTCATGTTTGAAAAGGCATCCTATCCTTATTAGAATAATTTCTAAGGCATATGGTAAAGACCCATTTTAAGTAGCACCACTATGTTAGTATCTTAATATGCATTGTTACTGAACTAATATTTGAAGGATAAAAAGTATGCTTCTTTTTGTAATCTTCCCTGGCATTTATAAATGCATTTTATCATTGGTAATGAACTAAGTCTTCCATAAGGGAGCCAGTGTTTTTAATAATGTTTTCAACTGTATCTGAATTAGCAAGAGATAGAAATCTATGCAAAAAATAGCAAATGGCATAGATAATTTACAATTGTTAATGCTAGAAGTCTGTAGTGAGGAACATAGGACTCATTGCACTCAGTACAGTTTTTTAGATGAACCTAAAATAGTTTCATTTTAATCTGATTTTTTCCACCTACGGTTTTTTATTTAGATGCCTACCTAAGTGTAAGTGTGCAGAGCACACATAATGTGTAACCTAGGAATTAATTTTGATAGGATGGTATTTTTAAACACTGTGCTTTGCTCCTTCCTGAATGGATTAAGAGTGGGTTCATATGGCTTTGTAGCTGGCATTGTTGGGTGACCACCCTAGTCACTCGCTCCTTATTGTTGGCTGGCCAAGTTTGGGTATCCATTTCTCCTGACAGAAGAGAAAAATCCTGATTAGTTTCAGCCAATAATGATAATCCCTTTCTCATGGCCAGCAACTGGTTTAGAGTGGTCCAAGGACCCATTCTAGACAAATAAAGGAAACATCTGACAGGTTATTTCTGGAAAAGTTTTCTTCAAAGCTTCAAGGAATCATGCTGGGTGAAATGGAACCTTGTTGAACTTTTCCTCCTCTGGAATGTGATGCCTGGCTCTGTCTTTCAGCAATGAATTATGATATAATTTGCACGTGGCAGAGCAGAAAGATTGGAAGAACCTGGGACCTGGGCAATGCTCTTGAGCCACTGAACCAGCCAGCCATGTAGCCATTCCACCTCTGGACTGTTTCTTTTCTGAAAGACTAAATTTATTTTTAAGATGATTGATTTGGTTGTTTTTAAGGATAACTAAAGATACAGTTTGTAGGAGTTACGCGATTGAGAAGTGGACTTTAGGCAAATCATTTATTTTGAGCTGTTGATTTCGAAATTACCTTATTTTCTGTAAATTTTGGTGTAAATAGTTTAAGCATTAGAAAACCTGAAACCATTAAATGTGTATGTTTTTCTAAATTGTTATGTTACTGACCTAAGAACCTTTGGAACCTGATACGATGTCAGGTATATCTATCTTTTGGTAATGCATGACATAAATTTTGTTTAGGTTAATATGTTATTCATGGATCATTGCTATCATGTTGTTGACAATATATGGTGTCAGGTAAGGACCTACTTCTGTTGTCCAGTGATTAGCCTGATAGCCTGTATTATTTGAGTAATTCACCCCTTACCACGGAGATGAAATGCCATGCTTCTCATGTATTTGTCACTCATGGCACCTGTTTTTTGTTGCTTATCACTTTTCCACCATATGATCTTGAGTCTGCTACATAACAGGAATTAAAATTCTGGTAGAGTGTATAATAGTTTTGTGTAGCAACTATATTTGTTGAAATGATATTTGCAGGTTTCCTACACTAGAGGGAAGTAGCTTAAATAAACAGTATGCATTTTAAGTAAAATATTTGAAAAGTTTAAATGGTTTACCACATTCTTTTTCTCTTATGGAGTGCCTGACATGAAAGGGTCCTGTACATGTAAGTGGTCCTCAACTGCCTCTTCAGTAATGCAGTCGTGGGATTTCTTTATTGTTTCAGAGATGTCAGTGTTTTCATATTATTACATCTGTGAAATTAGGATCTATAGCATGTTCTGATTCAACTGGCATTTTTTTCTTCCTTAGAGGTACTTAAAATAATGGGTTGTCTTAGATTTGATGGAATGCAATATTTGAAAAGTTTTTAACTATTCCTGGCAAGGCCTAAGTTCACGAAAGAAGGCACCACAGGGGATGGTTCTGTTTCCCCACCCAGCAGCAAACCGAATGTGGAATTGGGCAGAGCAGGAGTACTTGCTCTTTATACACAGTGACCTCATACTGTGGAGTGTAAGCAGATTTGGAACTCCCAGGGGGTTTCCAAGGGCTGAGCAGGAGGTCGACCCCTCCTGGCACATAGAGGTGAGATTCCCCCAGTTTATTTGGTCTGTTTTTTCAGTTATCCTAGTGTTAGTGAAATGGTGGTTCATTTGATGCTTCTGTGGCCTCTCAAACAGGTCAAAATGAAGACCATTCCTCACACCAGGGCCCTCTTCTGAGGCAACAGTCACCCTCTCTTTATTCCACCTCAGCGTGGCTGGCTGGGCTGTCCACTCTAGCGCCCCAAAGAAAGTTGTATGGATAGATACTGGTAAGGATGTATTGGTATGTTTGTATACTGTGGAAATATGTAAAATGATACAGGCATCTGGGAAACTAACCTGGAAATACCTTTTAAATTCAATAATATGTGTGCTTTATCATGCAGTAGTACCCCAATCTGTTGATAGATCCCAGAGAACTTCTATACACAGGAGGATGTATATACAGGGAATTTCACCACAGCAGGACTTTTGAGATATCCTAGGTGACTGTCATTAGAAGAGGTGAGTAAAATGTGGATCAAGCAGTGGGGTGGTGTCCAGCAGTTAGCAGTGTGTGCTTTGTTGTAGCACAGCTGATTAACCCTTTTAGATATGAATGAAAGAAAAATGGATGGAATGAGATTTCGTGCAACTAAAAAATGTTTACATCAAAGTTACACACACACCCTCATAGAGGCTACAGTAGTGTGTGCTTAAGGTCATACCTTCATCAGTGTGAGTACCTGTGGGGGAAGGGATGGAATTGGGGTTTGGCATGAAGAAACAGTGGGGTCCACACAGAAACCAATGCTGATAATAAGTATGTTTTTAACTGAGTAGTACAGTTAACACTGTGCCCAGGACTCCTCCAGAAATATGAAAACATGCACATAGGAAAAGTAAAGGCCCCTAATTAAAATTCCCAATAATGTTTTATTCTGTTCAGTTTTAGCCAGAATTTTATAGCTTAGGTACCTAAATGATGCCTCCTGTGCCTTTTCTGGCAACTTCTACCCAAGCCAACTTTCAGGAAAATGGCACAGCTGCTTGTAAACGTTCTTATGATGAAAGAGTTATACATGTGAGTGTCTGCATCACTTTGTAGAACTCAGTGTAATAAACTGGGCTGCAGACTGTACTACAGTGTTACCCTGCTTTGTTTATGAAAGAGATTCCCCCTTCAGTTTCAACTGGCACATCACTGGAGATTTGACTTCTCAACTTACCTTTTAGGTAGGTGTAGCCAGGTGATTATGTTGGAGCCCATTAGGGAAATCTGTGTCATCCTCTGAGTCACATTCTTAAAAGAGTCACATTCTTAAAAACTGCCTTTCTTCCTTCCCTTGCTTGGGCTGTGTTTGATAGAACTTATTATTCTAAAACATATAAAAACCATTCTTGGTTTATGCTGTACAAAAAAGAGGCAGTAGGCCAAATTTGGCCTATGATCCATATTTTGCCGACTCCTGCTTAGGGGATGGAAAAGTAATATGTTGAAGGGAAACTTCTCTGGATAACACCATGGAACGGGATGAGGAGGGTCCCCTACCTCCCTGGACCCCCTGTTTGGAATTGTACATGAGATTTCAATCTCTTGGTTCAGCCACTTTGCTTGGCAGCCAATCTGACACTTACACAGAATTAGCCAACAAAAAATGAACTGCAGTCATGTCTTCTAAAATGCAACCTATGCCTTCCTCCAAAACTTAGTGGTACACTAATGATGAAATACAAGAGTGACTCTTAGAAAGTAAAAGGCAGCCCACTCAAAATCTTTTTAACAATAATTTTTTCAACAAGATTATTCATGGAATCAACAGAATCCTAATAAATACTAGCACACTGTAATAGTATTAAATTCCTAATTAAATATGCAGTATTTTACCTTCAGAAAAATGTGTGCGCCCGCCCCTCCCCCCAAAGAAAAAGAAAAATGTTCACCCAGATCTTGGTTTGTAATTATTCTCCACTAAATGGAACCAGAGCTCTTAAGAGTAAAAGCTTATTCCAATGCTGATTAGGAAAATTAAGTGTAGAACAGTCATTTGTATTAGCAATCAGGAAGTGCTCGAAAACTGACGAGAAGTGATTTCACCAAAAATGGCAGAGTAGAGAAATCTGTCCCCCTCCCCCAACATGAACAATTAATGAGCTGGCAACGTTGGCAAAACTCTAGAATCTAGTCTGGGACTTAGAACCACCAAGGAAGCTTGATAAGGGCAACACTTTGCAATGAGAAAGCTGCCCACCCACTGTCCCCCACATCTCTGGTCACCAGCCCGATTGCTGGCAGCCTAAGCCCCAGGCACAGGTTGCTGGGGGCAGGGCAAGAATGAGACCTTACCCCACAGGGCTGTGCTTGTGGGCCTCACCTGTGGGCTGCTGTCTGTAAGTCAGTAACAGGGCGTCCCTTTGTTGTTTCCTTGACTCAGAACAGTCTTCCCAGAGGGCTGGTGCCAAAGGCATTTAAAGGCACAAGTCCTGGGGGTGGAGGCAGCAACCTGGTGGGCAGGATGACAGTCAAAGTGAGCAGCAGACGTATTGAGAAGCCTGGGAAGGGACAGGTTGGAAAATGGAGTTGTGTGTGGCAATACGAGCTTTTGAAAAGCTTCCTAGTGCACATCGTGTGTGCCCAGGTGAGACACAGCTGAGAAAAGACCTGAAAAGTCCCTATGCTCTCACCTGGACTGGCCTGCAGGCTCCATGTAAGCTGGAAGTGAAGGCTAAGGCAGAGTGGAACCAGCCTGGCTAAGCGCTGAAGGAGTGCCCAACACAGCCAGCCTGCAAAACTGGGGGAATGTCCCCTTTTTTTGGCTCCAGGTGTTTACAGAAGCTGACAAAACACAGCTGACCTCTGGAAGCTAATGGAACAGAATTAAGTGGCCACACAATATACAGATTCAATGCAATCCCTATCAAGTTACCAATGGTATTTTTTACAGAACTAGAACAAAAATTTTTTACGTTTGCACAGAAACACAAAAGACCCCAAATATCCAAAGTAATCCTGAGAAAGAAAAACGGAGCTGGAGGAATCAGGTGCCCTGACAAAGCTAATCAAAACAGTATGGTACTGAAAAAAAAAACAAACATAGAACAATGGAACAGGATAGAAAACCCAGAAATAAACCCACGCACCTATGGTCACCTGATTTACGACAAAGGAGGCAAGAATATACGAGAAGACAGTCTCTTCAATAAGTGGTGCTGGGAAAACTGGACAACTACATGTAAAAGAATGAAATCAGAACATTCTCTAATACCATACACAAAAACTTAAAATGGATTAAAGACCTAAGTGTAAGTAAGGCCAGACACTATAGAACTCTTAGAGGGAAAACATAGGCAGAGAACACTCTTCGACATAAATCGCAGCAGTATCTTTTTGGATCCACCTCCTAGAATAACGAAAATAAAAACAAAAAACCAAATGGGACCTAATTAAACTTAAAAGCTTTTGCACAATAAAGGAAATGATAAACAACAAAAAGTCAACCCACAGATGGGGAAAAAAATATTTGTAAATAAAGCCACTGACAAGGAATTAGTCTCCAAAATATACAAACAGCTCATGCAGCTCAGTATCAAAATAACCCAATCAAAAAATGGGCAGAAGATCTAAATAGACATTGCTCCACAGAAGACATACAGATGGCCAAAAAGCACATTAAAAGATGCTAAGCATTGCTAATTATTAGAAAATGCAAATCAAAACTACAATGAGGTTATCACCTCACAGTAATCAGACTGGCCATCACCAAAAAGTCTATAAACAATAAATGCTGGAGAGGGTGTGGAGAAAAGAGAACCCTCCTGCACTGTTGGTGGGAATGTAAATTGGTGCAGCCACTATGGAGAACAGTATAGAGGTTCCTTAAGGAACTAAAAATAGAACTACCGTATGATTCAGCAATCTCACTCCTGGGCATATATCCAGAGAAAACCATAATTCAAAAAGATAAATGCACCCCAATGTTCATAGCAGCAGTATTTACAATAGCCAAGGCATGGAAGCAAACTAAATGCCCATCAACAGAGGAATGGATAAAGAAAACGTGGTACATATATATAATGGAATATTACCCAGACACAAAGAATGAAATAACACTATTTGTAGCGACATGGATGGACCTAGAGATTATCATACTAAGTCAGACAAAGACAAATATGATATCACTTATATGTGGAATCTAAAAAAAATGATACAAACGAGCTTATTTACAAAACAAACAGATTCACAGACTTCAAAACAAACTTATGGTTACCAAAGGGGAAAGGTAGGGGGAGGGATAAATTAGGAGTTTGGGATTAACATATACACACTACTAAATATAAGATAGATAACCAACAAGGACCTATTGTATAGCACAGGGAACTATATTCAATAACTTGTAATAAATCACAATGGAAAAGAATATGAAAAAGAATACATATATTCTTTATGAATCTTTATGAATCACTTTGCTGTACACCAGAAACTAACATGACATTGTAAATCAACTATAGTCCAGTATAAAACAAAAACTAAAAAGAGTTAAGTGGCCACACATGACGAAGGATATAGACTTATAAAAATAGCTTAGAAAAGTCAATAAGGACACAAACGACAAGAACCCACAATAAAAAATCCCTGGGGCAGGGGGAGAATCTGATTTCCAGAGTTCCCACGTTATCTAAAATGTCTAGTTTTCAGCAAAAAATTACAAAACATGCAAAGAAAGTATGGCCCACTCACAGGAAAAAGACCAACAGAAACCGTCTCTGAGCCCTGCCTCTGGTTGGGGGGAAGTGGTCCAGCCAGTGGGATTAGGAGTGCCACTCAGTAGGCAGCTACTTTAGACTAAATTTAAATTCAATCAGAATCCCAAAAAGCTCTGGAGAGGAGCCTGGTAAATCCGTTCTAAAGGTCGCCTCTAAGAATTGATGTGGGAAAAGCCAAGAAAGTCTTGAAAAATAGAAATGAAGAGGGACTTGGATAAGTGTTACAAAGCAAGAACAATTAAAATGCCACTTTAGTTAATTAGCACAAGTGTAAAATGTGAGCTATATAAATAAAAATCTGGAAAGAACCAGCGTACTTACAACCTGTGAGTCAGGACAGAGAAGGCAAATAAGACAATGTAACCAAGCTGCCTGCAGCTCCAAGGTCAAAACAGACCAACCACTGGTCTACAATCATTTGCTGAGCCTGTGCTCTAGAGCCTGTGAGCCACAACTACTGAGCCCATGCGCCTAGAGCCCACGCTCCGCAACAAGAGAAGCCACCACAATGAGAAGCCCACACACCGCAACAAAGAGTAGATGCAGCCAAAAATAAACAAATAAATAAAAACAAATTTATTAAAAAAAATAACAAAACATGGAGTATAGACTGTCATAGCCCCATGTCAATCCATGTACCCTATGAATCAGAATCTACAGGTAAGTGATGTAGGCCTGTGTACTTAGGAAATGCTTTCTGAATAAACGTATCTATCAGCATTAATAGATGAGCATATCTATTATATACTATACATCAAATTACGGAAGAGTTAAAAAAAAAAAAAAGACGCCCCCCAGATGGGGACAAAGGCCTCAGCAATAACCAGATGCTCTCAGGTATCACAGTATATGATGAAGTCTGAAATCCTTATGGCTCAGCTGCTAAGTGAAATGGGAATTCTAAGAGGGGAGAGAGTAAGAAGCACTTCAAAACAGAGGTGAGTACTTGAGCTCAAACATAAACTAAGTGTAAAATATGCACAACAAGCATTAACTACATGCCAGGCACAGTCCTAAGCCCTTTCTTAAGGATCTGGACAGGCAAACCTCAAGAAGAGGTGCAGATGTGGGTAAGATGTATGAGCAGTATTTAGAAGGAGGATCATATGGAACTTACCATGAGTTTTTGAGTAACATCAACAAAAAAGGATGAATATGGACTGATATGTTTAAGAAAAGGTATCTTAAGTAATAGAGGACAACCCTAGGATTATATAAGGCCAGCAACAAGACGAAACAGATGCTTTAGATTTAAAAGTATATACTTACAGTTAGGAATGAAATAAGGCATCAGAGACTAAGGTTCTGGTTTTAAGTAAGGTCACTGGAAGGTAAGAATAAAAGCTATAGAAGACAGTTTTCAAAAGAAAATTAAAAATAAGAGGAACTATGGACAGATCAGTATTACAGGTACTTTTCATGGTTGTCAGATACGGAAGAAGAAAAGGATTAGAACCCAAGTAAGTGGAAATAAGGAACGTGAGAAGATTTACAATTTGGAAGAAATGATTTTAGGGTTAGTTTCTGCCACACTGACAATGAAAAGACTAGAACACCTCAGGTAAAGCAGAGAGTAGAGGGCAGACGAGGCGGAGATAGAGGACGTGGGAATTTTTCAGTCACTGGGTAAAGTGAAAACCTTAACTCTTAGGAACAGATGAGGTACGGGGAAGGGACATTGTAAGACCTAGTTCTTGACAAACTCTTCCCAGCAGAGTGATCATGTGATCAAAACTGCTTGCTATTGAAAGACGTCTTAATTTTTGCCAAATTTGAGCACAGAAAATGCTATTTCACTGTCATACTTTTTACTTCTCTTATTACGAATGAAGTTGTAGATATTCTCATTTATCATTTGTGTTTTTGTTTCCCACTTGTGTTTCCTTTTCATGTATGTCTTTTGTCCACTTCTCTGTTGGGTTGTTTGACTTTTTCTTATGAATTGTAGGAGTTCATTATTCAACAAACTTTTATTGAATGCTAAACTGTGGCTGGCACTATCCTAGACAGTGGAAACACAGACATGAAAGAAAACAAACCCTGTTCTCATGAAGTTTACATTCCAGTGGGAGGAAGCAGAAATTAAGTAAAATGAATAATGTATAATGTCTTATTTAAATTTCTGTTTGAGAAAAGCCATGAATGTATTTTGGATATTAAGCCTTTGCTGGTTATATATGTTACAAATAACTTCTCTCACTCTATGCCATGAATTTTGAATTTTTATGGTGTTTTGTAATGAGTGAATGTTCTTAATCTATTTTTTTCTTCTAAAACAGTATTTTTGTGCTGTTTGAGAACCCTTTTATAAGGATTGTACATAGATGATACATATATATCAAGAGCGTACATATATTCCCCTTTTATATAGTTATAAACATATTCCACTATACTTTCTTCTAGAAGTTTTATATATTTTACTTTTAAATTGATTTCTGTATAATGGTAAAAGACAAATGTTTTCTCCATATGAATAATTTTCTCAACAGCACTTATTGAATTACCTCCCCTTTGTCTGTTTCTCACATATCTGATTTCCATATGCGTGGAGCTAGTTCTGGAATCTTCTGATCCGTTTATTATTCTTTTTTTTTTTTTTTTAAGCCCTGCCTTCCCTGGCTCTTAGCCTCATTCTCCCATCTTCAAAGGCACCGATGTTGCATCTCTCTGTGCCTTTATTCAGTAGTCAGGACTTCCTCTGACCACAGCTGGGAAATGTTCTGATTTTTTTTTTTTAATTTATTTATTTTTGGCTGTGTTGGGTCTTCGTTTCTGTGCAAGGGCTTTCTCTGGTTGTGGCAAGTGGGGGACACTCTTCATCGCAGTGCGCGGGCCTCTCACTATCACAGCCTCTCTTGTTGTGGAGCACAGGCTCCAGACGCGCAGGCTCAGTAGTTGTGGCTCACGGGCTTAGTTGCTCCGCGGCATGTGGGATCCTCCCAGACCAGGGCGCGAACCTGTGTCCCCTGCATTAGCAGGCAGATTCTCAACCACTGTGCCACCAGGGAAGCCCCCTGATCCGTTTATTCTTACATTAATATCACACTACAGCCAATAGCTAGCACTGAATTTGAAAGGGCAAGCTCCCCCTAGTTTTTCTTAGCCTTCTAAACTGCTTTGTTTATTTTGGGACGTGGCTATTCCACACAAATTTTAAAATTTTATATCTAATAATCCTAAAATCTTAAGTCCTTTATGTTTTAATTCTATCCTGATAATCAATCCCCACTTCAGTTTTAGACTTAGTTCTCACTTAAATAGCACTCAAAAACAATCTTCTGCTATTTTATACTTTACCATTTCTTGATTAAAGTTCATGTTCTAGAAAATTCTTTACAAAGAATTCACGAAAACAATATTTCCCTGCATTCTTGCATGTTCAACCTTACTGTTGTTACTTTAGCTGAATAACATTTTGTCTACATATAAAATTACTGGGATTTACTTTTAGTTCTTAAGGATTTTGTAATTCTTTCTCCACTGCTTTTAAAAGCACTGGATGTTATTATGGACGTCTGAGATCAACTTGATTTTTTTTCTCCCCCTTAAAAATGACTGGGGAGTTCCCTGGTGGCCTGGTGGTTAGGATTCAGTGCTTTTGCTGTTGTGGCCCAGGTTCAAACCCTGGTCAGGGAACTGAGATCCTGCAAGCCAAGCAGCACAGCCAGAATTTAAAAGAAAAAAGACTTAATTCAAGTGCTGGGGATCTAATGTAGAGCATGGTGACTATAGTTAATAATATGGTATTGTACCCTTGAACGCTGTTGCAAATATATCTGAATCATTCTCACCCCCCCCCCAAAAAAAAACCACACATACAAATTACCTGTTAACTACGTAAGGTGATGGATGTGTTAATTATCTTAATCTTGGTAACCATTCTACAATATATGTACATCAAATCGTCACACTGTATGTTTTAAATATATACAATTATATTTGTCAACATTCCTCAACAAAGTTTTAAAATGACTTAATTCTTTGGTTTTGCAGACCAAAAAGAACCTTTCTTTCTTTAAAAATCTAGTAACTTCCCTAGGATACACCATGGTGGTGACAGTTCTGAGTTAGTTTCCCATAAGTTAGTCCTTTTCATGTAGACTCCAGTCTTCTTTCATACCAGGAAGCTTCTTTGAAATGTATCTCTAAGTATTTGTTCTATTCAATTATCTCTGGCTTTCCACATGGGGGGCTGGATGGTGTGCATGCTGAACCTCCTTTTCCAGTCTTCCACATGTGACCCCTTTAACTGTGCCCCGATTCCCATTCCATCTGCTCACTTCCTGTGCTCCTCTCTTCCAGGCCCCTCACTATGTTTTCAGCTCTTTGTGCTCCTTCCAATTCTACACATTTTTACTGTCAGGATGTTTCTTCTTCCAGTTCATTCCTGAGCACTGGAAGCTTTCAGACAATCTCCTGTGTCTCTTCATCTCTCCCCTCAGTGCTTATATATGGTTCCTTGTGCTTTTGAATCATAAAAGCAATTGCTTCATTAAGCTGTGAAACATTCATAGTGAGATACTTGGTCACAATATGTCTCTCTTCTATGACAATATTTTTCAGGTGCGTGTTCTTCACTTACTAATTTTTTTTTTTTTTTTGCCTTTTCTTTTTTTCTCTTTCTCCCTTTTTTTTTTCTTAGGAAAACATCCATGCATCCTGCACTGGCTGCTTAGGACCAAGGACTTAACATTGTATTTGATTATTTTTTA
Organism: Stenella coeruleoalba; assembly: GCF_951394435.1. Classification (NCBI taxonomy): domain Eukaryota; kingdom Metazoa; phylum Chordata; class Mammalia; order Artiodactyla; family Delphinidae; genus Stenella; species Stenella coeruleoalba. The sequence goes on along the minus strand of NC_137161.1, from coordinate 83,763,236 downwards.
TTTCTCTCTGAAAACCTATGGGCATTTTCACGTGCAAAGTCTTGTTTATCCCCCAAATGCTACAAAGACCAATACTTTACACAGTTAAGGGTTATGTGTGTGATTCCACCCTGAATCCCACTTCTCTGCTTCTCAGAACCAAAGCAGGTAACAAGGAAGTTCCTGCCACAATCTTGTTCGGTCCCTTCCTGATGTTTTACCAAGGGTTAGTCACCTTGCATTTCTTTCTGAGGTCAGCAGCCCTGGAGGTCTCTCTCTGGTTCCAATTCCAGGTGCCTGTACCCAGCTTGATTTTTTATTGCTTTCAACAGTTCTTCCCCTTATGTCATGGTTTCAAGTTTAGCTATTTCTCAGATTTATACAAAATACCAGTCTGCAACTCATTTCTCAATCTCCTAGTTGGTTTTAGATGGTTTACAGGAACGAAGGGGGAAAACGCTGACTTCATATTTCCAATTTCAAACTAGAAATTCATTGTGTCCTTCTTGACAAGCACCTTTCTTGCCCTCCAGACATCTCTCTGGGTTTTCTTCTCTGTTACGCTTGTGACTCCTACGTGTTGTAAGGCTGTGGGTTGCAGCCTCTTTTCCTGTCTATCCACATCCACTGCCCAAGGCCCAGTTATGTCTGCATACCACCTTTCAACTCATGACTTTCAAATTTAATCTGCACTCCTGTCTGTTCTCCAACTCCAGATCTGTATGTCCAAGGGCCTTATCAACATCTAAATTTGAATAATCATCTCAAGTCACTGACGCTTCTCAAAGTCACTTCTTAAAAAATTTGCCCCGAACTGCTCCTCCCCACTTTTCCCATCTCAGTGAACACTTCCCACCCCAGCAGGTTGCTCAGACTAAATACTGAGGTCATCCTCAGCTCCCCACCCCGTTCTCTCACTCCACATCCTACCCAACAGCAAATCCTACTCTCCCAACGTGGAGCCACATTTCATCACGTCTACCCCCTCCCTCACTTCACATCTGAGCCACTGCAAACACCTCTTTGCTGTCGAGAGCTGAAACCGTCAACATCCACACAGCTTACTCTCTGCATTACCATGTCTACTGTTCTACTGTGTTACCGGCAGACTTTCCTGCCCCATGAAACTCATACCCAGGAAAATAAAAGTTGCAAATGATCTTACTGTTCATTTCAGAAGCTTCCTCAAAACCCTTTTAAACAAACTTCTCACCTTTCCCATAGATACTATACTACTTATTCTCCAAGACCTGTCCACAAATCCTAAACTGTTAAATCATAATTCTTACCCAAAAGTTATTAAGCCCCTGAATTAAAAAAAATATACGTTAAACTATACCCTCAAATCTCATAAATAACCTTTGTTCACTCTTTTCCAAGATGCTACGAAGACTGTCAGGGTGAGCAATAAATTAAGATTTGCCTTCACAATGGTGGTGGTCAGTATTTCAGGAGCCAGCATTTCACACTGTCTTTATGCTTTTACTTTGTCCACCACCCTTGTCCCCGTCCCCAATTTCCTCTGCATAGTAGCAAAGAAATTCTTTTAAAACATACTCTTTTGCAGAAATCCAGTAATAGCTACACAACTCGCCCCAAATGAAGTCAAAGCCCTCGCCGTGTCCTGTAACACATCATTTGGCCCCTGGCTACCTGTCTGATGTCACCTCCCACCAGCATCCCTCTCAGGTGCTCCCCTGCCACCACTCTGGCCTCCCTGTTTTCCTCAGAGCACTTCCAACAAACTCCTGCCGCAGGAACTTGGCCCTGTGGCTGTTCCTTCGCCTGGAACCCCCAGGAGCCACATGACTCACCTCCTTCCTTCTTTATCTGCTCTAATGCTGACATCATCAGAAAGGCATTCTCCAACCACCTTTTACAAGAGCACACCCCGCTCTCTATCTCCTGTTTTAGTTCTTTTCACCATTCTCGTCACCACTGGATGTGTAAACTTATTTATTCACGTCTCCTCCTCCTGCTAGCTTGTAAGCTATAGGAGTTCAGGAACAGTGTTTGTTCATTGGTGTATCCCCGACACCAGGAGCGAGGGTGGCACAGAGTAAAAATATCTGCAGAATGAATTAATAAATGCCTGTGGGGAAAACTGAAAAGAAAATAGTCCATGAAAATGGAGAGAAGATGAATACTAGAAAGGAGAAACCAAGAACAAAGGTCAGGAGGCAGGCAGGGGGTCAACACTGGGCACAGAATGGTCACCTTCCCTAAAAGTCAGGCCAGAGAGGAAAGCGCTGGTACTTAAGAGTGGTGGATGGAAATGTGGTTCAGGTTATCTGAGGCAGGCTGGCTCGCCGTTCAGTTACTTCCCAAGGTCTGAAGCTCCTACATAGAAGTACTGAGACAGACACCAAAGGTCTCAACTTCTGGACCAATCCATCTGGGTCTGCTTTTCCAGTGGCTTCTTTTTTTTCACCTGATAATGACTAACTCACCTGGATCACTCCGGCATGGAAATGCTTTTCTCTAATGGCCATGGCTCTTCTCCTTGCTCTAGCTTGAAGATCACCTCTGGTTTGCTGACGCAGTACCCTGTGAGTGAGATACAGGGTTAAGACTTCAGACAAGTTGCTTGGACATCGGGGGCCCTGAAGGACAATGAAGGTGCCGGTTCAGGAGTCACATGATAATGGTGCCCATTTGAACCTTTATTTAGGGACGTGAGAACAGAAGCCTTCTTTCTGTGCTCTATAGCAGCACTCATTTCTGACCCATGAGGTGTGCAGATATCATAAAGCTCCGCCAAGGGCTCGTAAGCTTTGGCGGCTAAGAAACAATGCACACGCTGAGGCGCTATACAGGGAAGACGCCTCACCCACGGAGACCAGCATCACATCCCGGTACAGGGTCCTCCACGTGCAGGTCAGCTGTAGCCTCTCATCCCAGGTGAAGTCCACAGGCACGTCCTTGAATGACACGGATCCCTGGCCAGCACACTTCTGTTCAAGCCAAAGAGATCAGTATTGGGTGATGTGAGAGAGATGGGAAATAATTCTTAACATGTTGATTTTGAGAGTTTACCATAAATATTATATAGGCTGCCTATTCTATACCTTGTTTTGTGGTTTACTTTGTGGGATAAAGTGATATCATAATAGGAAAATCCAGATTGTAGATTAACTTATTAATTCAAACAAAAAAAACTGAAGTTTCTACCATGTGTCTGAAACTATCCTAGCTTGCCAAGAATATTGACCTAAATCAATCTTTTTTGTTTTTCTTTGTTTGCGGTACGCGGGCCTCTCACTATTGTGGCCTCTCCCATTGCAGAGCACAGGCTCCGGACGCACAGGCTCAGTGGCCATGGCTCACAGGCCCAGCCGCTCCACAGCATGTGGGATCTTCCCGGACCGGGTCACGAACCTGTGTCCCCTGCATCGGCAGGCAGACTCTCAACCACTGTGCCACCAGGGAAGCCCCTAAATCAATCATCTTTATTTGGCCTTTAAGAAGCTTAAATCTGGGGAGACGGGCTAAACATGAGTCAGCCTCTCATGCCAGAGCACAACCTAAAACAAGTTAAAGGAAATTTTCAGCTGCCGTGCATTGCGAATAATCACATTGTTAATCACTCAGCATCTCTGTGCTTTGAGTCTCTTCTCTGTTGATTCACTTTGTTACAAAGCAGAAACTAACACACCATTGTAACGCAATTATACTCCAATAAAGATGTTTTAAAAAAAAAAAAAAGCTTAAATCTTGGTAAGGAGAAAAATCATACCTATGAATACTTATCGTGTAATAAGGTATTATTAGAGCTATGCTAGAATCAGTGTTATATAATGTAGGAGATATGACTATTTTGTATTGTCAGGTTGGGATTCACAATAGCAGATCTTCATTAATGTGGTGCAAGCACATACACAAAGTCAAAGAGGTATGAAAAACACACAGCAGTATGACAGGAACAGGGGAACAGGGCAGGGCCACGAGAAGAGGAAGAACTGCAAAGGTGTTCAGCAGCACATTGTGCAGTAATTCTGGACTCATCCGTGTAGTTGAGTGGTCTCCAAAATACTTCATCACCATCCTGGCAGTAAAGTTTTGAGCACCCCCAATTTATTTATTTTTAGTAAGTACTATATACATTCTGCTAATCCACATGATAATAAGCTTAATTTATCTTTTTTTTCCTCATTATAAGTTTAAATGTAATCAACCTGTTTTCCTCCCAATGGAGAAGAAAGCACTGGGATATCTTGTGCCTCCACAGGTGGGAGGTGTGACCACTGAAGAAATGAGGAGCTGGTGAAGACACACATGCAATCACCATGGTAGCTGTAACGTTTACATTAAACAGCAGCAAGGAAGATCTCAAATCAACAACCAAACATTACAATTTAAGGAACTAGAAAAAGAACAAATTAAACCCAAAGCTAGCAGAAAGAAGAAAATAATAAAGATTAGAGCAGATGTAAACAAAATAGGAAACAGAAAAACAGAGAAAATGAAACCAAAAACTGTTTTTTAAAAAAGATGAACAAATTTGACAAACTTTTACCTAGATGGAATAAGAAAAAAAAGGGAAGACTCAAATTACTAAAATCAGAAATGAAGATATGAACGTTACTACCGATTCTGCTGAAGTAAAAAGGATTATGGGAGAGTACTATGAACAACTGTACAATAAATTGGATTACCAAGATGAAATGGAAAAATTTTTAGAAACATAAAATCTACCAAGACTAAATCATGAAGAAAATAGGCACACTGAATACACCTATAACTAGTGTGGAAATTGGGTCAGTAACCAAAAACATCCCGACAAATAAAAGTCCTGGACCATGGCTTCACTGGTTCATTTTACCAAACATTTAAAGAAAAGCTGGGCTTCCCTGGTGGCGCAGTGGTTGAGAGTCTGCCTGCCAATGCAGGGGATACGGGTTTGTGCCCTGGTCTGGGAAGATCCCACATGCCGCGGAGCGGCTAGGCCCATGAGCCATGGTCACTAGGCCTGCATTCCCGGAGCCTCTGTTCCGCAACGGGAGAGGCCACAACAGTGAGAGGCCCGCGTACCGCAAAAAAAGAAAGAAAGAAAGAAAAGCTAATACTGGGACTTCCCTGGCAGTCCAGTGGTTAAGACTCCACGCTTCCACTGCAGGGGGCATGGGTTTGATCCCTGGTCAGGGAACAAAGATTCCACATGCTGTGCAGCACAGCCAAAGAAAGAAAGTAGAGCTAATACAAATCCTTCTCAAACTTTTCCAAAAAATTGAAGAAGAGCGAATGCTTCCTAACTCATTCTATGAGGCCAGCATCACCCTTATAACAAAGCCAGACATAGATGTTGCAAGAAAACTACAGACCAATATCCCTTATAATACTACAAAGCTACAGTACTAAAAATGGTGTGGTACTGGCATAAAAACAAACAGACAAAAGGAATAAAATAGCCCAGAAATAAACCCTCAAATTTATGCTCAAATGCTTTTTGACAAGGTTGTCAAGACCACCCAATGGGGAAAAGATAGTCATTTCAGCAAATGGTACTGGGAATACTGAATATCCACATGCAGAAGAATAAAGTTGGATCTTTACTTAACCTCAAATAAAAAAATTAACTCAAAATGGATCAAAGACCTAAATGTAAGACTTAAAACTATAAAACTTTTAGAAGAAAACAGGGCAAACGCTTCATGACTCAGTATCTGGCTATGATTTCTTGGATATGACACCAAAGGCACAGGGAACAAAAGAAAAAACTGGACTCCCTGAAAACTAAAAATGTTCTGCATCAAAAGACACTATCAGGGCTTCCCTGGTGGCACAGTGGTTAAGAGTCCGCCTGCCGATGCAGGGGACACGGGTTCGTGCCCGGGTCTGGGAAGATCCCACATGCCGCAGAGCGGCTGGGCCTGTGAGCCATGGCCGCTGAGCCTGTGCGTCCGGAGCCTGTGCTCCGCAATGGGAGAGGCCACAACAGTGAGAGGCCCGCGTACCGCAAAAAAAAAAAAAAAAAAAAAAAAAAAAGATACTATCAACAGAGTAAAATGCAACCCACAGAATGGGAGTAAATATCTGCAAATCATTATGTCTGTTAAGGGATTAATATCCAGAATATATAAAGAACCCCTAAAACTAAACACCAAAAACTCCCCGAACATCCAATTCAAAATGGACAAAGGACCTAGACATTGCTCCAAAGAGAATACACAAATAGCCAATAAGCACATGAAAAGATGCTCAATATCACTGATCATTAGTGGAATGTGAATTAAAACTACAATGAAATATCACCTCACACCCATTAGGACGGCTACTATGAAAACAAAAAACACAACAAAACACAACCACCACTACAAAATAACAAGTGCTGGAGAGGATGTGTAGCCATGGGAACTCTTGTGCACTGTTGGTGGGGATGTGAAACAGTACAGCTGTTACAGAAAAGGGTGTGGCAGTTCCTTAAAAAATTAAAAACGGAATTACCATATGACCAAGCAATTCCACTTCTGGGTATATACCCAAAAGAACAGAAAGCAGGATCTTAAAGAAATATCTGGGGCTTCCCTGGTGGCGCAGTGGTTGAGAATCTGCCTGCCAATACAGGGGACACGGGTTCGAGCCCTGGTCTGGGAAGATCCCACGTGCCGCAGAGCAACTAGGCCTGTGAGCCACAACTACTGAGCCTGCGCGTCTGGAGCTTGTGCTCCGCAACAATAGAAGCCGCGACAGTGACAGGCCCGCACACCGCGATGAAGAGTGGCCCCCGCTCGCCACAACTAGAGAAAGCCCACACACAGAAACGAAGACCCAACACAGCCAAAAATAAATAAATAAATAAATAATTTTTTTTAAAAAAAGAAATATCTATACACCCATGTCCATAGCAGCATTACTCACATTAACTAAAATGTGAAAGCAACCCAAGTGTTCACTGACGAATAAATAAGCAAATGTGATATGTATATACAATAGAAAGGAAATTTTCACATATGCCACAACATGGATGAACCTTGAGGACACTATGCTAAGTGAAATAAGACAAGCACAAAAGGACAAATACTACATAAAACCATTTATATGAGATACTTAGAATAGTCAAAATCACAGAGACAGAGAATATAATGATGGTTGCCAGGGGCTAGAAGGAGGAAGGAATGTGAAGTTATCGTTTAATGGGTACAGAGTTTTAACTTTATAAGATAAAGAGTCATGTGGATGGGTGGTAGTGACGGTTGCACAACATTATAAATGTACTTATTTAACACTACTGAATACTTAAAATGGTTAAAGTGATTTTTTTTTATTTTTTGGAGTATAGTTGATTTACAATGTTGTGTTAGTTTCAGGTGTATAGCAAAGTGTATCAATTATACATATACATGTATCCACTCTTTTTTAGATTCTTTTCCTACGTAGACCATTACAGAGTATTGAGTAGAGTTCCCTGTGCTACACAGTAGGTCCTTATTAGTTATCTAAAAATGATAAATTTTATATGTGTATTTTACCACAACAAAAAAACTGGGGGAGTGGGGGGAACTCCATTAAAGATAAGAGTTTGAACACCCCTCCCCACCATGTACATGGATGGAGAAAGACACACCATGATAATACTAATCAAAAGAAAGCAGGAGTGGAGTGGCTATATTATTTTCAGACATAGCAGACTTCAAAGTAAGAAAAGTTATCAAGGATAAAGAAAGTCATTCATAATGATAAAGGGGTCAAATCTCCAAGAAGAGGTAACAATCCTTAACATGTATGCACCTAACAACAAAGTGTCAAATACATCGGCAAAAAGTGATAGAACTACGAGGAGAAACAGATGGAATCTAATGTTGGAGACTTCAACACAGCTCTATCACAAACAGTGGGCAGAAAATCAGTAAAGACACAAAGACAAACCTCATTTTACTGTGCTTCACAGATACTGCCTTTTTTTTTTTAATACGAGTTGAAGGTTTGTGGCAACCCTGCATTGAGCAAGTCTACTGCCGTCATTTTTCTAACAGCATCACTTTTTAAATTAAGTTACGTGCATTTTTTTAGGCATAATGTTATTGCACACTTAACAGACAACAGTACAGTGTAAACATAATGTTTTTTTTGGTTTTTTTGCGGTACTCGGACCTCTCATTGTTGTGGCCTCTCCCGTTGCAGAGCACAGGCTCTGGACACGCAGGCTTAGCGGCCATGGCTCATGGGCCTAGCCACTCCGTGGCATGTGGGATCTTCCCGGACCAGGGCACGAACTCGTGTCCCCTGCATCAGCAGGCAGACTCTCAACCACTGCGCCACCAGGGAAGCCCTGTAAACATAATTTTTACAGGCACTGGAAAACCGAAAAATTTGTGTGACCCATTTCATTATGATATTCGCTTTACTAGGATGGTCTGGAACCAAGCCCACAATATCTCTGAGGTTTGCCTGTAGTTGAACTCAACAACACCATCAGTCAATTGGCTCTAATTGACATCTATAGACTGCTTCATCCAACAAAAGCATAATACACATTCTTCTCAAATTCACATGGAATATTCACCAAGATAGACCACATTCTGGGCCATAAAACACACCTTAATAAATTTAAAAGAACAGAAATCATACAATGTCTAACCTCTCAGACCACAATGGAATTAAACTATAAATCAGTAACAGAAAGATAGCTGAAAAACTCTAAAATACAAGAAGATTAAACAACACATTTCTAAGTAACACATGGGTGAACGAAGAAATCTCAAAAGAAATTTTAAAATATTTTGAACTAAATGAAAATTAAAACACAATTTATTGTGTGAGGCAGCAAAATCAATACTAAATTTATAGCATTGAGTGCATATATTTAGAAAAAAGAAAGATCTAAAATTAGTCATCTGGGCTTCCCTGGTGGTGCAGTGGTTGGGAGTCCACCTGCCGATGCAAGGGACACGGGTTCGTGCCCCGGTCCGGGAGGATCCCACATGCCGTGGAGCGGCTGGGCCTCTGAGCCATGGCCACTAAGCCTGCGTGTCCGGAGCCTTGCTCTGCAGTGGGAGAGGCCACAACAGTGAGAGGCCCGTGTACCACAACAAATAAATAAATAAATAAAATCAGTCATCTAAGATTCCACCTTAGGAAACTATATGAAGAACAAATTAAATCAAAAGTAAGCAGAAGAAAAGAAATAATAGAAACTGGAGTAGAATCAAAATGAAATTTCAAAAGAAACTGAAAATAAGAAATCAATGGAGAAAAATCAATGAAACCAAAAGCCGATTCTTTGAAAAGATCAATAAAATTAATAAACCTCTAGCTAGACTAAGAAAAAGAGAAAACACAAATTACTAATATCAGAAATGAAAGTGGGGATATAACTACAGATCCCATTGACATTAAAATAATAAAGAAATATAATGAGTAACTCTCTGCCCACAAATTTGACAATGATGAAGTGGACCAATCTGTTCAAAGTCACAATCTACCCAACTCACACAAGAACAAATACACAATCTAAATAAGGCTGTATTTTTAAATTGAGTCAATAATTAATAACCTTCCAAAACAAAAAGAACCAAGCCTAGATGGGTTCACTCATAAATTCTACCAAACACTTATGAAAGAAATTATACTAAATATCTACAATCTCTTTCAGAAAATAGAAACAGGGAACAGTTCCTACCTCTTTGTCTCAAGACAAAGACATTACAAGATAATAAAACCACAGACAAATATCTCTCATGAATATAGATGCAAAAATCCTTCACAAAATATAAAAAGAAATACACACCACAATGGGAGAGGCCACAACAGTGAGAGGCTCACATACCGCAAAAAAAAAAAAAAAAAAAAAGAATCCGTTTGCCAACGTAGGGGACATGGGTTCAAACCCTGGTCCAAGAAGATCCCACATGCCGCGGAGCAACTAAGCCTGCGCACCACAACTACTAAGCCTGCGCTCTAGAGCCCACGCTCCACAACTACTGGAGCCCATGCACCATAACTACTGAAGCCCACGCGCCCCAGAGCCCACACACCGCAACTACTGAGCCCATGCGCCTCAACTACAGAAGCCTGTGCGCTCTAGGGCCAGTGTGCCGCAACTACTGAGCCTGCATGCTGCAACTACTGAAGCCTGTGCCCCTAGAGCCCATGCTCCGCAACAAGAGAAGCCACCGCAGTGAGAAGCCCATGCACCACAACGAAGAGTAGCCCCTGCTAGCCGCACCTAGGGAAAGCCCACACACAGCAATGAAGACCCAACACAGCCAAAATAAATAAATAAACTCTCAGTAAACCAGGAACAAAGAGGAACTTCCTCAACTTGATAAAGAAATCTACAAAAGCCTACAGATAACATCATACATAATGGTGAGAAACTAGCAGCTTTCCCACTAATATAAGGAACAAGGCAAGGATGTCCCCTTTCACCACTCCTTTTCAACACTGTACTGGAAGTCCTAGCTAACGCAACAAGACAAGAAAAGGAAACAAAAGGTATACTGATTAGGAAGGAAGAAATAAAACTGTCTTTGTTGTCAGATGACAAAATCGTCTATGTAGAAAATCTGAAAGAATCAACAAAAAAGTCCTGAAACTACTAAGCGATTATAGCAATTTTGCAGGGCACAAGGTTAATATATAAAAAATATATATAAAATATATCATTTTTCTATATAACATCAATGAACAAGTGGAATTTGAAATTAAAAACAGTATCATTTACATTCACTCACCCCCCAAATGAAATACTTATGTATAAATCTAACAAAATACATACAAGATGTATATGAGGAAAACTGTAAAACTCTGATGAAAGAAATAGAGGAACTAAATAAATGGAGAGATATTACATGTTTGTGGACAGGAAGACTCAATGTTACCATGATGTCAGTTCTTCCAAACCTGATCTACAGATTCAATGAAATCTCAAAATCCCAGTCAATTATTTTGTGGATATCAACAAACTGGTTCTAAACTTTTAAAAAGGCAAATGACCCAGAATAGCCAAACAATATTGAAAGAGAGGAACAAGGTTGGAGGACGGACACTACCTGACTTAAAGCCTTACTGTAAAGCTACAGTAATCAAGACAGTGAAAGAATAGACAAATAGATCAATGAAACAAACTGGAGATCCAAGAAATAGACCCACATACATGTAGTCAACTGATCTTTGACAAAGGAACAAAGACAATACAATGGAGCAAAGACAGTCTTTTCAAAAAATGGTGCTGGAATAACTGGACATCCACATGCAAAAAAAATAATCTAAACACAGACTTTACACCCATCACAAAAGTTAACTAAAAATTGATCACAAACTTAACTAAAATACAAAATTACAAAAGTCTTAGAAGATAACACAGGAGAAAATCTGATGACTTTCAGTTTAGCAATCACTTTTTAGACACAGCACCAAGGGCATGATCCATGAAAGAAAGAACTGATAAGCTGTACTCCATTAAAATGAAAAATTTCCACTCTGTCAAAGACACTGTCAAGAGAGTGGAAAGACAAGCCACAAACTGGGAGAAAATATCTGCAACAGACACATCTGATAAAGGACTATTATCCAAAATATACAAAGAACTCTTAAAACTCAACAATAAGAAAACAAACAACCCAAGACTTTAAGGGACTGCTTACCAAAGAAGATATACAGATGACAAACAATAAGCATATGAAAAGATGCTCCACATCACATGTCTTTAGGGAACTGCAAATTACACCAATGAGATTCCACTATACACCTGTTAGAATGCCCAAGATCCAGAACACCGACAACACCAAATGCTGGTGAGGATGTGGAGCAACAGGAATTCTCATTCACTGCTGATGGGAATGCAACATGGCACAGCTACTTTGGGAGATAGTTTGATGTTTGCTTACAAAGATAAACATGCTGTCACCGTACAACCCAGGAATCATGCTCCCTGGTATTCACCCAATGAAGTTAAAAACTTATGTCCACACAAAAACCTGCACACAGATGCTTATGGTAGCCTTACTCTCAACTTCCCAAATTTGGAAGCGACCAAGATGTTCTTCAGTAGGTGAATGGATAAACTGTGGTACATCTAGACAATGGAATACTATTCAGCACTAAAACAAAATGAGCTATCAAGCCATGAAAAGAAGCGAAGAAATCTTAAATGAATATTACTAGGTCAAAAAAAGCCAATCTGAAAAAGCTACATACTGTATGATTCCAACTATACGACATTCTGGAAAAGGCAAAACAATGGAGACAATGAAGTGGTTGGTGGGGGGAGGGGAGGCAGGGAGGGAAGGGAGGGATGAACAGGTGGCGCACAGAGTAGTTTTAAATGCAGTGAAACTACCCTGTATGATACTATAATGGTGAATACATGTGACACATTCATCAAAACCCACAGAATGTACAACACCAAGAGTGAACCCTAATGTAAACTATAGATTTTGGGTGACAATGATGTGTCAGCGTACGTTCATCCACTTTAACAAGCGTACCGTCTGGTGGGGATTGTTGATAATGGGGAAGGCTGTAGGTGTCTGGGGGCAGGTGGTATATGGGAAATCCCTGTACCTTCAGCCCAGCTTTGTTGTAAACCTAATACTGCTCAAACAAACACGAATTCTTACAAAAGCAACAATAACAAACATACTCCACCTTGCATGATCCAAGATACCATTCACAGAAGGGAAAGGAGACCCCAATTCTCCTGGATGGCCCTGCTCTGTATTCAGGTAGGGTGATTATCCAGTCAGAGCAGAGTTTGCTTCCCAAGCCTACCATTTGCTTATTCAGCCACAAACACGTGATGAGCACCTACCAGGAACAAGGCACAGGGTGAGGAACGGAAAATATGAAGATGAACACGGCATGAACATGGACTTTGAAGGGCTAATGGCCTGTCAGCACAGACACAAACAGGTAATTTCCACGCAATGGACAAAGTGCAGTGACAGGGGCAGCAGGGGCATTGTGGAGCACAGAGGGGAAGGGCAATTAATCCAGAGGGGGACAAAGAAAGAGGAGAAGGGCTTCCTGGAAGAGATCTCCCCCAAGTTAGCTCCTGAGAGATGAACTGGAGACTCAGGAAAGGAAGTGGAACAGGGCTCCCAGGTCAGCCTGCAGGACAGAGACGTGAGTGAGATGCACAGGTGGGTGGTAACCGGCTGTGTTCAGGAAGTTATGTCAGGTTTGGGGTCACTGGAGACCACTGTTACATGTTTACTCTTTAAATGTCACCTTCTCTAAACTGTGAACTCCATCAAAAAGGGACCAGGTCTCTACATCGTTTTGAGCAGAGTCTGTGGCACACAGTTCAGTACCTCACACACTAATCAATCACTGTTGAATAAAATGTAGAATATGAGAATTTTTTTAATATTTAATAAAACAAAGAGAAATAAGAAGTGGTTCTGTTCTCAACAGCCTTAATTTCATGATAAGAACTCAGCCTTTCCCCTCTGGAGGGCCAGAAGCTATTCAAGTGGTTTCCATACTGAAGTGGCATCATCTGAATAGCATTTCAGATTCCTCAGGAGGACAAACTTAACCTCGGGGAGAAAGAAGCAAAAACTGTTCCAACAGTGCAGGGGAGAGAAGATGAAGCTCTGATAAGGGGAGAAAGAATTAAGCAGAAAACACAGGTTTAAGAAATGATGACATCTTAAAGGTAGTAGAGCCTAGATGCTACCCAGGATGAGGTGAGGGGTGGGAAGAATAGGATGAATCCCATTTTGGTGGCTTTTTATCTATTTCCACTTTTCCATCTTAACATATGAACACCCTAAAAAAAGCCATGAAATCCACTGGAAAATGAAATAGGGAATAGAGAAAAGAAATACTTCACCTGGGATTTGTTCATTTTCTGTTGTTCTTGGAAGACTGTCAAAACCTGGGAAGGCATTCCTGGAAGAGGAGGAAAGAGGAACAGGATGATGAGAGCTCCTCAACGCTCTTCCTAAAAACTTCCACACGCCAGCTGGGTAACCTTTAATCCTGGAGAAGGAGAGGAAGGTTAACACCTGCCCCTTTGTGACTCCTTAAACCCACAATGTTCCCTACTCCTTTAACTATTTATGTTCCCCTCTCACTAACACAGAAGTATTTAAAGCAGAATTATTAAGCATATGATAGCATCTCAAAATATGAAATATGATGCCTTCATTAAAACATATAGCAGGGGGAAAAACCCTAAAGGCTATTTTGCGTAACTGTTTTTCTACCAAGATGTTAACCCCCTGAGTCCGAGAATCCTCATAAAGTTTTGAAAAAAGGGACAGGTGCCTTAAACTTGTTTTTTTAAAAAGAAAAACTGTTTCTTCTAACTTGCTTTTTCTCAAAAGGATTTTTTTTAATATTTATCTTTTTTTTTTTTAATGGCTGCACCTGGTCTTAATTGCAGCACAGGGGATCTTTAGTTGAAGCATGTGGACTTCTTAGTTGCAGCATGCATGCGGGATCTAGTTCCCTGACCAGGGATCGAACCCGGGCCCCTGCATTGGAAGCATGGACTCTTACCCACTGGACCACCAGGGACATCCTCAAAAGGATTTTTTTAAGAGGAAATGTGTTTCCGTGAGATCGTGTGGACAGCACATGCCAGGACTTCTATGTGCCTCTTACTGATTCTTCACAAGTCATTTCCCCTTTCAGGCTTTTTCCCTTCTGTCAAATGAAAAAAAAAAAAAAAGATAATCCTGGCAAACCGTCTGGGAACTACTACTCTTGACTCTAAGAACAGGAAGGACAGAAACCAGCTTCTGGAAAGAACTGGTGGAGAATGAAGGGAGGGGAGGTTGCCATTGGGGGTGGGGTTAAAGATAAAAGCTTCCCAGCTGCGGAATCCCCCAGCATCCCACCACTCCCGCCACATGTCACACTCAGTCCCAGCTCCCTTCTGTCTTCCAAAGTGACTCACAGCTGATGGTGGTGAAATCACTCAAGCCTCCGCCCTCCGGGCGATACGCTCCTTTTCTGGGTTTCTTCCGCTTCTCTTCTGAAGCTCCGATGCGTCTTGGGTCAGAGGCTAGAGGGAGCGGGGGTTCTTGCCTGTGAGATTCCCGTTCCTGGAGTCCCCCTCCTTCCGGCTCAGTAGAGATGCTCTGTTCCAGTAGAGTCTAGGGGACAAATTCACTTCAGCGGGAACCTGCATCCGGGTGCCATATCTGCCTCTCTGAGAACACGCAGCTCCAGACACCTCAGGCCGCACTTCTACGACCGCAGAGAAGGCTGAGGACAAAGGCGGGCTGGCCGCGGCTTAAGTGCCCTCGGCCCCTGGACGGCACAGCTGCGGGGCGTCTCCGTCGCGGCCGGAGGCTGCTCCGGACAGCGCTGGGCCAGACGGATACCAGTCTAAGGGAACTAAGGAAACCCGGGATGCACACCGCCGCCGCAAGCCTCGGGCACACACGCTTCGGTTACGTATTCGGGCCCGAGGAACGCGCGCCACGCCGCGCCGAGAAGCATCAGGGGGCTAGTCTTACCTCCCCGGGCTGCGAGGCCCGATGGGGTCTGTCGCTCAGTCCTCTGGGCCGCGTTCGGGCCGCCTCGGCGATTACGAGGATGGAGACCCCGCAGCCAGCGCGGCCTCTCCCACAAACGCGGCCCTTCCCGCGCGTTCGCTCGGGACCCCCAGTCTCCCTCCATTCAGTGTGGACGCGGCCCAGGCGGCGCTGCCTCTGCCTCTGCCTCCGCCCCGCGCCCCTCTTCGCAGCCTCTGGAGGCCCGCGCTGAACAGGACGCCGACCTCCAGGGCCTACCGCCCGCCCCACGCGCGGCCGCGCCCAGACAGGCCCGAGACCACCAGGGAGCCCCGCCGAGAACCGACGCGCGCCTGCGCACAGAGCCCGACGCCGCTATAGGTCCTCGGCGAGCTCCGCCCACTGTGGGGCGGGGCCTGCGCGGGGCCCTTCCCTCTCCACCCCCAACCCCCCCCACATCGCCCCAACTCCCACAACCCCGTCGCTCCCCACGTCATCCCCACCTCTCCTAGTCCGACCTCACCTGCCCCTCCCCCTACACGCCCCCGCCCCTACATCACCCGCACAGCACCCTAGCCCCTACCGCTCTGCATCACCATCACCGCCACCTGGAGATGACGGGCCTCCTCGCAGCCGCCAGCTAGAGAGAGATTTAAGAACACAGATGAAAAAGTTAACCAAATTAGCCCAGCCAAGCAATTTTTTTTTTCTTTTTTTTTTTTTTGGCATTGCTGCCGGGCTTGTGGGATGTTAGGTCCCCTACCAGGGATGGAACCCGCCCCGCCGCAGCGAAAGCTTGGAGTCCTTACCACTGGACCGCCAGGGAATTCCCCAAGCAATTTTTTTTTAATGTGAAAGAAAAAGAAGTAACGGGGGTGCAAAATTTAAGATTCAATACACGAAAACTGAAGGTAAGTCAAAATTCACACAAGTGAAGTGGGGTGGGGGGAAGTATCTCACATTCTCCCAGAGATGACTGTGCTGCACCGTTAGGCACGCATCTTTCTGACATTTTTACCATAAGGAAAAAATTCAAAAGGATCATGAGCTAGAGAACAGGCCTAGGAGAAAGGGTATTTAGCACTTTACCAAATGGTAAAGGGGCCTTTGGGATTGGTGGGGAGTATTCAATATACTATGTTAGCTCAACCAGTGACTGCACTCAAATACAATTAGTGTTAAACTCCTAGTTCACACATTAGGATAAATGAGTTTTACCTGGATTCAACATTTTTAAATTCAAAAGAAAATTCTTAAAGCATAGTGAATTTTAGAAATATATAATCAATAGGGAAAACATACGACAACAGAGAAACCATTAAACTAAAAACTGTTTTTATTTTAGAAAGTTACACATTTCAGTTTCAGATTAAAAATTGCAACTAAGTTTAAAGAAAAACTAAGAAAAGGTCTTTATAACATATATAAGAAACAAAGACTTTATAATTTTAATGTATTAGCAGCTTTTATAAATCATTGAGAAGATCAACATTATTGTCACTTCTTTAAGATGTGAAAAGGGAATTAAAAGACAGGATGTATCAATAAGTGAACAATAAATATATTTAAAAGTCTCGTGATAAATAAAAGACATCAAAATTTAAGATATTTTTTGAAAATAAAATTTGAGAAGAATAAAATAATAGGAATATCCAGGACTTCCCTGGTGGCGCAGTGGTTAAGAATCCGCCTGTCAATGCAGGGGACATGGGTTTTATCCCTGATCCGGGAATATCCCACATGCTGCAGAACAACTAAGCCCGTGAGCCACAATTACTGAGCCCGTGAGCCACAACTATGGAAGCCCACGTGCCTAGAGCCCGTGCTCTGCAACAAGAGAATCCAATGCAATGAGAAGCCCACACACTGCAACGAAGAGTAGCCCCCGCTTGATGCAACTAGAGAAAGCCCGCACGCAGCAACGAAGACCTAACGCAACCAAAAATAAGTAAGTAAATAAATAAATAAAAGAACAGAACTTAAGGCCTGTTGGGTTGAGCTACTCAGAATCTGAGGTCAGTGATTTGTCACAGCAAAGCCTAAGACACTGTACCAAGCTCTTCCCACGTGTACCTCACAGCAACCCTATCATGTAGAAGTGCTGCCCTATATATGTGGGGAAACTGAGGCTTTTAGAGGTTCAGTCACCTGCAGAGGTCATAAAACTGTGACCTTTTCCCTCAAATCCAACTCTTAAGCATAACGCCAGATTCGTACCACTAACAAAAGTACCGGTTCCGCCATGCCGCCAGACAAACCTATGGGAGCTCCATCCAAGGGGCCACATCTCTCTTTGACCATGAGGAAGGACAGACATCCAGAATAAAGAGGCCAACTGAGTCAGAAGAAGAAACATGAGCCCGTATTCTCATGATGTCTTCTTCCCTCCTCTTACACCTAAAAAGTGAGAACAGAAGTGAGTAAGGACACAGCTGCATCTCTATCACTTTCCGTCCTTCACCTTTAAGGAGGAGAGGGAAGAAAGCACTCATTCCCTGAGGAAATCCACCTGGACCCTCCCAGAGCTCCCTCTCTGCCCTCCCCCTTGGGGACTAGAGCATCCGATAATGCTCTTTCTCCATATTTACTGAATAAGCTGGATTTCAGCCCAAAGGCTCTGTATCTGTGAGGGACACTGACCCTATTTTTAGGAGAGTCTCGAGGAGCATAGAAAGGGCAGAAATTCAGAGCCACAAGAAAAGCAACCTCGTCCCAGGGCACTCGGTTAAGTTAGGGGGAAAACATTCAACTTTGTTTTGAAAGGAAAAGCATGCACGTGAAGTCCTAGGTAAATTCAGACGCCCAGGCTGGATTCGAACCCCAGAGACCAGGATCTTCCATCACCCCAGGTTGGAGTCCCACTGATGTCCAAGGTCAAGGATCAGAGGCAGAGGTGAGCTCCTCCAGACTTGACTTGGACCCACAGGGGCACTGGGAGGGGTCAAGGCCTCGGCCCGGTTAGGGAGACCCTGCTTGCGGGTCCCCCACCTCTGTGCTCCGTGAGCAGGCCAAGGAGAGGACATCAGCCTGGGCCCGGGAGCAAAAGAGGTCGGGAAAACTGCCGGGACCTGAGGGTAGGCATGCTGGGAGTCACCCCCGGGGTCCTGCCGCTCCCTCCAGAGAGCTGAGCCACCCGCTGGCCTCTGAGCTCCACCGCGGGCTGACTGATGAGGGCCTGGGGGAAGGAAGCAAGATGGCGGCCGGGGAGAAGGCGGGAAGAACTTCAGAGACTCAGCCAATCCAGAGGGAGAATCGTGTGGACAGCCTGCCTCAGCCAATCCTAGGAGAGCAGAATGGCTCTTGGAAACTCTGCCTCAGCCAATCCTGAGGGAGCAGAAGTGAGTGTGGCGAGCCTTCCCTAGCCAATCCCGAGGGAGCAGTGTCGGGCGTGGAGAACCTGACTCCGCCAGTCTTGAGGGAGCAGTCCAGCGACGGGCCTGCCTCAGCCAACCCCGAGGGTGCATAGGGCATACTGGGCAAGCTCTTCAACCAATGAGAGAACGTTGTTCATCCCTCCAAGGTCTCTTTGTAAAAACCACTTTAGGCTGCATACGTTTTTTCTGGGGTTGCAGGAACTGGTTTTTCACTCAGACACGAGCTTGTCTTAGGAAATATAAGTTCTCGGTAATTAATGTTTAACAGTAATGTCGTCTGAGCCAAGAAAGACTACCTACTTGGTTCTTTCTCTCCCACAAACCTGTATTCCTGGGAAAATCTTCCAGGATTCTCCAAAGGATTTAAACCATCGCAAAATGAGAATTATAGGGAATTTGGGGAAATTGTCATGCAAGCATCCTTATTTAACACCTGAAATTGGCTGTGCTGTCAATAGGATTATTTTTCTTTTACTGTATTTTTTAAGATAAAAATTCACTTTTTAAAGAAGGTACAAAAAACGGATTTCAGGACAACTAAGAAACAAATTTTACTTTTATTTGCAAGTCATTTGATTCCTATACTATTTTGCTTTCTATGTAGGTGGTAATATTGCCTGCTTACTAAGAAATAAATTCCTTTATTAAAACTTTCCTCTGAGCCTCCGTGTTTGTAACAACAGTAAGAAACAACACAGTTTTTTTTGTTTGTTTGCGGTACGCGGGCCTCTCACTGTTGTAGCCTCTCCCGTTGCGGAGCACAGGCTCCGGACGCGCAGGCTCAGCGGCCATGGCTCACGGGCCCAGCCGCTCCGCGGCATGTGGGATCTTCCCGCACCGGGTCACGAACCCGTGTCCCCTGCATCAGCAGGCGGACTCGCAACCACTGGGCCACCAGGGAAGCCCAAGAAGCCATACGTTTTCAGCCCTCACTACTAACGAGCCAAGAGCCATTCTAAAAGTTTCTACTCATTTGATTCTAATGACAAAGCTGGGAGGTAGCCATTGTGTTGAGGCAACAGAGGCACAATTTTATTGAGGTAGAAGTGACATACAGTGAATTGAACTCGTAAAGAAGTATACAATATCATAAGTTTGGGTGCATGTATATAGCTGTAAGACCATCACATCAAGATAATGAACAGATCAGACTCCAGAAAGTTTCCTCATGCTCCTTTATAATCCCCCACCTCTTACTTCTCCCTGCCCCCCCAACCCCCGCCAATTCCCAGACAATCACTGCCTGATCTTTCTGTCGCTGTAGATGATTTTGCATTTTCGAGAATTTTTGAATTTTATCTAAACGGAATCATACGCCTTTTTGAATGGCCTCTTGAAGGCAACATCATTATTTTGAGGTTCATCCATGTTATTGAGTGTATCAATATTGTGTTCCTTTTAATTGTCAAGTTGTATTCCACTGCATGAACAAACCATTCCTTGTTTACCCATCCACCTGTTACTGGACATTTCATCCATCTGTTTCCGTTCATTCATCTTATGTAAATACCTAGGAGTTGAAGAGCTGAGTCATATGGTAGATGTATAGTTAACACTTTAAAAACTGCCAAACAGATCGTTTTACATTCCCACCAGTGACGTATGAGAGTTTAAGTAGCTCCACATGCTTGCCAGCATTGGCTCTGCTTAGTTTATTTAGTTATAGCCATTTTCATAGGTGGGTAGTAGTATCCTATCATGATTTAAATTTGTATTTTCCTAATGACTGATAATGCTGAGCTTCCTTTCACACGCCTAACTGCCGTCCATGTAGCTACTTTAGTGAATCGTCCAAATCTTTTGCCCATTAAAAAAAAAAAAAGGGGGTCCTTTGTTTTCTTATTATAGAAATTTTAGAGTTTTTTTTAAGTTGAAATGCATAATTTAATTATTAGAAATATCAGTAAATCTTTATATCCACTAATGGAATAAAATACAAATTACATAGTCAGCACAATTCAGTGCTTACAAGCTGTGAGGAGAATGCAAAACAATAAAGAACAGCTGCTCAGTTAATCAAACATTTCCATCTTTATTAACTGGAGAACTATATGGCAATCATTTAAATTGAAAAGAACTGTGTTTAGTGGGTAATACATTTAACCATTCCAGATACTTTCTTCAGTGAAATATTTATTTTCATCCTGTTATCAGATTATTTTTATTGTTGAGAACTTTTAAAAATTGAAGTATAGTTAATTAACAATTTTATATATTTCTGGATACAACCCCTGTGTCAGATATGTGACTTGTAAATATTTTCTCCCAGTTTTATCATTCTCTTAACAATGTCTTTCAAAGTTCTTGATTTTAATAAAGTCCAATATATCATTTATTTTCTTTTATGAATCTTGTAACTAAAAAAACTTTGTCTAACATTTCTAAATGTTCAGAAAATTTTCTCCTATGTTTTATCAGAAGCTTCACAGTTTTAGGTTTTACATTAGGTCTCTGATCTAATTTGAGCTGATTTTGATACCTTGAGAGAGGGGTGGATAAAAATACAGTTTAATCCAGTGTTCCAATAGGAATTGAGAAGAATAGAATGATGGAAAGGCAATATTATAAGGTACGGTCTAAGAACTTTACAGATTTATGAAATATGTTCATACATCAATTCAGAAAATAAAATAGGTTCTGTGCCAGACAAAATTTAAAAATACACACCTTCCCATTAGACTGCTGTCTTCTTTTATTAATAGGAGTTTTTTGAGTATTTTAGACATTGCAAATATTTTCCCCCTCTGATATCTGTTCATTGAGTTTATCTCTGGAGTCCTTCATAGTACAAATTTACAAACCTTGAAGTAATCAAATTCATCAATTTTTTGCCTCATGGCTATGTATTAGAGTTTTGTTCAGTCCTTTCCTACCCTGAGGTCACAAAGATATCACCTACATTTTGTTCTGATAATATTAAGGTTTTACTTTTACATTCAGTTCTTTAACGTATCCGGCATCCACTTCTTTATACAAGGTTAAATAGTAATCCAATATTATCAGCCAGTTGCCCTAACATCATCTGCCGAACAGTCTGTGCTTTCCGCCTATTGGTAGGGTAAGTTACCCCCTCTTTACGCTTCTTCCACAGAAATTTATCAAGGCCTTCAAAAAGCTCAACTGACCATATGTGCGTGGGTTTATCTCTGGGCTTTCTATCCTGTTCCATTGATCTATCTTTCTGTTTTTGTGCCAGTACCATACTGTCTTGATTACTGTAGCTTTCTAGTATAGTCTGAAGTCAGGGAGCCTGATTCCTCCAGCTCTGTTTTTCGTTCTCAAGATTGCTTTGGCTATTCAGGGTCTTCTGTGTTTCCATACAAATTGTGAAATTTTTTGTTCTAGTTCTGTGAAAAATGCCAGTGGTAGTTTGATAGGGATTACATTGAATCTGTAGATTGCTTTGGGTAGTAGAGTCATTTTCACAATGTTGAATCTTCCAATCCAAGAACATGGTATATCTCTCCATCTATTTGTATCATCTTTAATTTCTTTCATCAGTGTCTTATAATTTTCTGCATACAGGTCTTTTGTCTCCTTAGGTAGGTTTATTCCTAGATATTTTATTCTTTTTGTTGCAATGGTAAATGGGAGTGTTTTCTTGATTTCACTTTCAGATTTTTCATCATTAGTGTATAGGAATGCCAGAGATTTCTGCGCATTAATTTTGTATCCTGATAAACCCACGCACATATGGTCACCTTATCTTTGATAAAGGAGGCAGGAATGTACAGTGGAGAAAGGACAGCCTCTTCAATAAGTGGTGCTGGGAAAACTGGACAGGTACATGTAAAAGTATGAGATTAGATCACTCCCTAACACCATACACAAAAATAAGCTCAAAATGGATTAAAGACTTAAATGTAAGGCCAGAAACTATCAAACTCTTAGAGGAAAACATAGGCAGAGCACTCTATGACATAAATCACAGCAAGATCCTTTTTGACCCACCTCCTAGAGAAATGGAAATAAAAATAAACAAATGGGACCTAATGAAACTTAAAAGCTTTTGCACAGCAAAGGAAACCATAAACAAGACCAAAAGACAACCCTCAGAATGGGAGAAAATATTTGCAAATGAAGCAACTGACAAAGGATTAATTTCCAAAATTTACAAGCAGCTCATGCAGCTCAATAACAAAAAAACAAACAACCCAATCCAAAAATGGGCAGAAGACCTAAATAGACATTTCTCCAAAGGAGATATACAGACTGCCAACAAACACATGAAAGAATGCGCAACATCATTAATCATTAGAGAAATGCAAATCAAAACTACAATGAGGTATCATCTCACACCTGTCAGAATGGCCATCATCAAAAAATCTAGAAACAATAAATGCTGGAAAGGGTGTGGAGAAAAGGGAACCCTCTTGCACTGTTGGTGGGAATGTGAATTGGTACAGCCACTATGGAGAACAGTATGGAGGTTCCTTAAAAAACTACAAATAAAACTACCATATGACCCAGCAATTCCACTACTGGGCATATACCCTGAGAAAACCATAATTCAAAAAGAGTCATGTACCAAAATGTTCATTGCAGCTCTATTTACAATAGCCCGGAGATGGAAACAACCTAAGTGTCCATCATCAGATGAATGGATAAAGAAGATGTGGCACACATATACAATGGAATATTACTCAGCCATAAAAAGAAACGAAATTGAGATATTTGTAATGTGGTGGATGGACCCAGAGTCTGTCATACAGAGTGAAGTAAGTCAGAAATAGAAAGACAAATACCATATGCTAACACATATATATGGAATTTAAGGGGGAAAAAAGTGTCATGAAGAACCTAGGGGTAAGACAGGAATAAAGACACAGACCTACTAGAGAATGGACTTGAGGATATGGGGAGGGGGAAGGGTAAGCTGTGACAAAGAGAGAGAGTGGCATGGACATATATACACTACCAAATGTAAAATAGATAGCTAGTGGGAAGCAGCCGCATAGCACAGAGAGATCAGCTTGGTGCTTTGTGACCACCTAGAGGGGTGGGATAGGGAGGGTGGGAGGGAGGGAGACGCAAGAGGGAAGAGATATGGGAACATATGTATATGTATAACTGATTCACTTTGTTATAAAGCAGAAACTAACACACCATTGTAAGCAATTATATTCCAATAAAGATGTAAAAAAAAAAAAAGCTCAACTGAGGGCTTCCCTGGTGGCGCAGTGGTTGAGAGTCCCCTTTCCGATGCAGGGGACACAGGTTTGTGCCCGGGGCCGGGAAGATCCCACATGCCGCGGAGCAGCTAGGCCCGTGAGCCATGGCCGCTGAGCCTGCACGTCGAGCCTGTGCTCCGCAACGGGAGAGGCCCCAACAGTGAGAGGCCCGCCTACCGCAAAAAAAAAAAAAAAGCTCAACTGAAAATTTTATTAAAATTGCATTGAATTTGGGGAGAATTGACATCATTCCTTCCAAGCGCATGGAATACCATTTACTAGGATTGCATTAGGATTGCTGGGTTGCAATTACAAATGCAATTGCAGAGAAACACTGCTGATATCTTCAGGTTGATCTTGTATGAACACTTCTATAAGTTCTAGTATTTTAGCAATGGATTCTTATGTTTTTCTAGATCATGTTATCCGAGAAGAATGACATTTTTATTTCTTCCACTTAAATTCTTACACCACCTCTGCCCTTGCATGGAAACTCCAGCACTATGTTAAACAGTAGCAGGATGGTGGATACACTTGTTTCCAGTTCTAAATGAAATCCATCTAATGTTTTCCCAACAAGTGTAAAGTTTGTATAGGTTTTTGTTATATACCCCTTACAAGGCTAAGGAAGTTTCCCTCTATTTCTAATTTGTTGAACTTGATCTAATGTCCTTTTTGTATCAGTTGTAATATATGAAGTTGATGACTAATATATACAGTTTAAACAGTTATATATAACTATAAAATATAATCAGTATATATTATTCATAGTAACATGTATAATACATAGGCACACTATGTGTGTATACATATATTATATATGGTGAAATATATAATTTTGTATAGTTATATATACACAGAACCTGATGACTAATATGTACAGTTTAACAACATTCAAAAATATTGTTTTAGAGACATAACTATGTAGTATAACTCTAAAAACAAACACAGGAATGATGAACAGCAAATTAATGATAATGATCACTTCCGTAGAGGAAAGGAAGAGAATGAAACTAGAGAGGGAAATGCAGATGAGTTCTTCTGCACCTGTAATGCTTGTTTCTAACAAAATAAAAATGCTGATGCAATATAGGAAAACATTAAGTCTGGATATAGACGAAAGATTCACGGTTATTCATTAGAGTATATTCTCTACACCAGTTATTTTTACATTTTTAGTTAAAACAATTGCATTCTGTCTTACCCATCAGGTTGCTAAAGATCACGAGGTTTGCTAATACGTACTGTTGGCAACGGTGTGGGAAAACAGGAGCGAGTGTGCTGCTGATGAGAGTGTACACTGTTATAGTTACTCGGGCAAAACTCAGCCCGAATGTACCCTCTGACACAGCAATCCCACCCCTAGGAATTTATCCTACCAATCACATTAACAAGTGTGGGCAGAGGACATACATGCCTTCCAGCATCGGTTGTGGTAGCAAAAGACAGGAAGCATCCCAGGTGTCCATTAAAGGGGATCTGAGTGAAAAACAAACAAACAAACAAACATTCATACAATGCAACTATGTAGCATTAAAATGAAGAGGTAAATCTCATTGTGCTAGTGTGGAACTAGCTTCAGGAAATATGGTTTAGAGGATAAAAGCACTGTGTTTAGTAACGCACCATTCGTTTAAAAAGAAGGGAGGGATATATATGTATTTGAATATGAACATAGTTTCTCTGATTCACACGAGAGGTTAATAACAGCAGGTGCCCTTCAGGAAGGGAATGGTGAGCAGGTGGGGCTCTGAAATAGCTATGAGGAAAAGAATAACATTTTTTGCCACTCCTAACTAAAGCCTTTTAACATGTTTGAATTTTTATGATATGCATGTATTAATTTTTCAAAAATATAAAATCATTTGTATTAATGGTCTTTTAATGTCCATGTCATCCTTTTATCCTGCCTTTATTAGTAGCAGTTTCTAAAAAGGTAGTCTGTCTTTGCTTCCTTTGGGCTGGGGAAGTTATGGGGCTTTGAAGATTAAGATGGGCTGAGAGGCTCACCAACTCAGTAAAGAATTGTCACTAGCTGGAGACCCCCCCAAACCGGGTGTCTCTAGGTCTACATGTCACCCATTCAATGATTCATTCATTCAGGCATGTTTATTGTACAAATTGTTTTTACTAAAAGGCACTGCACTGGTCAGTGGGGAGAGATCCAAACAAACTCTGTCCTTGCCTTTTTGGATCACATGATCCTTCTCTTGAAGGAGACAGTCATTAAGCCAATAACACGGACAATAATGTAATTTGTGATAAGAACTGTGAAAGATAGAGCCCATGCAGTGCTATAAGAGTGTAGAACAGGGACATCTAAATAGATTAGGGGAGCAGAGAAGACATGTCCAAGGAACAGATGTTTAAACAGAAACCTGAAGGATGCTTTGCCATTTAGGACCCTTTCTGCTGCAAGTACAGAAATCCAACTCGAATTAGCTTACATCAAAAAAGGAAAACTGTTGTCTTTAATAAAAGTCCAGGATGGGTCTTGCTAGCTTCAGACACAGTCAGACCTTTGGGCCCAAACAGTCACATCAGGGTTGTGTCTGTTTCTGTCACTTGGCCATGTTTGCCACTTTCCCTTGTGTTATAGGCTGAATTGTGTCTCCCCAAAAGATATGTCAAAGTCTTAACATCTTGTGTCTCAGAATGTGACCTTACTTGGAAATAATGTCATTGCAGGTATAATTAGTTAAGATAAGGTCATAGTGGAGTAGGGTGTGTCTTTAGTCCAGTGTAACTGGTGTCCTTATAAGAAGAGGAGACACACAAGGAGAAAGATGCCAAGTGAAGATAGCCACATGACCACGAAGCAGAGTTTGCAGTGATGCATCTGTAAAGCCAAGGAACATCAAGAATTGACAGCACACACTAGAAGCTAGAAGAGACAAGGAAGAATTCTCCATGACAGGTTTCAGAAGGAGCATGGCCCTGTCCACACCTTGATTTTGGACTTCTAACCTTTGAACTGTGTGACAAAAAATTTCTGTTGTTTTAAGCCACCCAGTGTGTGGTGCTTTGTTACACAGCTCTAGCTAATTAATACACTTTGCCTTTGTTCTCGGGAGGCTCTCTGTAAAGCCAAAGTCAGCCATGGAATCTGCATGCTTTTCTCATTCTTAGTCCCCACAATCTTAGGTAAGGGACAGCCTATCCTCACAGTGTTCTCTTTGCCCCCGTAGATTTTGTTATCAGTTCTCATGGGACTGCTTGAGTCTATGAAGATTTCTTGTTGGTCATAGTTAAATGAGATTTGAACCTAAGAAGCAGCGTTGGGAAGACAAAGTGCCATTTGGAAGTCAAGTTCCAGGTTTGTATAACCAGATCAAATGCCTTCCTATCTTGGAGAAATAATTCAAGTCACACAAATTGACAAGCAACAGGGAAGCCTTCCTGTCCCAGAAAATTCTTAAACCCTCTGGTCCAAATGATGGGCTCCAGCCCTTGCCAAGGGCAAGGTCCTGCCTGGTCAGAACTAGAGTGGGAAAAATCAAATCTTTACTTCTCTTAGTTGTAAACCTGTTAGTTCACTGGGCATTTCATCCAAAATGTGTACCATTTTCTTCCTTGTTACACCGGCATCAAGGCAGATGTAGGTCTTAGGTGATAATTTTCTCCTTCAGATCATTGGGATGCAATTTAGTCCCATGGAGAAAAGTGTCAAAAGAATGTTGACTAATTTGTGACCCTGGGCAAATTTTCCTCATCCATTTTGGTTTGTGGATGGGAAATTCTTATGCCTACACCCTGTTTATCAGTGCCCACACCCACTAGGATGGCTATAATTTTTTTAAAAAGGAAAATAGTAAGTGTTGGTGAGTATGTGGAGAAATTGGAAGCCGCATACATTGCTGGTGGGAATGTAAAATGGTGCAGCTGCGTTGGAATATAGTTTGGTGATTCTTCAACAAATTAAACGGAATTACCGTATGCCCCAGCAATTCCACTCCTAGACTTATACCCAAAAGATCCGAAACAGGGACTCAAACAAATACCTGTACACGAATGTCCACAGCAGCACCATTCACAACAGTCAAAAGGTGGAAACAGTCCATATCAATGGATGAATGGGTAACTGAAATGTGGTCTGTACACACAATGGAATATCACTCAGCCTCAAAAAGGGAGAAGGTACTGATACATGCTACAGCGTGGATGAGCTTTGCAAACACTGTGCAAAGTGACATGACTAAGTGACTGTGGTCACATATTGTGTGATTCCGTTTATATGAATTATCCAGAATAGGCTAATGTACTGAGAGAGCGTAGATTCATGGTTGCCAGGGGTTGGGAGGGGGAATCAGGAGTGACAGCTTAACGGGTGTGGGGTTTCCTTTCCAGGTGACGAAGATGTTTTGGAACTAGATAGAGGTAGTGGTGGCACAACATTGTGAATATAGTGAATGCCGCTGAACTGTATACTTCAAAATGGTTAATGTTATATAAATTTCATCTCAATTAAAAAAAAAGAAGAAAAAAGAAAGAAAGAAACTGCATGTGATTCTACTGCAAGGGTCTAGAACATTAGGAAGTGTGTCTGGATGAAGTAGTTAATATTGTCCTGTGGGAGAATAGATGTGTTCTGACCTCTCTAAGGTTGCTTAGTTCTCCTATGACACCTCCCAGAAGAGACAGTCCAAGTTTCTCAGATACACAAACAGATCCAGAACCTTCTGTGGATGGAAATTGCAGTGTTTGCAGGTTTTAGGCATGGAACTTCATCCATGGTCTGGGCAGGGCTGACACATTTCAACATTGGGGACGACCAGGTAGCCTCACCCCACAAATTCTGGGGTCCACAAGTGGCCTCCTGTGGGGTTCCACATGGATGGCAGGGGGTAAGGATATGGTAAGTGGGCACACATACCCATTCTCACTCTGTTTAGTGTGTCTTCCTGTATTACTGAGGCTGGAAAGCTAAATACTGCATTTCCCAGACTCCCTTGCTGCTAGGGTTCTCGATTCAAATTAGACTTGGCCAGTTAGATGTGCTTGTGTGTGACTTGCCAGGTGGAGGAAAGGAGGGTGTATCTTCCTGTTGCTTCCAGCACTGTGCTGGCAAGCACACTCAAGGTGGGAGCAAGACCCTGGCTCCTCCCTGATCCAATTTGTGCCCAAAGAGAGTTCACTTAATGGCCCTGAGATGCCCCTTGTTGTCTGTTCCCAGACAAAGTTCGTTGGTTTTTTTTTTTTGTTTTTTTTTTTTTGCGGTACGTGGGCCTCTCACTGTTGTGACCTCTCCCGTTGCAGAGCACAGGCTCCGGACGCACAGGCTCAGTGGCCATGGCTCACGGGCGCAGCCGCTCCGAGGCATGGGGGATCTTCCCGGACCGGGGCACGAACCCATGTCCCCTGCATCGGCAAGCGGACTCCCAACCACTGCGCCACCAGGGAAGCCCCGCAAAGTTCGTTTTTACATGCTGACCTGCATTTCACCACAGCTCTGCTCTTCCACGACCAACCATTCAGTCATGTTTTCTACTCTATCAGTTTCCCCCTGTTTCACAGAGACCTACTTCCTGAAGCTGCCCATCCACTTGCTCAAATTGGACTGATGTATAGCTATTGGTCTGGGCAACTATTTCTCCCAGACTAGCTCCACTGTTCCCTACATTCCAAATTGTTCTCTTTCTTGGTTGATTCTTTACATTTCTGACATGCTTCCTAACATGGGTTTAAGGGAAGGTAAAATTTATGAATTCTTGCATATCTAAAAATATCATTATTGGTCCTCATAACTAGAATAGCTTGGCTGGATATAGAATTCCAGACGGAAAATTACTTTTTCCTTAGGAAAAAATTCCACCTAGTAGCATTGAGCACTCCAGCACCCAAATTGTGGTCCCTATATATCATTTCCCTCTAAAGGAATCAGGGCTTTTGGAGAATTGGCTGATTACAGGTTTGGGGTAGGAAATTGTCAAGGTAAGCCTGGGACATCTTGTCATACCAGGAAGTAAGGAAGCTATCAAAGATCATTAGTGTTGAGTAAAAAGCCATAGGAGCCACCTTCAAGAGGCTCCAATTAGCTATAGATGGAACAATTTGGACATTAATAAGAATAGTAACTGCAATGGGTTAAAATGATCCTCAAAAAATCAACTCTTTGAAACCTGTGGAGGATGCTAGAGAGCCAAGTTTTTGAAAACGGATAAAGAAAAAGTATCAACTCAGAAACAGAGTAGAACAGTGGTTGCCAGAGCTGGGGGTGGGGGAAATGGGGAGGTGTTAGTCAAAGGGTAAAAACTTCCAGTTATAAGTTCTGGGAATCTAATGTACAGCATGGCGAGTACAGTTAACAACACTGTATTGTAGACTTGAAAGTTGCTAAGAGAGTAGATATTAAATGTTCTCATCACAAAAAATAATAGTGGTAATTATGTGAGGTGGCTCATCTGTTAACTAAGCTTATTATGGTAATAATTTTGAAATATGTACGTATATTAAATCATCACACTGTACACCTTAAACTTACACAATGTTAGATGTCAATTATATCTCAATAGAGCTGGAAAAAGAATAAAATGCATTAACTTATGTTAAAAAGAAGAAAAAGACTCAAACATTTTTTCTTGTCTTTCCTACACAAACTGTACCTCAAGGTACGAAATAGTTGATGAGGAAAAGCTTCTATTTTGGGAAGTAAGCAGCTAATACATGAGAAAGAAGTGATAGACTACAGTCATTTTGTAACCCCTAGTGAATTATCATATCTATGCAATAATCATCAATAGTGCTAATGCCGTAACAGGAGAGACATCCAGACACATATGTGTCTCCTGATGGAAGTACACACCACCATCAATGAAGCAGTCTTGTTGGGGGGCGACATGAATTTGATTAATTTTCAAAAACGCAGGGTAAAATGTTAATAACACGACACGTCCACACCCAGCAAAGTCCAGACTGTGGGAACCTCTGTAGGACAAAGGACCTAGTCTCCCCAACAAATAAATTCCAGGGGGAAAAAGTAAGATTTGGGGACCCTAAAGATTAAGAGAGACGTAAGAGGTCTTCCCTGGTGGCGCAGTGGTTGAAAATCTGCCTGCTAATGCAGGGGACACGGGTTCGAGCCCTGGTCTGGGAAGATCCCACATGCCGCAGAGCAACTAGGCCCGTGAGCCACAACTACTGAGCCTGCGCATCTGGAGACGGTGCTCCGTAACAATAGAGGCCGCGATAGTGAGAGGCCCGCGCACCGCGATGAAGAGTGGCCCCCCGCTTGCCACAACTAGAGAAAGCCCTCGCACAGAAATGAAGACCCAACA
Organism: Stenella coeruleoalba; assembly: GCF_951394435.1. NCBI lineage: Eukaryota > Metazoa > Chordata > Mammalia > Artiodactyla > Delphinidae > Stenella > Stenella coeruleoalba. Next base: position 83,732,028 of record NC_137161.1, on the reverse strand, counting down.
CAGCCAAAAATAAATAAGTTAATTAATTTAAAAAAAGAAAACAACAACAACAACAACAAAAAAGAGAGACATAAGAGATAAATCAACAAATTGCAATGTAAGGACCTTATCTGGATCCTGATTCAAACAAACTGTTAAAACACACATACATTTATGAGACAATGAGCAACACCTGAACACTGAATACTCGATGGTATTGAACAATTTTTGTCAGTAATTTTAGGCATTAATATGGTATTGTGGTTTGTGTTTCTTTAAGAATCCTTACCTTTTAGAGATACACACTCAAATAGTTACAGATGAAATGATAAGATGTCTGGAATTTGCCTCCAAAAAATCAAGGCACTGGAAGACAGGGAGGTCAGCAGGAGCGTAGGTGAAGCAAACTTGGCCATAAGTCGACAATTCTTGAAGGCAGGAGATGGACACAATGCATTTGGTAGACTATTCTTTCAAGTTTTGTATATATTTGAAATTTTCCAGAGTAAATCTCAAAGTACAAAGAAGAGTAATTTCCCTAAGAAAGTTGCAGGCTTTGCTCCAGTTATGCTAAGGAGGAATCTGATGTCAGTTGTATCTGTTCTTCTGCAGGTGACTGATTTTTCCTTTCTAGAAGCTTTTAAAATCTTCTCTATATCTGTTGTCCTGGATTTTCATGAGATTACATCTATTAATGGAATTCCACTCATTCTGCGCAGCACTTGGTGGGCCTTTTCATTCTGAAGACCTGGGTCCATGACCTCTAGGAAATTATCATCTGTTATATCTGTTAATTTCTTCAATCACGATTTTCTTTTTTCTTTCCTTCTGGAAAAGTTCGATGTGGAGACTCTTGAATTCATCCTTTGTGTCATGATTTCTGCGTCTTCCTTCTGCTCTATATTCTGAGAGATAAACTTTAACTTCTAATTTTTCTTTTTTCTTTTGGGCCATTATTTTTAATTGCCAGGTTTTTTTCTTGTACCCTGATGTTCCTTTTTCCTAATATCCAGTTCTTATTTCATACAGGCAATGTCTTCATGAATCTCTGATATACTATTGGTGGGGGGGAGGGGCTTAAACAACAGAAATTAATTTTCTCCCAGTTCTGGATCCTAGAATTCCCAGATCAAGGTCCAGCAGGGTTGGTTTCTGATGAGAGCTGTATTAGTCAGTGTTCTCCAGAGAAACAGAATCAACAGGATCTACATATGGGAAGAGATCCTTATAAGGAATTGGCTCACATAATTATGGAGGCTGAGAAGCCCCAACATATGCAGTTGACATGCTGAAGACCCAGGAGAGCTGATGTTATAGTTCCAGTCTGAGTCCAAAGGCAGAACACCAATGTCCCAGTTCAAAGGGGGAATTCTCCCTTACTCAACCTTATTGTTCTATTCAGGCTGCCAACATATTATTATATTCAGGCTGTGTTGAGTGACACAACCAACATTTGAACTATTGATCCAGACATTAATCTCATCCAGAAACACTCTCTCCGACCAGCCCAGAATAATGTTTGACCATATATTTGGGCACCTCATGGCTCAGTCAAGTTGACAAGTATAATTAATTGTAAGAGTGGTGCTTCTGGCTTGTACAGGGCCACCTTCTTGCTGTGCCTTCACATGGCACAGAGGGGAGAGAGATAGAGACAGAGAGAGAGTCAGAGAGAGAAAGACTCTTTGGTGTCTCTTCCTACAAGGACAATAATCTTATTGGACCAGGGCCCCACCCTTATGACCTCATTTAACTTTAATTGCTCCCTTTCTCCAAATACAGCCACACTGGGGAGTTAGGACTTCAACATATGGATTTGGGGAGGACACATACCTTCAATCCATAATGCTGCCTGACAAGTTATCACAATTTTGCAGCTTAAAACTTACCCATTTATTATCTCAAAGTTCTTTAAGTAAGAAGTATAGGTAGGCTCTGCTGGATTCTCTGCTCAGGGCTTCACAATGCCAAAGTCAAGGTGTTGTCCAGGCTGGGCTGTCACCTGGAGGCTCCTGGGAAGAATATGTTTCTGAGCTCATGCAGGCTGCTGACTGAGTTCAGATCCCTGAGGGTGTAGGACTGGAGCATAATTTTCTCTCTGACTGTGGCACAAGAGCTTTCGTCAGCTTCTGGAGAAAAATTCCTGGGCATGTGGCCCCCTCTGTATTCAAGCCAACAAGCACTGTTGAGCTTCAAAGGTCTTTCTTCCTTTTCTGCTACCAGCCAGAGAAAACTCATTGCTTTTAAAGGTCTCGTGTGTTTAGGTCAAGCCCACCCAGTGTTGCAATACAAGGAAATGTCATTACTAGAATGATATCTCTTCCCATTCATATGTCCCCCCCAACCTCAAAAGGGGGGCAACCATACAAGGGTGAAGGTCACTGGGGGTCATTCTTAGAATTCTGCCTTCCACACTCTCACAGAATTAATCCTACCTGTGGATGACAGAATCGGCCCACACCCATGAAATCCCATCCTGCTTGTGATCTTCCTGGAGACACTAATTTATAAATCCTTAAAGTCCTCTTGTTTCCTGAATTTTCTCTGTTTCTTCCTACACCATTTTTTTCCTGTTTATTTTGGTGGTTTGCTTTCCTCTAGCAGGATTCCTTCAAATGTCTAGTGGTCCTTGGCTGGCTCTTCTTGGTTGAGTAATAGATCTGCAGGAATATCTCTCTGCATATCTGAGGATTCCTGGAGATACACATATGTTTCACATGTGGCAAGTTCCCCTTTAGGAAGAGCAGGGGGCAGGGGGCGGCCACTCTGCTGAGGGTCTCCTACAAATCCAAATGAAGATGGCTTTATTCTAGGGGGCTAACACCCATACGAGGAATGATAGATGTGGCCATTAAAAAAATGACCATGAAATTCTCTGACATTCCTACTACTGAGAATTGGGGTTCTACACCCCTCCCCTTGAAATAGCTTTGACCAATGGAATATAGTAGAAGTGACACAACGTGACTTCTCAGGTGAGGTCCCAAAAGGCCATGCAGCTTCTGCCTTGTGTGTGGAACACGTTGGGATCACTGGTATCCAATCATCCCGAGACTAGCACGCCACACAGGGAGGCCCACCTGGAGGCATGCTAGCCCAAGTCCAGGTGTACGATTCCAGCTGCCAAGTCTCCCCCAGCTGAGGTCTCAGACATCACAGAGCAGAGAAAAGCCAGCCCCACTGTGCCCTTCTGAACTCCTGACCCAAGAATCCATGCATATCATCAAATGGTCCTTGTGTTAAACCACTAGGTTTGGGGGTTGTTTTTGACACAGACGCAGTCAACAAAACAACAGACAGGACAGAGCTTCTCCTCTCCTCCGCGACCACCCACGCATCTGCAGCAGGTGCATTCTGGTTGCACAGCGCCCTGTGACCCTCACCCATGTAGAAACCTGGTCTCTGCACAGCCACCTCTGAGGGCACCTTCACGAGGGCACATAAGCCCCTGGGATCACACACCACGCCAGCCAGGCTACATGTCCTGGTCAGGGCCCCGTGCCTCCCTGAGAGCTTGAACCTTCCAAATGCAGAAAGTCAGGAAGGCAGGCATCGAATCTCTGTGTAACCTCCACTGTCATTTTGAAAGCTCCCAGACTCCCCTATACTGGTCAGGCCTCGACCTGCTGCAGGCAATGGAAACCCAACTCCAACCGGCTTTAGAGCAAAACGTTATCCCTGTAGGGCTTGGGCAATGGCTCTATCCAGGGACAGGAGGAACAGCGTCAGCCTTCTCTCTCTGCAAATCCAAGACAGGCTTTCTCCACATCGCAAACGCAGCACCTGCTGGCAACGCAAAGCACATCCCACCAACGTACCCCCAGAAAGAATATTTCTTCCCCCCTCCACATTGAAGGGACCAATCTAACTCCTTGGTTAGGTCCTATGCTCTCCCCTGGGCCATCATCAGGGGGTCAGCACACCCAATGTGGGTGGGATAGGTTGACCCCAAGAAAGACTTGTTCCATTAAAGGAGTCCACTATTCTGCCCATCAACTCCAATTCCCGAAAGAGTCAGGCACACACCAGAGAACCACACTGCCTGGACTTGAATCATGGCAAATCTTGGGCAGGAGACTTCTGTGTCTCAATTTCCTCATCTGCAAAATGGGACTAACAATAATAGATTTGTTGTATTAAATTGAATTAATTCACATAAAGTGCTCAGAACAGAGCCTAAGATACAGATGCTGTAGACGTGTGAGCGGCTATTATTACCAGCCCTGGCATCTCCCCCTCTCTGAGAAGCGACAGGAAGGGGAAGAGGACAGAAGGGAGAAGAGGCAGCCATCCCCCATACCCAGTCCCTGGAGAAAAGGGTTCTGGGCATCCAGAAAGGTACACTGTCCTAGCTCCCCAGCCTCCGCACCCCTGCCCAGGTCACCAAGGTCCACCCTAGTCCCCTCATGGCCTTAGATGCAGCAGCTCAGACAGAGGTGCATCTGAACAGAAGTCTTGCAGGGTCCCAGCCTAGCCTCTTGTCTTTGCTTTCCTGGACACTGGGAAAGCGCCCCCCGCCCCCATAGCCGGGGGAGGTTCTCACTCAGAAGGGGGCTGGAGTGCAGGGGAATCCAAACTGTGGTTTCCACACTGCAGGTCATGACTCATCATGGGTTGAGCTTTTTTTTTTTTTAATGAAATAGATTAAATATGGTGGGATAAAAAAATGCAGTAAGTGTTAAGTACTGGTTCATGAAAGTGTTGTGTTTGTGTGTGTTTGCATGCGCACATGCACTAGGTCACAACTATGTAAAATGTTTTTCTCACTGTGGATTACAAGCCAGTTTCAAAGCACTGAGTTGGGGGATTAGAATGTTTTAATGGGCTTGAGGACGGAGGCCACTGAACATGCCCACAGTAGGGTGCTCTGCTCAGGGATTCTGCTGAACGAATGAACAGAAAGAAAGGGGACCTCCTATTGGCTCTTTGGAACCGTGGGAGAGGCTGCAGCAGAAAGCACAGGTCACACACAAACAGTGAAGCAGCTGTAATCTGAGAGAGGCCAACCTGGTCTGGGTGGGGATACTTTATATCCACAGCCACAGAAACACCTTAGCAAAGGCCACAGGTTTAAAAAAATAATAATAACCTATTTATATGTTAAAAATAAATAGAGGGACTTCCCTGGTGGCCCAATGGTTGGGACTCCAAGCTTCCACTGCAAGGGCACGGGTTAGCTCCCTGGTCAGGGAGTTGGGATCGGCATGCTGCATGTGCTGGGAGAAGGAAGAAAGAAGAGAGGAGAGGGGAGGGGAGGGGAGGGGAGGGAGAAAGGAAGAAAGGAAGAAAGGAAGGAAGAAAGAAAGAAAGAAAGAAAGAGAGAGAGAGGGAGAGAGAAAGAAAGAAAGAAGGAAGGAAGGAAGGAAAGAAAGAAAGAAGGAAAGAAAGAAGGAAAGAAGGAAAGAAAGAAGGAAGGAAAGAAAGAAAGAGAGAGGGAGAGAGAGAGGGAGGAAGGGAGGGAGGGAGGAAGGGAGGAAGAAAGAAAGAGAGAAAGAAAGAAGAAATAGAGGGATGCAAGCCATTCACTTCTCTGTAAAATGAAGAACCGAGACTAAACTGAATGCTGACGTGCCGTGTTGAGGTGGCCACGGACCGCTAGCACTCTCTCACTGCGCTGGGAACGTACAGTGACGGGCTGGAGTTAGCCGTACTCGGTGGCAATTTAGCTATATCTCCCAATTTAAATATGCATGCCCTTTGACCCAGCAACAGCACTTCTAGGACTTTACCTCATATAAACAGGTACATTAAAAATCTACAAAACTGCACGGCTATATGTACAAGAATCTATGTTGAAGCACTGTTTGCAACAGTGAGAAGTTGGAAACAACCAAATAGCCACTTATGGAGAAGTTACCTAGATGACGGTATAGTCACAAAATGAAAATACTATGATGGAGCCGTTAAAATGAGTGAGGTAGCTCTGTCAGGTAAGAAAGAATGTCACATGGTTAAATGATGAAAGTTGTAAGAGAGCATGTAAAGCATGTCCCTAGTTTTACAACATTTCCACGTACATAGAAGAAATGTGCTCCCACACCTCCTGGAGCAACCACGGTACCTGATGGCTGGATGTAGTGTGACTCTTTAGGAAATGAAAAGTGTGTACTTAACACATTTTTGCACTGTTGGAATTTTTACAACTAGCGTGAATTTTATAATCAGCAAAAAATTAAATAATGAACAAGGATCATAAAGCTTTATTTAATAAATATAACCAAAAAATTCAAAATACTTTATTCCATATGTAGCCAATTAGGAAAAGAAAAAAGTTAGAAGGAAGTGTTTGAAGAGATTACGTGAAAGGGTCAGGAGAAAGGGAGGATGGGGAAATTCAAGCAATAAAGGTTAAGTGGAGACCAGAGGGTGTTCAGGGCCTCATGACTCTCAAAGCACCAGCTTTCAGGGGTCACAACTCAAGGGGCCCTGGGGGCTTCCTTTCCTCCTTGGCAATGACGGGAGATGCTAGACTGACATCTGTGGAATTAATCAGGACTCCAGAAATTTGGAAATCCTCTCAAAACCAGGGAGGCTGTCTACTTTTTTTCTATGACCATCAGAATTGCCTTATTTCCCCTCTAAAATAAAGTATCTGGCTGGATAACTGTGAGCTCTATCAGGGAATAACTTAAGTTTTCTGAATAGACTTTAAGATCCGCAAGGCCATCCATTTTATACTAGGTCTTAATGCCCATCTACCACTGAAATACTGGCTTCTGTTCTGATGCCTCCATATCACACGTGAAAAGAGAATTTACTTCATATTTTTCAAACCTGTGGGGAAAGGACGGGAGGGTCAGATCTGGTCGTGGGGACACCATGTGGTGAGAATTCAATAATTCAGTTCAAAGGAAGGTGTCTGGGGCCCCGGGGGGCGGGGGGGGGTGCTCTGCCCTGGCACAGAGCAGGTGAGCCTGGATAAACCCATGTGGCTTTGGGGCCTCAGAACAGGGGTCTGGACCACCAGGAAGGGGACCTGGCTAGAACAATCCTCCACACGTCAATGTCCTGATACAGGTGTGCATATTACAAGACGCAGGTGGCAGTGTGCGGGCCCACGGGGGACTCCTGGGAAGACACAGTGGACACAGGTGGCAGGGGCCAAAGCTCTCTTGGGGTGACTCCTCACGGGCCAATTCTAGTTTCTAAGAAGAGAAATTTCTAAAGATCGTTTGCAGGAACAAGGTGGGCCTGATGCCTTGCAGGGCCTCCCTGAGGTCCCTGAGGAGCGGCAACAACACGGAATCCAATCACAAAGCTCGTTTGTCCACTCTTTATTAAAGCTAGGTCCTCCTGCTGACAGCTGCGGGGCGGGGCAGCTTGGGCTCAGGAGGGGCACCGAAGGTGGGTACTCAGGGCTGTGCCAGGCGGGACGGGCGCAGCTTGCCCCGGGCCCTTCCTGAGGCTCCTTCTCGCAGCTGGGAGAGCGCGCCCAGGGACAGGCGGCACCGCCCAGCGCTGCCGGCGCCTCTGCGGGAACCCCTGTCCTCCTCAGCACCCCGCCCACCCCCGCCCTCACCCAGCCAGGCCCATTCTTACCACCACCGTCCAGGGCCCCTTCCCGCCCGCCCCGGCCTCTAGCGCCCGGGTGCTGGCTCTCAGGCCCCAGGGCCATGTCTGTGCTAAAACAGAAGGAACTAGGTCTAAAAGGGAATGCGGCTGCTTCAAAATCCCAGTTCTCTGGCCCCATTCACACTGGCCCCCAAAGCATTAAGGGAGCGGATGTCTTGCAGGTGACCCGGTGGCTCGAAAGAGCCCAGCCTGGAAGGTGCGGCGCTGGCCGGCTGCGGGCCTTGCATAGCTGGACAGTTGGTCAGTCACTGAGCCACGGGCTCAGGTCCGAACCCCCAGAGGTGAACCACCGTCGTGTAGACAGCCCGGCCCACGGTGCCTCCACTCACTGCCCACTCTGTGAGACGGGAACCTAACCAGAAACACCACTTGCTCCTAGTGTAGAACAATGACAGAAGCAGAGTTAAACGGACCCGAGGCGGTCATAAGGCCCTAATCCTGGGAGGTAAGAAACAACCCTACCACCAACCTCTGTCACTTCACACTTGTCTATTAAATCTAAATGGGCGCGGGCTCACGAGAGCAGGGCCCCGTGCGCCCACCCACTCGGGGACACGTGGCCGCCGGCGAGCCAACGGCTGGGGTCCCTGGCTGCTGGGCTCCCAGAGGGTCTCCGAGGATGCCGCCTCCAGCGTTCCCAGGCAAGAGTACCAAAGGACTCAGAGGGGAGGCTGAAACTAACACCCACACGGCCGGGCCGCTCTCGGTGCTCAAGTGGGGTGAAGACAGCGAGCGACTCTGGGGAATAAGGCTTCAAACTCCCTGGGGACCCTGCGAACACCTGCAACCCATCTGCCTGGGGCCACAATTTGGTTTCCGGGTTTTTCTCCTCCTCCCAGATTCTTCGGGCCACACAAGCCATGGAAATAAATATCCACAGTCGACAGAATAAAAGCTTTCCCAGGTGCATCTCCACTTCACCCCCGACCCCGGATTAGGGAGGAACACCGTCCTTTGAAAACTCACGAGGCTTCCCCTCGCCACGCACACCGTCCTCAAAACTTTCTGAACATACTCGAATGCCCAGCAGGCCCCTGAAGTCTCCCGCTGAGGAACTGGAAGAAGTCATCAGCCAAACCCCCTGGAGTAGCCATACGCTCTGCCCTCGACCACCCCACCCTCCCTTGATGCAAGGGCTTCCCCTCCCTCGCTGTAAAACCCAGTTACTAACTCACAAGCCACCTGTCCCCCGGGCCACCCATATCGGAATCCGAGTAAAATAAATAACACCTCGCCTGCCATTCCTACCGCTTGGCCTCACCGCATCGATCCAGTGATGTCGCAGTCTCTTGTCGGGGTGGCCGCCCCCTGTACCCATCTGCTCCGCGCGCAGCTCTCCTCTCCCCCTGCGCCCCCCGTACGGCCATCTGAGCTCGGCGGCCGGTTCTCTGGGGCCGGACAGGAGGGAAGCCCGAGGCCGGGGGGCGGTGCACCGGGGCTGAGGGGAAGGCACCGCACCAGGACTAGGACCCTCAGCTCCCTGAGGCCAGAAGAGCAAGGGGCCGGCGCGCAGCGGCCGGCGCTCGAGCCGCAAGGTGCCGGTGGCCTAGCGGGCTGCGCCTCCGTCGGCCTGGGGCCCTCACATGATGCTCTCCTCGTAGGCGCCCGAGGGCCCCGCGAACGCGGCCGTCGGCTCGGAGCCGAAGCTCGTTCCGCCTGCGAACTCCAGCAGGGTGCTGCCGCGCTCCCCGGACCCGGTCCCTGCGCCCGCGCTCGGCGGCCCCTTAGCGGGTGCCTCGGCCTTGGGCGCGGGGGCAGCCGGCGTCTGGCCAGGCGCGCCCGCCGTGCCGCGGTGCGTCTTCATGTGGGTGAGCAGGTGCGAGCTCTGCGAGAAGCGGCGGCCGCAGTTGGCGCAGGCGTAGGGCCGCTCGCCCGTGTGCGTGCGCTGGTGTGTCACGAGCACCGAGCGCTGCGAAAACCGCTTGCCGCACTCGGGGCACGGGAAGGGCCGTTCGCCCGTGTGGCCGCGCCGGTGCTTGGCCAGGTTGGAGCGCTGCGCGAAGCCGCGGCCGCAGTCGGTGCAGCGGAAGGGCTTCTCGCCCGTGTGCGTGCGTCGGTGCCGCTTGAAGTCCGAGCTGTGGCCGAAGCCCTTGCCGCAGTCGGGACAGCGGTGTGGCTTCTCCTCGGCGTGCGCCCACTGGTGTCGCGTCAGCGCCGCGCTCTGCCCGAAGCGGCGGCCGCACTCGCCGCACGCGTAGGGCCGCTCGCCCGTGTGCGCGCGCCCGTGCGCCGTCAGGTGCGCGCGCCGGCTGAAGCCCGCGCCGCACACGCCGCACACAAAGGGCTTCTCGCCCGTGTGGCCACGCACGTGCGCCGCCAGGTGCGAGCCGCGGGCGAAGCGCGCACCGCACTCGGGGCACGGGAAGGGCCGCTCGCCAGTATGCGTGCGGCGGTGGCGCGCCAGGTGCGAGCCGTACACGAAGCTCTTGCCGCAGTCGGCGCAGCGGTGGGGCCGCTCGCCCGCGTGGTAGCGCTGGTGCTTCGCCAGCGCCGCGCGGCGCCCGAACGTCTTGCCGCAGTCGGAACATATCCACGGGCTCTCCTCCTCGGCCAGCGCGGCAGGCGCAGGCTCCGCCAGCAGCCCCCCGACTGCAGGCCCGAACGCACGCAGGCCGCCGCCGCCCCCAGGCCCAGCACCGCCGCCGAAAGGGTCGCAGGCCAGCCCCGCGCCTTCTACCAGGGAGAGCCGGCCCCCCAGGGGTCCGGGCAGGGGGCGCCCGTCGGTCGACAGCCGCTCCGCGAAGTCCGGGAGGCCCAAGATCGGAAAGCCATCCGGGTGAAGCCAAGACTTGGGGTGCACGGGGAAGTGGAAGCCGAGCGGGTGCGAGGAAGGGCCTTCGCCCTCCCCCAGGCCGTTGCCCAGCCCCAGAAACCGCCTGTCCGGCTCGGGGTCATCCTTTCTCCCGGGGGTGGGCGCCTCCATCGCCGCCTCTCTCGCCTCGGCCTCTCCCTCGGCCTCTCCGTCTGCTTCGTCGACCTCAGGCCCCTCAGGCCCGGCTTCGGCCTCCTCGGGCCCCGCCGAGGGCCCCGTCTCACAAGGCTCGCGCCGAGGGCCGTCGCCGCTGGGCTCCGCGCAGCCGCCGCCCCGTCGATGGCGCTGGAAGTCGGCGCGGAGGCGGAAGGCCTGGCCGCAGTCGGGGCAGCAGTGAGGCCGGTCGGCCGTGTGCACGGCCTGGTGCCGCGCGAGCGCCGAGCTCTGGCTGAAGCTGCGGCCGCAGTGCGGGCAGGGGTAGGGCCGCTCTCCGGTGTGCGTGCGCTGGTGCGTGACCAGGTAGGAGCGGCGCCCGAAGCCCGCGCCGCAGAAGGCGCAGCGGTAGGGCCGCTCGCCCGTGTGGATGCGCCGGTGCGTGACCAGGTGCGACTTGTACACGAAGCGCTTGCCGCAGTCCGGACACGGGAAGGGCTTCTCGCCGGTGTGGGTGCGCTGATGGATGGCCAGGTGCGAGCGGTACACGAAGCCCTTGCCGCACTCATCGCAGCCGAAGGGCTTGACGGCCGCGTGGTAGCGCTGGTGCTTGGCCAGCCGGGACCGGTGCGGGAACACTTTACCGCACACGTCACACGTCGTCTCCGGCCGCCCGGCTGGAGCGGTCACCGCGGCCGGGAACGCCCAGGGCGCCATCAGGCTCGCGCCCGGCTCCCGGCCCTGCAGAAAGGGCTTCGCCTCGGACCCCTCGGCCAGGACCCCAAGGCCGCCGGGGTCAAGACCCCACCCCTCTGGAGTCTGCGCCGAATCCGAGTCGTCGGGGCCCCAGGTCCCAGGCACGTCCCCCACGCCGTAGGCCGCGGACCACAGCCCTGGGGGCTCGTTCTCCTCCTCGGCCACCTCTGCCAGGAAGTCCTCGTCGTCCTCCTCCTCATGGTCCTCTATGTCGTCGGTCCAGAACCAGGCCCCTGAAGGCGACAAGGGAAGGCCAGGAGAGAGAGGTGAGAAGAGGCCGTGACAGAAGCCGCTTACAGACTCCTGCTCCTGTAAGGAGCGATTTCTGCAGGACCCCAGGTTCTTGGAGCTCGGAGCCCGGAGCCCGGGGTCAGGGCGCCTCTGTTCCACGGGAGTGAGAGATGGTGCACGCCTCTTCCCTGAGTTAGGAGGAACTGTGCAGACAGGAGAAATGCACACGCGGGTGTCCCTCCTAGGAAGGCTGGGGTTCCCTCACCTCGTGGACTCTCCTCAAATGGCCTCAACTAATCCCTTTTCCAGACCTCCAGCTCCCTTCAGGGCTTGCCACCCTGCTGAGAATAGGGACACCTACGAATTGGGTGACCTTGCCTGTGGGTTCCTGTGAGACCAGGTGTCAAGCCCAAAACAGGGGTCCAGGGCCCAGAAAAAGAGACGGAGACGCCAGGTGTGTTCTCCCCAAAGCCCCTTGTCTCCTGGAGAACTCCACCCCCCCACCTGCTTGGCCCAAGGCAGCCAAGACTCCAGCACCAGCACGGCCACTGAGGACCTGCCTTTGTAACACCTAAGCTTTGCTTAGCATCCCTCCTCTGGATCTCTCCACCAGTCTCAGGCTGGCCAGCATCCAGGGCTCTCCCTCCCACCCCCAGAGCACAGCCAGGAAAGGCTGCCCTGGGCCAAGGAGACCTAGAGGGGCCTGTAGGCCCCAGCTCTCTGCACTCACCCAGAAGGCTCCAGCAACTGTGCAGGCACAGCCCAGCCTCCCCGCTGAGCCTCTCTGAAGCTTGGCTTTCTGAGCGGTTGTGCACTTGGGAAACGGTCCCAAATTGACTAAGACTGGGTGAGCTGCAAACATCTTCCCATCACAGAAGGCTAAGGACCCGCCTTGGGGTCCTGTAATTCCATCCCTCCTCCACCAAGCAGCGCCCTGACTGCTCCCTTCAGTGCAGAGTAAGGACAGGGATTCGGTTTATAAGAGTGATGTGCCTGCCATCGTGATGCACCCAGGAGGGAACTAGTATTGGGCCGGCCAAAAAGTTCATTCGTGTTTTCCGTAGGGGGTGATGAAAAACCCGAACGAACTTTTTGGCCAATCTGATATTTACAAAGCAGGCACTAAGTCACACAACAAACAAAGAAAAAGGCCTCGTCCACGGCAGCCCAGGTGTTCCAGAGAACCTGCGTGCCACCTTCCTCTGGTACACCTTGCCCCGTGTGTGTCTACCGTGGCCACGTACAGTGTAGTCCACCTCACGATCCCAGTACCAGGAAGGTTCAAGCTCCCCCACAGAGGTAGGAATCCCCTTCCCCACCACTCCCGGGTCCCCTGCCAAGGCTGTGGCTGGTGTCAGCCATCACCTGACCGGGTGGGCCTTCGTCCCTGAGTCCTGTCCCCGAGGAGGGGTTGGGGCCCAGGAGGGATGCCCGTCCTGACTCGGCCCTGGTCCTGTGTTCTATATAGCGTCCCAAACATACGGTGATGAATCACATGGGCAAACACAGCACAGTGCTGAGTGACATAAAGCCAGACACCGAAGTGCACGGACATGATTTCTTCTCTGAAGGAAACATGTATAAAGGGACACAACGGGTTATTTTAGTTCTTCATACTTTGCAATACTAAGTTTTCTGTAGTTAGTAATAATATACGATTATAGTAAAAATAAGCTTTAAATAAAGGACAGTGGTTTCCTGTTACTAAGCTGCCACCCACGGTGAGTGAGGGATGAGAAGAGGCTGAGCAGCACGGAAGAGGCCCAGCTCCTCACGGTGAAGGCCGGAGCACCCCTGAGGGGAGCTGGTGCAGGGACGGGCAGTTTGGGCCCATGGTCAGATTAGCTGGAAATTCTTCCAGTGAGTCTCAAAAAGGCTTTTCCCTAAGACTCTGGTGAGTGTCTGGAGGAGTTTTAATTGGAGTCCCTAAGGCAGGGGGTTCAAGTCGGGGAACAAGTACAATGTCTTCGTGGTAGGAATGTGCCCCAGGACCCAGCCAAGGGCCAGTAGCACTTGCTGGATAGAAGTGGACACCCAGGCCACCCAGCTGGCAGCCTCAGCTACTCAGAGCCGGGGGACAGGCTAGGTCCCAACGACTCATCCGCAACACCTCTTCCTTGGGGTCTGAGAGTAGCAAAGCCCCCCACTTGGGGAGGTGATTCTTTGCCCTGCCCCCACCCCAAACAACAAACAATGCTGCGCTCTGCAGAGGGGGCTGATCGTAGGAGGGGACCTGACCTCATCACTGGCTCTGGAGCTGGCATGGCCACTTATCCAAAAATGAGAAAATATTAAACATAAGGCAAGTTGGTAGAGGCCACCACTGACACTGAGTAAAGGACAAGAAGGGCATCCAGTTCCCTGGCTGCACCCCGAGACAAGATCTCTGGGAAGCAGCAGGGCCACCAGAGGGGACTCGGGGACAGCAGCCTGCCTCCAAGCCAGGCTCTGTTCTCATCTTCTGCCGCCAAAGTGGCCCAGGATCTGGAGGTCTGGGCCCCCGGGCGGGGGTGTCCATTGTCGGCGTTCCCCCCGGCTGCAGTGGGGCCAGGGTTCCCCGGGGGTTTGCTAGTGCCCCGGATGCAAGCCTATTCTGGATCCAAGTGAGGACCCGTCAGGTCTACTCGTGAGACGGACCGAGGCAGAGGAGACGCTCTGACGGGGGGGGGGGGGGGGGGGGGGGGGGGGGCGGGCGGGCCTTTCCCAAGCATGGCCCAGAAGGTCAAACACAGCTGCCTCTTCCAGAAGCCACAGGGGGCGAGTGGACAAGTGGACCCTGGGGAGGGGAGCTGGCCCTTCATCTCCCTGAGACGTCCACTCCTAAGGACTCTGACGCTGGGTGAGGATTAGCTAGGCCAGGGCCCGCGCTCGGAGCCTGGTGACACTCGCGGGGGCCGACCAGTGGCCTTGTGAGCAGACGCCCAAGGCGCCCCTGGTGAGTGCCTTATTCAGGCACGAATAAACAGCCTCGGGGAGGAAGCCCCGCAGCCACCTGCCTGGCGCACCTGCTCCCTGAGCTGCTGCGAGGTGGCCTGACACTTGCTCTGCCCCGAGAACCAAGCCGAGGGTTTCTATGACTCCCACCCCAAGCACCCTCTGCCCCTGTCCTGTCCCGTCCCCGAGACCTGTCCCCAGGCCTCGCCTCACGGTGAGTCAGCTGCAGGTCTGCTCTGACTAACCTCTCCCCGAGGGACCCAGCCACGGCACAGGGCCCAGGAGGCAGTCGTGTGTGTGAGGTCAGCACCTGCTCCTGACCCTCCGGCCAGACCGAGACTCATGGTGGGCTCGGGGAGAGCCCCGCCCCCAGGCACAAAGGCAGGACGTGGACAAGGGGGTGGCCAAAGCTGCAGGTGGGCTCCTTCCTCCCCGTCCGGCTGCCATCAGTAGCCCCTCCTTCCCTCTGAGCAGGAGTCCGGTCGCCCGGAGGTGGTGGCTCCCGGCAGGGCTGGGCTTCTGCGATGGATCTATCCTCCCCGCTGCAGGGTCCTCAGGCTGACACATCTTCCGGGAGGGGTCCTCCCCTGAGCGCCTCTCCAGAACCGCTGATCGCGCTCACCAGCCATCAGATTCTCTCGTTTCGGTGTGCTTCACCTGACTGCTTTTAAACTTTCTCTCTCTCCTTTCCTGTGTAAGGTTTAAGCCGGTTCCGTCCTGCCTATCGTACTGCTCTGCTACCTTTCACTTTCACACGAGGGGCAGGAACAGCAGTCAGGGAGCGGGGTCATCAGCCGAGCACTGTGGAGACGGCACAGGTGCGAACAAAACACAGCGCGCGCTCACAGAGTCCGCTGGAGCAATCGAGGAGGCAGGCACCTGGGCACGGCCATCCCAGACCTCGCCGAGGGCTGCGGGTGCAGGGAACGTCCTGGAGTGACATGGGAGGTTCCTGACATCAAGGCGGTCAGAGGACACACACAACCCAAGTGGGACCTACACACTGAGCCAGCCACACGGAGGTCACTCCAGGCAGAGAAAACAGCAGGTACAAAGCCCCGAGGCAGGTGAGAGCTTGAAGAGAAAGGCTGTCGGTGGAGTTGAGCCTGAAGAGCTATGGGTGTGTGCAGGGTGCAGACCCCCAGGCCGCAGAGGATCCCACATACTGTGCCGAGTGCCCGGGGAAGTCTAGGGGTGGGGGGCAGCCAGCAGCTCAGGGATGCCCGTGGCCACATGCCTGACAACCTCATGCCTGCGCCAGGGGTGGGGTGAGGAAGGCAGAGGGACGAGGACCACCTGGGCCCCAGCCAGGCCCACCACGTGCCAGGGACGCTGCAGGCGGGGCCCGGGGTAGGAGACGTGGTACCACTTCAGGTTTAGCTCACTCTGAGATGCCCTCAGACACCCAAGTGGAGACATCAAGCAGGCGGTGGGACAGACAAGGTCAGAGCTGGAGAGAGAGGCTGAGAACGGGCAGGTGGGCAGCACTTAAGGCCCTGGCCCCAGCTGGGGTCACCTGCAGAGAGGAGAGAAGAGGACACGCAGTGGCAGGTGGGGAAGCAGCCAGGGGCAGCAGAGGGACCAGGGGCACGTGGGGTCCACCCTGCAGAGCAGAAAAGCTAATGCGACGAGGAAGTAAGGCCAGAGCCACCAGGCCAAGGGGACGAGGACATGCTCGGCCGCAGGAAAGGGGGTTCAGCCACGGGCAGGGATCTGCCAGGCGACCACGCCGGGCATCTGTAAGGAATGGGGGAGCGTACTATCTCAGCCGGGTGAGGAGAGAGGTGGCAGTGATGGGTGAGGACCAGGGAGCGGGAGGTGGTGGTCGAGGGGAGCCAGAGCAAGGAGGCTTTCATTCAGCACTCAGAGGCGCCGGGGCACCTGAGTGGGCGCGTGTGGCCAGAGTCCAAACCTTATGTGTGGCCCAACTTGTTAAGAAGCACAAGAGACGAATATGCTTGTGTTTTGCAAGACTATGATCTAGAAATACAGAAACTCTGCCAGGCTCAGAACCGGCTGTCCTGCCCAGACCCAGCAATTCGCAACTCTCAACGGGCTCAGCTACACAGAAATGAGCGCAGGGGGAAAAGGGGAGGGAAGCGCTTGGCAGACAGGCTACAGTGACAGTTAAGAGGGGGGACCTCAGATGGATTCGCTCTGCCCGAGCTGACCCCAGCCTTCGCTACCACAGCCCCTCCCGGGAGGCAGGTGACGCGTGGAAGACTATGCCTGCATCCTGCACCCACCTCGGCCCACAGGGGAAGGCGGAGGCGCTGGCCCAGCGAGCCTGCCCCTTCTGCGAGCTGCCAAACCCCAGCTAGGTTCACAGAGCACATTGTGGGGACCACCCAGGCTCGAGCCTGCGAAAGGATCCACCCCAGGACCCTCCAAGAAGCATGGAGAACAGGGGCACGTCCAGACCATGTGTGGAGAGACTGGCCAGTGGAGGCCTTACAGCCCCTTCCTCTCCAGGTGGCTTTTCAGATCTGTGCCCAGAAACAGGGCACACCTCCCATTAGACCCTCCGACAAACATCGCCTACATTCCAGTCTCAGCCTGGAGGCAGCAGCAACATTTTTTGCCAGCCAGAGCCGTCCTGATTCTGAAGGCCGGGAGACATTCCAAGAGGGTCCCAGAGAATGTGGAGACCTAGGGCAGGAAGGCCACCCCGAAACACAGTGCACAGTAAGGCCCGAGGCCTGAACCCACTGTGGGCAAGTGACTTAGTCACTACTTCAAAAGTCAATTTCCTTGACTGTAAAATGAGACCAATACTCCCTCCCCTGCTACTTCACAGAGCTGTTACGAGGATATAAAGTATACAGGGAAATACTCTGAAGAGTACACGTGTAGGCACGGCACTGTCGATGTTTTTCTGTATTTTATTTTAAAACCTCTACAAGCTGCTCCCAGTCTACCCAAGCACGGGAGTGGCATGAGACATCAGAGCCCCGCACTAGGCTGGCATCACCCGAGACCAAAGCCAAACACACACACCGTGCAAGGGCCTCCGCTGAACCTGACACACGGGGAACAGCTCACCAACCTCCACGGAGCACCTCCACAGAACCAGTGGTCCGACGGCCTCGGGTGGGAAACTGGGGG
Source organism: Stenella coeruleoalba (assembly GCF_951394435.1). Classification (NCBI taxonomy): domain Eukaryota; kingdom Metazoa; phylum Chordata; class Mammalia; order Artiodactyla; family Delphinidae; genus Stenella; species Stenella coeruleoalba. The sequence goes on along the minus strand of NC_137161.1, from coordinate 83,714,546 downwards.
TTTTGTTCAACTCTTTATTCTCCAGATGAATAAAAATGAGGCCCAGAAAGTTGGAGGAACAGGGCCAGAGCCAGGTCCAAGGTCTCAGAGAAATCCGACACCCTGAACGCTTCCTGTATGTCTCTCTCCAAAATCTCCTCTCTGGAAGGTCCAGGGCTGCCAGCCCAGGCCCTGACCCTGGGCCTCCCAGGGAGAGGAGACGGCCAAATGGGCAGGGAAGCCGTTCAATCCTGGGAGCCGGAAGGCCAGCTCCAGCACTTCAGGGCAACGGTCTGTTCCTCACCTGGCCCCTCTGAGCTGGTAACGTGACAACTGACCCTCACACACACAAAAACAATCAGAGGCTCAAGGCAGGGACAGGGCATCGTTGTTAAAGATTCGCAACAGGAATCTCTGGGTTCTCTAAAGACTCCCCAGCCTTTGGGCCTCTGCAGACCAGAACCAGGAGGAGCCAGCCCACGAAGGCAGAGGTGAGCCCCCAGTGCCACCGTGTCCCCACAGAGGCCCCCCAGAGTGCAGAGCAGCAGCTCCAGGGCGGCTCCCTGGGGCCACAGTGGAGAGCGAAGGCACAGGCCGAAGTCGGTGAAACCCGCGAGACCCCGTGTCACGCTCACCTGTGTAGACACCGGTGACGATGTCTCCCTCCTCGGGACGGGGGCTATCCGGGACCCAAGGCTCCTCTCCTTGCTCCAGCCGGAAGATCAGATCCGGCTTGGGGATTGGGTATCCTGCCCCGGAAAAAACAGGCAGCAGCTGCAGGGCCCCGCCTGCAGGCCCCGCCCTCACCCACACAGCACTGCCACCACTGGCTCCTCTCTCCGGCCTTTCCAGGACCAGCCTTCCCACCTCCCCGCCTCCGCTGGGAGATCCCACACTCCCTTCTCTCTGGAGCCCTGCCCTGACCCCCAGCTCCCCTGTCCAGCCCCCTCCACACACTGCCATCTGCAGGGTGCCCGCCCTTCTCCTCCGTCACCTGACTCCTCACCCCCTGAGGCCTCTGGGGAGTGTACAGCACAGAGACCAGAGCAGCACTGCAGCTCCCCAGAACATGTCCACCTGGGTCATGGCACTGCTGGGCCATAGTGGGCACCCCCCAAGACATGCCCCGGCCCAGAAGCCAGGCTGGTCCCTAGGGTTTCCCTGGGAGGCGGGCTGGCTCCAGCAGCTCCTTCACCAAGACCCTGGGGCTCCAGAAACCACCCTCTCAGACAGCTAAGCCCTGGCAGCCATCACGCCAGGATGCCTCTTGCGGACGAAAGGCTCTGCTCACCCAAGGACACCAGAATCCCATAGTTTTCCTGCATGACTTCCTTGTAGAGCTCCCGCTGGTCTGCATCCAGCCTTTCCCACTCCTCCAGGGAGAAGTACACAGCCACGTCTTCAAAGGTCACCAGCCCCTGGAAAACAAAGAACCCTGGCCGCTGCCCTACACTGCCCCGGCGAGAGGCAGGGCGTCCCACGAAGAGAGGACAGGAGGTCACTTCAGTGGACACTGAGCTGATCCTGCAATGTGTGGGTCACGGGGACACAGCCCGGCAGCCCGGCAGCTGCAAGTCTACAAACACCTGACCGAACGAGGGGCTTGCAGGCCTGTCACAGCCCCGGGAGGCGAGAACCCCATTCCCATCCAGAGACCAGGGGCTCAGGCTCAGAGAGGGAGAGCGCTCGGCTCAGATGGGGCAGAGCCCGGACTCACACTGAAGTGCAGAGACAATGAAGCCCAAGAGCCCATGTATGTGCTGCACGGGCACCTCGCCCCCTGCTACTTCACTGTCTGCCTCAAGCCAGTGGTCACATCAGTGGTGTGAGGGCCCATGCCTTGGTGGACAAGTGGCACCAACTGAGTGTGGGCACTGGCGCCCAATCTAACTGGGCTCAATAGGAAACCAGAGCCTGGACAGGTGACAGGCACTCCAGGTAAGGGCACAGCTTGGCCCCGGGGGAGAGCCAGGGCTGACGCAACTGTGCAGGCTGCAGGAGAGCTGGTGGTGGGCAACATGGTCAGGACATTCCAATGGCCTGGGGAGGGTCGGGCCCCAGGAGAGCGGAACCATATCCCACAGGTTTGGGGCTGGAGACTCCCAGCTGCTTCCTGCAGCCCCGTCCTGGCGCACAGCCTGCGCTCAGCCTGAGGACCACAGTGCCACTGCCCTGCCTACAGGGCAGGTCTCCAGGACAGTGGGTGCCAACCTCCCTGGGGAAACCCAGCCTGGTCAACTGAGCCCCAAATAAAGGGGCAGCTCACCTGAGACCCAGATGCCAGGGAACTGTCCTCATCCTCGTCCTCATCCTCGTCCTCCTCCAGGTCCTCACCCCTCGACATGGCTGGAGCCCGGGACGCCTGCAGGGCTGCGGGGAGAGACCTCTTGGGGTCCAGCCTTTAGCATCAAGCCTCACTGCCCTGGCCGACGTCTGTCCATCCAGCTACCAGGGTCAGCAGCTCCTGGCCACTCCCCCTTTTCAAAACCTGGGCCCTGGGCTTCCCTGGTGGCGCAGTGGTTAAGAATCCGCCTGCCAATGCAGGGGACACGGGTTCGAGCCCTGGTCCGGGAAGCCCACATGCCGTGGAGCAACTAAGCCCGCGTGCCACAACTACTGAGCCTGCGCTCTAGAGCCCACGAGCCACAACTACTGAGCCTGTGTGCCCCAACTACTAAAGCTCACGTGCCTAGAGCCCGTGCTCTGCAACAAGAGAAGCCACAGCAATGAGAAGCCCGCGCACCGCAACGAAGAACAGCCCCTGCTCGCCACAACTAGAGAAAGCCCGCGCGCAGCAACGAAGACCCAACGCAGCCAAAAATAAATCAATGAAATAAATAAAATTTTTTAAAAAAGAAAAAACCCTGGGCCCTGCCACTCCAGCTGCACCCCGTCAGGTCAAAGAGCTCTTCCCGGCCTGCCCACCCAAGCCCCCCCTAACTTCCTCCCCGAAGACTAGCTCCTTTGTCTTACCTTTTTCCTGAAGACCTGGGGACTCAGCATCCCCACCACAGCTAAGGCGCTCCTGGGTCCCCGATGCCGGACTCCGCTCTTCTGCCACCACCGCCTCCGCGTCGGCATCCTCCACCTCCGCCTCCGCCTCTGCCTCCGCCTGCCGCCCCGGCCCTGCCTGCACCCCATCCGCCTCCAGCTCCTCTGCCACCCCCGCCACGGCCTCGGCGTCCTCGGCCTCCACCACCATCACCTCCTCCTTCGCCAGCTCCCCCTCCTCTTCCCCCTTTTCTTCCTCCTCTTCTTCCTCCTGATCAGGATCACATTCCGACCCGTCCTCCGCCCTCTCCCGCTGGGCGGCTGGGGAGTCTGGAGTCGTGTGAAGGGCCGCCATCGTCTCTGGAAGGAAGCCTCAGCTCGGCCTGCAACACAGACAGGCGACGGTGACCAGCCGCCCGGTACGCAGCCCTCTGACGGAGGTGGGGTTGGCTTGCCCCGCGATACAGTGACAGCACCGGAGCTGAGGCGCGACTGGAGCTCCTTCCACGATCTCATGTGGCACAACCTAGATTCTGTAGCAGAAGAGCTGCCAAAGAGCCCCTCACCGGGAGCCCCGCTACACGGCCTCAGCTCTTTCCTGCAGGCAACGGCGGGCCTCGTGTGAGCTTGCCATGCTTTCTTGGAGTAAGCCAGGGATTGATCCCGGGTTTTCATCCTCAAGAACATGGAAGCGTCAAGTCCAGGCAACACGCCCGAGGGTGGCCCAGCCTGCATTTAGCTGATGTGCACACAGCCATAAGGAACAGTGTACCTGATATATGGGGGCGGAGGAGATGCTCGCCCAGCTCTGAACGTGCACGAACTTGGGCACGAACTCGGCGGCAGGGAGTGTGGGAGCCGAGGTCTGAGCATGGGTGGGCCAGGAACCCCAGCGCAGTGTGATGGGCGGGGGAAGGTAAGACCACCCTGCCGGGAGAGCCCACTCTACCAAGCCAGCAGGTCAGGCTCCTCCCTGTGGGAGGCGGCAGAGAAGAGGCCCTGAGCAGGCAATTACCCCTGTGCCCCCCTCACCCCCTCGCTCCATTCAGGGCATCTGGAAAAAGCTCGGCTGATCAGGAATTTGGTTCATCGCTAGACCAGCAAAGGTGAAAAAAAATGCCCTGTGACACCTCTTCACGTTTGGGGATCAGAGAATCCTAAGTGTTGACTCATCAAAGCCCCAGCGGCTCACAGCATCCACCTCTCGCATCGATGTCGGAGACGGCCCAGCCCAGGCACTTGGGAGGTGCAGCCACACCGCCTCACAGCACGGGAGCCCGGGGCTGTGGACCCAAGAGGGATGGGAGACCGCGGGCCCTGGGGCCACTCCTCCCTCCCGGCTGCGCATTCCTCACCAGCCCCAGTGAAGTTCCAGGACAAGACAAGAGTCATGGGTTTTGACGAGCCAGTTTCTGTGGCTCCTTTTTGAGTGCAAACCTAAGAACAGATCCATCAGCCAGCATGGCCCCATCAGTCTCTCAGACCTGACTAGAGCCACTTCCAAAGTAAGCCAACCCCACTACAAATACAGCGACCCCAGAACCCCGGGAAGAGAGCACGAACCCCAGAGGAGCCTGAGATGTCAGGCCACACAGGACAATGGGGCTGCAAATTCAGGCTGAGCCCAGCTGCCATGCCAAGCCCAGCAGAGCCCCTCCTGCCTGGCCCCCTTGCAGAGCAGAGTCCCGCAGGCCAGGCCCCCATCTGAGGACCAGAGGCTTGGGAATAAAGTGGACTCGTGCTTGTTGCACCTCAGGACCTTTGCACATGCCATTCCCACTCCCTGGCACTCTCCTCCCCTGATCCTTTGGTGGTAGCCCCCTGGGCCCCTAAGACACACACAGTTCCCTGGACTCTGCCCTCTTAGCACCCACATATTTTTTTTTTCTTTTTTTCGGTACGCGGGCCTCTCACTGTTGTGGCCTCTCCTGTTGCGGAGCACAGGCCCCGGACGTGCAAGCTCAGTGGGCATGGCTCACGGGCCCAGCCGCTCCACGGCACATGGGATCTTCCCAGACCGGGGCACGAACCCGTGTCCCCTGCATCGGCAGGCGGACTCTCAACCACTGCGCCACCAGGGAAGCCCAGCACCCACATTTTAATATACTTACAGAACTGTCTGCTTATTGCCTGTCTCCCCAAATACACACTCAACTCCAAGAAGGCAGAAGTTCCCTTTGTTCATCTCTGAATCTCCCTGTGCCAGACACAGAGTGAGCACTCAAATATTTATTGATAAAATGACTCTAGGGACTTCCCTGGCAGTCCAGTGGTTAAGACTCCACGCTCCCAGTGCAGGGGGCCTGGGTTCAATCCCTGGTCGGCGAACTAGATCCCACATGCTGCATCCCGTGTGCCACAACTAAGACCCTGTGCAGCCAAATAAATAAATAAATATTAAAGAAAAAAAAGAAGAAGAAGAAGAAAGAATAAAATGACTCTAAAGCCTGTGGTCAACGTGATGAACATGAGATTTTCAAAACCCAGTATTCTGGCCCCACTGTCATGTTCCAGAACAGGATGACTGCTGTTGAGGGTCCTTCAGACTAGAACCCACTGGAGAATCTCTGCCTCTGAAGAGGTTACGACCTGAAGTCCCTTCTCCCAAGAGGTGCACCTGCTGCTGACCAGAGGAGGGAAAGACCCTCCAGTCGTGGAGGTGGTCAGTCACCCTGCAGACGCGATGGGGCCTAGCACAGCCAGACGCCCCATGAGCCCTGACCCAGCATCCAGAACAGAACGGTTCTGAGAAACGGGCCTCAGTAACACGGGTGGCAGATGCCCCCTCTGCCTCCCCAGGACAGACGTGTGCTGCGCATACCCCCAGACCCTCCTTTCTTCTTTCCAGCCTGCCAGCCTACCAGAAACTCACTTCTGGCATCCAGCTCAGGATGCCACCAAAAGTCAGGTGAGCAACCTGACCATGATAACCCTTCAGGTCATCCCAGACCATTATTTCCATGGGGGCTGGGGCGGGGCTGCACCCTAGGATATAGTGCTGCAGAGTTTGGAATGGGGCACGGGGAGAGGGGGGCGAGGAGGGGCAGTTAACGAGATGCCTGCCTCCGGGAGAAGGACCACACAGACAGAAATAGGCAAACTTAGAAAACTTAGCAACTCTCCACTGAAGTCCCATATCCAGGGAACCTACACAGAGAAATGAAGAAATGTGTGGGTGCAGGTGGATCTAGGCCCCTTCCTTCCGTCTGCTGGGCTCACTGACCACACCTGTGACTCAAGGCCTTCCAAGCTTTCATTTCCGTCCAGAAACCTTCCTTCCCTGACTACCAGGATCCTCACTGTTTGTCCACAGATTTGGGCTCCCCTGCTCTCCTGGGTTTGCTCCTGGTGCAGGTGTATCCACGGGGCCAACCCTGCTGCCCGAGGGCAGCCCCTCACCTTGCTGGCCAGCTCCCCAAACCTGCCAACACTTGAACCAAACCCAGTACCAGAGTCTCCCCACAGAGGCACAGCTAGGGACCTGATCCTGCACACCTCCCCTTCCCCCTGCCCACTGGGTCCTCCACCAAAGGCCGGCCCCTCTCCCACCTCTCCGACCACATGGGGCAGCCCAGACCCCATCCAACCCCAGAAATGAGTTTCCCAACCCGCCTACTGGCGGTAGAAGACTCAGCACAGCAGCCCACCGGGGCCTCCATTTGCAGAGGGAGGACCCAGGCAAGGCCCCCAAGGTCACTAAGCAAGCTCGCGGGGGCGCCAAGCCATCTCCATCCCTCCAGGGGGCTTATCGGGCCTCCGCCTCCCTCAGAAGCCAGGTCAGGGCCGTGACAACCCCTCCTGGATGGGTGTGTCCCCGGGGGCGGCCGCGGCCCAACCCCCGCACCTCCGGCCGAGACGGCGGCGGGCACCTCCCAGGGGTCGCGGGTGTGTGTCCTCCCAGCCCACCTACTCCGCGCTGCCCGCCTGGACCGGCCCTGGGGGTCGGGGCCCGCCTCCCTCGCGCAGGCCCGGGCGGGGGTCCACGGGCCGCACCGAGCGTGGGCGCGGCCGCGAAAGGCCAGGCCAGAGCGCCGCTCGGGCCCCCCCCAGACCCAGGCCCGCCCCGGACCGGCCCGCCCCGCTGCGCGCCGCTGCCTCCCCGCGGCCTCCCGCGCCGGCGTCGAGGGGCGGCGCGACCCCGACCCCACGCCCGCGCCTGGCCCGCCGGCACCTGCCGCCAGCGCCCGCCTCCCGCCGGCCTCGCCACCCACTCGCCGCGCCGCCCACTCACCGCGCGCGCCGGCCGCCGAGCCGCCGCCGGACACCGGGGCCGGGCCGGGGCCTGCGCGCCCCGCGCTACACAAAGTGACGGCCCCGGAGCTGCGCGGCGGCGGCGCGTGGGCACCGGAAGTGCCGCCACCGGGCTCCGCCCCGCCGGTGCCAACGGGGGGGCACTTCCGGTCACGCGGGGTCCAGCGCGGCCCCTGAGGGGGCGTGCGTGGGGGGAAAGAAAGCGTCCCTGGTGCGGGGGTGCCCTCGGACCTGGGTCGCCGCGCTCGTGTGCACTGCGTCCCGGGCCTTGGGGACCCTGGCGCGCCCCGCGCCGCCCCAGGGCCCGACCCCACCTCTGGGGACCCCGGGCCCGCCTTCCCCCTAGAGATGCCCGCGAGGTCCGCCCGCTCCCCAAAACCCTCCCGGCTTCCTCATGCAAACATGATTCAGGAGGCGCTACCGAGCGCCAGACTCGGCCAGGTCCACCCGGGCCTCGGGACCCTCCCCGGGCCCCACGACGGTGGAGGGAGGCGATGACCCCTATGAGGGCCCGCGTGCCCTCAGACCCGGGCAGGGGCGGGGGGCGATCCCTGCTGGTGATGGGCCCGCAGTACTGGAGCAGGTGGGCCGGACGTCTACAGCTCGTGCAGGGCCAACGCTGGGTAAACATGGGCGGGGGGAGAGGAGTTCCCAGAAAGGACCAGGACATGGACTGAGGGGGCCGGTGGGCCAGGGTAGCTGGATGAATGCAATAAGGGCCTCAGATCTGGAGGCTTTACAGGTGATCCATGGGGAGCGCCTGCCTCTGGGAAGGGAAGCGTTCCCCCAGCAGGAGGCAGGAAGGACAGACGGCTGCCTGAGGAGGTGTGAGAAGGTGAGGTTGGTGGACTCAGGGGACGCCTGCAGCCCTCCCCAAACCTAACCGCCTCTGCCCCCCAGGGGCCGCAGCTGGGGTCCGCTGGTGAGCTCTTGCACCCACGGAGGTTGGGCCCTGCTGCTTCCCCAGCTCGTACCCCATGGGTACCATTATTCTTATATTTTCACTAGTGACCCCGCGCCTCAAGACAGGATCATAGTCTGACTGGGCTCGCGGAGGGGTCACACCTACCTGAAGTAACAGCTTCTCCTTCCCAGAACCTCAGCACCTGGCTGGGGAGCTGCTCAGGCCCACTGAGGACTCAAACCTGCCTGCAGCCCCCGTCCCAAGCCTTGCCTTCCCCAGCCCAGAGCACCTGCTGTGCGGCCTCCAGCTGAATCCAGCTCCTCACGCTTATTGTTTGGCTCCTGGTGTTTTTAAAATGTTTTAAAATGAATAACTAACACTTAAAAATTGAGGGTCTCTCATTAAAAGATGGACAAAGTCAGAAGTTCTGCCAATGTAGAGCCTGTGGTTTGCGGGGCCCTGGTCAGGGACCTGAGAAGGGACCAGCCCCTGTGATGAGCCTCGACTTTGAGGTGCTCCATGCCCACCGTCCCCCCCGACCCTTCTGTAGGCCCACTTCTACGTGGCACCCCCCTCTGGTCCTGTGGTCCTCTATGCTTTGGAACTCTGGACCCCCCCCAACCCTTCACCCCAGGTGGTTCCAATGAGAAGATCCGAAGGTGAGGTAACTCACAAGAGCAGCAGAGGCCAGGTAAACGGGAGCAGCAGGAATGGAGGCACCAGAGTCTGCCACCTGGACCTGAAGGGGTGGGGCAGGGAAGGATGCTCTTGGGCCTGCAGAGGGCTGGAGCCGTGGAGATGGCTCACCAGGTGGGAGCTGGGATTGACGTGAGACTCCGCCAGCCCTGGCCTTCCCTCTCCCACCCTGCCTGTGCTGCCCACTGGTCAAATCCACTCCTAATGTGGGGGGCAGGGGAGCCCAGGGGACGCAGTCAGAGTCGGGGCCCAGAGCCAGGTAGAAAACAAATGGGGGAGGGGGCAGGTGAAACAGAGAACCAACAGCTCATCCCTGCCTTAGAACCCTCCAGCTTCTCGGGCACGGAGCCCACAGTGCCCCAGCATCTCCTCAGATGTCCTCTTGGCCTGTTCCCACCTGACCCCTAACCTAAGACCCGATTTCTTCCCCTTGCGTCTCTGCGGATTTTCACAGGCTTGGAGCCCACCAGACCCTGCCGCTCAGCAGGCCCCGCCCTCCCTGTCCCTGCCGGAGTCTCTGCCCTCAGCTGACCGCCATCCTCTAGAGGCTGAGCAGAGGCTGCCACCCTAGGCGCTCCGGTTTCCTTCCCTCTCTGAGGGGCTCCTCCCCAAGACCCCCCAGAGCCTCTCCTTCCTCCTGCCTTGTGACAGGCAGAGTCCCCAAAGCTCGTCCTGTCCAGGACACTGAGTGATGTGACCACACAGCCCACTGTGTTCAGGGTGTCCCAGGTCAGAGGTCAACTTCCACCCCTCCCCTGCCCCGCGCGCGCCTGCGACTACAGGAGCCGGGTGTGCCCAGGTAGCCCGCCCACTGCTCTGTGCGAATAAGACCTAAGCCGCTTGATACAGTCCTTAGTATCTGTGTTTATTTCAGAATCAAATAAATGTAATTCCCCACTCTTGTGACCCCACCTGACCCTGTTCCTTCCAGGCCTGTTCTCCACTGGGCCTGGACTGGATGCATGGGCCTTGCCAACGGCCTCGGGCTGGCTGAGCCTCTGCAGATGACCTGCCCCCCCCCACCCCTCCCCCGGGCCCGACGTCAAGTTTGTGCCTACTCAGGGCAGTGCTAGGCTGTCCCAAATGGGCCACGCCTTGTCCTCTCATGACCCGAAGTCACCTGGCCTTGACCCTTCCAGCCACCTAAGTCCAGAGCTGCCAGGGGTCAGGGCTGGCTGCCCCCAGGTGCCTGTAGGCACAGACCATGGGGCAGGACCCCTGTCAGGAGGGCCTATCTTCACAGCGCTCCTGGACAGCAGAGACCCAGGTTCCAGCCTTGAAGCTCCTTCTCCCCTCCCCCCTTTAGTCCATCTCGCAGTGATGTTCCAGAAAGCACCACGTGACCCCGCTGCTTGGGTTTTATGAATCTCAACAAGTCCTGGCCACTGGCCCTCTCTGGCCACCCCTTCCTGTGGGTTCTCAGGTTCTCAACAGCATCCTTCACTCCCTCCGAGGCCAGCAGCCCTATCCCTGCTTTTCCTTCATTCTCAACGGGAATTCTCGATCTGGGTGTGTGTCCACATGTTTACACTCAGCCCATATGCGTTGCACAGCCGATGAGCTTTGGACCCTGTGCTTACTCCAGTTGGTGGGGAGGGCGGGGGAGATGGGGGGCCCTGTGGCTCACCAGGCCCTAAGGATCGTGTGTAGAAACGTGTGAGAACCTGATGGGGGCAGAAGGCTGCAGGTTGAGGCGTGAAAGGGGATGGGAGAGAGAGGTTAGGAGGGGTGGGACCAGGAAGAGAAGTGTCGAGAAGGCCCGCAGGACTCACTGCGTTCCCAGGAGAACCTGGTGACCCAACTCGTGAGTCCAGACTCAGCGCCACCCACAGGGAGACCCACTTAGGGCCATCTGAATTTACCATGCGGTCTCTCAGAACTCAGATATACAATCCTGCCTGGCAGCGATAGCGAGCCCTTTGAAAACAATTATAAATGAAAACAAGGCATCAGTATTCCATGTTGCGGATGACTGGAAATGGAGTAGGGGTTTGAGGCCAGTTTTGGACATGATGGGCTAACTAGATGTGCCCCAGTCCTTCCAATTGCCTGGCTCTGTGAGGGGCAGCTGATGGACCAGAAACACAAGGACCATCAGAAGAAGGGACCCAGGCCCGCTCGAGACTTCTGCCAATATGAGGCTGCCTGGGGAGAAAGGGAGGGTGAGTGGGCCTGTATCCGGGCTGGTCCACCCTGCACCAGCTGCTTCTGAGCCAGAAGAAGAGACGAGAGGGGTGGTTGGCAGTGTGTCCCAGGGACAGGGCCCACCAGGGCCTGTAGCCCGAGAGAGCAGGAAGCAGCAAGAACAAGAAAAACAGAGACCCAAACTGGACGTTGTCGCTTGGCCTGGCCAGCACTAACCTGTTAGTCGGAGCTCTGGAAAGGGGGCTGGGCAGCGGGGAAGCAGCAGGGAGAAGGGCTGGCCTTAGCGTGAGCTCCTCCTGCGCCTGCCACCTGGGCTGGTCGGGGGTGAAGGGTGGACAGAGCAGTGAGGGGCACAGGGCCTCCATGCCCAGAGGAGGGCAAGTCCTGAGGTCCCAACTGTGAGAGCCATGGGCCCGGAGCTGAGGGGAGCTGCAGCGAGGAGGTCCCCACACCTTCATGAGACAGGTGGCATTTCCGCCATACCTGAAAGATGGCCAGAGACTGGGATGCAGTGGGGCAGGGGGGACCTGGCCTGAGCGAGAGCCTGTAGGTGAGGAGCTTGGGGCAAGTCTGGGGAGGGGGCGGGGCCATCCCGTGGCTGCGGCCTCACATCTCAGTGGGGGCACCACAGCGGCAGGCAGCCAGCAGTGGCATCAGGTAGGGGTGGGTTGTCACTTGCCAAGGTGGATGGGGGGGGTGGGAATAGCAGGGGTCCAGATGGGATGCAGGGTGCTGTCCAAAGGCTGTTGAGGTAACCCATGTGGACAATGACAAGGCTTCAGGGTAACGAAGTGTCTTAGTGCCTTTGGGCTGCTATAACGAAGTTACCATAGACTGCGTGGCTTAAACATTTATTTCTCACAGTTCTGGAGGTTGGGAAGTCCAAGGTCAAGGCACTGACGCATTGTCTGGTGAGAGCCCTCTTCCTGGTTCATAACTGGAGCATTCTCACTGAGTCCTCCCACGGTGGAAAGGGTGAGGGATCTCTCTGGAGGTCCCTTTTCTAAGGGCACTAATATCCTTCATGAGGGCTGCACCCTCATGATCTAATCACATCCCACAGTCCCCCCATCCTAATACCATCACGTTGGGGATTAGGCTTCAACGTGTGAATTTGAGGAGTGAGGGGAGCAGGAAGCAGACACAAACGTTCAGTCTGTAGCACAAGGTGACAGAGTTAAGCTGTGGAAATGGGAATTGCTGATGGGGGAAAACCTGATCACTTTGGGAACACACCTCCTGGTTCTGTGATCCTTGACACTATTGTGAAGAATTCTGCCCATTGTCCTTCTGGAGGGAGCCCCTCCCTGGCCCAGCCCCTCCCTCAGTTTAAATTGCCCCCTGCCTGGCCCGAGTCCATCCTAGCCTCCCTCCCAGCAGTGCAGGGCAGGCTGGCAGAGAGCGGTTGTGCCGGGTCTGGGGACAGGACAGGCAGGGGACTGCCAGAGGGCAGAAAGGAAGAGCAGACGGCTCCCTCCCATCCTGGGTGCAGAGAGAAATGACAAAAATGTCCACCAAACAGGGGCAGAGCTTCAAGTCCAGGCAGAAGGGAACAGGCAGGGGTGGGGTCTGGACTGCAGAGAGGTGAGGCCTGAGCCGGGTGTGACAAAGACTCTCTCCCACACCAAACTTTTAGTCTGAGCCTCATCTCAGTTAGGCCTCCACTTTGGGGCTCCCATGCCTATCTTTGCATTGCCCAGTTTTAGCAGAAATCCTGTCAAGTCAGTTTAGCCAGAATCCCCACCCTGGATATCTGATCAGAATCCTCACCCCCAGCATTCCCTAGGTGATGTTCTCTGGTTCCCTCTGACGGTGGCACTACTGCCCTCTCCCTACGCGGGGCATGTAGGGGCTGGCTGGGGACGTTGGTCAGCACTCCTCTGTGCCAGACTCTGCCAGCCCACAGCAGGAGAACCCAGGAGGAGCCCAGGAGGACTACCTGCAGGTGGTGACAGCTGAGCATGTCCTGAGAGTCTAGTGGGAGGGAGCTTTGCCCAACTGTGGGGGGCCAGCCCTTGAAGGCAGTGCACGCCTGTGGATGAGTCTGTGCAAAGGTGGGGACAGATCAAAGCCCATATGCCCCAAAAGAGACATCCTGGATCTCACAAATTCCAAGTGCACCTAGATGCCTCGTACCTCTCACATCCCGTGTCCCTGCTGCAGAGCCACAGGAAGGCTGACACACAGAATGAACTTCATGGCAGTCACTGGATGGCTGACAGCCTCCTCACCACAGCATCCCCCGTGGAGGGCACAGCAGTAACTAGGCAGATGACACACCCCACTCCCGCCACGAACTTGATTTCGTGGATACATTTTTATATGCATCCACTAAAAGGTTTATAGATCTATAAGAAAGGAAATTTTATTAATGCAGAAGCATCTGATTTATTTTTTGGAGACCGTTCGATTTCTTACACCTTATTTCGATGTGTTTAAATTTACTTCTTGGGAATTCCCTGGTGGTCCAGGGGTTAGGACTCCGCACTTCCACTGCAGGGGGCATGGGTTGGATTCCTGGTCAGGGAACTAAGATCCCCACAAACCGCACAGCACGGCCAAAAATAAATAAATAAATAGGTAAAGTTACTTCTTTTCCAGGTGAATTTGGGAAACCAGTCAGGATTGAGTTCAGCACCGAGTAACAGGAAAGATCATCTAAGCAACAATCTATGCACACCAAGGATGTGATTGTCCTCAGGTCGGAGGAGGAGTGTGGTCCAGGGCTGGTCCAGCAGCTCCCCAAGGCTATGGACCACCTAACCCCACTCCATGTCTCCCCTCCCCTCCCCCGAGTCAGCCACTCAGCAGCCTTGTAAGCCATGCTGCTGGGAGCGAGAGGCACGTTATTGGTGGGCAGTTTAAATTGCATTATTTAAATTTGGTTCCCGTTTATATACTTACTACATCCTTGTTTACTTATTCCTAAAACAGATAAATAACTTGGAAGTAGACTGGCAGAATAAATCAATTTACGGCCAGAGTTTTTAGTGTCTGGAAGAATGTGGTAGGAAAGAGCCTAGTAGATAAAAAGGGTCCAGAGTCTGAAATGCCTTTTACTGAGGTAAGGAATTTAGATTTTTCTCCTGTAGGTCATGTGAGACAGAGATCATTTTAGGAGGTGCTGGGAAGGGACTTTCAGTAACGCTGAATTCCATTCAGAAGCAGTTGTTACCTTTACTCTTCTTCTTCTGATAACATCAGAGAGAAAGTCTCTGTTTGGGGCTCCCTGGTCTCTAACACCTTTCAGACATTTGCTCAGCTCCCATTTAAACAAAGATAATTTAACAACATCGTTTTGTTTCCATCGTATTTTTTTCTTTTTTACAACTACCTTCTACTTATGTCAAGTGACACTGGTTTTCCATTTACGGTAAGTAAAGTTAGCTTTTAGAATAAATTTAGCAGGACTTCCAGTTTCTGGTCCAACATTTAAGGAGCTTGGAAGTCACTAGTCCATCATCACAACAAGAAAACAAACGAAAATCAACAACTCATCCTAGATCCATCAGAGAATTGAAATCATGGGGCAAACCACTGCCCCCAGAATTGGAGAGACAGACAGCAGATACAGAGAATCACAGCTTCCTAGAGCAATAGCGCCTGCAGGAGCAGAAACTGCACTGGAGCCGGTGCTGGTGCAGCAAGACTTAAACTGTAACAGACAAACTGTTAGGGCCTCAGTGCGGTAAGTCTGAGACTTAAAAATTCCAGAGGTTCCAGTCTTAGGAAGGCCTTGCACTTGTGTGAGTTTTACCTCCAGGAGGACCAAATGGAGAAGTGACATGAATGACTGGGATGTTATAAGGGAGAAGAAGTAGGAATTGGGAATACCCTGTTATAAGATATATATATATATATATATATATATCTCCCATGATATAGTATAGTGCACAGCCCCACTGAGCTCACAGCTGAACGCCAGTATCAACTACAAGTCTCGCGATGAGCACTTTTGGATGTCTCAGCCCCACGGAGCCCTCAGGTGATACAGCCCTGGCTAACCTCACATGGGGCAGAAGGACCACCCAGCTGAGCCCAGGAAGCCTGCAGAACCATGAGAAATAATAAAAATCTGTTGTTTTAAGCCACTGTTTGGGGCGGATTATTGCACAGCGATTGTTAACTGAAACAGAGGGCGTTAGGAGAAGCAGGGGCCATCTAGAAGGACTCCTGGGTTTGTGTCTCAATGTCTCCATGTGGACGGTGCTGCCAGCCACTGAAGGGAGAAATCAGGAAGTACAGGCTTGGCCAGGGATTGAGAGCTCCGCGTGGCCTGACTGAGCTTTAGATCTTTGGAATATCTCAGTCTGGGAGACCAACGAGTCCTCAGGTTCAGGACTTTGGGGAGATGCCTGGGCGGTGGCTGATGTCACAGGATGGATAAAGTTACCTGGGAACCCTACCAGACCCTACCTGCAAGGGAGAATCCTAAGGGCATCGCTATGCCTTTCTACCATCTGGGGGCCTCACAAAGTCTTCATTTCTACAGGGTCTAAACTTTGAAATCTTGGAATAGTAGAAAGCCTTATCTCATAGAAAATCCAACCAGAGGAAAGAGTATGTGTTGGTCTCTTGCTTTCAGTGTAACAAACATATTCCAACTGTCTACTGTATGCCAGGTTCATTCGCACATATTATTTTACCTGTTTGACACACAATAACCCAGAACAATAGACCCTCTCGCTCACATTTTAAAGGCAAGGAGAGTTGTCACGTAGTAACGGGTGGCTACAATTCCAATCCCCAAGTCCTCACTGGAGGACCGTCGCTAGTTTCTGAAAGAGGAAAGGCTGACTCAAAGTCTGACTGTATCTTATTCCCTGGAGATTCTCTGTTTCACCAGAGACTTCTGGGCTTAGCCAGCCAGCCCCTTATATGGTACAAATACAGCCCAAGGGTCAGCCCAGAGAGATATTTACCTGATTGCTAAGAAGCAGAATGACACCCTGCCCTACTGCCATTATTGTGACTAACACAACCCAAAGAGACAGGAAGGACTTCTTACCTGGTCCCTCTGTCTCACACTAGTGCCTAAAATAGGTAAAACCTTGAGTCCTAGCCTGACCCCCTCATAGAAACAACCTTCTCCCTACCTTTTGCAAACCCTTGCAGATATGATCGTTATATGAACAATTGAGGCTAATTATAGTCAGTAATTTGGGGGGTTAAAAAATGTTTCCCACTGTATTTTTTTCACTTGATGAGCCAGCCTTGTAAGGTCTGGACCTTTACAGAATTCCCCAAGGAAGACTCCTTTTCTTAATGTTCTCGTCTCTATGTTTTCCTTTGATGTCTCCCAACACATATGAATTAGTCAGGTCTGGCTGGCTGCCGGCACAGAACGGCCAAGATGTGATATAAACCCAGAAAAGCAGAGTTCCTCTGCGACTTAGGGTCAGGGTCAGGGTCAGGGTCAGGGTCAGGGTCAGGGTTAGGGTTAGGGTTAGGGTCAGGGTCAGGGTCAGGGTCAGGGTCAGGGTCAGGGTCAGGGTTAGGGTCAGGGTTAGGGTTAGGGTTAGGGTCAGGGTCAGGGTCAGGGTCAGGGTTAGGGTTAGGGTTAGGGTTCAGGAGGGAAACTGGCAAGGTAGGAGAGGGTTAGGAGAGGGGAAGGCGGGGATCAGTGTTGGGCAGGAACCCCAGAGGCAGGGCCTGGCTCGTGGGCCTTCCAGGGTCCACACTTGGCTGGCTTCAGGACTCAGGAGTCATCCTGGGGACAGCAGGCACAGAGGGCAGGCCTAGGTAGTCTAAGATGCTATTGGAATGGAGAAGTCAAGTAGGGGTGGGAGAGATGCTGAGAAGTTCTGGGGAGAAGTCAGAGCCTTATTGGGAGTCTAGGGCAAAGGGATGGTAATTAAGGCAGGGGGCTAGGCGAGGCCACCTGGTGTAAGGCTGTGGACAGGGAAGGAGCAGACTCCGACAGACCCTGGAACCTGCCCACATTTAGCCGTGGAGCGTGGAACCCAGCATGGGGGTCGGAAGGAGAGTGTCCCCCGAGATCGTTCATGGCTGGGCTTCCTGGTGGAGTTTTGTCCATACAAGTAAGGAGGCCTTCAATCTCAACCCCGCAGTCACCTTCAAGGATGCTGCTGGAAACCCATGGGTTCTGGGAGAGAAGATGGGGGGAGGACACCTGTGCAAACTCCCAGGACTAGAGGAAGAGGCTCTGCCAGTGGAGACTCAGGGGCCTCTGCAGGTGGCCTTCCAAGGGAGCCGGGATGCACTGCAGAACTTTTGTGAATTTCCCATCTCAGCATCACACATCTCCTCCCAGTGATAAATGGAAATGCCACGTCCTGAAGATGATTGCTTACATGTGAGATATAGATATATACATATATACACACATATATATATATATATGTATTTTACTGTTGGGAATTATATTGTTATATTGTTGGGAATTAATATCAGATGTGTGCTCTCTATGTTTAAGTGTGACTGGTTGTTTTTTTCCTGTGAAGCCCATCAGAGATCCATGGTTCAACAGGGAATTCTTACAGCGTAAGGGAGAGGATGTGATGAAAATGGATCACAGCGCAGTCACTAACACGGCCTCCGATGTGTGTGAAACCAAAACCACAAACCATACTTAACCGGCAAACACACCAGTCCACCTACAGTGGTGCAACTACCCCCGTGCAACCAAAGCACACCAACTCTTTCCCCCAGAGGACACAAAGTCCCGTTATCCATCTTTGGGTGCCGTCATTTCCCTTCGACCTTTAATTCTCTGTAACTTAAATACTGAGCTATAAAATTAACTACTATGACTGTGTTTTATATGAGACGGTAGAGAAATGGGAGAAGGAAAGGGAGACAACGGTTAATATGTAAATGAACAGATTCACATCAAAATAAGGGCAGAACGCTGAGAACTATTACAGCCCTGGTTTCTGCAGAGGGTCACGTGGTTGTAACTGTATTTAGAACTGCTTTCTTGCACACCCAGTGTGTGTTCTCTTTGCCCCCAGCAGGCCCCCGAGTGTGGCCTCCTTAACCAGAGACAGAAAAGGGGATTCTGGGAAACGTGGTTGGCTCAGCCCAGCTGACACACAGAGCTGCCCCACTGGCCTTCCATCTGTACTGGTGAAACCCAGTTCCCGTTTTACATACGTCTGTTTAAGAACAAAATCAGCCATTTAAGACAAATATTAAGACAACGGTAGTAAAGGTGAACATAATAGATACAATATGCCAGTGTCCAAGGTATGGGAAACACTGATCCGTACGATTAAATATAAGCTTCTCGGCTTGAAAATCATGTGATTCCACAAACTGTAGCCCCTGCCCAGCCCACCCCTCAGCCCAACACCTGTCTCCCATAGCACCTCTGTCTGGCCCTCGGGAAACCCTCGGAGTTGCTAACTCCTAACCACATCCAGAGCTTCTCCGGCTCTGATCCTCCACACACAGCGTGACTTCCGCCTGGATGCTTCCCACCCCACAGCCAGCCCCGCAGTCCCTCCAGTCCGCACCTTGCAAACACCTCCTGGGACTTCCCTGGCGGCAGCAGTTAAGACTCCAAGCTTCCACTGCAGGGGGCGTGGAATTGGTTGGGGAACTAAGATCCCACATGCTGCACGGCCAAAAAACAACAACAACAAAAAAAAACCAAAAAGACACCTTCTGACCCAGGAAGACTTCTCCCGTGAGGCCACTTGGGTCCCCGTGGCAGAGCTCGTGGCTCTGTCCCCACGGCCCATCCCATTGTGTCTCCCTCTCCCCCTGGGTTCTGAGCTCTTCAGCGATGCCTGTCAACCCCTGCCGCCAGAACAACCTTCGCCCGCCCACAAGCTTCGCCTCCCCTCCTCTCCTGGCCCCTGTCTGAGGTTTCCCAGGACCAGACCATGGAAGACCATTTGCGCACCAGTAACCACTCAAGGAAATGCAGCCAGGGGAAGCTGGTGAGAGAGGGGGACGCAGCATAGGAAAGGGGACTGAGGGGGAGGGAGGGCTCAGGCACAGCCACACAGAGGGAAGGAAGCTTCCATGGCATCCCAGGGCTCCTAAGGAGGAGAAGTGGTGCCGAAGCCTTGTCCTCGCCTGAGGAGGGAGCTGGGCTTTCACACTCCCACACCCCTCAGGGTTAGGAGCCCCGTCCCCTTCCCCTGCGGGTGCTGCTGTGGGAAGCTAGGCGGGGCGGGGTGGGGGGACCGTACGTCTGTAAGGACTCGTCCAAGGAGAGGTGGGCAGAGAATCAACATCTGTCCCGAGCCCTCCTTAACCCACACAGATCCACTCGCGTCCCATATGAATTCCACTCTGGGTGGAGAACGCAGACTGGAGAAGGGCTGGTGGGGTCACGTACAGCCCCTGAGGCCCCGGCTGACGCTTCTCATCTTCCCCATCCTTGGCTTTAGCACCTCTGCTGGTCTAGGTGGCTTGTCTGATGGGGTTACTCAGACCTTTACTCCCAAGGAGCCAGAGCCCCTGCTTGAAAGATCTGGATACCCTTGTCCCCTCAGTGAATGGTTGCTCAGGGAAACGGACCCAGGTCTATTTGGGGGAAGGACCAAGGAAACACTACTCTATACGAACACTGGGAACTGTCGCATCGTAAAGTCCTTGCCCAGGGGACCGGCTTCTCCTGTGATCAGCGGGCTCTGGCTCAGAACTGGCTCAGATCTAGGAACTGGGAAAGAGACTGTGACTTTCCACTGGGGAAGATGACATTGGTCTTCAAGGTTACCACTTTTTTTTTTTTTTTAATATAAGTCAAGCAATAGCCTAGTTGGCTGTTCACCCATCTTGTCCCTGGGAACACCACTGTCTGCTACCCATCACCATGGATCCCTTCAGGCCTGGACGCCACCCCCAGCTTACTGCCCATTTCAGTAACTATGTCTGTCTCGTCCTGGGAGTTCAGCATTGCATCTGGCCGCTGCTACTCCAAGGATGCTGCCGCCCTGTTGACACGAGAGTCCAGTTCCGTGAAGGCACTTCTAATGTCAGCCCAGGTCTACAGACAGCAGCTCCTGCTTAGCTCCTGAATGAAGCCAGTGCCTTCTCACCTGCACACTGCTTATCTCCTCGGGGAGGGAAGGTCCTCTGGGCTCTCCCACAGCATAGCCAACAATGGGTTCTCTGGAATAAAACATCTATTTTCTCCAGACTTCTGATACTGTGACTCAACACTCTGCCCAGGCAGTCCTGGCAACCCCAGCTCACTTGATGTGGACCATCGTCACGCCCAAGCTTCCAGCAGTCGTCTCAGCAGAGCAGTAGGACCAGCTCCAGGTGCCCTTGCCAGGGCGCTACCCAGGGGGACACAGAGGTGTGTCTCAACCTCCAGGCTAATATGCCACCCACTCCCAGCCCCTCAACCCCCAGATCCACTCCTAGGTGTGCTTCCTTTGTTCCCGCTGGTAGGTATTAGCCAGGACTTGCAGGTCCTTTGGTGAATAATCCCTTCCCTCCCTTGGCGGAGCCAGCGCTGCCCCAGCCAGGCCGTGCTGGGCCTAGAACCTCATCATAGGAGGGCAAGTATTGTCTTGAAAGACATCTGCCTCAACCAGACCTCTGCATGGTCTCTGGACAAGGTAAGACGCACAGCTGGTGTTTCTGGCAAGGGAAATCGGGTCACACCTGCCGCCCAGAGTTGAGGGGAATGTGGGGGCTTGGTGTTCTCAAGGACGTTGCCCAGATACCCCGGTCCAAGCCATAAGTTTCGCTACTCTTGCATTACACCTTGTGCCTAGTCCTTGGTAGTCAACGCTTGGCAGAAAGAACCGAGTCCCTTTAAATACTGCATGGAGGCCTCTGACGGTCTCTCTGTGCCCTCTTTTACCCTCATCGTGGCTTTAATGGTGCTCAGCAAAACCAACCCATTCCACAGTACCTATAATAACCGTTTCTCACATCTCTGAAGTGCTCAAGATACCGCATGAGCTGGGGCATCCCCTCTCACCTGGTATCCTGTCCTGTCCATCAGTATAGTGGCCAGGGGTCACCACCCACAAGGGGGCCCCTGTTGCTACAATGGGCGAGTGGTCCAAGCCCAGGGTCCCCACTTCAGACTCCACTTGCTAAGACCGCTGTCAACACCGTCAGTCTTAAGGTGGGCTCCCCAGGAGCAGACCTTGAAACAAGGGTCTACGTGTGCGTGATTTATTAAGGCCATGGAGACGCCAAAACTGGCTTCCTCCAGCGTCCACTCTCTGGTCCTCATCCCTCCCAGGAGGGTTTTACTGAATGAGCCCATCCCCCACCAAGGGTCTCAGGCTACAAGGATGACTCTAGGGTGAGGGGCACTGGGCACGGGCCTGAATACTAAGTCCCTTGTTTCTAGAGCGACCAGGAAAATGTGCCGGAGAAATGAAGCCCCATGAAACCCAGAGGTGAAAACACAGGCAGGACAATGTATTTCCTCATTTTAATTTATTTTTCGTTGTTTGTTTCTCACTTACCAACACATCTGTAAAACGTAGCAGGCTCTGTTAGTAAAGGAGAAGCAGGGAGGACAGCAGGGCAGAATCTAAGTAGCCAGATGGGGGAGTCGAGAGCAGGAAGGGCTTGGGGGCCTGAGGTGGCGGGGGCCCCCCCGCCCCGGCATCATCCTGCCTTCCCACAAGGCATCACGTTGCTGCTGCTTTGACTGAGCCCCACATGCTTACAAAACTGTCACAAAGAGCATTTGTGTTGCCTCCAATCCCTGTCCCTGACATTCTCCCTCTGACTCCCGGCGATGAGGCAGGGTCTACTCGGGCCAGCCCTCTGCACAGCCCGGCCCGGGAGAACCTGCCGCTGCGTCTCAAGGCCCCGACCCCACAGCCTCAGTCCCTGGACGGGCATCTGAGAAGGGAGGCTAGGGTGGGGCTACCCGGAGCTCTTTGGGAAGGATGGAGGGACCACCCCTTAGGACCTTGGACAGCACTCCCAGAATGCCCTCTGCTTCAGCCCCAGGCTTTTCTACTCAAGAGGCATTAGGGAGCGGCTGTGGGCATGGGAACACGGAAGCAAAGAGGCCTAGAGCCGGCCTGAGGCTTGCCTGGGTGGCCCTGGAGGGAAGGCTTCACCTTCACCCAGAGTGGACTTCCTGGCGTTTGCACATTGACCCAGCGGACACTCGGACCCTGTGTTTATGAACACAAACATTTTAATCAGGATTTTATCCACCCTGATGAATTTTCATTCTAGGAAGTATTTTCAAGGCAAATGCCATTGAGGACAACTTAATGCCTTGATCAGTTTTCTACGTAGTGCAGATACATTTCCTTTTTTTCCCATGAAATAATTTTCACCAGGACCAAATCCTTTTCACGTGCGTTGTACCACGTATATCGGACTCCCTGGTTAGTGTTCGAGCTCTGTCGAATGTCACCCACTGTCTCGTCTTGTCATTGGAATTTCTCCCCTGCGGCTCTCACCTCCAGTAAGTCCAATTTTCCCAGGGAGGCTTCCCTGACCGACTTCTCACCCATCGGTACCCGATGCCGAATCTGAACCGTGTGCTGTTTGTACTGATGTGCAACATCGTGCTGTTTTAGCCTCGTCGACTTCCTCCTGTGGAGTGTTTCTGAGGGTGAACCCGTCCGACCACTCGGTTGACGCGGTAGAAGGATGGTAGCCTTTTCCCGGCGATATTCCAGGACGTCCCGAGACCCCGGAACTGGGTCAAGACGTCCTAGCGGGCGCTGAGCTTCCTGGGTGGGGGACAGGGAGAGCGGCGCCCTCCCCGACCTCGGCCCCCGCCCGGGGTCACGGCGCCTTGTCCGCAGCCTGCTCGGCGCGCGGGGCCCCGCCGGCGGCCGCGCGCGCGCCGCGGAGCAGACCCAGGCCCCGGGAGCGGCCGGCGCCGTGCAGCTGGCGCTCGTGGCGGCGGATCTGCACCTTGTGGCGGAAGCGCTCGCCGCAGTCCTCGCACACGTAAGGCCGCTCGCCCGAGTGCGTGCGGCGGTGGCGCAGCAGGTTGGACGAGACGCTGAAGCGCTTGCCGCAGTCGCCGCAGGCGTAGGGCCGCTCGCCCGTGTGCGTGCGCTGGTGCTGCACGAGCGCCGAGCTCTCGCTGAAGCGCTTGGCGCAGTACGGGCACGCGTAGGGCTTCTCGCCCGTGTGGATGCGCTGGTGCGTCACCAAATTCGAGTGCTGCGAGAAGCTCTTGCCGCACTCGCCGCAGCGGTGGGGCCGCTCGCCCGTGTGCGTGGCCTGGTGCCGCACGAGGTCCGTGCTGCGGCTGAAGCCCTTGCCGCACTCCCCGCAGATGGTCGGCCGGTCCCGGGCGCGCCGCCGCCGCCGCTGCCGGGCCGGCGTCAGGGCCGCGCTGCCCGCCGGGCCCGGGATGGCCACCACCGAGGGCGCCGACACGGCCGGCAGCACCATGAGCTCCTGCAGCACCACGTAGCCCGGGGGCGCCACCACGACCGCGGCGGGCGTCCCCGGGACGGCGGCACCGCCGCCCCCCGCGGCGGGCACCAGCTCCAGCTGCAGCTCCGACGGCACGGGGGTCAGCTCCAGCTGCAGCTCCGGCGGCTGGGCCCCCAGCTCCACCGGGGTCAGCTCCAGCTGCACCTCCTGCTGCTCCTCCAGCTGCTGCTGCTGCTCCAGCTGCTTCTCCAGCTGCTGCAGTTGCTCCTGCAGTTTGAGCTGCAGCTGCCGCTGCTCCTGCTGCCGCTCCAGCTCCTGCCGCTGCCGCTCCAGCTCCTGCTCCGACCCCAAGTCCACCGGCATGAGCTCCAGCTCCACCTCTTCCTCCTCCTCCTCTGGCTCCAGCGGCCGGGGCTGCAGCTGCTGCTGTTGCAACTGTTCTTGCTGCTGCTGCAGCAGCTGCTGCTGCTGTAACTGTTGCTGCTGCAGCAGCTGCTGCTGTAACTGTTCTTGCTGCTGCTGCAATAGCTGCAACTGCTCTTGCTGCTGCTGCAACAGCTGCTGCTGTAACTGTTCTTGCTGCTGCTGCAACAGCCGCTGCTGCTGTAACTGTTGCTGCTGCAGCTGCTGCAACTGTTCCTGCTGCTGCAGCTGTAACTGCTGCTGCTGCAGCTGCTGCTGCTGCTGTAACTGTTGCTGCTGCAGCTGTAACTGTTGCTGCTGCTGCAGCTGTAACTGTTCCTGCTGCGGCTGTAACTGTTCCTGCTGCTGCAGCTGTGACTGTTCCTGCTGTAACTGCTGCTGCGGTGGCAGCTGCTGTGATTGTAACTGTTCCCGCTGTTGCTGTGACAGCTGCTGTTCCTGCACTTGCCGCTCCTGTGGTTGTTCCTGCTGTTGCAGCCGCTGCGGCTGTGGTTTCCGCTGCTCATAGTGCACAGATTGGGGATTTTCCTGTAGTTCCTGCTGCTGCCCAGGCAGCTGCTGCTGCCCATCTTGCTGCTGCTGGAGCTGTTCCTGCTGTTGCTGTGACAGCTGGTGCTCTTGCATGTGCTGCTCCTGTGGCTGCTTCTGCTGTTGCATCAGCTGCGGCTGTGGTTTCAGGGGCTCCTGTCGCACAGGTTGGGGGTTTTCCGGCTGTGGTCGAGGCAGCCGCTCTTGCCCGCCCTGCTGCTGCTGTTGCTGCTGCGAGTTTGGCTGAGGTCCTGACCCTTCGTCTCGTGGCTGCAGCTGTTGCCGCTGCTCCTGCTGTGGCTGCTGCTGCAGCTCTGGCTGCTGTTCTAACTGTCGGGGTTGCAACTCCTGCTGTTCTGGCGGGGCTCCCTCAGCGGTTGCACCGGCCCCCCTCGGGGCTGAGACTGCTGGCCGCGGTGGGCTACTGCTCCTCTCCTGAGCCTCTTCCTCCTCCTGACTCTCACTCCCACCGCTGCCACCTGTAGCGGAAATGGCAGGAAGCCAGGAGAGAAAGATCTACAGGCAGCTCTCCGATCCAGACTCCCAGGATCTCCCCCCTTATTCTGCCCCATGTACAGTCACTGTACCATACACTCCTGAGCCCTCAGAAGGGACCCCAAAACACTGGACCAAGTGACAGTGGCGGTATGGTAGAAACGGAAACGCCCAGAGGTGTGGAGTTGGCTTGGAGAGGTGCCCCAGGGACAGCTGGTCTCGTCACTCTGGACCCCAGCCCCTGACCTCTCCTCTGGGCCTTCTGCCACACAGGCTCCGTGCCTCAGACCTTGGCAGTGACACCGTGGGGGCCTGTGGCTCCCCAGCACCTCTCCCTGAGAAGTCCTTTGGGCTGAACTGCCATCCCGTAGGAAACAGTGAACCAGCCATTCCCACGGCTAAGCCACAGGCCCATGCTGAACTCAGACCTCAGTTAAGGCCACACCGTAAATTAAAGGAACTCACCTCCTCTGTACATAATAACGAATTTCTGTAAGGCTGCCTGGAAGTGTTTCTGCGGCAGTTTCTAAAAGTCACCAAAGTGTCAGAGAGAACATGAGGTTTCCAGGTCGGAAGTCCTCAGTTCAGAAAAACTCTACCAGTGAGCAGCTGTCTAACCTCCTGCAGGTTCAGGGCCCTCCTTGTCTGTAACATAGCTTAGTGACACCCACACCAACAGCTTAATGAGTGAAGCAGGAAGACCCCTGACATTACCCCTAGCAGGTGCTTGAAAAATCCCTCTCCCTGTGGGTTTGGAATGGGTTTGAAAACTAACAAACAGTTCGGAAATACTGAGGATATAACTAGCTCCAACTGAAACAGTCCTTAAGCTGGAAGTGTTTTAGATTGTTATTCTGGGATGGAAAGGACCAACTCACGGCCCCAAGTCAACATGGCAACTGGCCAATTATTTAACCTCTGGGAACCTAAATTTCCCCATCTGCTAAAGAAGACAAATCCCTTTCAGGGAAATCGTGAGAATTAGAGGGGATAAATGAGCAGCCCCAGCACGGTACAGGACGCAGTGTAAGCTCAGCTAAACAGGACTCATTCCGTTGCTGTTTCACAAATCCCACACGCAGTCTCTCACTTTGAGCATTCCTGCTGTGTTATCAGAAAATCTGAAGAGGCTTTCTCCATTCCCAAGTCTGATTTCAACATCTGTTCTTCGTACAATATCATCTTTTCAATTTTGTAATGGAAAGTAGAGATTTGATTTTGTAAATTTTGCTTTCTGGCTACTTTTCCAGGAATATATTGAATAATAAATAATATTGAATTAATAAAGCCAAGGGATATCTACATGTAAATAATTCCCTTTTAGGAAACTATTCCCAATAACCTTTGCTTAGACCAACGGATCAGTGAACGCATTTTTCCTATACACTCACATCAGGTGGGAGTATGCGGGAAAGGAGGGAAGACAGCCATGAAAACCTGTTTTCTCGGCAAATCGACACTCACATGGACACTCCCTTCTCCCACCACCTCTGGGTGCAGCAGGGACACAGCACGCCTCTGTGTGGGTCCTCTCATTTCTAGGACAGTGCTTGGCCATATGGCCACTCCGGACTTCTGGCATTTTAAACATTGTTAACAACAATGCTGTAGTAAATGTATACTTAAGTGTCACCTGATGTGTCTGCTCTCGTGAGATTTTTGTCAGTTAAATATTTAAGCCAAAAGAGTCCTGGGAATTCCCTGGCGGTCCAGAGGTTAGGACTCGGAGCTTTCACTGCTGAGGGTGCGGGTTCAATCCCTGGCCAGGGAACTAAGATCTTGCAAGTTGCGCGGCACGGGCAAAAAAAAAAAAAAAAAAAGCCAAGAGTCCTAGTTAAGTCCACACATCCCCATCCAACCCCTCCAGTTCCCTTGGTCCTTTTCATGCTCTGTTCAACCCTGCCCCAGCCCCTCACTCAGCACCCTCGAAGCCCAGAGTGGGGAGTTGAGTCCCACGAGTGTGGCCACCATGGAAAGATTCGCCCAGAGCAGGTCCCAGAGAGAGACGGGGTCTTGGAAGGTTCTGCAGGGCCACAGTTGCTTCTGGGCAAGAGGGGAGAGAAAGCTGGATGGAAGCAGAGGCCAAAGAAAAGCCACGCGGCCAATGACAAGAGGGCGCCTCTGCCGCTGAATTCAATCTGGGACCTTGAGTCTGGAGCCAGGGACAAGTGGGAGGAAAATGGAGGCTGTGTGAGCCCTGGGGAAACAGCAGAGGGTCCCAGCCAGCACTTATACAGGTCCGGGGCAGGGGCTGAGAACGTCTGCACTGCCAGGCAGCCCTCACCAGCAAGACTGCAGCCCGAGCCACCTGCTCTCTCGATGTGAACCTGCCGACGTGAGTGGGTGCAGTCTGCCCTCCACACCCCGGAACTGCCAGGTGGGTGCCCCTCCAGACAGCAGGCCGCCCGCCACCACTCAGGGCTCCCTCCCAGCTGTGGCAGGCCTGCGTTCTGTCAAAGGATCCTCGCTGGGGACCTGAGGACCATCTCCTGGTTTAGGACGTCAGAGGCCCCCCCCCCCAGCCCCTCACCTGAGAGGGTGTCAGGCCTTGAGCCCCCATCTTCAAGACACCGCAGCTCGAGCACGAAGGTCTTGGTTGCCGGCCCTACCTCCATCCTGGCAGTCAGACGGAGATCCCAGGGAGCCCGCTGTGCTGAGGAAGGAAGGAAGCTGTTCAGATGCGTAGGAGCGCTGTGAGCCCCGGGCCCAGGGGCACCAACTCCCTTGACGACCCCCAGAGCTGGCAGCTCACCCCTGCTAGAAAGAAGGACCGTGTGGTCCACAACCAGGAAAGGGATGAGCAGGGGTGGCCTAGAGGCTTGGATCCCCAGCCCGTTCGCCTGCACAAGGAGTCCTGCCTCTCCAGACTTTGTGCAGGGCCCGCATTCAGCCCCACAGCCGGGGCAGCCCATGCAGCTGTGCGTCACTGAGGGACGATACTAAGGTGGCTAGCTGCACTCCCAGAAGGGACATTTGGGGAAGTCTGCAGAAAAAAAGAGAGACTTGTCCATCTCACACTCCCCTAGCCCCCTTCCAAGCAGTGACAAGTCTGTTCAATTCCCTGGCCTCCTGCCTCCCAGGCTGCTGGGGGGTTCACCCCACCTTCCCAGGCCGCCAGCAGACCAGCGGTTCCAGGCCATGTGGGTCGGTCCAGGTGCCACCTCAGCTCCCAGGAAGGCAGGTTTCCAGGGTACCACGACCCACGGAACTGGCGGGCTGCCTGTCTGGCCCTGTGCCCAGGCAGTCCTGAGGTCTGGAGGGCTCCCCGCCTCTCTCCCGCGTCCACCTTGGCCCCTGCAGAGGTGTGCCCATGTCCAGTCCTCCCTCCCCTCCTAACAGGGTGACTCCAGGTCTCCCTAGCCCTGCAGAATCCAGTCCAAAGCCTCTTCAGAGAAGCGTCCCTAGGTTCACCCTGCTGTCCTACCCACTGGGCCTCACCTGGTACAGCATTTCCTGCTCCTCACGCAGCCTCTGCACTAGGGGAGGTGTGGTCAGCAGGGGCTGGAAGGTGAAGGCCCAAGCGTTCAGCCAGCACCTTCCTGAGAAGCCTCCATCCAGAAGGAGCCGGGGAGGCGCCAGGCCGCCCGGGGGCCTTTCTGGGCACTCAGGAGGGTCGGCCGCGGTCTGGGTTGCCGAGGTCGCGCTGGGCCAAAAGAAGCGGGCAGAGCGGAGTTCAAGAGCAGAAGTTGGTGTCGGCTCCCTGGGGTGGGGGCTGGAGGAGGCCGAGCCCCCAACCAGCGCGGGGCTCAGGGCCGGCCGTGCGGGACCATCGCGGGCGCCGAGGGCTACGGGGCGGCCCCGAGGGCGGCCCCGGTGGACGACCCAGCCCGAGGTCGGCGGGGCCGGGTGCCACCGGTGTCTTTTCAGCCCGGGGCAGCGCGGGCCCGGCCGGGGTCCGCCTGCCGCCACAGGTGCCGGGAGCCCGCGGGCGGGCAGCCTGGGCCGGGCCCCGCGGGCGGCGGGCGCCACGGCCGGGCCGGGGTCCCCGTTCGCTCGCCCGCCCGCCCGAGCGTGCGACCCGCCGGCCGTGCGTCCGTGCGGGCAGCGGCCGGGCCGGGGGCGGGGGCGGCGGGGGCCGGCACAGGAAGTCCCCCCGGCATCCGCATCCTGTCCCCCGCCCGCCGCCCGCGCGGCCCCGCGCCCCGGCCCCCGCTGCCGCCGCCGCCACCGCCGCCGCCGCCGCCGCTCTAGGCAGCCGCGAGCTCGGTGGGCTTAACCCTTCCCCGCCCGGCCACTCGCCCGGCCGCATCCCTGGGTGCGCGCGTCCGCGCCGGGGTTGGCGACTGTCGCCGCAGGAGTGTAGCGGGAGGCTCCCAGCTGGGGCCCTGCCGCCCCGTGAACGACAGGGACGGCCTCAGGGCGCCCCTGGCCAGGGTACAAATTGGGCTTAATTAGCACTCAATTAGATGACACTCAGTTAGTGAAGCCCCACCCCGGGCCACCTGAAGAGGCCTCCCCCTCCTCCCCTTGGACCTCCGGTCCTGGACCCTGGAGTGGCGAGGACAGGCCTGAGGGGGCGGGGAGTGTTGCAGCCAGGACGGTGGGCGTGGGTCCCAAAGGACCAGATGGCGTCGTAGGGGCCACCCTCGGGCCACCCTGGTCAGCTCGTCCCTCTCTGCGCCCCCTGCTCGCTTCCTCTGTGCACAAGGCCCCCTGCCCCACCCCCGCCCTCTGCCTTCCCCAGTCCCCACCCCAGCAGCACCTGGCAGCGGCCTCCCTGGACGTGCCTAGCCACTTCCCGGCTGGTCAGGGGTCCCTCCATCTCAATATCCCATCCCTTTACTGCACTGTCTCTCTGATCTGGAGATGAGTTCACCCTGAAATCGGGATACTCCAGTTCTCTGAAAACCCAAAGAGCTGGCCATAGGGAGCTGCTCCTGGGTGGATTATGGGAATGCCCCGCCGGAGGGGGACACGAGCCCTCATGTGGTCACAGCCCCCTCCCCTCCTTACTGTCTCCATGCTCACATAGCTGCCACACGTGTGGCCCCCTTGTTCCATTTCTGGATTCTTCCTGGCCCTTCAGGCAATGGCGTTTGGGGCTTCCCCTCTGGCCCTTGTCTGAACTGCCTGTACTCTGGCAGCTTCACCTCAGACTAGGAGCTCCAGTGGGCAGGGCCACATCTTCCTCCTCCGCAGAACAAGCGCAGTAAGAGCCTAGCTTTGGAGACAGAAAAATCCGGGTTCCCAGGGACTTCTTCCAGCCATAGAATGAGGCCAATCATTGCCTTCCATCTGTGGGGTGGGGACTGCACCCCACTAGCCGGGTGTCTGAGGATAAGTGAGCATCCCCCTCCTGCACAGGGCAGGTGTGCACCTTCCACTCCCCTGGGAGGGGCTGAGGGCACAGCTGTCTCTGCCTTCTCCTGCCTCTTGGGAGACCTCACACCCAGAGGCTCCACTCACCCCTTGAATCTTTAACCTCCCCCGCGGCTGGCTGCTTTCCAACAGCATTTACTCACTCTCGTGGCTCTCTCATCTTAAAAACATACAATCACCTCTCTCCTGCCCTGGGTGCCCAAACTTCCCGGAAAGATGACCCATAATAGTTCCATCCACATCCCCATTAGCCTGTCCCTCCTTCCCTCTCTGCAGCCTCGCCTCTGCCCCATCACTCCACCCAGATAGCTCCCTCATGTCACCAGGGACCTCCATGTCACTGGATCTCTCATCTCATTCCACCTCTAGGCAGCTGTGGACATCTCTCTGGTGGCTGCTGGGAGAACACCCTTGGTTCCCCCTTCCTCCCGATCTGCTGCCTTTTCAGGCTCTGCTTCCTACCACAGGCTCCTTGCTCACCTTTACATCCTGCAAACCTGCAGTAAGGTGTCTTCCCAGGTCAGCAGTTCTCTCCCTAAGAGCATCATTTCTCTGGTCCATACCTGAGCACTGGCTCAACCACAGCCACCCTTTCCCTTTCTTCCTCATTTTCCCTTTAATTTTTTTTTTTTTTTGGCCGCGCCTTAGGGCATGCAGGATCCCCAATCAGGGATCGAACCTGTGCCCCCTGC
The DNA here is from genome assembly GCF_951394435.1 of Stenella coeruleoalba. Classification (NCBI taxonomy): domain Eukaryota; kingdom Metazoa; phylum Chordata; class Mammalia; order Artiodactyla; family Delphinidae; genus Stenella; species Stenella coeruleoalba. The sequence continues at coordinate 83,683,817 of NC_137161.1, read as the reverse complement.
AGTGGAAGCATGGAGTCCTAATGGACTGCCAGGGAATTCCCTCCCTTTGATTTTTTTTTTTTATCAAGGTAACACACGTACCGAGCTGTGTAAGTCAAATAGTTCTACAAAATCTGTAGCAACAAGGAAAGTATCTCCTCACTTCTGAGTCCACTCCCATTGCTTCTAATATCTCTTGCCATATTTCTAAATAACATGCTTCTAATGCTATTACTTGATTTTTCCAGTTTAGATGGTATCTATTGACATCCCACTTTGGAAGGTGCAGATTTAACTCTTTAAACCACACAGACACATGCATACTTTCCCTCTCATCCTCCTGTTGTCCAATCATTTGTCTGGTGTTTATCCCGTTTTCCGGAAAACAGCTTCAAACCCTAGGCATTTCCTCCGGTGATAGGAATGCCTTTGTTATTCCTGCTGGACCCCCGGAGAGCTTCAGGGTGGGTGCTAGTCATACCCTGAAGACCAACTATGTGATTCTGTAATTGGGGCTTTGAGCCAGTGATATCAACCCAACCTCTGGGGAGAAGGTGGGGAGCTGGAGATTGAAGTCAGTCTCGTGGCCAATGATTCAGTCAATCATGCCTAAGTAATGAAACCCCAATAAAATCTCTGGACACCAAGCTCAGCTGAGCTTCCTGGTTGGTGATAATCAGAGGAGTGGGATGCATTCTGATTCCACAGAGAGAGGATACAGAGCGCTCCATATTCAAGACTCTCCCAGACCTTGGGTCCCTTCATGGCCCATGTCTGGTCCTGATTTGTATCCTTTATAATAAAACTGTAATCATAAGTATAGTGCTTTCCTGAATTCTGTGAGTTGACCTAGTGCATTATTGAACCCGAGTGGGTCATAGGAACCCCTGAATTTGCAGCCAGTTGGTCAGAAGTGTAGGTGGCCTGGGAAACTGCAAACTTGCAGTGGATATCTGAAGTCAGGGCAGTCTTGTTGGGGATCATGTCCTTAACTTGTGGAGTCTGTGCCAACTCTGGTGGTCAGTATCAGAATTGCAGTGCAGTACCACACCTCTCAACACAATTTTATCAGTTTTGGTAAATCCATGTTTACTGTTTCCATAATTATATCTATGCAAATGTTGTTCACTGCTCAGCCTAGTGAATTATTTTTCTTAGTTTCCTTCTTATACAACTCTTGGTTCTTCCTGGAATTAATCACTCCTTCTCTCTTTCTCTCTTAAATTTCTTTGATTCATTCTTAGAATCAACAGTTAGGTCTCCTCACATCTTCCTTCAGCTCTATACATGCCTCTCAACCCAACTTTCCACCAGGTGAAACTGGTCAGAAAATCTATTTGTTTCATTTTGTTTCCAGAGACATCCCTTCTGGAGCCTCCTTCCTTGGGATCCAAATTGGGCAGGTTGCCCTCAGGGCTGCTGCCATCAGCCTGGGACTCTCCACTGCCATCAATCTGGGACTTTCCTTTGCCTCTCTCTCTCTCTCTCTCTCTCTCTCTCTTGCATCATTCTGTTTCCTCATACCACGTCTTTCTCTTTCTCATTGTAGTAGAGACATTTTGTGCTCGACAAATATTCCAAGAGCTCCCCTATATTTCCAAGCATTCCATGCAGTTAAATTGGGGTTAAATGAATAACTTGGCCAAGGGACTATGAAAGGAAGTGACATATGCTACTTCTAAGACAAAGCTCTTATGAGCTGGTGTGCTTCCTCCAGCTCACTCCTCTGCTGCCGTGTGGCCTTGGTGGAGATGTGTTCCAGATGGTACAACTACAAGAGTGGAATCTCAGTCAGCCCAAGGCCTGGAAAATCCATTCAGGAAAACAGCAGAATTCTCAAGTAATTAAACATAACATTTAATACAGGAAAATGGTACAAACATGTTAAAAGGGCTTCAGTATTACAAAGAGGGAAGATGAGACCACCCAGAAATTAGTGCCCTCGGGGCTGGAGGAGCAAAGGGGAAAAACAATATTTCAGGGAGCAGTGTCATCAAGCCTGTTGTACCCACTGTTGGAACTGTGAGTCCAAAGCAATTTCATGAGCCCAGACCCACCAGCCACTGGTGAAGGCACCACCAGAAACAGGAAATGTCTTCTCTTCCATCTCTCATTAGTGCATCTCACTAGTATAATAGAATCTAGCCTGAGGTCAAGACAAGGGAGTCTGGGAAATGTAGTTTGAAGTCTTGCAGCAGAAAAAGTATATGGCAAGTAAATTTTGGGGAACCCTCATGTGCAAAAACCTTCATTCTCATGTGACTGAGTATGGATTACAGATTGGCAATTGTTTCTCAAAATTTGAAAGACACTGCTTCATTGCCTTTTGGCTTCCAGTATTGCTACTGGGGATGTCCAGGGCCATTTTGATACCTGATCCTTTGCATGTGACTGGTATTTTCTCTTTGGAACCTTGTAAATCTTTTTTTTTTTTATAACCTGTATCCTGAAATTCCATAATGGACACTCAAGCAGCTATTTCAATCTGGAAACTCATGTTTTTCTGTTCTGAGAAATGAATTTGAGTTATTTATTTGATAATGTCCCCCTTCTGCTTTCTTTTCTCCTTTTCCAGAATTTTGATTATTCAGATATTGGACCTTCTGGACTTCCCTGGTGGCGCAGTGGTTAAGAATCCGCCTACCAATGCAGGGGACATAGGTTCAAGCCCTGGTTGGGGAAGATCCCACATGCCGCGGAGCAACTAAGCTTGTGTGCCACAGCTACTGAGCCTGCGCTTTAGAGCCCGTGAGCCACAACTACTGAGCCCATGTGCCACAACTACTGAAGCCCACGCGCCTCGAGCCCGTGCTCCACAACCAGAGAAGCCACCGCAATGAGAAGCCCATGCACCGTAATGAAGAGTAGCCCCCGCTGGCCGCAACTAGAGAAAGCCTGGATGCAGCAACAAAGACCCAACACAGCCAAATAAATAAATAAAATAAATAAATTTATATATTAAAAAAGATATTGGACCTTCTGTTCTAATCCTCTCAAGTCATTTTAACTCCTCTTCCATTTTTCATCACTTAAACTCAGTGCACTTTCTAGAGCCCAGATCTAGAGGATGTTCTCTTCATTTTCTTCTAAGCTTTTTGTTGAATGTTTTTATTTCTGCTATCCTGTCTTCAATTTCCCAGCACTTTCTTATTCTCAAGCTGTTGCTTTTCTCATACTTGCTGTTCTTGTTTCATGATTACAATACTTGCTCTCATCTCTCTGAACAGTTAACTTTGTTCCTGCTCCCTCTGTCATCTTTGTTTGCTGCAGTTCCTTTTGTTGTTTGTTTTTTAATGTGTTTGTTTTGTCTCTCCTGTTGGAGGGTTTCCTAGCATGCCAGGTGACCCTGGGTTGTTCAGTCATATGCGTGGAGTGAGTCACTCTGCATACAAGAGAGGGAATTGAACAACTGGAGAACTTCACCGGGGGAGGGGTGTCCTCAAACACCTGTTAGTACTTTCTCTTAGGCCACTCAGTTTTTCTAGAAAGGACTCATTTAAGCTCTAGCCTGGAAAAGTAACTCGATCATGAGCATTCTAGGAGCCTAACAGGGAAAAGAGGATTCTCATATTACGCAAAGCAGATTTCATCAAATCCCCCTGCTTTCAAGATGAACTCTCCCTGCCTTGGCTCTGCCCGGTGTTCCCCAGATCAGAGCCTATTTGGTCTCAGGCTTCTGCCAGGGTGGAGGAGGAGGGGTCTCTTAGCTGGATACAAAGTGGGAGGTGAGGTCTGGGGGCCCACTGGCTCCTTTTAATACTTTGTACCCATCTTCCTGTTTCTAGGAAGCCTTGGATTCTGCAGGCTTTCTGGGGGTCTGCGGAGCTCAGGTGGCTGCTTCTCGGCTTCTGCCTCTGACAGCTTAGCTTTCAGCTTTCTCCACTCTGCTAAGTCAGGTCCACTAGGTCATCTGTGTTCCAGTTTCTAAAATCTGGTGGATGGGTGCTTTTGATTTTCTCTTTCCTGAGAGAGGCAGAGACTGTGTGCAAAAGAATCAGAGAGAAGGAAAGACAGAAAGGAAATTACACAGGCCTGGAGGGGGAGTGGAATGTGACAGACTTGCACCCAGATGGCAACTCTGGGGCTGCAGGAAGTTGCAGCTCCAGCTGGGGACGATGGAGAAGGTCCAGAATATGCTCTGGGGAAGAGTGACCGATGAGGGGGCAGCACCGACTGCCCAGGGCGTGTGTAAAGCGTGCATGGTGGTGACCAGCGGGCAAATGTCAGGCATCGCTTCCCCAGGTCCAACCCCCCACCCTCCCATCCCCCGATGTTCACTCTCAGAGAACTGGAACTGAGGTGCTTGCCTGGTTCTGAGTTTAAAATCGGATTGGGGCTGTAAGTCAGCTCTGCTCCCAGAGCAGGAGACCTGGGAGGCACATGTTCTTGGCCGCCACATCTAAACTCCTAGGAAAGACTCTGAATGGCTCAGCTCAGTTTGGCTATCCAGTCTACATTGCCCGAGGCACAGGGATCACGTGCCAGGGAGGCAGGGGGGAAAAGGGATCTAGTGGTGTGTTCAGCTACCACCTAATTTCGGCGGAAGGAGAAAATGGATTTGGCGGACAGCCAGCAATCTCAGCTCCACAAAGTTAGGAGGGAAACTGCACCTTAGGGCTTGGTGGTGGTAGCTCAAGCCCAGGGAACAAAGGGGCAGAAGTTCTCCTTTCAAACGCCTTAGTCAAGCTACACCTATGGAGGAAAGCGCGTTTCGCCCCATTTGGTGGCTGAAAACACCAGGGCTCAGAGGATTAAATGAACTCCTCCAAGGCCACAAAGGGCGAGCTGGGGTCAGATCCTGGTCTGTGGACTTCTAAAGCCCACGCTCTTGATCATTCCACCAACTAATTCCTAGTCCAGCAGGTGACGTAAAATCCCAGGGGCTGAGGTGCAACTGGGGTCACCACGCAAATATTAGCAACTGCGTTAAACATTTCTCAACTTTATTTTCTTGATCTGATCACACAGTTAATACTGCATGTTGCAAACACTTTAAACGTGATATCCATTCAGCAAAGGTTTACAGGTTGGCTTTCACGTGCTCTCTCTACCAGCCCTAATAGAAGCGCGATGCCAAATGCAAGCCGTAAAAGTCATTGGAAAAACATTTGTAGCCACGTTGAGAGGGGTAGAAAGAAACAGGTGAAATTAATGTTAGTAATAGTTAACCCAATCTATCCAAAATAGTATCATTTCAACGTGTAATTGATTTTTTAAATTATGAATGAGAACTTTTACGTTCTTTTTATATACGTCTTCTGCACGCACAGCGCATCTCCATTTGGGCACATTTCAAGGGCTCCTCAGCTGCCACATTGGCTACAGGTTTCCATGTGGGACAGCAAAGCCATCATGTAGAAAGTTTAGGGAATTCCCTGGCAGTCCAGTGGTTAGGACTCGGTGCTCTCACTATCAGGGCCTGGGTTGGATACCTGGTCCGGGAACTAGGATCCCACATGCCGCGTGGCGTGGCCAAAAAAAAAGTTTAACTCTCCTAAAATCCCAACCTCCAGAGACAACCCCTCTTAACAGCTAGGAACACAGTTTTCCAGATGTTTCTTATAAAAATCCACAGGTATATGTATTTGTGAATTCATCAGGAATCTCTCGGCTGCTGGTAAAAGAAAATCACCCCGAACTGGTTTGAGGAAAAAAGTTGGGAAGCATCTATTGACTCATAATTTAGAAGCCCAGGGTATAGATACCATGTTTAGGCATGTCAAGATCCAGGGCACAAGTGTCATCATAAGGACTTCGGGTCTCTTCATTTCTCAGCTCTGTGTTCCTCTGTGTGGTCACCCTCCATCCACGTGATTGCCCCCCCGCCTCTCCCACCCCAGCTGTGGACTTACACCCTCCTAGCTTCAAGTGAAAAGACAGATTCTCTTTCCAGTAGTTCTGGCTCAAGTCTTTTTTTAAAAAAATATATTTATTTATTTATTTTTGGCTGTGTTGGGTCTTCGTTGCTGCGTGTGGACTTTCTCTAGTTGCGGTGAGTGGGGGCTACTCTTCGTTGCGCTGCGCGGGCTTCTCATTGTGGTGGCTTCTCTGGTTGCGGAACACGGGATCTAGGCCCACGGGCTTCAGTAGTTGTGACACGTGGGCTCAGTAGTTGTGGCTCACAGGCTTAGTTGCTCTGTGGCATGTGGGATCTTCCCAAACCAGGGCTCGAACCTGCGTCCCCTGCATTGGCAGGCGATTCTTAACCACTGCGCCACCAGGGAAATCCCTGGCTCAAGTCTTAGAATTGGGTTTCATTAGGGTTCATTGGGTTCATGCGTTCATTTTCAGGCAATCACCACGGGGGCTGCAGAGCTCAGCTAGGCCAGGCCTGGGCCAGGGATGGAGCCAGGGACTCAGGGGTGAAGTGAGGATGCTATCAGTAGCAGGAAAAAAGGGGCAGAGTTTTGAATGGGCAGAAACAACAGAGATACATCATAACTAGAATATATTGTTATTTATTTATAGTGTGTTTACACAGCGGGGATCATAATATACATATTGACTTGCAACAACTTCTTTATTTTTGTGGCTTGCAGGATGTTAGTTCCCCGACCAGGTATTGAACCCCGGGCCACGACAGTGAAAGCGCCAAGTCCTAACCACTGGACCACCAGGGAACTCCCAACTTGCTCTTTAAACTAAATATATTTTGGACATCTTTCCATGTAGAACAAATACCTACCGAATTAGAAAAAATCCCTCTTAGAATCCAATTGCAAGGATATACCTTAATTTACTTAACCAGGCCCATACGGATGACTATCTAAGCTGTTTCTCATCTTTTGATACTGCAAACATGCTTGTACATGGAACTTAATTTAACTGTGAGAGTTCTTCTGTGAGATACAGCCCTACTTGTGGAATTGCTGGCCAAAGATATTTTATTTACTTTATTTTTTTTGGTCACACTGCACAGCACGAGGGATCTTAGTTCCCCGACCAGGGATCGAACCTGCACCTCCTGCAGTTGGAAGGATGGAGTCTTAACCACCGACGGCCAGGGAATTCCCGGAAACAGATATTTTAAATTTTGATAGATATTGCCCTGACAAAGTTGTACCAATTTAAACCATTACCAGCCAAGAATAAAAGTGCCTGTTTCCCAACCACTCTGCCACATCAAGGATACTTTCAGTTCCAAATTTCAGAAACAGTTAAAACTGGCTTAGAGAGGAAGACGCTATTATCTCATGTAACAAGAAGTGCAGTGGCGGGGGTTCTAGGGTTGGTCAATTTAGTGGCCCAAGGACACCTCAATGACCAAGAGGAGTCCCAAGAGGACTGCAAGATGCCTATGTCCTAAGAATAGAGGTGCCATATCCTCGACGACAGTGTCCAACCAACACCAAAACGGCTGTGTCCCCATTTCTGGTCCCTTTGGGCTAGAGAACTTTCCAGAAAGCCATTCTCTCAGACCTGCCCCCACCCCGGCCAGAAACACATCCCCTGCCCATGACAAAACCAAATTCCGAGCAGAGGTGTGGAAGGACATGCCGGTTTAGACCAACCACAATTCATTCCAAGGGGGGGGCCCAGCTTCCACGGAGCAGGTGCCTGTCAAGTATTTGCCCCAACTGAGGTCCTTTAGGAGACAGATGGCTGGTAGATGGCTAATAATTCTGCCACATACACTTGCTAACCACACATTTTTTTTTAACAGCTGGCGATGTGATGGGTAAAAATGACCTCGCTTTAATTTGCATTTTAAAAAATTCTCAGTGATGTTGAACAGGATTTCGTAAGTTGAAGAAGGCATAGGTATCATTAAAATACTGTATTTTAAAGAAACTGGAAATTTTCTTTTCTGTGTGGTTATGCTACCGATTCGGATACCAAGTTAATTTCACCTGCTTCAGTTTGCTTTGTGTTTCTGTCTGATTTAATGAAGTTAAACATTTACATGGTCCCAAAGTCAAAACTACAAAACAAGGTACATTCAGCAGCCTCGTTTCCATTCCTATCACTTCACTCTGCTGCTCCCCCTTCCCCTAAGCTACTATTTTATTAGTTTTTCCTTTATCCTTCCTTCATTTCAATTTATATTTCCCCACCTCCTTCCTTTTGCAAAAGGTAGCACACTAGACACACTTTTCTGGGCCTTGCTTTTTTCTTTTAACTTAATAAATCCTAGCAGTCACTCCCTGGCAGAATACCTTAAAAACAAAATCCAAAAAACAGTAGCATAATACTCTTCCATGTGGATAAAAAAACATGTTGATAGACTCACAGGAAGTTTTTGATCTTTTGCTATTACACGTAATGCTGCAATGAAACGACCTGTGTGTGTATTATTGCCTATTTTTGCCATTGGAACTAAAAGGAGGTTCCTGGGTCAAAGGGCAAACACATATATAATTCTGCTAAATATTGCCAGGTTTCTTTCCAAAGGGGTTACACCATTTTGCAGCCCCACCAGCTCCACTGAATTCAGTAGGTGATCCTACTTTTCATTTCTTGAAGTTCTAGCCAGCTTTTTTTTTTTAATCTGCTAGGTAATTCACAATTTCTTTTTCCCTGGAGATAGTGTCACATTCATCTTTTATTCCTTTAAACATGACTGTTTTAGTCCGACTCTGACAACTGTGACACTGGAAGACTTTCTGCTGCTTCCCACTCTTGGCACCGGGTTCACTTCTCATTGTTTATCAGCCGTTCTCCTTGGACAGTCATTTGTGGGCTGAGCCTAGGATGAATGACTTTCCTCCAGAGGATGTGTGTTTGCTCCTGCCAGGTACCCGGGAGGACTACAAGTCTAGGACCCCCACGGACTGAGGTCACAGTGGGATGTGCCCTGGGGTAACCAGTGCTGTCAACCAGGGTGAGGACCCACCCCTGTCCCTCACTTCTCAGGAACCAGACTTTCCTTTGGTTTTTCTCAGGCTCTGCTCAGCACCAGGGAAACCTTCCATGCTGTCTTCTGTTCTTACTGAAGGTACAGCCCTGGGGGTTCCAGCAAAATGGAGAGAGGGTCTCCTAGTAGACCGCCACTTTGAGCCCTTAACCCTTGAGGCCCTCAGGGCAAAAGTGTCTTAGCGCACCTTACCTGCTTTCCCTTGGCACCTGACCTGCACGTTCTTTGCAACCTGAGGGCTCATCAATAGACTTCTGTATTTTATCCAGCATTTTAATTTAAAGTAAAAGGGTTGGTCTGAAAAATCTAGCCCATCACTACCAGAAATCGAAGTCCTAAAATTCCTTTAAAAAATTATCTTTTAATTAGACAAGTAACATGTGAATACATCATCCTTATAAAAATATTAAACATGTGCAGTACTGGCTAGGACATATACCAGACGCTGGCTTCTCTTACTTATAGTAGTCAGGGGCTGATTCAAGTCTTGTCTTTCATTATGACTCAGAATATTTTGTTTGTTTGTTTATGGCTACGTTGGGTCTCCGTTGCTGCACGCGGGCTTTCTCTAGTTGCGGTGAGCGGGGGCTACTCTTCCTTGTGGTGCGCAGGCTTCTCATTGCGGTGACTTCTCTTGTTGTGGAGCATAGGCTGTAGGCGTGTGAGCTTCAGTAGTTTTGGCACGTGGCCTCAGTAGTTGTGGCTCGTGGGCTCTAGAGCGCAGGCTCAGTAGTTGTGGCGCACGGGCTTAGTTGCTCCGCGGCATGTGGGATCTTCCCAGACCAGGGCTGGAACCCGTGTCCCCTGCACTGGCAGGCAGATTCTTAACTACTGCGCCACCATGGAAGTCCCCAGACTATTTTTTTTAATTAAGAATTAAAAAATAAAATGAAACTTTAAAACTGTACAGAGAAGGAAAGGTCTCCTTTGGCCGTCACCCCATTTCTAGTACCCCCCCGAGGTTTCCGCTGTTGGTGTATACCATTTTTAAACACATGTACACACACATCCACGTATACCTGTGGGAAAGCTGCAGTGTCACCTTGTCTTTTAATTTGTCACATACATGGCTTTAGGCATTACACTCTTCATAATGCTATCCAAGCTTTCACTTGGCAAATATTTCTCGAGGAACTTTCCGTATCAGGAGCCCAAGGGGCAGAAACAGGAAACCTCTGGGTCCAATCTGGCTTAAGACTTTGTCATGGTCAGCCCACATGGTATTTGGGGTTTTGGGGGGAGGCACTTGTTATCAAAGGATAACGACATATGGAGAAGTGCACAAACCTGTGGAACCAGCCTCTACTAGTCACGACCCAGCCTCCCCCACCATCTTGACTTCTAACAGCAGAGACTGGTTTCCAAATGTGGTTTTTAAATTAAGAAAACGCAACATGAAAAGTCGTATTTCCATCTTCCGTGAAAACTCAGAAGTCCTGGCAACATTCCCTTGGCCCAAGCGACCAGGTCTGGCAACGACCAGCTCTAGGTGTTCTCTAGTTTAGCGCGGAACCCGGTCCCCGCTGGGGTCTAATTCTGGAAGCTTCATCCCTTGACATCACCTGCCTGGTCCCTAGAGACGCCCAAGTTTACAGCACCTAGTCGCACAGTCCTCTATTGATGCCTATTTGAGGTGTGTCTGGATCTTCCTTACTAAAGAAATACTGCACCCAGCATTTCCATATACATGTGTATGTGTATATATACGTATACCTTTCTCTCCAAAGGAATCAAAAACATGTTCACAGGAAACCTTGTACACAAATGTTCATAGCAGCAATATTCATAAGAGCCAAAGGGTTCAAATGTCCATCAACTAATAAATGGATAAACAAAATGTGGTCCATCCATACAATGGAATATTATTTGGCCACAGAAAGTAATCAAGAACTGACACTTTACAGTACGGATGAACTTTGAACACATTATGTTAACTGAAATATGCCAGTCACAAAAGAACGTATACCGTAGGATTCCATTTATATGAAACGTCCAGAAAAGGCAAATCTATGAAGACAGAAAGTAGACTAGTTGTTGCCAAGTGCTGGGACGAGGGGGTCAGTGACTGGTAATCGTTGCAGGGCTTCTTTTTCGGATGGTGAAATGTCCTAAGACAGATAGTGGTGACGGTTGCACAGCTCTGTAAATAAACTGAAAACCACTGAATTGTACCCTTTAAATTAGTGAACTGGGTATTATCTACCCATAAAACCGTTACTTAGAAAACAGACAATACAGCCCTGAACACCCTTGTACATCTCTTTCTAGTATTGCTGGACCACAGAATCATCTTATCTTCTAATTTCTCCAGAGCAGCTCAACTGATTCACTCTACCACAAACCGCAATCCTTCTCTCCCCACATCTTTAGCGACACTTTCTATGGCATTTCACTTTAATTTATATTTCCCTGGTTACCACTTTTAGAATCCTTTCTTATTTATTGGCCATTTGTATTTTCTCTTCTATGAATTTTCTGTTTATGTCCTTCACTCAGTTTTAAAATTGGAATGTCCTTGGATTAATGTGTAGTTTCTTTATACACTCTGGGTAGATACACTTTATTTCATATGTTGCCTAGTATTTTCTCACATGTCAGTTTTTAATGGATGTAAAACACTTAGCAAGCGCCCGCACATAACAGCCTAACAGGAGGGCCATCGTTTTTAATATGCTGACTTAACTGACCACATTCTGCTAAAAATACCACAAAGGAAGTCTGTGGCTCTAGTGGCTTTATTTCCTACATTTTACCCTTCTTTTTATTTTTATTTTGGCAAAAACCACCTCGGGTCTGAGAGGAGCTAAGACTATCTAGCCCTGGACACGGATGGTGACAACCACCTTCCGAGACAGAGCCAGGTTTAGAGACCCTCTCCAGCCAGGAAGCAGTGTGAGAGCTCCTTTTCCACCCTTTGCAGAAACACTTGGTACCAGAGTTGAACATGAAGAACCAGCAAGTGCTACTCTCCTTAGTTCCGTGGATGAGTCCCACCAAGAGAGATGGAAGCAGAGACTTGACTTTGGCTCCTGCCCTGACATCAGCAGATTTATACAGGCAACAGGAAACACAGGGACAATGAAATCAAACTCAAAGAAAAGGTAATTTCCTCTCTAGTTCACGGCTCTCAAAAGCAACCTAAAAGCAGGGTCCTGATAGGCGTCACTTGCAGGCTGGTTCCTACACACCGGCTGGGGCAGCGGTGAGCACTCCCGGGGCCCACGGAAGACCACGAGCTCGTGTCCCTGAGAAAGCACCCTGGTCACGGACCCTGGAGGCCAAGTATGGCGCTCTCTCTCTCTCTCTCTCTCTCTCTCTCTCTCTCTCTCTCTCTCTCTCGTCTGGTCTTCCAGGGCACGGACTTCAGCAGCAGCAGGGTAAACAACGGCAAGGTTACATTTTACCCCGAGTTAATCTTGGTCCTCCACGCTCACTGTTTGCTGTAGCCGCCTCTCGTTCCTCACGCTCAGCCTAGGGGAGCCCAGCCATGGGGTTACTGGTTATCTTTCCTTCCTCCCCAAACCAATAAGTGAGAACTCCGAGCAGATACCTTCCAACCGCGTGCTGGAGAAAACTCCTGAGGCCTGAGTTTTGTTCCTGAAGGAAGAAAGGAACCGTAACTGAAGCAGACAGACCCTGGGTGCCCTGCACAGGGTGCGGGGAGCGCCTGCAGCGTTTCTGCCAAAAGGAGCGCCTACAATTGTATCCAATCTTCTCACCAGGATCGCGGCGGACTGGGGAGGACATCTCCGAGGCTCACAGCTACTAAGTTTTTAAAATACAGGCCATAAAGTCTATAAAACTGTTTAGAAAAAATTTATTTGAACATATGGAAGGAAAACTTAGAGACCCCAATAAAACAGAGATGTTCCTTTCCCTACTGATGGGGGCCACGCTCACAGGTTCCCCCGACCCGTGGGGACCAAGTGCTGGGTGAGAGCTTGCCATGCCGGCGGTTCAGCCTTGCGCTCCCGGAGCCATGGGAGTGCCTTGTGCTCCTGGCGGGACACAGCCCGTCCACAAGGAGGGAGGCCAGACACGTGGACTCGCACACGCTGCTCCTCCACCAGTGCTCCGACGGCACAGGCTCAGGGCATGTGTCCGCAGTGACACCCCAGACCACAGGTTCACAGCCCTGGCAGCTTTTAAAGATGCCCGCATCGCTCCGCAGAGGGCTGGACGTTTCCTTACATCGATCCCATCTGGACTTTTACGAATGAGACGGGTAGGAGGTGCCTGGACGGCGACGTCGCAGAACTTCCGCACCGACCCGGTTCTGTGGTTCTGCAGCGAGGAGGGGCCGCCCGGCTGCCCCCCGAGCCCTCTCCTATGGATCGGTCGTCCTTTCCTGGGAAGGCTTCCTCCAACCAGGCATGGAAGGCACGGTGCCACTCAGCGGTTCGCGGGGGCCAGCCTAGCGGATGGGCCTGAACGGGAAGGTCATGCCTGAGATGAAGGTGTGCCCGGGGTGCGTGGGCAGGGCAGGGTGGGCGGCAGGGTGGGCCGGCACAGCCCCGTAGCCCAGCGGGGGTGTGTGGATGTGAGGGTAGAACCCGGGAGGGAGCGCCGCGTGCGGCGACTGCGGCACGGGGCCCGAGATCACCAGCTGGAGAAGGCTGCAAACACAAGGAGAAGGGTTAGGATGCCAACGGTGCCAATGGTGGCATCCGCCCAACCCGTGGCGCTATGGGTGGGGGGCAGGCTAGGCTGCCGTGGTGGTCCTTGCTCCTGTGCCGGAACAGACACCAAGTTTCCAGGGAGGCTGGAGGGTGGCTCACGGCTGGGTAGCAGGATGGGGGTGACCTGGAGGCAGCGGGATGTATTGACAGACTGGGGCCTGGAGAGGCGAGGGGCCGTGGTGGGCAAAGCCGGGATCCTGCCGGCAGCGATGGGGAGGGAGGGAGGGGGCCTGTAGTCCACAGAAGCTCCGACACAGCCTTGGCCTCTGTGGCTTGGGGACCATGCAGGTGTGCACTGGTGTCAGCCTCACCTGTCCACACCTTCGGGGGCTGTGACTGAGGCGCCACAGCAAACAGGACAGAGGACCACGCTTCTGCAAGTCACTCCTAGTGACCGAGTCCTAACTGAACTCCAAGCAAAGCCACACAGAAGGTGGCTTTTCACATGACCCTGACGTCCGGAGTCCTCAGGAATGGCCCCGGCCTGGACCAGCCCTCACCCACTCAGGGCCCCCTCCTGCCCCACTCCCCTCCCCAAGCCCCTCCCACCCTGGCCTGCGCTCCACTCTCTGTGGTTCAGCACTTCAACAGCCTCTGCCTCCAGGAAGTCCTCCCTGCTCCTGAATTCAATGTCGCCTCCTATGCTGGTCCCTTCTGAGACCCCCTGAAGAGCTTCCTCTCATTAGTCTCATCCTATCTAATGCCACCCTCCCCTCTCAGCACGATCAGCAGAGCGTCCTAACTTTCTCTCCACCTCCAGCTTGTCCGGACTCAGCCTGAAATAACCAACTCCCCCGGTTACGCCCCTTCAGGACAGAGGGCCCCTCCCCAGCCCTGCCCTCCCCCGGGATCCCCTGGCCTCTGTGCTTTGCTCTCCCAGCCTCACCCAGGGCCGTGGCTCCGGCTGGGTCCTGTCTCTCGAGTGTGTACACTGTCCCTCCACATCACCAAACCCCGCCTGCCAGGTCCCGTTCTTGCCCACCACTTGCCCCTCAGCTTCCCGGTCCCACGAGGCCACACCTTCCCTGCATGCTGTCCTGCTTGGCCCAGCGAAAGCCCACCCCGACGGGCCACTTCACCCTTGGGTGACTGACTACGGTTGGCTGCTTCCTGGAGCTCTGAGATGAAGCGGGGGGCGGGCCTAGGTCTTTGGCAGAGTGACCCTCACTCTCTCCCACCCACCAAGTACAAAGTCTGGTACCCTGGGCCCCCAGGAGGGGCTCAGGCAGTAAACCCAGGTGTGAAGAAATCTGGTGCCTTTTAGTGGCTTGAAGCTCTTCTGACTCTCTTCACTACGTTTTAATAACTACTACGGTTTAATAACTCTGGGTAAGAAATTCAAGGAAACTAAGCAAACAAATCAGTAAGTCTAAGGAGGGAATACACTGCGGAGGCAAAAGGTAGGTCACATGCTCGTTTGAACCTGCACACCCTGCCACAGAGAGAAGGGGTTTCAGGAAGTTTCTGGTCTAGTCCAGAAGACAATTAACACAAAAGGAACAATCAGAAATCAAAGAGGTAGTCCAAGCGACTGTGGGCCACTCTTTCCCCATGTCAGTGTCAGGCTGCCCCCGGGGGACTGGGGCCCAGGGCTGTATGTCGGAGCGACTGTGGGCCACTCTTTCCCCATGTCAGTGTCAGGCTGCCCCCGGGGGACTGGGGCCCAGGGCTGTATGTCGGAGCAGCAGCTACAGGCCCCTGGGGGGGGGGGGGGTCCCTCGGGGCTGTTAGAAGTTCCAGAGGATTCCCACGGGGACCCCTAGTTGTAACACTGAGATGATAAACGATTCATTCCCTATCACATTTTAATGCCCTGAAAACATTAAACATTACATAAAAGCTGTGCACAAAGAAGGAAAAGGTTGCAAAGGGATTAGTGCGAGGAGGTGAAGGGGTGCCGCGTGCACTGGCGATGTCCTCAGACGCAGGAGACTTTCTTGGAGGGAAGAAAGGAAAGAAGAAAGGGACGGAGGGAGGGAGACAAAGGAACAGTGTGGGCTCCCGAGGGCGAGGTGGCCTCTGGACAAGCTGTCCACCCTGCCGATGTCACTTCTCAAGGTGGACCGTTTTGTTGCTCCAGAAACCCCCGTTTAACCACCCAGATGCCTGCCTGGAGCTACCTGCCCCTTAGGGCCCAACGCCAAGCTCCCGGCCCTCTGGCCGCAGCTCCTCTCCTGTCAGCCCGGGAAGTAGCATCTGGCCCATCTTCTGGCCTCAAATTAAGCCTTTGCTCAGCCTGCCACACCTGCCCCACTGCCGGGCCCCGGCAGGGCTGGTGGGTCAGGCCCTGGGCGGCTGGGAGCACACACGGTGCCGAGGGGCCCAGTGCGCTTGCTCACCCTCTGTCCGCACTGCCTGCCAACGTCAGCCCTGGAGCCCCACTATCCACCTTAAAAACCAGTGCGACCCTCTGAAGAAAGAACTTGGCTGTTTTCATTCCTGTAAACCGTGCCCAGGTGCACACAGCAGGCAGCAGGGCAGTTCTGCCTTCAAGGATAAACATCTCCTCACACGGGTGGCCACAATTACTGTTTTTAGTGGACACATAATGTTCCATCCTTCTGATGTATCACTACCAACTTACTAAGTATCCCCAAGCTATGGGATGGTTAGCTTGTTTCTGACTTTTTGCTACTAGGACTGCCTTTGCATGAAACATTTTTGTGCACATAGCTTTTTGCTTCTTAGCTTCAGTGAAATTAATTCGATTAAGAGAAACTCCTGTTACACAAATAACAGTAAAAGTTACAGTAGCTAACACTTCTTAGGTTATTTACATGTCAAGTACCATTCTAAGTGCTTTCTATGTTTTTACTCAATTAATCCTCACAAAACTCCTATGAGGGGAGCAGGGCGGGGGAGGCAGGGGGACCTGAGGCAGGTACTATTGTTTTCTTGATTTTATAGAGAAAACAGGGGTAGTGGGAACTTGCCCAAGGTCTTACAGATAGGAAGTAGTAAGGGTGGAATTCTCACCAGAAGCTGTTAGGACCACACAGTTCCTGCTTTTCACCACTATTACCACTGCTTCCCCCCACATTAGGACAATAACGACCACTTACGGAGAGACTCCCGTGTGCCGTGGACAAACAACTTTGCAAACACCACCTCATTTACACCTCACTACAACCCTGGGAGGCAGGTGAATTACGGTCCCCATTTTACAAGGGGGGAAACCAAGGCAAAAGAGTCAGCCCCGGCGTCACAGCAAACCACAGACAGAACCACGCTCAGAACCCGGTCTGTGCCACCCGAGACCAAGGCGCTGGCCTAACCGACACAGTACTTCCGTGAGGGCTGTGCGATCAATGTCGCCACAGCACATGCCATCACCACGACCCACACGCACGCTTAGTGAGCAGTAAAGGCCCCCGAGCTCGCTCCGGCTTCTCCCTTGACGCCCAGAACGACGGCCACTTTTCTTACCTCGCTGATGGACTCCCTGCTTGGGCCTCCTCTCCTGTGTCATGCTATCACAACCATTCCCCCACTTACTGTCAGGTTCTGGGGGGCCCCTTATTCTAGACGCTCTAGACCCTGCAAACCAGCTCTCCCCAAGAAGCCAGGACAAGGGGTCCGCCCTGCCTTGCACCCCACCACTCCCTCACCCACCCCCGCCCAGCTAGAAGTCTTGGGAGGATACTTACTTATTATGGGGCAGCCGGGAGCACAAGGTTCTCAGGTCATCTGAAATGAAGGAGACACAGAATTAAGGAACGGCCTGGAGATGACGAGGTGAGAGGTTTGCTGATGTTCAAGGATGCGAGCGAGACAGTAACAGTGCCTCATGCCCACCTTCCTAGCACCATTTAGAAGCGGGGCTCTCTTTTTCTTCCATTTTTGCTTTAACACACGCCCTCAACAGAAGACATCACTTAGGAAAGGGGGCAGCTCTACTGGTAATTTGTCAGATGGCTGGGAAAAGGCCCAGAGACAACAGATCAGACGCCCAAGGCTAAGAGCGAGATAAGAGGGAAACCCATCTCCAGGGACGACTGCATGGGCCTCAGGCAACGTCTATGAGCCAGCAGTCAAAGAGCAAACAGAAGTGTGTCATTAGCATCAGATCATTCTTCTGGGCGAGTTCAAGCACTGAAATGCAGAATTAAGGAGCCCTCTGAACAGGTGATGGGAATGGTTCCTGCACTTAAACAGGTGCATTTCATTGTACGTAAATTATGCTGCAATGCAAAAGAACTGCAGAAAAAGAAAAGATTCCCTAAGAGGAAGGAGATTAAGCCATTATTATCTGTGCTCTGGAGGCATCCCCAGGCCTGGGCAAAACAGCCAGGAGACACCCAGATGCCAGGGCCACAGGATTCTACCTGGGCACGTCCTGCAACTTCCGCCCACCCACCCTGCGTTCACTGAGAGGAAAGAAGTCCTAAAAGCGGAAAACAGCCCTTGTCCAGGAGCCCCGATTTTCCTTCCGGCGGGTGGTGGTGACCCACCCCCGGGAGGCCTGGGCAGGCGTCACCCACCTCTCGTGCACAGCAGGGCTCCAGAGGCCATGGCCACCTGCAGAGCCTGTGCCAGCCGGTCCAGGGAGAGCTCGATCTCCTGGGAGGCGTTGAGGGGGTTCAGTTCATCCGCCAATCTGTTGATCTCCTCCACCAGCGGGACCATGTGGTCAAACAGGATGAGCCCCAGGCGGCCGTACAGGTTCTTCTCAGTCAAGTGCACCTGGAGCATCATGAGGACCTGCAGGACGCTGAGGTGGAGCTTTGAGTACAAGAGGTGGGAATCTCTGTCCGTCCCCCCCGAGTCCTTGGTGACTTTGGCAGTGACGGGGCCATTGGCTAAGGGGGGCTTCTTCTTCCTTTTATAAGCCAGAGGGGCCTTCACACACCAGCGGATCAATCCAGTGAGCGGGGTGAGCTCTAAAAATCCTATTGGGAGATTGGCTGCGATTGGAGTATTTAAAAAAGTGATGAGAATCAACCTCGGGTCCTCAAAAATCCAGTTGACAATCATCTCAAGCAAGTCCAACGGTGGGATGAGATCGTCTGCAAAACAAAGTCAGAAGGGTCTTCAGCCCCACGGACAGGAGACAGGGACAGACAGACCTTCAAGCTCACAGTACTCATCACCCGACATCCGGACGACGTACCTCTGTCCTCACCTACCCTCTGTCTCCTTTCCTGGAACGTCCCCTCCGAGAGGGCTGGGCTCTCATCCGACTTAGGAAGGCCTGGCCATGGTTGGGCTCAACACATTAAACCAACAATTCCCTAGAACTCCATGATGCCTTGTGATCCTGTGATCAATTTAAATAGAAGTCCACTATCTATGTCCAGAACTACCGCCACCACACTTCATCCCTTCCCTTGTGAGTAGGTTTCATCCCTGTGTTTGGTGTCCCCTCAGTGGTACGATGACAGCTACGGGGGCCGTCAGGGAGCAGCTCAAAGTCCAGACAACGATCTGTCCGCTGCCAGGAGCCATCCCAGCCCCAAACCTGGAACCTCTAAGCAAGGCCTGGCCTCCTGTGAGTCCTGAGATCTAGTACATTCTATGGCAAGACAGAGAACAGTAACTTTAAAGACAAAAGTTGATATTTATTCTGAGTTTATGACGTGCCAGGCACCGGGCTAAGTCCTACCACAGATGAACTCACTTAATCCTCAAACAAACCATCTATTATATAGAGGATGAGGAAACTGAGGCACAGAGATGTTAAATCATTTTCTCCAGACTCATTAAAACTACGTGGTGGGCCCAGACCCGACCCCAGGTGGCCCAGCTCTTACCACTAGGCTACACCGCCCATCCTGGGGTCAGCGGACACTGCCGTTAGGCTGTGTGTGCGTGGGAGCGGGTCCCCAGCCTCCTGCCTCTGGGGCTGTGCACACCTCAGCTCATGAAGCTGGGGATGACGGAGCCCCTTCCGGGCTGCTGAGGTCCAGAGCCAAGCATGAGAAGAGAGACTGAGGGGCAGAGCGAGCCCCGTGTTGGTGTGAAGTCTCCAACTGCTCTTCCTCAGGAGACACCGGCCTTTCCCCTGGGACTATCTACTGCTTGGGGGCTGACCCACGCCCTTCCCTTCTGCTACAAAATGACGGTGACAAGAGGGAGTTGTCGTCTATGACCTTTACTTGGCAAAATAAACAGTGGTGACCCTGTGTCCGGCCCCTTGACTCCCCGAAACGTTTCTGTCTGGGACACGCCAGTCTCAGGCCCGCTCCTCCAGCAACCCAGCCCCTCCCCCGTCCCACACACGTCTAGCTGGGGCATCTCCGGAGCCTGAAGGTGGCATATGCACACATGCTGTGTACACGTGTGCTCGGTGAGTACACGTGAGCGTGTGTACTTGCGTGAATAATCTCCACAACCTTCGTATGCAGAGACCCAGGTTCCCTGTGACAATGGGGCAAGAGGGTGTTCTGTTCGGTTAGGTAAGCCCCTTCCGTTTCACAGCTTCGGAGGCACAGACGCCCGTCAGCCACAGTACCAAGAGCAGCGGCAAGCACCTGCTGCCAGCGGACTCAGGCCCACCCTCTGGGCCACCACCATGGAGCCAGGGATGTCCGTATCTCCAACCTCATCCAATTGTACATATAAATACATGGCTCTCTCTCTGTCAATCCTACCTCGACAGAGTGGTTTAAAAAAAAGACTTGACATGTCAGACTGGCAAACTGGCTTAAGAGAAAAATACCACGTCTCATGTCCATCCGAGAACGTTAGTGGTATTTTCTGAACATTATTTCCTTCTCCATATGTTAATGAATCCATTCCCAATGTTAAGGCCAATTTCTGTCCTTGTCGCCCTGGAATAACCGATGACTTGAAAGAGCAACTACGATGCTGCAAATCCTTCCTATGGGAACACAAAAGGCCTAAGCACCGTGCCTAGCTATCAAGAGCTCTCGAGAAGCCTCTTAGGAGAGCGCCAGGGAAGACTCCACCCCAGCAGCGGGGCGCCCACAAGCCCTGCCACCCATCCCAGCGAGCGGCACGCAGCGACGAAAGCCAAGTATGCAATTACACGCGGGTGTGATACGCACTTAAACGTTCACGGTAGGTCCGTGCGAACTTTCTCAAGAGAACTCAAAAGTCTAACGGCAAGGAAGAGAGTTACAAATAAAAGGAGAATCAAATACAATCAGGGTGCTGGCAGGAGACCAATGCTGGACTGAACAAAAGTGGAGAATACTGCTAAGGCTTTCCAGCAGCTGGGTTAGCTATTAGACCAGGAGAAGAAAGAGGCTACCTGCCAGCCCTCTGAGCGGCCAGAGCTGAGGGCAGAGGAGGAACCTGAACTAGAACAGCGGGCTTCGGGTCTGCCTCTGCAGAGAAAGTTGTTCACGAGGGCGAGGCCTGTACCTTCCCCAGATGCAAAGCGAGGGCAGCAGCCCTAGCCAGGGGCCGCGAGGGCTGTGGGGGTCATTCAAGGACACAGATGTAGAAGGACTCAGTGTTTGTCAATCCATGTTCCTTGGAACCCACTCCTGGGGGAGGAAGGTGGGCAGCAGGGCCCAGTGGGTGGGGTCTGAGACCCCTGCCACAATTCAACCAGAGCTGGTCAACTTCTCTTGGTTTTCTTTATGGGGGGGTCCAGAGGGCTCTGCTGCTGGACAGGGACAACGGCCGTGGGCTTCTCCCAGCTGAAGTCAAATGCCATCTAATGGCCTCCCTGAGGCCCTCTCCTGGTACCTTGCTAAGGAAGTCTCAGAACATCACCCACAGGCCAACAGACACGCTTGCCTCCCGGCGCAAGAAGGACACATCACGGCCTGGGTAATATTGTTGCCACAAATGTTTAACTTGAACCTTTCATAAGGAAACAGACAAAACTAAATTGAGGGACATTTTGCAAAACAACAGGCCTGAGCTCTCAAAAAATGTCAATATCATAGAGATTTTTTTAAAGGCTGGGAACTGTTTTATTTTTGTTTTTAACATCTTTATTGGAGTATAATTGCTTTACAATGGTGTGTTAGTTTCTGCTGTATAACAAAGTGAATCAGCTGTATGTATACACATATCCCCATATCTCCTCCCTCTTGCATCTCCCTCCCACCCTCCCTGTCCCACCCCTCTAGGTGGTCACAAAGCACGGAGCTGATATCCCTGTGCTATGCGGCTGCTTCCCACTGGCTATCTGTTTTACATTTGGTAGTGCATATACGTCCATGCCACTCTCTCACTTCGTCCCAGCTTCCCCTTCCCCCTCCCCGTGTCCTCAATTCCATTCTCTATGTCTGTGTGGGAACTATTTTAAAAGGACCAAAGTGACGTAACAACCATGTATGAGCCTTGACTGGATCCCGAATTCTCCTGGTCCCTCAAAAGGGGGGAAAAAGGCTATAAAAGACATTATTGAGACGATCAAGGAAATCTGAACAACGGCTAAATATATGCGATAAAAGTATTCTGTCAGTATTTAATTTCTTACATGTGATAATGGTATCATGTTTGTGTAAGGGAATGTTCTTGTTCTTAGATACACATTTAAGTACTTGGTACCTGACACTGGCAACAAGCTCAAGGGTTCAGGAAAAAAATACTTGTGAGTGTGTATGTGGAGAGAAGGGGAAAGAAAGAGAGAGCAAAAGGAAAAGAGAAAAAAAAGAATATATGGCAAATGTTAATAACTGGTGAACCTCGGTAAGAGATACACAAACCTTTGTTGTAACATTCTTGCAGCTTTCCTGAAGTTTTGCAATTTTTCAAAATAAAAAGTCGGGAATAAAAAAGCAAGGCATGGGGACTTGCCCGGTGGCCCACTGGTTAGGATGCTGTGCTTCCAATGCAGGGACCACAGGTTCAGTCCCTGCTTGGGGAACTAAGACCACACATGCTGAGTGGTGTGTTCGACAAAAAAAAAACAAAAACAAAAAAACAAAAAAAAAACAGGTCATGTCTGGGGAGAAGGCCACATCTGTCCCAGACACCAGACCCTTCCTTATTAGCTGTCTGCCACCCGGACCATTCTGAGTCAGGCAAATGGGACTCACTAAGGAAAGTTCCCTGTTAGCAAATTCCAGAGGTGCAGGTGGCCCATCCCTTTAGCTTTCAGCCTGAAATAAAATACACATTTCAGAGAGAGAGGAAAAAAAAAAAAAGGCCATCCGCTGGCTGGGTGTTCAGTGCAAATACAACTAGCAATCGGCCGAAGCCTCCTTAAGGGTAACAATCTGCTTAAAGTTTACCTGACGACAGGTCATACAGCGCAGTGACTGAGGTTATGAACTGGCAGCAGAAGCGAGGGCTGGCACTGAATATCTGCTTCAGCGTCTGAACGGATCCCGGCACCAGACAGCAGTAGTCATCCACGAGGGCCCTGGCTAACCGCACGCAGTAGACCACAGGCGTCCGCTGGAAAGAAGCCACAGTCCACGTAACTACAGGTGTCGTGAGCCAGGAGACTAGCAACTATGTACACGTGGTGAAGATCAGAACTGGCAGAACCCCTTCCAAGAGGGGAAGAAGACGTTAACAGCTTACTTTGAAGCAGAGATTGGCAAATGAAAGCCCACAGACCAAATCCACCCTGCCACCTCTTTCTGTAAATAGTTTTATTTAAACACAGCCCTGCTCATGTGTTTGCTATTGTCTCAGGCTGCTCCTGCACTACAAGGGCACAGCTGAGTAGGGGTGACAGAGGTCATATGACCCGAGGGACTTCCCTGGTGGTCCAGTGGCTAAGACTCCACGCTCCCAATACAGGGGGCCCGGGTTCGATCCCTGGTCAGGGAACCAGATCCTGCATGCCGCAACTAAAGATCCCGCACGTGGCAACAAAGATCCCGCATGCAGCAACTAAGACCCGGAGCAGCCAAATATTTTTTTTAAAAAAGAGAGAGATTATATGACCCGAAAAGCCTAAAATGTTTACTATCTTGCTCTTTACATGAAAGGCCTGCCGACCTTTGAAGTTTACTTCAGAAAACATCATTCCTGACTTCAAGTGAGGAAACGACAAGTTTTGTAACCCTACAGGTGAGACTCCAAAGGTAAAAATTACCAGTTGGTACCACTTTGATGTGACTTAGGAGAGTCTGTGAACTATCACATGATTTAGAGCAGTACTTTCTCAAATTTTCCTACAATCCTTTCCTATTACGGATTCCGTTAATATGTTTGAACCCTACATCACCACCCTCCCGTCTTTTTCCTTCCCACTCAGATGCCCATCTGTAGCCACATTTAACCATTGTTCAAGATGCTACAGTTTCAGGGCTACAACACAGCCTGCAGGGCAAACTGCAAGGAGGCATCAGGCCAGATTGTTCATTCACGCACCAAACCAGCCATCTCCACCCTTTTCTCTGGAGGAAGCTGCAGCCCTACACCCCAGTGTGGCAAACCCTGACCCAAGCCACAAGACCCTTTCCTGTTGTTAACATCTGCTTTCACTTTGCCAAAATGCCAGCGCAACAGCACCAGGAGAGATAAATGGAAAATTATATGATGAATTTCAAGATGCTAAACTTGACTTCATCAGGTTGTCAAGGGATAGAGGTAATCTTGACATTAAATACAACACACAAGATTTATTCAGGTGTCCCAGAAATCAGAATGGTGGCCATTAAGGTACAGATTCCCTTGAGATTTACCTGTGTATTACAAAGAACACAATATATTTTTACTAGCCAAATTTTAAAGATAAATAAGATCACAGGAAAAACTTTTAAATAAATTGAAAAAAACCCAAATGATGTCAAGTCCTTGGGAATGAAGCAGGTTTGAAAAACTGAATGTAGTAAATTTTGCTAGCTTAGCTGAGGATGTTAATCAAAAATTTGAGTTAATAATTACTCTAAGAGGATTATGAATTTTTCAACAACTCTGAGTAACGAAAAAGCAAAACAGAATAGATCTTCCAAAAAACTATCTAACACGAAGTCTACTATGAAAACACTTTTTTTTTTTTTTTAGATATTTAAAAACACTATAGAAGGCTCCTATGTCCATATCCATTAGAAGAGCCATCAGCTTTGAAATGGCACCCCGGAACAACTCCCATGTTTACTGATCTAACTGTATAAAAAACAAGCAAACATTGCCACAGTTTGACACAGTGACCTTAAAAAAAAAAAGAATCCAATCTTTGAGACTGCATGCATAGCTGTTTTCAAAATCCTACCTTATTGTTTTCAACTAAGAAAAATTAGTTTTCACTTATTCTGAAGATGGAGCCTTCATTTACCGTTACAAACTACTGTTTTCTCAAGAATGGTGATCACCTGTATATACAGGTGTGGGGTATCAGCATACAGGGCAGGAACATCAAGGAGATAACATATGGAAAAGACCTCTCTAGAAATCCAATTAAATTAAACTTCCTGACACGAAACACCTCTTCAGAGACTCTCAGAGATGCTATCTCTAGAGACGTACCTGGAGCCAGGAGGCTGCACATTCCAACACTGGGATTCGACACACAGCCACTGCCATGGAGACCAGCTTTCCCAACAAGCTCATTCGGCTGTCATCGGCTTTGTTCCCTTGGGGGCTGAAAAGGGATGAGAAAATAATCTGCCGGACAGAGTCCTTGGTTTGCTCCTGGAAATAACTGCACATGATTTCAAGAAGTTGGAGCTCCTGAAGTGAATTCAATCTCTGTAAAACAAATCCAGGAGAAGCGATGAGAAATTCGGCCTATTAATTTCACACAGTGAGAAAACAGAAAACACTGGTTTCACCAGGGAACTTTTCACCTCCCTAAAGCCCGGGTCCCACGGAGAACTCTCTACTGTTAATCTCGAGAAATACCATTCTACGTCATTATGCATCACCCTAGGGGGCTCAGGATGACCTACAGCGGTTTGAGATTCTCGGTAACAGGCCTTTAAAGTCTCTTCCTTTAACACCATTGAGACATGGTTGTCACAAGCCCCGCAAAACGGGCATTTTGGCTGCTGCTGAAGGAGCAAGGCCAAGGGTGAGGACGGAGCCCCCGATCCGAAGAGCGTTTGTGGTCTGGCCGACGCTTGTCACCGAGAAGGAAAAAGGAGCCGGAGTTTACTTATCGGGGACGCGGCAGCCGGACCCGGCGCACCTTGGGCTGCGCGCCGCGCTCCTTGGGCACCTGGAACACGAACTCCTCGAGCAGCTCCACAGGGCCCTTGTCCACGATGGGCAGCGGCGCGCTCTGCAGCTGGCTGCTGAAGTAGATGTCCAGGTGGTACAGCACCTCCTTGGCGGCGCTGAGCGCGTCGCGGCGCAGGAGCGAGTGGCGGATGTCGCTCATGGTGCCACCTCTGCGGCCGGGGCGCCGGGAGCGCGGCGGGACTTCCGCCCCGGGCCCCGCGGACGCGCCCGCCGCTGCCGAGACAAAGAGGCCGCGAGTCGGCCTCCGCCCGCCGACCCTGGGCCTGGGCCGTGGCGCCCGCCCGCTCCCCGCTCCCCGTTCGGGCCCGCTCAGGGGGCCACCGCCGCCGCCGGCGGCCAGCGGGCGCCCCGGGTGTGCGACTCCGGCGCCACCAAGAGCCCTGGGAACCCGATGCCGCGGAGTCGAAAGGCGGCAGATGCCGACCGCGGCAACGGCGGCCCGCAAGGGCCAAGCGCAGGCGGTGGCGAGGGCCCGCCCCCTGAGGGCGCCCCCTGGCGGCTCGGCCCGCGGGCGCGGAAGGGCCCCGCCCCTGAACCCCGCCCCTGGGCCCCGCGACCGCCGAGCGGGTCCCGAGCTGCCGAGCTGGGGGCCACATCCACCAGAGAACGCAATCTAGGTCTTGTGCGCGCCCCCCAGCCCCGCAAGGCCCCGCCCGGAGCTCCCCTTGCTTTCTCTGCGCGGCGTTCAAAGCCTACACATGTGATTTCATGGAGCTTTTCCAAGGATGGGGTGGTGGTGCAGGGCCGTGGCTCAGGCCCCAGCCGTTCATCTTTAACGCTATATCTAGTCTGAACTCGGGGCTGCGACGACAAATGATGCCTGCCTGCCTGCGAGTCCCTATTCCCCAGCCCCCTCCAGATGGGCCCCGCCTAGCCTGGGAGGGCCATAGGAATCATGTCTCCTGCGCCTGACCACTACGACCTCAAAACCCTCAGCACTTTCTGTGAATCTCTTTTCCTGCATTCATCTCTCTGCAATGAATGAACAGCGGGGCTAGCCTGGGATTTTAAAAACAGCAGAAATGACTTGAATGTGGCCACAAGAGGCCAGTGGAGGGCAGGCCAGAGGCCACAGGAATGAGCCTTCTGTAAAAGGTCCATTCTGGCCTGAGGGTGGGCCTAGGAGAGGATGCTGGGTGTGGTCAAGGAGATGAAAAAAGCCAAGGCCTTTCCCAGGGAAAGATGGAAAGGACATTAAAGAGGGTGCAGCTGAGACAACTTCGAGTCACAGAGACCCTCCTGCATATCAGGGGACACAGCCATAAGGCCCCTCCTGTCCAGGAGCCCAGTGGGAGACCAAGGTCAACTGGAACCTCTGGGAATTCACCTTTGAGCCCCTTGGCACCAGGACTTTAGAGATGCTCCACTCCAGCCGTCTGAATGAACAGAGGATGAGCAAGGGGTATTTCTGCCCCAGGGTTTATTAGCATGGCACCTGGCAAAGCTTAGGCACTCAGTAAACACTAGTTTTCCCTTCCCTTCCTTAGCTACTGAGAGCCAATTCATAAACACAGTGGAAACCGGGAAAAAAGAAATAAACCAATGCTTAGAAAGTAAGTATCCAGGACTTTCCTGGTGGTGCAGTGGTTAAGAATCCGCCTGCCAGTGCAGGGGACATGGGTTCGAGCCCTGGTCTGGGAAGATCCCACATGCCGCGGAGCAACTAAGCCCGTGTGCCACAAGTACTGAGCCTGCGCTCTAGAGCCCATGAGCTACAACTACTGAAGCCCGCGCGCCTAGAGCCCGTGCTCCGCAATAAGAGAAGCCACCGCTCGACACAACTAGAGAAAGCCCACGTGCAGTAACGAAGACCCAACGCAACCAAATAAATAAATAAAAATTTTTTAAAAAAGAAGAAAGTATCCATATGTATAAATAAACATATACTATATTTAAAAGGCAGTAACACTCTTCCCATTCTTATTTCTTCTTTCTCTCATAATGTGCAACAGCAGGTAGAAAGATCTCGCGAAGGTTGCTCCAAAGCCCACGGGAGTGAATGTTCCGGTAAACCTGGGGCTCTGCTGACGGGGGCCAGGCCACGTGGGGGCAATGCTGGCACCAGGCTCGGGCACCTCTGTACCACTCGTTAGTGGTCTGGTTGGTAGCGGCCAGGTACAGACAGAAGCACAGGTAGCTCCCCAGGAGGAAGCTCAGCACCACGACAAAGCCCAACAGGAAGACAATCCTCGGGAAGGTCAGGAACAGGTACTGGGGGCAAAGAAGAAGCAGCACGTTAGGCAGCTAGGCTGTGACACGAGTCGGGGTCAGGAACCACCGGCCATGGTCACGTCCATATACACTTCAGAACTGCCTTCCCAGCTCCCCCACCTCCATACACATCTGACCCACTGAACACAAAATCAGAACCAAAAACAGCACTGACAAACCTCCCAGGAAGAATTTCATATGGGATAAATTAAGTGTGTGCATTGAAGGAAAAGGGGAAGGACACTCAGGAGATGATGCCAGTTAGCTATTCAGAAAATAAACAGAGAAATGAATGTAGATCTTAGTTCATGCATCAACATAAAGTCCAGACGGACAGAAGAGATCAATCTCTCTCTGAAAACAATACGACCACAGAAATACACGTACAAGGGTATTCACTGTAGCACTGATTTTAATAGCCCCTCTTCCCAAAAGAAACAAGTTAAATGTCCATCCAGGAGGAAGAGTAAAACTCTGGGATAGTCATACTATGGAACAACAAGGAGCCTTTAAATTAGGTCAGTGTCTATGTACTAATATGGAAAAGATGTTGGTAATATATTGCCCAACAAGAAAGACAAAATGCAAAAATCACAATGGAATCCTATTTGTGTAAAAACAAAACTAACTCCATGAAAGTGTATGGCCATATAAATAAACAGAGAGAAAAAGCCTGAATGTACACCAAACTATAAAAGTGGTTGTCTCTGGAGAATGAAACTGTTGGGAGGGGAGGGGAATAATTCCCAGTTTATATTTTATTTTTGTCCAAGATGTTTTAAATTTTCTTCTCCCCCCCCCGGCTTTGTAGAGATATAATTGGCATGTAACATTATGAAAGTTTAAGGTGCATATAATATACAACATAATGATTATATATATTATATAATGAAATGATTACAATAACGTTAGTTAACACATCTGTCACCTCACAGTTACAATTTGTGTGTGTGTGTTGAGAACCTTTATGAGCTACTCTCCTGGCAACTTTCAAATGTACAATACAGTATTGTTAATTACAGTCACCATGCTGTACGTTACATTCCCAGGACTTATTCATCTTTCAACTGGAATAACTACCTTCACTTATTTCTCCCACCTCCCCCGACCCCTAAAAGTTCTGGTCTACTTGAATTTGTATAAGTTCGTTTTTATGGTAGACAAATAATTCTGAAAGAGTTCAATATTTTTGAAAGTTAGCAGAAAAGAAGTAGATACTTATCAAAACTCCCGATGGGCGAGACTTGCTAACTGAAGTTACAAAGAAAAGAGACAGATTCGATGAGGAAGAATGTCTAAAGCTTTTTAAACAACAAAAAATGAGACACACAAACAGAAAACAAATATAACAAGAATGAACTACCATTATTATCCAAAGACCTCAAACCAAAAGTTATTCTAATATCAAATAGGTAAACAATTAAAGGGCAGAATTCACAAAAAAAGATATACCAATGACTGACAGACAAGGAAAGTAATCAAAAGTAATGAAAGAAATGTAATTTGTAAAAAAGGGTAAACCGTATTCTGTCAAACTAGAAGCACTTCCCATCCCAGGCATCATCAATGCCTGCTCTTATGCAGTGAAAGGAACACTTACACACTGCTCTAACCACAGGTTTTAAAAAGCAATTTGACAACATATATAAATATCGGAAGACTTATAAATGTTGTCAGTCTTTGACCCAGTATTTATGTTGTTGGAAATCTATCCTAAAGAAAGTCCTAAATACAAAAACAAAACCATATACACAAGATTACCCACTGCAAAGGGGAAAATGCACTTCACGAGTGGAGGGAACTGGTGGTCACCTCCGTAAACCAATGAATCAACCTGGGCTTCACTGCTCCTATGTCACCTGATGGGATGCACTATGAAATACACATCCCTACCTAGGAAGCATTTTTGCCAAAAACATTTAACTTGAATCTAATCAAGGCTCTAGAACTAACTTCCAGTTTACACTAATATAAAGAAAGAGAAAAATTAGATGACAATTAGGAAAAGAAAAATCTAGAACATGGGACATTTTAAAAGATAACTAGACTACTAAACGTCAATTTAATGAAAAAAAGCAGGGGCATTATTTTAGAATAAAAGGACGTAATATTCAAATGTAATGCTTAACTATAAAATGGAATCTGGTTCAAGGAGGTAGAAGAGCTATAAAAGACATATTTGAAACAACGGGGAAACCTGAATATGGACTAGAGAGTATATAGATTTATTATTACTTTTCTTACATGGGATAATAGAATTGTAGATACGTATGAGAATGTTGACATTCTGAAAAAATGCATGCTCAGGTATTTAGGGGTGAAGCAACATCGTCTCCAACTTATTTCTAATAATACGGAGAAATATATACACACGTATAGAAAGAAAACAGATTAAAATGTTAACAATTTTAAAATCTAGGTGGAAGGTATATGGGTAGTCACTCTGTTATTCTTTTAACTTTTCAGTATGATTACAAATTTACATAATTGGGAAAAAACTTGAGAATAAAAACTACTCAAGGTTAAAACAACAAGGAGGTATCATGACATACCTATGAGAACAGCTGAAGTGAAAATCAGTGATAATGATAAACCTGGCAAAGATGCAGAGAAACCACTTACTCCCCCATCCCTGGGGAGGAGAATGTAGAAAGGTACAAGCACTCTGCAAAACAGTGTGGTTCTCCTTTCCAAAACTTAAAATGGACTTACCATACAACCCAACAATCACACTGAAGACTTCTTTTCACACAGCAGCTTCTAAACCAATGTTCATAGCAGTCTCGTTAGTGATAGCCAAACACTGGAAATCACCCAAATGTCATTCAAAGGCTAACTCATTAAACAAACTGCGATCCATTCTCACCACGGAAAACTATACGGCAGTAAGAAGGAATGAACTACTGATACATGCAAACACTAGGATGAATCTCAAGGAAACTGTGCTGAGTGAAAAAAACCAATCACAAAATGCTACTGTAGGATTCCATGTATGTAACAATAAATAACATAATAACAAAGACAGAAAACAGATGAATGGTGGCCAGGCATTAGGGAGGTAGGGAGGAGGATGTGGGTATCAGGGATAACACAGGGAGTCTGTGGTGATAGACAGAAGAGCACCTTAGTTGTGGTGGCAATTACGCAAAGCTACACATGTGACAAACTGCACAGAGCTACACACACAACACAAACGAACACATATATAACTGACACTGTGGACTGTGCCAATGTCAATTTCTTGCTTTTGTGCTGTGGTTGCACAGGGATTCTGGCATGGGGAGAGGAGCTTAGGGGTGCACAGGATTCCTGTAACCTCCTGTAAATCTATCATTATTTTAAAATAAGAGTTAAGGGCTTCCCTGGTGGCGCAGTGGTTGAGAGTCCGCCTGCCGATGCAGGGGACACGGGTTCGTGCTCCGGTCCGGGAAGATCCCACATGCCGCGGAGCGGCCGGGCCCGTGAACCATGGCCGCTGAGCCTGCACGTCCGGAGCCTGTGCTCCGCAACGGGAGAGACCACAACAGTGAGAGGCCCGCGTACCGCAAAAAAAAAAAAAAAAAAAAAAAATAAGAGTTAAAAAGAAAGATGCAGGCTTTAGGACTATGTGTGTATTTTATCATATTAAGACAATATCCTTCAATTCCTATTTTCTAAGTGCTTTTATTATAATGGGTATTGAATTTTTTGACAGGCTTTTCAGCATCTAGAGAAATAATATCATTGTTCCTAATACTTAATAATGCTGTATAAGATACTAATCAATTTCCCAATATTGAACCAACCTTGCATTCATTTAATACGTCCCACTTGCTCATTTTATTTTCTTTGAAACAAAAGGAAAAAAACACTCAAGGAGAATTAGGCAGTTACCTAAAAAAAGACTGCTCGTAAGCCATTTCCCATAAATGAAATAGAAATCTTTTAGCAATCAAATGAGTTTTTAAAGAATGGCTTTGACTTTCACATTATGGTAAATTAATGGCAAAGAATAGTCTTTTCAATAAATGATGCTGGGGGACTACCCTGGTGGCACAGTGGTTAAGAGTCCGCCTGCCAACGCAGGGGACACGGGTTCGAGCCCTGGTCTGGGAAGATCCCACATGCCATGGAGCAACTAAGCTCGTGCACCTAGAGCCCATGCTCTGCAACGAGAAGCCAGCGCAATGAGAAGCCTGTGCACCACAACAAAGAGTAGCCCTCACTTGCTGCAAATAGAGAAAGCCCATGTGCAGCAATGAAGGCCCAACGCAGCCAAAAATATAAATAAATAAATAAATGATGCTGGAACAACTGGATATCCACAAACTAAAGAATAAAGTTGGGGCTTCCCTGGTGGCGCAGTGGTTGAGAGTCCACCTGCTGATGCAGGGGACACGGGTTCGTGTCCCGGTCCGGGAGGATCCCAGATGCCGTGGAGCGGCTGGGCCCGTGAGCCATGGCCGCTCAGCCTGCGTGTCCGGAGCCTGTGCTCCGCAACGGGAGAGGCCACAACAGTGAGAGGCCCGCGTACCGCAAAAAAAATAATAATAATAATTAACTCAAAATGATTAAAGACCTAAATGTAAGAGCTAAAATTATAAAATACTTTAAAGAATATTTAAGTGTAAATCTTCATGATCTTGGATTAAGCAATGATTTCTTAGCTATGACACTACAGCAAAAGCAACAAAAGAAAAAATAAGTTGAACATCAAAATTTAAAACTTCTAAAAAAAAAAAATTTAAAACTTCTGTGCCTCAAAGAAAACTATCAAAAAAGTGAAAAGACAACCAACAGAATGGGAGAAAATATTTGCACATCCTGTATCTGATAAGAGTCAAGTGTCCAGAATACAAAAAAGAACTCTTGCAACACAAGAATAAAAGACAACCCAAATAAAAATGAGCTGCTTCTCCCTTAAACTTTCTTCTCCAAAGAAGATATACTAATGGCCAATAAGCACATGAAAAGATGCTCAATATCATTAGTCATTAGGGTAAATGCAAATCAAACCACAGTAAGGTATCACTTCATACCCACTATATGGCTATAATTAAAAAAAAGATAATAACAAGTATTGTTAAGAATGTGGAGAAATTGGAACCTTCATAGATTGCTGGTGGGAATGTAAATGATGCAAATGTTTTGGAAATCAGTGTGGTGGTTCCTCAAATGATTACCACAGAATGTTATTTAGCCATAAAAAGGAATGAAGCACTGATTCATGCTACAAAATGAATGAGCTTTGAACATATTATGCTAAGTGAAAGAAACCAGCTCAAAAGGCTACATATTGTATGATTCCATTTATGTGAAATGACCAGAAAGGGCAAACCCATAAAGACAGAAAGTAAACTGGTGGCTGCCTGGGTCTGGGGAAAAAGGGAATGGGGAGTCACTGCTAATAGATAAGAGTTTCTTTTGCAGATGATGAGATGTTCTGAAATTAGATTGTGGTGATGGTTATGTGGTTCTGTGAATATACTAAAACCACTGAACTGTACACTTTAAAAGGGTGAATTTTATGGTGTGTGAATTATATATTGATTTTTTAAAATTATATATCAATTTTTTAAAAAAGGAATGCCTTCACGTTTTGACTTAGAAAACAAATGCCCTTTTTCCAATTTTTAAACCTTAAGTCAGAAACATACAGCCCACAACATAATTACCTGAATATTAATTACCTGAACAACAAAGACAGTGTCAACCACCTGCAAGTGTCCAAAGTCATTGATGTAAGTCTCCAGGTACAAGTCCGACACCATCACCAGCTGGACTAGAAACACAGTGCTCACCACAGCCATGGTGGCAGCCGAGGCCGTCAATGTCAAGAGGTAGAAGAGGAAGTACCTGATGTTCCAGGCCCCGATGCAGTTGTTCACCCACACACAGTGATGGTCAAAGCGGTGCACACACCGGTTGCACACACCTGCACAGAAATGGGGGGGCCACAACCCTGCGTTGATCCTTGATAATGACACCGTGCACTCCTACCGAGAGTTTCACACACTGACACTAGCAGGATGAGCTGGTACTGTCAATGGCAGCTGCTGTCACCAAGCTTTCAGAACCGAAGGGGACAATACAGTAGCCACATGTGAGTAATGAGCACTTGAAATGTGGCCACAAGAGAAACTTGAAAGAATACTTTGTTGATATTGATAAATTCGCAGTTGTTTTTCAATTATGCATTGCTCCTTTGAGATCAATGTGAATAATGCTGAACTTATTAACTTGGTCAGACATAATTTTAGTGAACTTATAGTGATAATTAGTGAACTTATTAACTTGGACAGACATAATTTTAAAACTGATGCTTTTGCTTTAAAGTCAAATCAATTCTTCTGATAAAGACGAACCATTATGTCAATATAGATATGGATATTAAACAAAAAATGCTGGTTTATTTATTTGTTTATTTATTTTGGCTGCGTTGGGTCTTCGTTGCTGTGCACGGGCTTTCTCTAGCAGCGGTGAGTGGGGGCTACTCTTCGTTGCGGTGCGCGGGCTTCTCATTGCTATGGCTTCTCTTGTTGCAGAGCATGGGCTCTAGGTGTGTGGGCTTCAGTAGTTGTGGCACACGGGCTTAGCTGCTCTGCGGTGTGTGGGATCTTTCTGGACCAGGGCTCAAACCCGTATCCCCTGCATTGGCAGGCGGATTCTTAACCACTGTGCCACCAGGGAAGTCCCAAGAAAAATGATGTTTTGGTACTGATTCAGTCATTGAAAAACTTTTAAGAATGTCTAGAATAGCTTCAGTATGTGAATCAGCTCTTTCAACTGTAAGTTTTATGAAATCTAAATACAGATCAAGAATTTCCAATAAAAATTTAGTGTCAGGCTTCCCTGGTGGCGCAGTGGTTGAGAATCCGCCTGCTGAGGCAGGGGACACGGGTTCGTGCCCCGGTCCGGGAAGATCCCACATGCCGTGGAGCAGCTGGGCCCGTGAGCCATGGCTGCTGAGTCTGCACGTCTGGAGCCTGTGCTCCACAGCGGGAAAGACCACAACAGTGAGAGGCTCGCGTACCACAAAAAAAAAAAAAAAAAAATTTAGTGTCTATTGAGATGTACTGTAAATGTAAAAAACACGGAATTGCAAGGAATTAGTATGAAAACAGAATATAAAAAAATCCACGAATGATATTTTCATACTGATTACATGTTAAAATGGTATTTTAGATATCTTAAGTGACATATAATTAAAATAAATTTTTCCCATTTATTTTTACTTTTGCAACATGGCTACTAGAAAATTTTAAATCACATCGGTGGCTCACATTATATTTTTGTTGGACAGCACTAACCTAGAATCTTGGCCACTGCCCAGAAGAGTAGCTCTGCCAGGACTGAAGTCTGCAAACACAACATCCTACAGAAACATCTCTTGAGCAGTAAGCACTGCCATGTGGCAAAGGAAGGGCTGTTTTGCCTAGAGCTGAAGGTTACCCACTACAGGAGAACACAAGACCTCACCTCTAGGCATCTCAAAGAAACCACTATCTAACTATCCCCTACCAACAGAGGCCGCCTCATGTCTGGAGGTCAAATGGCCCTGCTTCTAGATTTATGTAACATTCCCTTACAGATGAAGCCCACTTGTCTGCTGTGCGAGGGCAGAGCTGGAGGGGCCAGAACCAGACTTACTGCAGTGCTTGGATCGCGCTGGTTTCCTTAAATCACAAGTAGAACACCTCACGTTCTTTGGGAACATCCCTTCATCAAATTCATAAACTTGAAGAAAGAGTAATTCATTTGCTTTTGTTATGGTACCTGAAAAAGGAAGGACAAGTGTCAGTTTCGAGCAATACAGTGGACCAGATGTTCACACAATCTGTCCTGGCAAAGCACAACTAAAACTGCTGTATTTAATATTCCAAATAATTTATTTTTTAAATTAACAGCTTTGAGATATAGTTCATAAACCCAATTCACCCATTTAAAGTGTACCATCCAATGTTGTTTTTTTAAAATTAATTAACTTATTTATTATTTATTTTTGGCTGCATTGGGTCTTCATTGCTGCGCACGGGCTTTCTCCAGTTGTCGTGAGCAGGGGCTACTCTTTGTTGAGGTGCACGGGCTTCTCATTGTGGTGGCTTCTCTTGTAGCAGAGCACGGGCTCTAGGTACGTGGGCTTCAGTAATTGTGGCGCACGGGCTCAGTAGTTGTGGCACGCGGGCTCAGTAGTTGCGGCATGCGGGCTCAGTAGTTGTGGTGCGCAGGCTCAGTAGTTGTGGGGCGTGGGCTCAGTAGTTGTGGCAGGTGGGCTCAGTAGATGTGGCGCTGAGGCTCAATAGTTGTGGCGCACGGGCTCAGTAGTTGTGGCACACGGGCTCAGTAGTTGCAGCCTGCGGGCTCAGTAGTTGTGGCACAGGGCTCAGTAGTTGTGGCATGCAGGCTCAGATGTGGCGCAGAGGCTCAGCAGTTGTGGCATGCAGGCTCAGGAGTTATGGCACACAGGCTTAGCTTCTCCGCGGCATGTGGGGTCTTCCCAGACCACGGCTCAAACCCGTGTCCCCTGCATTGGCAGGCGGGTTCTTAACCACTGCGCCCACAGGGAAGCCCCCATTCAGTGGTTTTTATAGTCACAGAGTTGTACGACCACCACTACAATCAACTTTAGAACATTTTCATCACCCCAAAAAGAAATCCTTTCAGCAGTCATTCTCCATTTCTCTAATCCCACAACCCATGGCAACCACTAATCTACTTTCTGTCTCTATGGATTTGCCTTTTTTGGATACTTCATATAAATGGAATCATACAATATGTGGTCTTTTGTATCTGGCTTCTTTCATTGAGCATAACGCTTCCAAGATTCACCCATGTTATAGGATGTATAAGTACTTCATTCCTCCTTATGGTTGAATAACATTCCATCCAACAGGTATATCGCATTTTATTTATCTGTTCATTAATTAATGGACATTTGGTCCTTCAAGGATAGAAAAGATTAAAATAAGGGAATGGGGACTTCCCTGGTGGTGCGGTGGTTAAGAATCCACCTGCCAACGCAGGAGACACAGGTTCGAGCCCTGGTGGGGGAAGGTCCCACATGCTGCGGAGTAACTAAGCCCGTGCACCACAACTACTGAGCCTGCACAGCTAGAGCCTGTGCTCTGCAACAAGAGAAGCCACCACAATGAGAAGCCCGTGCACCACAGCGAAGAGTAGGCCCTGCTCACTGTAACTAGAGAAAGCCCGCACACAGCAATGAAGACCCAACGCAGCCAAAAATTTAAAATAAATAAATAAATAAATTTAATTTATTAAAATAAGTGGATGGAAAAAAAAATACCTAGCAAGTATATATCTAAAAACAGTGTAATAGTAAATATGAGTATCAGACAAAGGAGACTTGAGAGCAAAGAGTATTACTAGTAACAAAGAGGCTCACTGTATTTTGAAAAAAGATTCAAGAGATGATACTAATTCTAAACTTGAATACATCTAATATGAGTATATATAACTATTATACACACACACACACATACACACACATATAATAGCTTCAAAATATGTGAAGGAAAAAATCTGTCAAATCTACCAACAGAATGAGACCACATACCTCTCTCAGTAATCAAACAAAAATATTAGTATGAATATAAAAATCTGAACATAATTAACATCTTGATCTAATGGACTTATGTCATTGCCTGTGCCCAAGGACTAGAAAATATAATACTCTTTTCAAGAACACATGGATCACTTACAGAAACTGACCACATGCCTGGGCATAATGCAAATATCAGTAACAACTTTAAAAGAAACAGTTTCATATAGACGGCAAGCTCTGTATATAACACAGTTAAGTGATAATGTTTAAATAGTTCTAAATAATCTGTGGGACAAAGAAGAAAAAAATAAAGCTAGAAAACATTCAGAACTGAAAGATCATGCAAACCCTACATACCAAATTTTTTGCAAAGCCCTTGGAGGGATCACTACTTGTTTGTAGCACTGTCAGCGAGACAGACAGTTGATCTGTCACCATTTTCTATACTAAGAGCCTCAACTTACCAGGGTTTGTTTCACAACTTAGGGCAAAAAAAAACAGGTTTACAATCAGCAGCAGATAAGGCAGAAAAAGGTAATTCAAGGAGAACTCCAGCTCTTGACAGAGGCCAAATATTTCCCAGGTGTATTCAGTATAAACCATTCCTTGCAAGATGAGATGCAGGATAACAAAGGTGTGGTTTCTGAAAGGACACAGGTACAAGACTTGTTCACAGGGGCTTCTCTGTGAAAAAATCACACCACACTACAGGAGGTGAACCAACGGACAACCACTTCCTTTGGGTTTGAGACAACAGTAAGAATTACATTAGAAATCATGTGAAACATTTCACCTAGTGCCTACCACATAGTAAGTGCTCAATAAATGTTATCTATTATCATCATCATCTTTGTTGGGAACTGAGGTCTCAGTATCAGTATATATTTCTTTTTACAGAAACGCACGTCAATACTTTCCCATTCTTTAAGTATCGATACTTAAAATTTGATATGTCAAAACCCCAGAGATAAAAGGCAGATTATCTGTCAGTAGAGGTTCTGAACCCAGGACTCTTGATCCCTGCAGCATCCCTCCCTGTATCATGCTGGAAACAAACAAGGAACCTCCTAGAGCTAGAGGACAGCAACAGTTAATAATCGAAACAGAAAAGAAGATAATACTTAAACTCTGAAATATAAATACCGTGTATGGAAGAGGTAATGAAGCAATCTTAGCATGGCTCTCCGAAGGCATTCTGGAATTATATACGAAATTATCTGAAACAAAAGAAAAGAGAAAGGTTCAGTTTCATTTCTCTTTCTCCCCACACCTAAACAAATTAGATGCTTCCCTTTCAGCCAGCAATGTTGGTGATATTAAGGCATGTTTCTGCATGTGAGCAGAGAAGAGATTTAAGTGAGAATAAAGAGGAGGGCTTCCCTCAGCTGGCCTTCCTATGATGTCAACTCCTCCATTTCCATCCTGACCCCAAACAAGGCACTAAGTTGGGGTCTTCAGGCAAAGAGAGGTGAGCAGAGGGGCTGGATCAGGTAATGCTGATGTGATCTGTTAATGTAGCCTTTCCCTGCCTTGGGTTCAATCCTAGGTTCCAGAGTCGACCTCCAGATCACGGAGCATTAGCCCAGGTCCCCCCACCAGGCCAACCCCTTCCCAAGGCTGCTCACCCCAATTCTGCTCACTTTGATCCCTGGAGGAGTGTGGGCGGCCCGATGTTCAGCTTTCTACTCACACTACCCCCAGTTTCACCCATCAGGCCCCTCCAGGCAGACACTGCTCACATCCATGCCCAACTACAGGCATCAACTCTAGAGAAAAACAGCCAACCTTAAGAATGCTATCTTCTCTTAAAGCATCATCAAAAGATTACTTTTGGGACTTCCCTGGTGGTCCAGTGGTAAAGAATCCACCTTCCAATGCAGGGGATGCGGGTTCATTACCTGATCTGGGAACTAACATTCCACATGCCCACGTGCCACAACTACTGAGCACACGAGCCTCAACGAGAGAGCCTGCGTGCTGCAAACTACAGAGCCCACATGCTCTGGAGCTCACGTGCCACAACTAGAGAGAGAAAACCCGCGCACCACAACTAGAGAGAAGTCTGAGCGCCGCAACTAGAGAGAGAAACCCAAGCACCGGAACGAAGAGATCCCGCATACCTCAACAAAGATCCTGTGTGCTGCAACTAAGACCCGACACAGCCCAAAAAAAGGGAAAATAAATAAATTAAATAAATTTTTTAAAAAAAGATTACTTTCAACAGTAACAAAAACAGAAAGAGAGAGACTTTCGAATATACCGCAAGTGCCATAAATGAAAGGACAAGTGAACGAACGAATAAAAAATGACATCTCTTTTTTGTTCTGACAGAAAACTGGTGAGCCTTTTAGACTGGTGGTATCCAAAATCCCGTGGTCTCCAACCATCACTGTTACCTGTGCTCCTCTTCTGACCAGGCCTTTAAAGCAATGGGTTTTCGAGCAGATGCAGATCGTAACAACACCAATCAGCATAAAAGCCAAGTAGAACAAGAAGAGAACCAGAAAGTCCATCCTGGGGCTACAAAGGAACAGAAAGAGTGTGACTATTACTGAGGGATATAGTCCAACACATATTCTCAGACATCAATTCCCTAAGTGACTCCAATTCCCTAAGGGACTCCAAGCAGAATTCTTCATCCTTCAAGCACAAATTGTCTCTCAGTGGGGCTTCCCACCTGGTCACCCTTCAAAAGTTTCCTAATCAAACCACTGTGGTCTGCCTTGTGGCATCTCCTGCCTGCAAATCCCAAAATAAGTGGGGAAGAATATGCAAAATGCATCCCCCTTCCCTCCCACAACGATAAATCAGTCTTTTACTCCCCTGAATATAAATATTCACAATGACACTGATATGAAGGTAACCAAAAGAATCTGCTGACATTGCTCTTGGAACAAGCATCCACCAGAGGCAGTCAGGGGGCCCCAGCCAGGATCAGGCATGCTGTCCTATGAAGATCCCTCCAGGACAGTGACCACAACAATCAGGGATCACCCAGGGGGACCAGAGTCAACACACAGGCCTGTATTAAGAAACTGGAAATGGTTACTATTGGCCTTGGCAGATATGGTTCTGGGCAGAACTTCCAATTAAGATAACCAAACTAGAAAATCCTCACGAGATAAGACAGAGGAAACAAAGAGCAGCAATTCTCTCACGAAGTGATTCAGGTCCCCAGCCTACATATTTCTTTTGTTTGGATAGTTTTCGGCCGGCAGCTCTGGCATTCCTCCTCCGAACATTCACGGAGAATCCAAAAGGCATCTCCTCTTGTTCAGCGGCGTGCGCCCGGCACAACAGGTGGCACCCAAAGCTGCAGGAGACATGGCTCCTCTAGGAAGCTGGATCTGGCTGCGGAGACATCAATTCAACCCTCACATAATATGACAGGCTAGGAGTCAGGGGCGGAATACATTGTGTAAAAGAATTTGGAAGTCAAGGGATGTTGAGACCCCGCAGGATGTACGGGGCTGTAAGATTTCTAGACAAAAAGCTCATTGGGAAGAAATAACCCGGGAGCCTTGGATCTCGGTGTTTATCCCTATACCTGAGGAGCCCACGCTGGGGACCCAACAGAAAAGCATTCCCGATGCTACTCTCCGTCCGAAGATCCCAGCGGGTGGGCCTGGCCGGCGCTTTCCCCGGGAGCCGAAACCGGGGTTGGGGGGATGGGAGGTGCAGAAGATCTGTGCGCCAGGAGGGGTGGAGGTGGGGCTGCAGCTCCATACACAAAGGGGAAGGGCGAGTCAAACAGGGAGACGAAGGGCCCTGTGCCAGCCCGGGTATCTAACAGCCCAGTGGAGGCGGACTTACCGCCGAGACCAGTCTAACGCCAGCCGCACCTGGTCCGCGCCTCTAGAGCGCGTCCCCAGACTTCCGGTGGATCCGTGACGTCATCACGCGACGCCATCGGCCAGGCCGACTTCCGGCGGAGGTGCGTGCGGACAGACGGTGGGGCGGGGCTGCGGCTCGTGTTCTGCACCCTCGGAGTAGTCTTTCGCTTCCCGCCTTGACTCCTCCAGAATGTGGTCAAGTCTGACGGCTGGGAGGTCCAACTTTATAGAGCCTTTGCCAGAAATCTTACAAAGAGACTGTCCCAGGCCTGGTGCGGGCGAGGACGCCGCTGTTCTGAAGCGGACCGAGCCGCCCACCGGCCTGGGTAGAGCCCAGTCATGGCTCGGCTCCCAGCCGAGCAGGGACCCCGGGCGGCCCAGG
The DNA here is from genome assembly GCF_951394435.1 of Stenella coeruleoalba. Classification (NCBI taxonomy): domain Eukaryota; kingdom Metazoa; phylum Chordata; class Mammalia; order Artiodactyla; family Delphinidae; genus Stenella; species Stenella coeruleoalba. The sequence continues at coordinate 83,642,278 of NC_137161.1, read as the reverse complement.
GCAGGCACACCTAGGGGCTCACACCCTGTGTCTTAGTGGTGGACAGAGTTAGCTTTGCTTTCTGCCAATCACACCGTTGGGACCTGTCTGAACCGTCCCAGTGTCTTTGCTCCTGCTGTCTCAGAACACCTCTGAACATCCTGCCCCTGGGAGCATGACGATTGATTTGACTCCAAACCTAGAGGATAAGAAGGAAGGCTGTTTAATGATAGTTGAACCTGGAGTGAGAAAAGCTGCTTCCAAACATAGCATTGACAAGTCCCCTGTGGGGTGTCCCTTTTACCCTGAACGCCTCTGAATCAGCTGAGACCAGTCTATTCTCGATGCCTCTGAAAACTTGTCTGTAACTGAGCCAGGCCTATCCTTCTTTTGAGGGGAAATGTCTGTGATCTCCAAACGCTGGCATTAAAGCGCTTCTCTTCTGCGGTCTTTGCTACCTACCCAGCTTACAGCTTCTTAATTTTTTTTTTTTCCTTCTTAAAAAACTTACCAAGCTGGGCACTTTCTGATACATTGTGTGAAAGGCCTTCACGAACTTGTGGACACAGAGTTGAAAAACAAAACCCCAAAATCAGAAAATGTGATACCACCAGGGAGGACTGTGGTTATGGATGGAGCCTCATCACGTATGCAGAGTGGCTGGACTTCATCAGTATCTCCAGCTGACTCCTCACCCTGCTGGTTAATTCTGAGCCGGTGGTTAAGTATTTTAATTAGCTTTCCTCACTCATAAATGCCGAATTTTAGTTTTAACCCCATTCATTTTTTTCTCTGGATGGTTTCATTTGAGCCTAACTTTGATCTTCGTTTGATTACCTGTGGTATTTTGCGCTGGACTGCTTTTCGTTCGTTTCTTAAAATTTATGCAAGTGATACAATGTTGTGTTCTCCTTGTAAAAGAGTCAAACTATACAAAACAAAACCAGAGACCTCCCTTGACCATCACCCCTCCCAAATCTCAGTCCCTCGGCAGGATTAATCACTTATTTAGTGTGTATCTTCCACAACTCTTTTATACATTTATACATATGTACTTATTAAACAAATATGTATTGAGTACACAGTATATGCCAGGCACTATTTTAGTCACTGGGAACATAGCAATAAAACAGAAAAATCCCTGAACTTCATAGTTTACATTCTAGATTGTACGTACACATTTATAATTTTTTGTTTACCGAAATAGCATTATCTTATACATAATGGCTCTACATCTTGCTTTCTTTTTACTTCCCCCAAAATATGTCTTGGTGATCCTTCCACACCAATACGTGTATATTTGCCATATCGTATTTACCTCATTATGTGCAATTCATTGTTTAGCTGAGCCATAGCTCATCTGCCAGGGTCCCAAACTCTAGTGCCTACAGGGGATATGCAGGTAACAAATCAGTAAAGTGACAAAGTGGAGCAGGTGTGTTTTGTTCTAAGCAGAAGTAGCTATTTATTTACACAGACCAAAGGATTGTTAACTTGAATTCCAGTGTTTTAAGAGTATTTGAAAACCTGGCTTTTTATGACGTAAATCAAATTTTTTAATGTTGGCAACTAATTCAAGATTTTAAAACACTATTCAGGCTAAGCACAACATACCTTCAGGACAAATCTAGCCTAAGGGCCACCAGTTTGCGACCTTTAATATAATGGTCCTATTACTAAACATTTAGGTTAATTTCACATTTTGCTATTACAAACTGTGCTGAAGTGAAAATACCTTCATGAACTTCATTACACACAAGTAGGTGTATTTCTCTAGGACAGCTACAGGAAGTAGAATTTCTGGGCCACAGAATAAATAGGCATTTTTAATTTTAATAAATACTAAATTGCTGTTGCACTACAAATGTCTGAGAGAGCCTGTTTCTCCAAACCCTTGCCAACATTTGATAGATCGGCTTCTGCTTTTTTTTTTTTTTTTTTTGACCCTGCCATGAGACTTGTGGGATCTTAGTTCCCTGACCAGGGATTGAACCCCAGGCCACAGCACTCTGGACCGCCAGGGAATTCCCAGATCAGCTCCTTTAATATGTATATTCTGATGGGTTAAATGGCATTTTATTTATTTATTTGCTCACCACACACTTAGGTAGCACCTACTGGGTACCAGGTACCATTCTGTTAAAAATTTTAAAATATTTATCATTTAATCTTTATACTAACTCTATGAGATAAGTACTATTATTAATATAATACCACTTTTATAGATGAGGAAATGGAGGCATAGAAAAGTTAAATAATTTTCCTTCAGGCCGTAGAGTTAAAAAGTATTAGAGCCATGATTCAAACTCAGGCCGTTGGGCTAAAGAATCAGTGTGCTTAATTGCTGTGCTGGGCTGTCTTCACTACAGCTGGCTGGTTTCTAGTGATGTTGAACATCTTGTGTGTTTATTGGCCGATTGTCTATCCTCTATTGTGAACTGCTTACAATTATCCTTTGCCACTTTTATTTGTTTACCATTTTCTTGTTGCATTGTGGTAATTATTTACATATTTTATGTATTTGTTAGGGAACAGGCTAAGGTGCTTCTCTTAGTTCAGGCTCCCTAAGAGCAAACCCCAAGACAAGGATTTGGTATAAGTAGTTTGTTTGGGGAGAGGTTCCCAAGAAACATGGTGAGGGATTGGGGGAGAGAAAGGAGAGGAAAGCCGGGAAAGCAGATGTTGATGAGTAGAGGGGGGCATGTGGGGCTCAGTCCCACTGGGGATCATCTGAGAGGCTCCACAGAACACGCCTCAGGAGTGTCCCATGGAGGAGCAGCTACTCCTGGGACAGTAACTCCCGAGTCCTTCGGGCCTGCCCACACATAGGCCAGCCCAGCCCCACGTACAGAGGACACCTCAGGCAGACACTCAGGAAGCCATCCATCTCCACGGAGGGCTGTGGGGATACAGGCAGGGCACCTACAGTGTCTGCTCTGCTGTTATAACAGAGAGACCCCCAAAACACAATGGTTTTATTAGGAAAGAAGTTTATTTCTTTCGCATGCGATAGTCCAGAGGTAGGTGGACAGTCCAGGCGTGGTAGGCAGTTCCGCTCCAGGAGATCCATGCGATCACACAAAGACCCAGATCCTTCCTATCTTGTTGCTCCACCGCTTGGTAAAAATTTCCAAACCTTCTCTGATTACATCACCCCTCAGGGACTTAGAATTTTTTTCACAGAGCACCTCAGCCAAAAGAAATATCTAATAATCCCGTCTATTAAATAATTATCTCTGAACAACTTCATAAGTATTTGCGTCCAAACAACTTAGTGCCCCTTGCACACTGCACAGTTTATCAAACTTTAAAAACAGGTTGAAAACCACCATTCTCATTCCTGCTCCACATTCCAGCAGCACTTGCTTTCTAAATCCATCTTCACAAAGATGAGATGTCAGGAATTTCTCCATCTAACGGCTGAAAATGTGAACTAACTCAAGCTAGCATTTCACGTACAACACAGATGTTACTTTGTTTTCTCAAATTTTTAAGATATCCCATAGCATCCCCATGAGTTTCTGCGGCACGCCCCCCCCCGCCCCCCCGCCGCCCCGCCGCCCCCGGCACTTTGGGCACAGTATGGAGCCACAGCACTAGGGTGTTGCCCTTACGCCAAGGTCACTACCTTCCAGCCCCTGAGTAGGAGAAAGAAGGAAATGAAAGGCTGTTCACTTTCAAGAATGGAACTTTCCAGTTGCACTTAGCCTTTCCTGCTCAGATCCAATTGGCCAGAACTTAGTCACATGGCCATACCTGGCTGCAAGGGGAGCTGGGAAATGTAGTCTCTGGCTGTACTGCTGTGTGTCTAGCTAACACTTGGAAGGTTGTACTGCTGTGTGTCTAGCTAACACTTGGAAGGTTGTTACTTCTAAAAGGAAGAAATAGAGAGAAATTATTCTCAATCTTATTCTGGATATTAATCCTTTGTCTATGATATCAATTCCAAATATTTTCTCCTACAGATCACATCTGTTAACTTTGTTTATGGTGTCTTTGTCATACAGAGATTTTAAATTCTGAAGTACTCACATTTATCAGCCTTTTGTTTTGTGGCTTTTGGGTTTTGTTTTGTTTTATTTTGTTTTGTTTTGGCCGCGCCCTGCAGTGGAAGCGTGGAGTCTTAACCACTGGGCCGCCAGGGAAGTACCAAGGGGCTTTTGTTTTTATATCATATTCAGCAAGGTATTCTTTATTTCTTTTTTCACTTTTAGGTGTACAGCAAAGCGATTCAGTTATACGTATACATGTATCTATTCTTTTTCAAATTCTTTTCCCATTTAGGTTGTTACATAATATTGAGCAGAGTTCCCTGTGCTATACAGTAGGTCCCTGTTGGTTATCCATTTTAAATATAGCAGTGTGTACATGTCAATCCCAAACTCCCAAAGCAAGGTATTCTCCAATATTACATATACCAAAAATAAAAAGCACACACACTCATACACACAAATATATTCTGCAGTGTTTTCTTCTAGTTGATTTAAACCTTTATCTCGAATTCATCTGGAGTTTCTTCCCCTGATGGCTGAGATCATTTCAGAAGGGAAAGGAAACGTTTAAAGTGGTAGCCAAGGCATTATGTATCTATATATCTTTCTCCATTTACAATGGAGTTACCTTCCAATAAACCCATTGTAAGTTGAAAATATTGTTAAGTTGAAAATGCATTTAGTACACCTAACGTACCAAACATCATAGCTTAGACTATCCTACCTTAAACGTGCTCAGAACACTTAACATTAACCTACAGTTGAGCAAAATCATCTAACACAAAGGCTATTTTATAATAGTATTGAATATCTCATGTAGTTCATTTAATACTGTAGTGAAAGTGAAAAACAGAATGGTTGTATGGGCACAATATGGTTGTAAGCATATCTGTTGTTTACCCTCATGACTGTGTGACTGATTGGGAGCTGCAGCACACTGCCACTGTCCAGCATCACAAGAGAGTGTTGTACCACATATCGCTAGCCCAGGAAAAGATCAAAATTCGAAGTCTGATTTCTCTTGCACCATCATAAGTCGAACCCTTTTAAGTCAGGACTGTATTAAGTTCTCAACTGCCTTACAACTCACCTTCCTGCTTTTCATGGCAATCTTCTGCACACGTTCCACATGGAACAGTGAACACTGGTGTTTCCTACCCAACACACCTCCATGCGTGTTCTTTGGGTATGACTGAACTACCCCCACCTCTAGGAGTGGGTCTTAATTGGTCTCAGCCAATCAGGATAATCCTATCCTCCTTATCACAGTAATTTTTCAAAACAAAAGCCAATGTCTGGAATGCATGACCAGCCTCTGGGATGCAAGTGAACCAATTAGAATGAAGGTAGGATTCCTTTCCAATGGTGTCTCCTCTCCCTTAGATTGACTAAAGATATTAAGGAGGAAGCCTGTAGCTTCACTTCCCTTAACTTGTAACTATGAGGAAAGACAGCCTGAGGATAAAGCCTACATACTGGAGAGGGCAGACCCAAGAGAGGCGCAGAGAAATGAAGTCAGAGCCCTGATCAAACTGTGCCTGAAGCCCACACCACAGCTGGACCTCCTAGTTAGATGTCCCCTTTATTTTTTTAAACTATGTTGAGTTACATTTTCTGTAACTTGCAGTTGAAGACATCCTAATCCTAAAAGAAACAGGTAGTCACTCAGCTCTTTTTCCCCTACCTCATATTTTTCTCTTTAAACTCATTTAAAATTTTATAGAAATGTAGAAATAAACGGCAAAGAAAAAGACTGTATTTTACTATCATAACTGCTACTTTATTATTGTGTGTTTCTATAAACATGAAAATGTGAACTTTATATGCGTTTAAAAGGTTTACATAGCTGTAACTGTAGTGTCTAGACAATTTTTAAATTTTGCTTTTTAAATTTAGTTTATCATAAATTCTTTTACTCTATCTAGATAATTTTAATTATTACTCAGGGATACAACATAATGAACTTAATCTTATCATTGGACATTTGTATTATTTCCTACTTTTCAGTATTATAGTTTTGCAAGTATTCATATTCATAGCTTTTATTTTTATTCAGTTGAATTACTTTCTCAGGACACATATCTCAGCGGTCAGTCAGTTCCTGAAACTCATGTATTTCTGGCATTTTATTTTTTCCCTCTGTTCTTCAAAACCTCCAAGCATGAACCTTGACACTTGTACTTTTATAAATAGCAGAGGAGAATACATGCTACTTAAGCCTAAATCCAAAATTTTAATTCAAGTGTGATAGGAAGGATTGTATCACCCATGAAACATGTAGCAAAGAATCCCTCTTTGGAGCATTCCTAGGCCCTCCTGTCAACCCCTGAAACTGGACCTGTGGTATCAGTTTTTTACCTGCTACAAGATCGGTTGACAGGATCAACCACATTTTATACCGCCATCTCTTGTCCCCAAGGGAATGACTGAAGCAATACTTTGGAAAGGGGATACGGGACTTCATAGCTACCCTTGCAGAGACAAATATAGCACATGATGCTTGCTTACAAACAGTGATTTATTGGTCAGGAGGAATTTTACAGTGGAGAAAAAATATATAAAGGAACATGACCAAAGTATTTTTTTTGGATGACAAGCATTGGGTCTGTATTTGCTTACTATTGTATCCATATCAGCTATTTTAGTGCCTCGTTCATAGTAGATGCTCAGTAAAAATGTGTTGAATGAATGAAAGAAAAAGGATGAATTCTACCCAAAGGAAAATCTATATCCTGGATAGCAACCAAAACAAAAATTCTTCTGGCCAGTAGGTGGGGCCACAGAGTGTCACCATTAACCAGCTTGAAGCATTACATAGGTGTGGCCAACTTAATACTTTCCAATGGGCCTTTGCTTCCTTGACTGCTGCCCCTTAAGGTAACTGTGTTCAGCTCTCAGTTCAAAGGGGTTGTCCGAGCAGAATCTCTATTTCCTGATCACTCTGGTCTTGTCTTAAGCCTGTGCCCTGTTCAGCTCTCCTCACCCCACATGCTCTGTCATTCCGGACACCAATACTGCAGTCCACTGTCAACTGTGGTATCTCTCAAAAGAGGGAATAAGAATAGCTATACTAAAAAATTACCCTTTGTTTATCTGAAATTCAAATTAACTGGGAGTCTCGTATTTTTATTTCCTAAATCTGGAGAGCCTATCTCTAGCTACCTACCTTAATGCCTCTCAACAGAAATTCTCGTTTTCTACCCCAGTTGAGACCAAGAATTAGTTTTGCAGTTGGAATCTGGTCATCCCCTGGTTAGCAGTGTTGAGCAAAAGGAGAGTCCAGCCCTGGACATTGAGCTGGGGCTGAGCTGTCTCTGGCTGACCCTGAGACATTTTCAGAAAAGAGAAGCCACCTGACAGCCCAAAGAAAAGGCAGACAAGCAAGAGATTACAGGCTGACTGATGGAGCATGGCCCCTCCCTTCACATAAAGTATACAGTTTGTTCTTCACTTGTTTGGTTTGTATGTTACACAGAAAGAGGCTGGAGAAAGACAAGGGATGATGTTGTGAATACTGTCTCAGAGCAGTGGGGAAGAAATGAGGAGCACTTCTTGGTCAGGGTCCCAGAGTCATGACTTCCTTGTTAATGCTCTCGACACCAAGCAAATCAGGACTGACACTGGGCCCTGTGAAGGGCAGACATGAGTGTCATCCCAGGAGGAAATTCAGAATGAAAATATTCGGTGGGAAGTCATGTAGGGGTTAAGCAGATGAGTGCAAGGGCTTCCCTGGTGGCGCAGTGGTTAAGAATCCGCCTGCCAATGCAGGGGACACGGGTTCGAGCCCTGGTCTGGGAAGATCCCACATGCCGCGGAGCAACTAAGCCTGTAAGCCACAACTACTGAGCCTGCGTGTCTGGAGCCTGTGCTCCACAACGGGAGAGGCCGTGACAGTGAGAGGCCCGCGCACCGCGATGAAGAGTGGCCCCCACTCGCCGCAACTGGAGAAAGTCCTCGCACAGAAAAGAAGACCCAGCATAGCCAAAAATAAATACGTAAATTTATTTAAAAAAAAAAAAGAAGAAGATGAGCTCAGGAGTCAGGCTTCCTGGGCTCCAGTCCAAGATCCACCTCGTCTAGCTGTATGGTTTTTACTTAACCACTGTGAGTCTGTTTCCTCATCAGTCAAGTAAGGATAAGAGACTCTACCTCAAAGCGTTGTTGGGAGGCTTAAATGAGATAATGCACGTAAAGCACATTCAATCAACACTGGCCACTGCTACGGATGTTAACAAATGTGATCAATACAGGAGAACAAAGTGGGAAGTACTTCTGACCTCTGAAGAGGTTTGGGGTATCAGCGTTCTTTATGTTGCAAGCAACAGTAAGCCCAACTCAGATGGGAATAAACAACAAAGGAGATTCCTTGGCCTCTGTCACTGGAATATCAAGAGATGGTGCAGGCTTCAGGAATGGTTTGAATCAGCAGCTCAGTGACATCATCAAGGAGAGAGGTTCTTTTTGTCCCTCACTCTGTCACCCGAGTATCAGCTTCATCCTCAGACCAGCTTTCCTTCTGGTGGTGGCATAGCTGCCAGCCACAGCTGGGGTTTCGCGCTTCCCCATTCACTTCCAGATGTTTACCCTGGTGTTCCAAGTAGGAGTGCTGAGATTCACCCTGGCTGGCTTGAAGCAGAGGCTCACTCCTGCACCTTGAAGGGCTGGGAAAATGGACTGTGCCTTTTGGTGAGTTAAACAAGGCCCCCTGCTGAAGCTGCAGGGGAGATCAATTTCTTGCAAATCACGTGAGCTGCTCAGGGGAGAGGAAAATTCCAGACAGAGACCTGGGTAATACTAGAAAGGGCATGGATGCTGGGTAGACACTCAATAAGTGGGTATCTAATAAGTTGTATCTGGGATGATGGGCACAATAAGTAAAAAACGTTCCCCCAGTTAAGAGTGAGCCCAGGATGAAATAAGTTGCCACAGTGAAAACGTGGGATGAGTGGGGCGTAGCAGGAGCTCGTGGTGGACGCCCTTCGTCTCCCAGACTCAAAGGCAAATATATTAATAAAATTCCTTCCTGGCTAGCCGTCCCCTGGTGTAAGTTCGAGAAAATGTGTATTCAAAGGAAGAGGGAGGAAATTCTAGCCACAAAGCTGCAATCTCACAGTTCTGCAAGGTCACCCAGAACGGATGCAATTCCTTAGGAAGAGCAAGAGGCATAAAGAGAGAAGAGGCAGAGGCTCTCCAGCATCACGGGGTGGCAGGAAAAGAGGAGCTGGCAAAGACATCCAAGTTAGGGGGGTCCACCAAGAGGGCCGCCATGGAAGCCAAAGGAGGAAGTGTTCTCTAATCTCTCCAGGGGCGCTCCAACAGGGGAGGCAAATGGGAGGCCCTGGAATGAGCGTTGCCACAGACATGAAGAAATGTCCCTGGGGAAGCGAGGTGCTCCCTATCCTGGCACAGGCTCTGGCGGCCCCTCCGGTCCCCTGAGCTACCACAGCAACTCCTCTTGCTACAGATGGCACGTTGCGGGCTAGGAGCTCCAGAATCCGCAGGATTAACAGCTTACAAACTGCAGCCTGGAGAAGGCCGATCCGGATCCTGCCATGTTGGGAAGGAGTCCTGAACATTAGCCCGAAGCCAGGGGACCGGAGGGAGAGGCTCCTGGGATACACAGAGTGTGTAGTTTGTCACACACACAACACAGTGAGGTTGTGCATCACCCTGACCGTCCCACTCTGATGGCGCTCCCAGGAGTGGAGCGGGGCGCCGAGGGAGTGTGTGCAGCTGAGATGAGCTCAAACTGCCCCCAAAGTCAGCTGTGCCAAACGCAACCTCCTTCGTTTCCCCATAACTGGACCGAGCTTGGCTCCCATGACCTGGATTCTAGTGGGGCGGTGAGTCTGCTCCTCCAAGCCTTCTCCTGAGCCTCCCTCCTTGCCCACTGCTCCAATTCTTACTTCTTTTGGGTGTGAAGGAGGCTTAGTCCCAGTGAAAGCAGTCTCACTCTGTGCTTTATGGTGTAAACCATAGGTTTTTGCAATAATTTTTTTCCCCTTCCAAAATCCCCAACTTGACACCAAAAAAAAGAAAACAGTTTGTATTTCAGAACTTGATCTTTCACCAGACACACTAAAGTCCACTAAAGAGGGTGAAAGACCAAAAGGTGCCCTTTTAAGGCTAAATCTCCCCATCACACACACACCCCAAGTTCCCATCTAAAGCTACCTTGACGACTGGGGGAAGAGCAACAGGTATAAGGGATAGGCAGGGCGACTTCTCCAAATCTCAAACTATTCTCCACCACATTTATTCAAGGACAGGTGCTGTCTTATTCCTGGCAGGACTGGAGATGGTTTACATAGACATACAAAACAAGATAAAATAACTTTCAAGTGAGTAGAGGGGAAACAAGACAAAGGGGAAATGAGCATAAGAAAGACAAGGTGCACCAGGGGGGGATCTCACTTCCGTCGTGGAAGCAGGGGCGCCAGGAGAGGCTCCTACCGGCACTTGGCTCACAGACCAGCTCTACATGCAGCTCAGGCCAAGGTTTGTGCCAGGGGCTGAGCAGAGAGTCAATCCTGCCTGGACCCGGACGTGACAGCTACTTTGTTCTTCACTGTTGCTTTGCTAACGCTTCCTGTGACATGGTGGTGGGATTTACAGTCCCAAATGCTGCTCATCACACCACACTCCTCTCCAAAGAGCACCCCCAACAACTCCCATCCTTAATTCACACCAGATCCGTGGTCAAGTAAGCCCCCAACTTTTACCCTGTTTACCGCTAAGCCAACTCTCCTACTATCTTGTTGCATTGAAACGATTGTGGCAACCAGCATCCCTGACTCTGGAGGCTGAGTCCCCACCCATCATCTTCCCCAGCATCCCAACATTTGCAGGCTGGGTGGGAAGATGAGTGTCTTTATCTGTGGTAGGGACAATGCCAGGTGCTTACCACCCGGCTTCCTCTTCCTGGGCACAAGGGAAGGTGACATCTCCCAGGCTCCTTTGAAGTTTGTTCTGGGCATTGAAAAGCAGGCAGAAGAAATGTAGGTCACTTCTAGACCATGCCCTTAAAACATTCCTGCACAACCCTCTGGCAATCTCTTCCCCTTCTATAATGACTTCTACAGAAGTGACCACATGTTTACAATGTCGGCATCACAAGATAGAAGGATCTAGAACACTGCGTCTTTTCCTGGAGGTAGCCCCCACCCCCGACCCAGGAAAGCCACCCAACCCATGCCAGACTGTGATGTAGGCAATAAATAAAACTTTATTATGTTAAGCCACTGAGACTGCAGGTCGTTGGGTACCACAGCCAGCATGCATCACCATGACTAATACACTAGCCAAGTTGATGTCAGTCATCAAAATTCTATTATGACACTGGTCAACTTCAGCTCTCATGTCACAGGGATGGACAATCATCTGGACCAACCCCTCCATCCCCTCAGTAAGCTGTTGCCTATTCCCCTGCATTTGTTACCCAAGGTCCTAAGGATACAGTGCAGATATACTCAGAGGCTTTGGGTAGGAGTACATGACGTGACTGCAAGATATCAGTGCCCAGTCCTCAGTCCTGAGTGGCTGGGTGTGTCAGGGTAGACTTGGCATGGAGAGAGGAAGACACGAGCCAATTTTAAACTGATGTCTGGGTCTTCCCACTCAATCCCTGTTTGCCCACATTTGCTCTCCTTGGCCAAGGCCACTTACCTAGCTCTTAACACATCCTGAGTGAAGAGCCTTTTAACCATATTCTGATGAAACTTCACTACAGCAATGCATAAGTTTGCTAGGGCTGCCTTAAAAATACCACAGACTGGATGGCTCAAACAATAGAGATTAATTTTCACACAGATTTCAAGATCTGAGATCAAGGTGTTGGTAGGGTTGGTTTCTCCTGAAGCCTCTGTCCTTGGTGCTGTGTCCTCACATGGTCTTTCCTCTGTGCACATGAATCCCTCGTTGTCTCTTTGTGTCCAAATGTCCACTTCTCATAGGGACACCAGTCAGATTGGGTTAGGGGCCACCCTAACAGTCAAATTTTAATTTAATCACTTCTTTAAAGATTTATCTCCAAATGCAGTCGCATTTGGAGGTACAGGGGTTAGGAATTCGACATATGAACTTGAGGGGACACAATTCAGCCATAACAAACAAGATCCATTTTGTGGTGTTCGCGGTCATATTCCTGTGGATTATTTAAGGAGAAAAAAGCATCTTCTTATGGGGGGAGTCAGATCAACTACAATATACTCTTAACAGGGCGCCAGGGCTGGGCTGGATGTTTCAAAGTTTGCTGGAAGAAAAAACTTAGGAGAAAATCTGCACAACCTCGGGTTTGGTGATGGGTTTCTAGGTACAGCACCAAAAGCGTAATCTTCCCCCTGCAAATTTAATAAACTGGACTTTATTCAAATTTAAAATTTGGCTCTGTGAATAACACTGTTAAGAGAATTAAAATACAAATTACCCACTGGAGAAAATATTTGTAAATCACATAACAGGTGAAGGACTTGTATCCAAAATACACACCAAAAAACTCTTAAAACTCAATAAAAATTTTAAACAGACAAAATATCTGAACAGACACCTCACCACAGAAGATACATAGATGGCAGATAAGCACATGAAAAGATGTTCAACATCATCTGACATTAGGAAGAAGCAAATTAAAATATCAATGAGATACCACTATATACCTACTAGGGCTAAAACCCAAAATAACCTTTACAATACCCATTGCCTATAAGGATGTGAAACAACAGGAACTTTCATTCACTGATGGTGGAATGCAACATGATACAGTCACTTTGGAGACAGTTTGACAAAGTTAAAGTCTGTCTTACCATATGATACAGCAATCGTTTGTATTTATGTACAACTCCTAGATATTTACCCAACTGATTTATGTCTACACAAAAGCCTGTATGTGAATGTTTATAGTAGATTTACTAATAATAGCCCCAAACTGGAAGCAACCAAGATGCCCTTCATAGGTGAATGGGTGGTGACCCATGCAAACAATGAAATGATGTACAAAAGTAAAGACACAAAAACAGGGATGAATCTTAAATGCATATTACTAAATGAAAAAAGCCAGTCTAAAAAGGCTGTTTGATTCCATTTATATGACAATCTGAAAAAGGCAGAACTAAAGAGACAGTAAAGAGATCAGTGGTTGCCAGTGGACTGAGGGAGCAGGATTGATCAAGCACAGGGGGTATTTTAGGGCATTGAAGCTCCTATAGGCTATAGTAATGGTGGACACATGACATTAATCATGTGTCAAAATCCGTGGAAAGTTATAGCACAAAGAGTGAACCTTAATGTATGCAAATTTAAAAAATCGTTTGGGAAGTTAGGGCATCCCAAGATGAAATACAGAATGCGACCCCCCCAAATCAAACTGTATTACAAATGTATGAAATAAACTCAATGAAGGGAATGAGGGGAAAAGATGCTGACTTAACTTGGGAACTGAGTGGAGACTATATGACTAAAGGTGCAGAAGCAAGGACACCCCAGTAGGAATGAGCCCATCCAGTGCCAGATCTTAGTTTCTAATACGATTCTTCGAGAAAAGAAACCAGAGCTCCTCGGAGAAATGGCTGATTCTAGGGGTGGGATGAGCCTGGCCTGCGTTGTAGCAGCAGAAAATAAGACAGTGTAAAACATACATGATTTGAGCAACAAAATAAATAATGTAGGACTGGATTATGAAACAGTATAAAATAAAATATCCATGAGTCTATACAGATACAAATGATTGAATAAATCAATAGAGGAGAAGAGACATGTCTCCTATGCAGAAGGATCCCAAATAATTTATGTAGAGCATAACTCCCCAACTTTAAGTGACTTCCAAAGAAGGCAGTACGCAGGGGTGGGGGAGGGAGAGCTGTACAGGGGAGAAACCTGACAAACGGGACCTCAGTCAGGTGATCAAGGTTAACAGCATGTAAATCACGTTGATAGCATGTTCCCTTGATACGACGTGATGAGAATCGCAGTTTGCTTCTCTGGTCTTCCTCCCCAAAACGCACAACCAGTCTAACTATGAGAAAATATCAGGCATACCCAAGACAGGAACATTCTGTGGAACAGCTGACCAATCCTCTTCAAAACTGTCAAGGTTAAAAAAAAAAAAAAAAGTACTAAAGAACATATTTAATGAATCTCTTGTAAGCTATTTCCAAAAACAAACAAACAAAAACCTGTCAAGGTCATCAAAACCAAGGAAACTGCCACAGATTGGAGGGACCCAAAGAGACATGACGACTAAATGCGGCATCTTGGATGGGATCCTGGGACGGATAAAGCACCTTAGGTGAAAACTAAGGAAATCTGAATTAGCCGATAATAGTGGATCAATTTTAGTTCATCGGTTTTGACAAATGTAACATGTAACTAATGTAAGATGTCAGCGATAGGGGACATTGAATATGGGGTATATGGGCACTGTACTATTTTTGAAATTTGTCTGTGAATCTAAAACTACTCTAAATAAAACTACTCTAAAATATAAAGTTTCTATTTTAAGTGGTTTGTGACTTTGGGGAACACAACTGAATTGTCAGAAGAACCTAATAATACTGGATATAATAATGATCACAATACTTACCATGTGCGATACTGGGGCCCATCCTGGAGATTCTCTTAAGGTTACTAAGGGCAGGGGCTTCCCTGGTGGCGCAGTGGTTGAGAATCCGCTTGCCAAAGCAGAGGACATGGGTTTGATCCCTGGTCCAGGAAGATCCAACAATTCCCCAGAGCAACTAAGCCCGTGTGCCACAGCTACTGAAGCCCGTGTGCCTAGAGGCCGTGCTCCACAACAGGAGAAGCCACCGCATAGAGAAGCCCATGCGCCGCAACGAAAAGTAGCCCCCGCCCACCGCAACCAGACAAAGACAACGCGCAGCAATGAAGACCCAACAGAGCAAAAAATAAATAAATAAGATAAATTTATTTTTTTTAAAAAAGATTACTAACGGCAGCCTTGGGGAGAGAATGCACTGCCTTCTGTTTGAGGCATACAGCGTGGCTTTATTTATTTATTTATTTATTTATTTTTGGCTGCATTGGGTCTTCATTGCTGCACACGGGCTTTGTCTAGTTGCCGCAGGTGGGGGCTACTCTTTGTTGCGGTGTGCGGGCTTCTCATTGCGGTGGCTTCTCTTGTTGCGGAGCACAGGCTCTAGGCGCGCAGGGTTCAATACTTGTGGCACGCGGGCTCAGTAGTTGTGGCTCGCGGGCTCTAGAGCGCAGGCTCAGTAGTTGTGGCGCAGGGGATTAGCTGCTCCGCGGTATGTGGGATCCTCCCGGACCAGGGCTCGAACCCATGTCCCCGGCACTGGCAGGCAGATTCTTACCCCCTGTGCCACCAGGGAAGCCCAAGGTTTTATTCATGTATTCATTCATTTTACAAATATTTATTGAGCGCCTGCTACGCAGCCGAGCACTGTTTTAGGTACTACAGGTACAGCAATGAACAAAAGTGATGGAAATCCCTGCTCTCCTGGGGCTTGCACGTTAATGGGGAGAAACAGACAATAAAAAAGTTAAATCAATAGGCCACACGGCAGGTCAAGTGGTGAGAGTGCTGTGGGGGAGGGAAAACAGAAAGCAGCGGACAGAAGGAGTGCTGGGGAACCACTCACAGAACAGGAGACACCGGAACAGATTCTAAGGGGGAGGGGGAGGGGCACGTGCAGATATATGAAGGAAAACAATCTAGGCAGAGGGAAGAGCTAGTGCAAAGGCCCTGAGGTGGGAACACGCCTGGCCCTTGCACAGAGGGAGAAAGCAAAGCGCAGTGTAGCAGCGGGAAAGCCAGGGATTTGCGAGGGGCCTGACTGGGTGGGGTCCTACAGGCCACTGTGAGGAATTAGTGCTGGGCTGGGTTTTGAGCAGAAGAGTGACGCGATCTAACTTCAATTCAACAGATCATTCTGGCTGTTACATTGACCATAGAGTGCCGGGGGCAAGGGAAGCCCAGTGAGGAGGCTGAGGAACCAGTCCAGGAGAGGGATGATGGCGGCTTGGACCAGGATGGCAGCAGGGGAAGTGGAGAGAAGCAGGTAGGTTCTGGTTATCATTTTAAAGTCCAAGATAGAGTCCGGAGGGTTCGATGATGTTTGAATTTGGGATGTAAAATAAAGAGAGGAGTCGAGGGTGCCTGCTCTTTCCAGCAGCGCCCGCCAAGGGTCTCCAGAGGTTCCTTCCTCCACACCTACAGACATCCCCCTCCCTGACTCCCACGAAACCCTGGAAACCTGGGTCTGGCCTCCCCCCCACCGCACCTGCTGGCATGCCCACAGCTTGGCTGGACCTTCTGAGATTGGGGTGGGAAATGCCCAGGACACATCGTGAGCCTACTGGGACATGCTGGGCAAAAGAAGGTGGAACCCGGAGGAGCATGGAGAAAGTATCTAGGCTTGGGGGGCAGAGATGTGCATTCATCTGCGGTCAGTTCTACAGGACCATGAGTCTCCCTGAGGGCTCAGGTGGAGGAGGGCAGAGATGGTCAAACACCATCTCAGCCACTCATGAGCTTGTGTGGCCCTGGACAAGTCACTTAACTCTCTGAAGCTCTGTTTTCTCCTCTCTGAACTGGGGCTAACAATTCTGACTTCGTTGGGAGAGTCGTGACCATCACATGAGGTAACAAATATATGACAACTGCTGGCGCATGATGGGGTCTGGCTCAGTGTGTGTTACTTTCCCAGCCTACATAAGTTACAGGGTTTAGGAGCGTACCCCTCAAGTAATTCAAGTTTCTAAACATCACCTTTATCGAGGTATAATTTATATATAAGAAATTGCATACATTTAAAGCATACAGTTCAGTGAGTTTTGACAGGCACATCCCTGCCAAATTACCACCGCAATCAAAATACAGAACATTTCCATCTTCTCCAGAAGTTTTCTCACACCCCTTTGCGGTTCATCCTTGCCTCTACCTCGGCCCCAGAAATCACTCATCTGCTTTCCAATGTTATAGGTCAGCTTGTATGTTATAGATTTTAATATAAATGGAATCATAGAGCCTTTCATTACCAGCTTCTTTCACCATGGAGCTTTTGAGGTTCATCCTTGTTGTTGATTGTATCAGTAGTTCATTTCTTTTTATTACTGAGTAGCATTCCATGGTAGAGATAGACCACAATCTGTGTCTCTACTCGCCAGTACATAGGTATTAAGATTGTTTCCAGTTTTTGGCTGTGTGAATAGTGCTGCTATAAACATTCATGTACAAGTCTTTTTTAAAAAATTTATTTTATTGAAGTAGAGTTGATTTACAATGTTGTGTTAATTTCTGCTGTACAGCAAAGTGATTCAGTTTACTGTATAGCAGAATATATATATAAACATATATATATATATATATATATATATATATATACACACACATACATACACACACTCTTTTTCATATTCTTTTCCATTATGGTTTATCACAGGATATTGAATACAGTTCCCTGTGCTATACAGTAGGACCTTGTTGTTTATTCATTCTATATGTAATAGTTTGCATCTGCTCATCCCAAACTCCCACTCCATCCCCCCCACACACACTCCCCCTTGACAACTACCAATTTGCTATGTCTGTCTGTTTCTGTCTCTTAGACAAGTTCATTTGTGTCATATTTTAGATTCATATTTTGATTACTTAGATCACATAGAAGTGATATCATAGGTATTTGTCTTTCTGTTTCTGACTTCCTTCACTTAGTATGATAATCCCTAGGTCCATCCATGTTGCTGCAAATGGCATTATTTCATTCTTTTTTATGGCCGAGTAGTATTCCATTGCATATATGTACCACATCTTCCTTATCCATTCATCTGTCGATGGATTCATGTCCAAGTCTTTGCGTGGGCATATGCTTTCATTTCCCTTGGATAAATCCATACCCAGGAGTGGGATGGGTGGGTCATTTGAAAAATGTTTAGTTATGTTTAGCTTTTTAAGAAACAGTATTCCATAATGGTTGTACCATTTTACATTCCCATCAGTGCTGTTAGGTAACTTAATTTTGTACCATATAGACTTTGTTAGTCAGGAGGACAAAAGAGCAACCCAAGTGAATCAGCCATGTGACTGCCCTGGTTTGTGTCCAATTACCATGCAGCACAACAGTTCTGCAGCCTAACAGGCCCTCAGAGTTGTGCTTGAAGACGTACTCAATTACAGCATCAGTCACTCTTCCACCAGGCTCTGGGGACACTCTTGTTCACTCACAGTTTTTTTTTTTTTTTCCAATGAGCATATACTGTAAGCTTCCTAGCAGAGTTTATAACGTACATGAGACTAGAGCACACATATATACACTTCTCTCTCTCTCTCTCTCTCTCTGTCTCTCTCTCTCTCTCTCTCTCTCTCACACACACACACACACACACACACAGAGTAACTTGGAGCACCTATGGTTAAAGCAAACTCTGGAAAGCATCCAATTCAATCATGGTGACCTATTAAGAGTACCTTCTGATCTGTCTGATCCCCATTCCCCACATCCTGAGAAAAGGATTTAAAAATAAACTTTTAATTTTAGAACAGTTTTAGGTTTGCAGAAAGTTGGGAAGACAGTACAGAGTTCCATCTTACCCCGTACCCAATGTCCCCTATTGCTGTCATCTTACATTACTATGGTCGATTTGTCACCCCTAATGAACTGATACTGACCCATTATTATTAGCTAATTCAGATTTCCTTAACTTTTCACCTAACGTGCTTTCTCCGTCCCAGGATCCCATGTTGCATCTAGTCATCAGGTCTCCTTAGCCTCCTCCAGTCTGTGACAGTTTCTCATATTTTTCTCGTTTTTGATGACCTTGACCATTTTGAAGAGCTACGTATTTTCAGAATGTCTCCCAATTTGGGTTTGCCTGAAGTTTTTCTCGTAGTCAGACTGATTACGGGTTTTGCAGAGAAGTCCACAGAGGCAAAGTGCCATTCCCATCACAGCAGATAAAGGGTCCGTGCTACCAACCTGATTTTTCCCTGCTGGTGGTGACCTTGATCACCTGACTGAGGTCATGTTCGTCGGGTTTCTCCACTGCAAAATACTCTCTCCCCACCCTCGCATCTGTCCTCTTTGGAAAGAAGTCACTACGCTAAGCCCACATTTAGGGGTGGGGAGTTCCGTCCCACCTCCATAAGGAGAAATAGCCGTCTAAATTATCTGGAATTCTTCTGCACAGGAGATATGTCTCTTTCCCTCATTTATTTAATCAATTGTTTACATCAGTGTAAACTTGCAGATATTTATACTTTGGGTTGTAACCCAACACTATGTTATTTACTTTTTTGCTCAAATCGTTCCAGTTTTGGCCACAGGGAACCCTTTCCTTCAGCTCCTGTGTCCCTTTGACAAACCCCATCGTGTGTGTGTGTGTGTGTGTGTGTGTGTGTGTGTGTGTGTGTGTGTGTGTGTGTGTGTGTTTAGCACTTCCTTACTCTCCAGCACTAGAAGATGCTCCAGGCTCACCTTGTATATTTCCTGCCCCAGCCCTCGAATCGGTCATTTCTCCAGGGAGCCCGGGCTCCTTTTACTGGGCAACGATATTAGAAATCAAGATCTGGCACTGGATGTGCTCATTGCTGCTGGGATGTCCTTGCTTCTAAGCCTTCTCAGCTGACAGAGCAAGCAAACTGATGTGCAGGTACTAACCTATGCATATGCGCGTATCTGTAAAGATTTCTCTGTATATCTATCTGCTGCAATAGTAGGTTAAGCATGAGTTCCTACTGCTGTTCCTGACTAATCCAGTGCCTCGCGGGTCATTCCAGCTTTTCCCCTTTGCTCATCTGTAATCTCCCACTCCAACAGGGAGAATCCTGGCTCCCACGATCCACTGACTTAACTGTTCAGTGCCAGTGTGCACGTACAGTGTGATTTCAGAATTGTCAACCTGCACCCCTGTAGGGAACAACTTTCCCGACTAGAGCACAGTGTTATGCACAGTTCCTTTTGCCTTTCGTTTTACAGACCCTGCTCGTTTCCAAAATTACTTAGGTCAGCATCTTTTCTCCCATCCAAACATCTTTTTCTGGACTGGGTCTCCCCTTCTCCTGCCAATAAACCTGGCCTGTGGGGCTCCGGAGGTGGTGTCCTCTGTGGGGACTGGATCTCCATGCCCCAGTGAGTCTCATCAGTCCCCTGTGCCGTCACCCCCACCCCCAAACAGCCCAGTTGAATCCTCTTGACCCACCTGCCAAGTTCTGTGACCTCAGGGGTGGACCTGGCCCCAGGCCCAGCTCCAGTCAGTCTTCACTCCTGCCTGAGGACCACTGCGCATCCCCCAGGACCCTACAGCAGGGGCCGGCCACTCTGGGCCCTGGCCAAGCTGTCCAACCATCCTGCTGGTCCACCTGGTAACCGGGGCCTTCTCGGGTTACTGAGAGGATCACTTTGCCTTAGAAACTCCAGCTGTCACCTCGGACGCATCAGTAACCGATGCTAAGGCCCTGAGCAGCGGAGGGCCGGCAACAAGCAAGTGTCCCCAGGTGTCCCGCGAGCGCTGTGCTCTGTCACTGCAGCCACTGCCGTCACCAGGGAGGAAGGTGAGCAAACCTGGAGGGAGGTGAGGGACCCAATATTCTGGGATGGGCAGCCCTGGGATGCCTGCCTCTCGTAAGCCCTGTTGGGAGCCTGGAGTCCTGTTTCCAGGGGAAGATGAGAGAGGAGAGTGACCCAGACGGGGAGCTCTGCATGGGTGAGAGAGGGCTTTGGTCAACCTGCAGCTCTGCGGACGCACTGGAGGGCTGGACACAGCTCAAATGCCCAGCAGGGTTCGCTTGCTGGCAGCCTCTTTGGTTGTGCAGGCTCCCCAGGTTGGGTGTAGATGTGTTAGGAGTTGCCTGCTCTGGCCTCTAATAGGCAGCCCTGCCAGAGGTCGCTGGTCAGAATAGGTGTGCACAGTTTCCAGCCAGCCCCTCTTTGATCGTGGAGGAGCTGACTGCTTCTCTCGTGGTACAAGAACTGAGCTCAGGCCCCTCCAAGACACGGGGATGCCCCCACCCCGCCTGGGCCCGGTGGACCCAGTAGTCCAGTGAGACCACCGTGTGACAGTGTAAGTGTCCCTGAGGCCCCATGGTAGCACCACTGCCTGGCGGAAGAGGACCAGGTCCCCTGGGGTGGGCTCGGGAGTGAGCCTGCCGGCCTCGGGGAATGGCAGCTTCCACCCCACCAAGTGTGAGGAGTTCTCACACCGTGCACTCTGGTGGCAGGTGACACAGGTTCTCACTGAATGTCACTCAGGGACATTTCCTCCCAGAGTCCCTGATGCTCTTGGAAGCCTGGACCTCCTCCCTGCCCCCCAACGGTTCTAAGAAGTGTTCCCCAGGTGTCCTGGGAGAGGCCAGCTCCTGGGAGAGGGAGCCAGTGGGAGGATGACACCCATAGTGTGGGTGGAGGGCTCTCCAAACACCTTCGGAGGGCCGAGGGGTACCGAGACCAGGGCCTTCAAAATCCAGCCCTCAGAGGTTCTTCTAAGCCAGCATCAAGAAGATCTCAGAACTATGGACTCTTACCCAGAAAACTAAGCCTCACCTATGACGTGTCACCCTCACCTCCCCATGATGTGTTTGCGTCTCCAGCCCACACAATCATCTGCTTTTGGAGGACAGAGTCACCTCCCCTACCCCGAGCCTGTCGTAAGGCCAGGAGCCCAGAGCCCACACAATCATCTGCTTTTGGAGGACAGAGTCACCTCCCCTACCCCGAGCCTGTCGTAAGGCCAGGAGCCCAGAGCCCCCAAATCTGTCATATCACGCTTCCTCAAGGAGGGCAATTCAAAGAGCAAATAACCCCCAAAGTCAGTAGGAATTTGTGAGCTCATACCACTGGGAAGTCCCATTGTCCCATGGAAGTTGGTGAATCGGGCACAACTGGATCCAAGGGTTCAGACAATATCCTAAGAACTCATCCTCCACACGGAGGCAGAGAGGAAGAAGTAGAGACTCGGACTAGCACAGGCTTTGAGTCTTTGAGTGGCACGCAGCCCAGTGTGCAGTCTCTCTCCCTCTCCAGCTGCTCGGACACCACTGCCATGCCAGCCACCAACCAGGGCTGGCCTGAGGACTTCGGCTTCCGGCTGGGCGGCTCGGGTCCCTGCTTCGTCCTGGAGGTGGCCGAAGGGAGCAGCGCACACACCGGGGGTCTGCGGCCTGGGGACCAGATCCTGGAGGTGGAGGGGCTGGCCGTGGGCGGCCTGAGCCGCGAGCGCCTCGTGCGCCTGGCCCGGCGCTGCCCGCGCGTGCCGCCCAGCCTGGGCGTGCTCCCCGGCCCCGACGGCGGCCCCAGCGCGGGATCCGGCTGTGCACCCCTGACCACAGCCTCGCGGGCCCCTCGCTCCGGCCGCGGCCTCTCTCTGGGCCGCGAGCTGCTACGCCTGGCCGGCCGCAAACGCCCTGACGCCGTGCACCGAGAGCGCAGGCGCAAAGCCCAGGAGTTCAGCCGCAAGGTAGGACGCCCAGGGCAGGACGGGGCGGGGCCCTAGGAGGCGGGGTGGTCTGAGGGTGGGGCTCTAGGGGCTATTGTTCTGGGGGGCGGGCACTGTGGGCGGGGCACGTCAGGGGCTTGATTTGTGGGAGTGGCTTTTCTTTATTTATTGAGGTAATACGGATGCACAGCTCAGTAAATCTTACCTAGGCATACACCCTTATAACTACCACCCTGATCAACCTGTAGATTCATAGCATAAAGACAGTAATAGAATGCAGAACATAGAATGATTCTTTCACCCTCTCCTTCATGAGAAGGTTCTCGTGTGATCCTTTCCCTGTCTATCTGCCCCAACCAGAGGTAGCTACTCTTCTGTCTTCCATCGTTCTAGATGACTTTTGCCTGTTTGTGAACGTCATATAAGTGGAATTATATAACATGTACTCTTCGGTGCTGGGCTTCTTATGGTCATGTTATATCTGTGACTTTCATCCCTGGTGTGTGTGGTAGTGGATCATTCTTTCTGTTGCCCGTATTAGTAACATACTGCCTTAGTCTACTGCGGCTGCTACAATGAACTGTCAAGAGTGTGAGTGGCTTACAAACAACAGGAGTTTATTTCTCACAGTTCTGGAGGCTGGGAAGTGCAAGGTCACAGTGCCAGCAGATCGGTGTCTGGTGACGACCCACCTCCTGGGTCACAGACAGTGGCCTTCTTGCTGTGTCCTCACAGAGCGGAAGGGGCTAGGGATCTCTGCTGGGTCTCTTTCAGAAGAACATTAATCCCTTAATGAGGGCTCTACCCTCATTACCGAAACATCTCCCAAAGGCCCCATCTTTGGGGGTTAAAATTTCAATATATAAATTGGGGAGGGGGACACAAACACTCAGACCATAGTACATAGTGTTATTTTCAAAAGAGCCACACCTGGGCTTCCCTGATGGCACAGTGGTTAAGAATCCGCCTGCCAATGCAGGAGACACGGGTTCCAACCCTGGTCCGGGAAGATCCCACATGCCGCGGAGCAACTAAGCCCGTGAGACACAACTACTGAGCCCCTGTGCCACAACTACTGAAGCCCGTGTGCCTAGAGCCCGTGCTCTGCAACAAGAGAAGCCACCACACGAGAAGCCTGCGCACCGCAACGAAGAGTAGCCCCCACTCACCGCAACTAGAGAAAAGCCCGTGCGCAGCAACGAAGACCCAACGCAGCCAAACATAAATAAATAAATAAAAGAACCACACCTATTTCAAGCCCCCACAAAACCGGGATCTGGCCCTGCACAGCAGTCTGGATGGCAGGTTGGCCACAGGAGGCCCAGGTTTGGGTCCCCCAAACCTCCAAAGGCATCGCCTGTCAGACTTTGGCACACACAGGCTCTGAGTGTTCTCAGGTGGAAAGTTAGGACTTCCCTGAGGACTGAGAGTTAGGAGCCTGAAATGGCCAAGGCCTCCAGCCGAAAGAGGAGCCCAAGGCCTGAGTCACCTTCAGGAAGTGAGGGGTAGCCACCAGGAGAGGTGGGGACCCGGGGCTGGGAAGGAAAGACTGAGGATGGTGTTGGCCTCAGGCCAGAATCCCAAGAAACCTGGGATGTGACACATATATGAGGAAGAGGCTGCCCAGTACGATCATGTCTACCGGGAAGGTCTCAGGGCAGCAACTACCTCAGGCCATCCGCCCTCATATACCTATGCTCCAGGGCCTTCAGATGTGGTCCAAAGGCCCTCATTTGACTGAAACTCCAACTGAACAACAAGTGAGCCGGGAAGGAGTCTGGAGCCTAGACACTCCCCTCACCCTGCCTAGGGTTCAGGCCCCATGTGGATGCCAAGCCCAATGTCCTGGAAACTTAGTACCTGCTTGGTACTTGGGACACTTGAGTTCAGATACCATTCCTTGTCCTCCATGGAAGTGGATTTGCTCAGTCCTGCCCTTGGCAGGGTTTGGCCATGGGGTTTGGGGGCGAAGGGGCCAGGAAGCCATGCTGGAGTTTGGCCATTGCCCAAGTGGCTCCCAGCTCACTGCCCAGGTATCAGATCCCCACCCACCTGGCCTCTTCCGGCACCTAAGCTTGGCCCAGTCCTCCTTCTACACTGACCCCCCTCAGGAGCCTCACCTCTACCATGTGCCCCAGCATAACCCCTTGTCTGGGCAAGACCTCAGCTGAGCCTTTCAGCCCCATTCCCCCAAGCAGGCCAGCCTCTAGCCAGGTCCAGGCAGTCACTCACACATACACACAGGACTCAGCTCTGGCCTTCCTAGGTCACCAGAGTCCAGCTCCTCAAAAGATGTGACTTTTTCCTGTCTCCATAATAAGCTCGCCCGTAACAACAAACATCAAAGCTATGGATGCCTTCGCACCCACCACAGTTTATTTTTACCCCCACTTTTAGTCCTCTAAGTGTCCAGAGGGCTGACCTCTACATGAGGTCCCAGCATTCCAGACTCTTCCATCTCAACATGAAGCTCAAAGATTCCCATAGAAGAGGAAGAGAGCATAGAAGATTGTGCCTCACAAAATTAAAATTCTAAGCAATACTAACAAGGAATGTGATAGGGTGATAGGCGGAGGCGAGCTGTGTTCCATAGTAAAGTGTCGTAAATTTCTTTTCTTATCTAGGAAGGGGCCAGAGATTAATGTCAGACTTCGGGTCATTTTGTTGTTGTTGTTGTTTAGTTACATACATGTGTTAATAATTTAATGGTAACTACTAAAAAAATTAAGAAAATATTCATTAAAAAAGAAAAGAAGATTGGGCCTCAACTCTTAAGGGAGGAATCCACCCACTGCACCTCCCGTCAATGCTCATTGGCTAGAACCAGTCACACTGCTGCTTCCAAAGGATGCTGGGAAGTGTAGTCCTCTGTGTGTCCAGGAAGGCGGGGAGACCTAGAGATATTGGTGAGCGCTAGCACCTGAATCCATTCCAGCTGTCGTAAAAAACTACCACAGATTGGGTGACTCATAAACAGGAATCTATCTCTCACAGCTCTGGAGTCTGGAAGTTTGAGAACAGGGTGCCAGCATGGTTGAGCGAGGGCCCTCTTTGGATTGCAGATTTCTGGTTTTGTCCTCACATGGTGAAAGGGGCGAGGGAGCTCTTTGGGGCTCTTTTATAAGGGCACTAATTCCATTCATGAGACCTCCACCCTCATGACCTCATCACATCCCAAAGGCCCCACCTCCTAATACCATCGCCTGGGGCATTAGGTTTTCAACGTACAAATTTTGGGGGGACACAAACATTCAGACCATAGCAACTAGAAAAGTCTGCTGTAATGCCAGATGACCTGCTGTAGAACCAAAGGTCTGTCCCAGACTCCATGCAATCCCTGGAGAGTCGGAAGGGGGCCCATCAGAGGCCCCAGAAGGGCAGGGTGGACATGCAGACTTGGCCAGGAAGCAGGGCCAGGGGTCGTGACCGAGGGAGGAATCTGACCAGCTGCCCAGGTCAGCTGTGGTGCATTTTCTGACAAGAGGGAATGGAGACTGGTAGATTCTGGTTAGAGCTCCCCAAGCAGCTCCACAAATCCCCAAAAAAGACAGCCTCAGGAAGATCAACAGTGTCTGTGGAGCGCCTCCCCCCACCATCCGCCATTGGTTTTGAACAATCAGCTCCCAGATTCTCGCCAGCACTCTTCCTGCCCCAGATTGTCCTCCTTGAAGAGTCTGATATTTAATAGAAAATCCATTAGTGTCCCGTGATGGCGCATCATGCTTAGATGTAGGTTGAGAGCATCTCGGTAATAGCTGACACCAAAACCGCACTGTGGCAGGGGCCCCAGGAGGGAGGAACTATTTTTTCCTCTTTCTTACATAAAACATCTTTCCCCCTAGCCATGTTCTCCTTTGAATCGAGGCTGCAGCTGACTTTGATTTCAAAGCCACTAACCTTCCTCGGTCTGGCGGGTTCTCGAGGAGGGATGCCTGGTACTGCAGCCTGCCCCACGCACCGAGAGGGAAAGAAAGGTCGGCGGGGAAGCTGCGGGAAATGCGCCTCGAGAATGGCTGGCCACTTGCCAGCTCTTTGGTTCAGTCCTGTAAACGCTCATGGAATGCACCAAGCCCTGTGCTCGGGTCTGGATAGGAGTAAGATGTCAGGTCTATGTCTCGGGCCATCACACCTGGTGAGGGAGACCCGGTGTGCAGGTGCCGGGACTCAGGCATGCACAGAATGTGGCCTCTGGCTGGATGCCCTGGAAGCCACCTGCTAATACTTGCTCATCCTCTATGGTGTCACCACCTCTGGAAAGCCTTCCTTAATCCCCTTGTGCTACCACGTAGAAAGCAGCTGGATGTACAGTTCTGAAGTTCAGGAGCAAGCTCTGGGCTGAAGATCAAGATCTAGCCGTCACCATTTGGGGTCCTTGTCCAGAGCGGTGTCAGGGAGCACTTGTGGCAAGTCAAGGGGTGGACTGTGGCGGGTAAGGACAGTCATATGGAAAGAGCAAGTATAGACAGTTCTGAGCAGGAAAAAGAAGAGGATGGTGGGGTTGTGGGATCAGGGAGGACTTGATTTACTGGGAAAGATGTGAACATTTGTATGAGCTGAAGGGAAGGAGGCTGTGGAGACACTGAAATCCATGCATTTTGCCGCGGTTGATTACAGCCGTCTGATGAGCAAGGGCTGGGGAAACAGCTGTGAACAGGACTGGAGGGGAGCCTGCTCTCATAGCTGCTGACATGCCTGTGGGGAAAGGAACAATGAGCAAGTGGCCAAATCAATAAACAGTTATTTCAGATGATGATCAATTAAGGGAGGAAATAAACAGGGAGATGAGAGAGTGATGGGGGCCCCTTGAACGGAGTGGTCAGGAAAGGCTCCCTGAGGAGGGGACTTTCAAGCTGATAGCTGAGTGACAAGTAGGTGGCAGGAAGAGAGGGTGGGGACTCTGGTGACACACCAGAGTGTGTCTGGTGTGTCTGGTGTGTGTGTGTGTGTGTGTGTGTGCAGTGGAATGTCTGTGGCCTCGTGGGTTGGCCTTGCCCAGGAGAGTGGAGGGTGGAGGGGAGGGATGCTGGGTCTGTTGAGAAGTTTGGAGGTGGATGGAAGGGAGTACTGAACAGCCCACTTCTGTCTGAAATTGCACCTGCACGGTCCTGAGAGAGATGCATGGCAAACTCCCAGGCTCTCCAAGTGGCCCAGCCTCCCACCCCTGCTTCAGGGTTAGCTCAGGATGTCAGTACCCAGAGGCACCCCCAGACCCTGGACTAACAAGGCAGGGATCTCCTGGAGTATGGACAGACAATGGTTAACTGCTGCATTTTTAAAAGTGTAAGTGGGAATTCCCTGACAGTCCAGTGGTTAGGACGCTGTGCTTCCACTGCAGGGGGCGCAGGTTCGATCCCTAGTCGGGGAACTAAGATCCCACATGCGGTGAGGCAAAAAAAAAAAAAAAAAAAAAAATAGTATTGGTGCCAGGCACAAAAGCCCACATAGTATATGATTCCAGTCATAAGAAATATTCGGTATGAGCATCCGTAGAACAGAAAAATAGATTAGTGGCTGCCCGGGGCTGGGGAAGGAGGGAATAGGGAGTGACCGCTTAATGGGTACAGCGTTTCCATTTGGGGTGATGAGAATGTCCTGGAACTAGAAGGTGGTGATGGTTACACCACATTGTGAAGGTACTTAATGCCACTGAATTGTACATATGAAAGTGGTTACAGTGGTAAATTTTATGTTATGTGCATTTTTACCACAGTAAAAAATAAAGGGAAAAAAAGAAGCAATGACAACATGTATGCCTTTTCCTGACTGTATAAGTCATATAAGCTCACTGTTTAAAAAATGGAAACCATTGACATAAAAATAATCAAAATCAGGGCTTCCCTGGTGGCGCAGTGGTTGAGAGTCCGCCTGCCAATGCAGGGGACGCGGGTTCGTGCCCTGGTCTGGAAAAATCCCTACATGCCGCGGAGCGGCTGGGCCCGTGAGCCATGGCTGCTGAGCCTATGCGTCCGGAGCCTGTGCTCCACAACAGGAGAGGCCACAACAGTGAGAGGCCTGCGTACCGCAAAAAACAAACAAACAAACAAACAAACAAACAAAAATAATCAAAATCACTATAAACCTTAGTGCATATTCCCTGTGCAGACATATGTGTAATTATCTATGATAAAAATGTAACACCGTGTGTTCCATTTGATAACCTGTTTTTTTCACTTACCTGTTTATCACAAACATTTTCTATGTATTTTATAGCAGCTTTATTGAGATGTATTCATATACCATACAATTTATTCATTTAAAGTGTACACTTCAATGGTTTTTAGTATATTCACAGAGCTCTGCAACCATCACCACAATTTTAGAACTTTTTAATCACCCCAGAAAGAAGCCCTGCACCCATTAGCCATCACTCCCCATTTCATGGTTTTTAAATAAAGACCTACAGCATCATTCTCTCTGGCCAAATGGTACCACATTGCATCAAACCTTAAACACTGTCGATCGCAAGATGCACTTGTTTTATTTACCACCAAGAAAGAAAAATCCCTGCCAACTGACCCATGACACATGCTTCCTTATCTTCTTGTCACTTAATTTGTAGTTAGTGGAAGAGGGCTTTTAGACTTATTTGGACATATTTAGTACTCGCAATGTATATAACTCAATGGAAGTAACAATATGAAACCTATGACCAAATTCATACATGCACAGGAATGACAGCTAGCCGTAGGACACAACCTGATTTCAGAGATGTTAAAATTTTTTTTAAAAAAGTGCTCACCCTAGAATCAACGATATCCAATATTGCAGAGCATGGAGTGAACTTGGCTGTGAAACAACAGAAGTTGACTCTGCTAACTGAGGCAGAAAAGGAATTTGTGGGAGGAAGCGTTCATAGAATCAGTGCTGGAGACCTAGGCTTAGGACCAAGAAGGGATGGGCCACCTGGAGCGCAGCTGTCCTAAACACCCTTCAGGATGAGTCTGCTCAGGGCGCGCTACAGGGCTCTGCCACTGCCCTGTACAAGCTCCGTGTCCCCACATCTCTGCATCATTCCTTCAAGAGCAAAAGCCCTGGGCCAGAGCCTCCGATTGCCCGAGGCTGCAACATCAGGCCCAGGACCTTGCCTCTCACCTGGTTGGGGATTGCCTCCCATCTTGGCTGCATAGCCAAGGAAATATCCCCCAAACGGATGCGCTACAATTATTTAGCCTGTAATGTCAGATATTTATACTGCTTCCAATGTCTCAGTATCATGAACAATGCAGAGGTGAACCTCTTCACTCATATATCGTCGTGCACTTGTCAGGACACGTCAAGGATACATTCGTCGACGCACGATCATTGGGTAAAATGACAGGCACGTTTTTAGGCTTTGGACACTCTTACTGCCCATGTCCGGTAGGCTCCTCTGAGTAGATGTGCTCTGTCTGGCCTCAGCTGGTTTGCACTCTAAGGTGAAGAAAACAAAAGTCCAGAGGGAGCATTGAGGAAACCAGAATTGGGGGTGACGCGTGCACTCCAGGGCTTTTTTGTGGAGCCGGAATGTTCTCTGTGGGATCTCTCGGCGGAAGAGTATGGTGGAAGGGGATATAGTGTTATGATGATAGTAACCAGCAATTACAGAGCGCTTGGCACGTGTTTTAAGCCCTTACATGGAGTCCTTTAATCCTTACGATATTCAGTAGGTCTGTCTCTGGGTTTGAATCCTGACTCCATGGCCTTGAGTAAGTCACCCCACCCCTAGCAGCCTCAGTTTCCTTAGATACAGAACAAAGATACTGGCCCCGCCCACCTCATTGGGCTACTGTGAGCTCTGAAATGGCATGGTCTGGGTAAGGAGCTCTCACGGGGGCCCAGAAGGGGCTGCCATGTCAGCTGTCCTGGGGGAGAAAGGGAGGGAGGTGACTGATTCCCTGGTGTTCTGCCCTGGGACCCTGGTGGCCACTCATCAGACCCTTCCCCGCAGGTGGATGAAATCTTGGGGGACCAGCCGATGACCAAGGAGCGGATGTTCGCTGCTCTGAAGCAGTTCGCGGCTGAGCAGCGGGTGGATGAGCTGGTGTGGGCGCTCACCCTGGTGCTGCCCCTCGAGGCCCGTGGGCCCCTCCTGGAGAACCTCAGGTACCTCAACTGGGGGGCAGGATGGGCAAGCAGGGGTGCCCACTCTCCCACCACCACCCCGGGCTCCGCTGCTGCTGTTGCTGCGTGGCCCGCCCCTGAGCTGGACCCCAACACCCCCTCAGCTCCAGGATATGGGTGGGCCAGTGACCCCGAAGGCTGCTGGGAAGGGCAGCTGTTGGCTTTGCTGGCCGCCAGGGCATCACTTTGAGTGAGAAGGAAAGGGCTGCTAACTGCTGGGCTGGGACGGGCTGCAGAGAAGACCCACCCCCTGAGCTCAAGTCACAGTCTGCCCTGCTCTGTCCCCAAACCCAGATCGCAGAAATCTCCAGTGCGACACCAAGACACTCCTAGTTCTTCACTGCGAGGGAGTAATGGCGCAGTGTCAAGGCAAGGAAGCCTGGAGCTGTGCTGTGTCCATCCCGGGCACTGCCCCCCTCCCCATCCTATAAACAGTGTGTTCTCTCTGCCCTTTGATGATGACAGCTGCATGCCAAGAACCTCGCCAGGTCCCTAGACGAACACTCTCTCGCTGAATCCCACCAGCACTGTTATTGTCCCCATTCCACAGAGGTAGACTGAGGCTCAGAGAGGTTAAGGGACTGGCCCAAAGTCACACAGCAAATGAATAGCAGTCACAAGAACATGAACCAGTCAGCTGTGCACTTTCTGCTCAGCTTTGGACCTTCTAAATTCCTCCTTCAGGAAAAAAAAAAAATCTCCTGGTGGGTCCACACCTGGAGTGGCCTGGGAATCTCCCGAAACCGGCCCCCCACCTCCACCCCCATCCTGCCCTGCACCGCACAGCTTTGATCAGGCCCCCGTGGGCCTGAATGATGTGTTCCCTGCACGGGTCCTGCGGGGCTGGCTCTCCACCCCCTGCCTCCAGGGCCTGTGACGCTCCCCCACCCCCGCCCCTCCCCCTTCCTGGGCTCAGCCCGCCCCCTCCCCTCGCTGCCATTCACCCCGCAGCCTGCCCCTCCCTCTGGGCCTGGCCAATGTCAGGGACCGGGCTGGCCACCCCCACTCCCCAAGCCCGGGCGCAGCGTCTCCGCTCTGCAGCAGAGCACAGAAGGCCACCAAAAGAGGCCACCATGAGCTGCCTGGGGTGAGTTAGGGGCCTGCCCCTTGCTGGGAAAATCCGGAGAGAAAAAAAGTTATTTCTAGAGCCAAATTTGCAGAGCAGATGATGCGCTGGCGCTGAGGGCTCCCCGGGGAGGTGATGGGCGGGCAGCCCCCCACCCCGCCCCTCCGCACCAGTGCTGGGCCAGGGGCCGGGCGGCCAGGCTGTGCCTGGGAAGTTGGCATGCGTGTCTTAAGGCTGTTAGCCGCCAGACTCAGCTGGAGGCCCCCTCGGTCCCTCATCTCCCTCCGGCGCTGCCCAGGCTTCCGTCCCTGCCGCCTCTGCCGGGTCAGCCGGTCTGCCTCCCGGGACAGCCCCTACGCCCGCCTTTCCTGTCCGCGGCTCGTCCCCCGAGCGGCCGGCAGAGGGTCAGGAAGAGTCGGGGTGGAGAGGCACCCCCTTGGGCATGCCCGATTTAGAGCCTGGGAACCGGGAACCCTGGACACCTGGGATGCCCAGTCCCCGCAGCGTCCCCGTCCCCGGGGCGCTGCTGGGGAGGATGAAACAGCAGCCTCTTGTCCGAGCGTCAAGGGCGACAGGAAAATTGGGGAGGCTGCTGGAGGGGGGGGCGGTGCCCAGCTGGGCTCTGCAGGGAGAGGGGTACCCTGGCAGCCTGGCTTCAGCCACCCATCCCCCTACCTCCCCACCCCCCCTCCACCACCCCTCTGGTGTACTGGTGTACTCTGGTGCCCATGTACTGGGTTCCAGGGATGAAGTGATGATCCCCACGCAGCTCCTTCCCGAGAGAGCTCAGAGGAGGCAGGGAGGAATCAGACAGTTTTCTGTGATTCTGAGAGCTGAGCATCAGCTGAGGGGCAGCTGAGAATGCACTCAGCACAGGGCAGTCAGGGCAGGCTGCCTGGAGCAGGCAGCAAGTTCCGGAGCTGGAGCTTAGACAGTGGCCGGTGGGGTGTGGCCTGTGCCCTGTGGAGGTGGGAAGACAGTTCATCAGGGCCAGGCGTCTAGCCACAGAGGTGGAGCCCGGAGAGCCAAGGCGAGGGTGGTACCACACACAACCCAACCCTGGGTACCCAGCTGTGCCCAGCTGTGACCCACCCTGCCTTGGTAGAGGGCCATGAAGGGCTCTGGGTGCCCAACTGTGCCCAGCTGTGACCCACCCTGCCTTGGTAGAGGGCCATGAAGGGCTCTGGGTGCCCAACTGTGCCCAGCTGTGACCCACCCTGCCTTGGTAGAGGGCCATGAAGGGCTCTGGCCTTGGGACCCCCCAACTGAGGAGAGACAAGGCTTGAACGAGAGGTGCAGCAGCAAAGGGTAGGTAAAGATACACGTGTGCGCGTGTGTTGTGCTCATGTGTGTGCACACTCGACAGAGGCTGGAACCCACCCACATCACCGTGTGGCCTCTGAGGGGTGGTCCCAGTGGCCCAACTGGAAGACTTGGGGAGAAAGGAGAAGGAGCAGTGAGACCATGAAGTTGGGCCATCCAGTGCAGTAGCCACTAGCCACATGTCACTCTTTAACATTGAATTTAATGGATATCAAATACGACTTAATATTCAGCGTGGCCTCATCATCTTAGCATGGCTGTGAGGGTGAGATTTGGGTCAGTGGCGATGTTGTAAGTAAAGGGTCTTATCTTTCTTTACGACAGCAGTTACTCCTGTGGCTCAGAGCCTAATTTGGGTCTATCCCCAAAGGGATTCCAGTCTGATGAAGTGATAAAATGGCTTTCTAATTAGGACAGGCCAGGTAGTTTGGAAAGCGTGACGTGGATAGGAGGGAACAGGAAAGCAAAGTCAGCTTTGTGCTCTGCTAGTGTTTCAGGAAAAAATGCAAAGAAGGAAAGGGTCAGGGGTAGGGGTCGGGAGAGGAAACAGCTGAGGTGGTGGAGGAAGCTGTGTTTTGAATCCCAGCAGACCTAGCGAGCCCCCAGTCCACTCACTGGCTGTGTGACCTTGGGCAGTTTCACTAACCTCTACACTTCATCCATAAAAATGGGGTTGGTCATTTCTACGTGTTTCCCATGGGGTTCTTGGTAGGAAAGCATGTAAGTGGACTCTGCCAGTGGCAAAGCAGAGAAGAGATTAGTTGAGAATCTGGGGGATAGGGTGAGAGCACCTCCTTCACCCTCCTCTGCTTTAATGACAAGTGTCAGCGACACCATCATACAAAGCTCCTTGGAAAATTCTATGACACTGTGTAGGGGAAGCGCCAGGCATCTAGTATATGCTCCGTTAAATTGGTTCCCCTAGGGAAGGTCTCTTTCTCCCCAGAGAGGTTCCTTGACCATGGCACTATCGACATTTGGGGCCCCATGTTTCTCTGTTGCTGGGGGCTGTCCTGCATGTTGTAGGACGCTTAGCCGCATCCCTGGCCTCTGCTCACTAGATGCCAGTAGCACGCCCTCCTCCCACGTGTCATTTTGTGACAACCAAAACTGTCTCCAGACAATGCCAAATGTCCTCTGTGGGGCAAAATCACCCCCAGTTGAGAAACACTGCCCTGGTGTGACCTGCCTTTGGTAGTACCCTCTTGCCGGGGCAGACATTTCAGCAGGACCAGCCTGGCCCACCCTATGCTGCCATGGGTCATCCGGCCAGATGCACCAGCTGCTGGCCCTTTGGTGACTTCACTGTGCCGGGGTGGCGGGGGGGGGGGGGAACCTGGCCCCAAGGCAGCGAGTGCACTGCTGGCTGTGTCTGGATTCGAGCAGCAGCATCTGCTCCGTGGTCGCGTCTCCAGTGCCCACGGCAACGTGGACGGTCTTCACAGCCTCAGGGCCATCACAGCTGGTACCAAACAACCAGAAATGGCTCGATCATGATGGGACGGCTGTGGCCCTGTGGATGACAGGGAGCTGTGCTCACCGTGAGGATTTTCAGACACTTCTCCCCCCGGCAGGGCTGAGGTCAGGCACGGGGAGGACACCGAATGAGCACCGGCTCAGGCTTCCTGCTGCTGCAGGGGAGACATAAAGCCGTGAGAGGTCACCCCAGAGTGGTGGCCTCCCTGGGGCCAGGCATGCAGGGCTGAAGTGTGTTGGGCAGCATGGCCTGGATAGAGGACAGAGACTGACCGTCAGGTCTGCAGGGGCCTCCCTGTGACGGGCTGCAGGAAACCCGCAGGCAGGATCATGGAGGATGTTCCCCGCCCCCCGCCGCAAAGACTGAGGCGGAGGCAAAGTCCCCAGGGTTTCCTGCCTCTGCGGTTCCAGCCTGTCTGGGTGGTGACCGCCTCCTTGTGCTGACCCCCCTTCCCCCAGCGCCCTGCCACTTTGAGGCTGTCCCTGAGAAACCTCTCCCAGGATGCCCTGGGCTGGCTCCCCGGCATCTATGCTTTGGTCCTCAGAACTCAGATTCTCACCCTTTCCAGCCTGAAGCTAGGACTCGGATCAGCAAGAAATGACCATGCAGTGGGGGCCCTGGGGCCTGCTCCTGCTTTGTGGCAGGCCCAGAGCTGGAGGAGGGGTCCGGACCCCCTTTCCCCTTATCTCCGTCTCTTCCCCTTAGCTGGTCCTCCCCTCCCCTCTCCCAGTAGGACACGCCCATCCCAGGGAGGCCCTCTGTTCCCCCCACTGCCCTCACCTGGGACTTGCCCCAACCTGGCCACCCCCTCCTCATTTCCACTCACTTACCAGGTCTCAT
Organism: Stenella coeruleoalba; assembly: GCF_951394435.1. Classification (NCBI taxonomy): domain Eukaryota; kingdom Metazoa; phylum Chordata; class Mammalia; order Artiodactyla; family Delphinidae; genus Stenella; species Stenella coeruleoalba. The sequence continues at coordinate 83,607,099 of NC_137161.1, read as the reverse complement.
TAACTTGACTTCCTGTGTTTTAGAATCTGGCCACTTGTCCCATCCCAACATCCTTTGCTGTGCCCCTCCCAGCATCACCCCTCCCCTGGTGTACCAAACCTTCGGGGTCCCTCCACCTCCCTCTAAATCCTTATACCCTCCCGCGGCTCCTCACTGTTCGGAGTGCAGCTTGAGCGGCTGACAATGGCATTCAAGGCCTCCTTCTCTAGCCCCTTCTCCTCTGGAGCTTCCCCCTGGGTGGGAAGGGAGGGTCTCTCTGGATGACACCTGCTGAGTCCTCGAGTCCCAGCGCAAAGTCCACCTCCTCCAGAAAGCCTTCCCAGGCTCTGCACAAGGCAGTCGGAGCTTCCTCTGAACGGTCGGGTTCGGCCTCGCTGCATTCGGGTGTTGGGGACTCTCCGGAGCGCCGCGGCCCGAGGGGTCGGAGGCGAGGCGCCTGGGGAGGTGCTCGTGGAGGGGGCCAGAGGAGGCGGCGTGACGGCCTCGACCAGCCCCAGCTCGCGGGGAGCTGACTGAAGGGTCCCCCGAAGGGGCGGGGCCGGGCGGGGCGGGGCCACCCGAGAGGGGGCGGGCGCGGGGCCTCGGGCCCAGCCGGCTCGGGAGGGGCCGAGCGCGCTCGCCCAGCAGAGGCGCGTGGAGTCTCGGCGACCTCGCTCTGCTCGCGGGCTCCGCCACCCCCTGCCCATCGGCGCCTGCCGCGCCGCCGTCGCCGGCTTCAGATGGGGAAGGACCAGGGCTTCTCTCGGCACTTTCGGTAGTTTCCCCACTGCGCCCGGAGCCCCCGGGAACCGCGCACCCTGGTGCGACGGACCCGCCTCCGGCTGACCTGAAAAGGGGTGGGGCTGGGGCACTGAGGGGCTTCGCTGTTCTGGGTGGGCACCCACCGAGCCTGGCTGGGGGCGGGGGCTTGGGAGGGCAGGCATAAACCGCAAGGTTATTAAAGGGGCGAGTTCCCCGCGCTAGGCACCCGGAACCCGTCCGAGGCCCTAGGGGTCGGGATCCAGGTCGGGGATCAAGGGCTGGGATTGAAAAGCCCTTTTTCCTTCCTACGACTGGACTGATTGAGGGAACTGGGCAGAGAACAAGGTGGGGAATGTGGTGGAGAGAGAGGACCCTATGGGAGCCCCGGGTAGGAATCTGGAGTTGGATTTAGACCTGATCCCCCAGAGAGAAGAGAACTGACTCTGAGTGCAAGGTCATTGTGTGGCACCCAGAAGAGCCCTGTGGCCACAGAGAAGCTTCTTGGCGTAGCAGGGACCTGGGAGTCCTGAGGCAGCTGTAGCCAGGCTGTCAGGTCAAAGGGGCATCAAATCCATCAGCCACAGTGGTCCATGAGACCCCACTGCATCTGGATGTGCTGGGCCAGTCAATTCAGAGCAGACCCAGGGCTGGGGTGCCTGGGCCAGACTGAGCCGCATGGAGGGCCCACACCAGCCAGAAAGGGCGTCTGGCACACCAGGCGGCCTTGGCTTCCTTCTCAGCCCCAAGAACACCAAGGAGGGAATGGGCCACCCAACTTTCTCCTACCTATGCAGTTGGTGACTCACCTGGTTTCCACTGCAGGGGCAGGGTGGCGGCTGCCACCCTCTATTGCTGCTAGAGGGTGGCAGGTTGGACCTAGGGGCTGGGGGTGTTGGGCTGATACCTTCTGGAGGCTGGGGCCGGAGCCAAAGTGTAAGGTAGACAGTTTCCGGCTTGTCATCTCTGCTTTGCCTGAGCACGAGGCATGTGGGGAAGGTGCAGGCCAGGCGGAAGGAGAAGGCAGGCTCTGGAGACCTTGACTGACCATGTGGGGAATGCGACTGAGGCTCTAGGTTTTCGGGAACCACTGGGGGTGGGCAAGGATGCGTGTATCAGGCGATGACTCTCCTGGCAGGGCTGAGCAGGCCATCGTTCTAACCTCCTGGTTGCCTGGAACATCCAGATCTGAAGCAGAGCTCACTGGGGGGTGGGGGCAGGCCCTGATGCACCCTCCTCCCCGAGGATCCACATCCCTTCCCTCCCACCAGGTAGCTTAGTGTGTCCACTGACCTTATTAAACTACCCACAGAGATCGGGGGAACTTAGCGGGGGCCACCGTGCGACATCAGAGGCGTTGTATTTCAGCTGTGGCTGCGAGGCCTCTGCTCCCTCCCCTCCTCCCATGCCCTTGGCACTGGCTCCTGGTCGAAAGAACAGGAAAGGGAGCCTTGGGATGCAGCCAGGGAGGCCTCGATAGCAACCAGACCTTCAGGGGCCCTCGACAGAGCCCTGCCACAGTGCGGAGGTCCAGAGGCTGGGCTTCCATCTCAGCTGTGCTGAGGGCAGCTGAGTAACCCTGGAAAGTTAGGGATCCTCTCTGAGCCTCAGAATCCTCTTCCATGGGCCAGGGAGTCCACCAGGATGTTAACTGCTGCCATTACTCAGAAGTATGGGTGGGCCACTGGTAGACCCCCGTTTACTGAGTCTCTGAGTCCCAACCATGTGCCGAGCCCTGGCTGGTCACTGTCGGTCACACCCAGGCTTCAGACCCAGCCCTCTGAGAGCTTCCAGCCTTGCCGAGGAGACCTATGGACACCAAGGAAACATTCCAGGGTGTGGACCCCAACAAGGGACTGTGTGAGCCTCCCCGCTGCCTCTCATCACTTCCAGGGTGACTCCTTTTAGAGCAGGGTCCACAGTGCCTTCAACTTTGAAGCCGAGCGCCTGGCTGGCACAGAGAGCAGAGACCTCCTGAAACATGTTGGACAAAACGAGGAAGGCCAGTGTTGGGTGTTGAAGGGCGACCCCGGTTTAGCTAGAAGAGCAGAGAGAGTGTGCTAGGTGGGGGCCACAGCCCGGGCAAAAGTGTACAAGACAGGACTGGATGTGGTGGTCCTGGCGCTTTCTGAGGCGGCAGCGGTAGAGAGGGCTGCTGGGAGAAGCAAGCTGGGAGCTGGGGAGTCTGATGAGGGTCTGGGCGAAGTCTGACCCTGGAGCGGATTGTGGCTTCAGTTTTCTCCAGCAGAGCTGCCTGGAATCAGGCAGGGAGACAGTGGGTGGTGGGGACCCCTATCTGCTGTTTGGCCCGGTGCGAGGGCATGAGATGAGGGAGTCTGGGAGAGGCCAGAGGTGGGAAGACAGAGGCAAGAGGAGGAACGGGTCCACGGACAGGCTTTGAGGGCACTGAAGGCCCCGAGGCCAGAGTAATGGGGACAGTGGGAACGAGACTTTCCCCGAAGTGCATCAAGCAGGGCGCCGTGGCCTTTGTGTGGCCCGGGCCCGTTGGGGCGCAAGTTCGGGCACCGAGGGGGACACTTGGGGTGTGGGCTGCTGATTCCCCTGCCACCCTTGGGTGGAGGGGAGAGCCGAGGGCAGCGCCCACGAAGAGAAGTCTTTGGGCCGAGGTTTGCCGAGTTCAGGGCGCGATCAGGGGGCGCGCCCCGACTCTGCTGTCCTCGCCCGCAGGATCTTCATCCCCAAGAAGCACCGGGCGCGCTTCGACGAGGTGGTGTCTCAGGGTCTGCTGGGCAAGCTATGCCGCGCCCGGCGGGCGCAGGGCGCGCAGCGGCTGCGCCGGAGCCGCAGCGAGGAACGGCCGGAGCGCCTCCTGGTGTCCACGCGCGCCAGCGCCGCCCCGCGCCGCCCCGACGAGCCTCCCCAGCGCAAGGCCGCCTCTCTGCTCGGCAGCCGCGCCGGCCCCGGGGGCGCGCGCAGGTACCCGAGACGCGTGGGCGCGGGCTGCGGACGCCTCTCGGTCGGTGGGCTCGGCATGGAGACCCGGGCGGAGGGCGCGGGGGCGAAGCGAGGACACCTGGGGGTTGGGGTCCAGGAGAGGTGAAGGAGAGCGGGACACTGGACGTCGCCATCTCCTGCACCCCCCAGGCTCCTCGCCCCAGGGGAAGGCGCGCTGCCCGCCCCCCACCCGCCCCTTCTTTCTCCCCAGGACGGTCCGAGTCTACAAAGGCAACAAGAGCTTCGGCTTCACGCTTCGCGGCCACGGACCTGTCTGGATCGAGTCTGTCGTGCCTGGTGAGGTGTGGGTGGGTTGTTCAGGATGGGGTGAGGGAGTCTGTTAGGCCGATGCTCAGCAGCCCCTCCCCCTTTCGGGTACCAACCTCAAGTAGCCTGTGTCCTCTGAGTGTCCCAGAGCAGCAGATCCAAATCATCCACCTTCCCCAGTCAGGGCGAACCCCCTCCAAGTTCAGGGTCACCCCTGCGCCACGTGAGCCAAGTTCTCCATCCAGATCTTTCCTATGTCCACAGGGAGGGCAAGGGGCACTGCCTGAGACACGGGGGCAGCCGGGACAGAGCTGCTGCCCGCCCAGGCTGAGCCCCAGACAACATTCCCGTTCCCTGGGAACTGGGCACTTGCTGGGCGGGCAGCAGGGCTTCAGGGCCTCTTCCCACTATCCAGCCCCCCAGCCCCCCAAATCCGGACTCCCCTCCTGCTCCCACCTGGCCAGCCCCTTCTTGCTCCTGGAATGGTGCATCTTGAAAAAGGCAGTCTCCTCAGTGAAGGAATTCCTTCTTCCTACCCTTCCAGTGGGGCGTTGAGGGGAGGGAGGGAAAAAAACAATTTATTGTAGAGGCAGCCCATTCCCTTGTGGAAGGTCTCCGTGGACAGACATGTCTCCTGGTACCGAATTGATCTCTCCCTCCCTGTAAGCAGCCCACAGGGCTGGATCACCTGCTCTGTCCTGTCCCCATCCCCTCCCAGCACCTGAACATGATGCGCCTAGTGAACCAGCCCCATTGGTGCCCCTGCTGATGCTGAGTTCTTTCTACCCTTCTGCATCTCACACCTCCAGTGCATGGATTTGTGAGAAGGGTTCTTCTGATCGCTGGGAAAGTGCCTCAGTGCCTTTGCATCACTGTTCCGGCCTTCGGATCATTCTGAGACCCAGTCCATCTTGGATTTGTACATCACTAAGTCATTGACACACTGTTGTAGAGAAGAGGCCCAAGGCTGCTCTCTGGGGAGCTTCCTCTAGACATGATGAATCTCTCCTCTTTGGATATGTCTCTTCCAACTTTGCCATCACCCCCACCCCCACCTCCCTGCCTCTCCCACATGGGTAGCCAGAGATACTTGGCCTGGGGCCATGTTAAAATACAGGGGTGCTGTTCTCCCCAACCCAACCTCCAGGCTGGTAACGCCATGCCTTCCTCGTCATAGGAAGCCAAACGGGTGCTTCGATGGCAGCTTTTACAGATGGGGATACAGGCTTGAGAGACTCTGGCAAATCAGGGACTAGAACCTGGGGTCTCCTGACTCCTGATCCAGTGATCTTTCATCCCTTGCTACTACCTCTCTGGCCTTTCCACCGCAGCCTCGCCCAAGCTTCCAGGCAGGCCATGTTGGATTTGTCACCATCGCCCTCGCCCCCTTTTCAGTCCCAGGAAAAATAAAAACCCCTGGCCCCCTCTGTCAGGAAGTCTTCCCTGATCATTCCCCTTCCTCTCCTGACGAGTCCCACCTCAAGAGAGAACCAGTTGCTCACAGTCTGAGAGTATATTTAGGCATCTATCATTTCCCCCCACTTGCTTCCAAATCATATTTAGAGTGATGAATAATGAAAGAGGCAGAAAGAAAAAAAAGTCTGTATCCACAGGAGCAAACTTAGCAGCTCCCCCTTCTCCAGGTATCAGGTACTGGGTTAGGGCTGACCTGCAGGGCCATTAAGGCAGAGTGAGAATTAGCCGCTCCCATGTGCTGAAAATGTAGGTTTTATTATTCAGACATGGTGAGGCCAACAGGTCAGGAGATGACTGCCATTAAAAAGATGGTGTGTTATAGCTCCCAAGAGGAAGGGGCACGGCACACCATGCCACAAAGGGCCACACAGGGAAGCACCAGGATTGGTCACAAGGCAGAGGGAGCAAGAGGAAACGTGGGCAAGAGTCCTTTTTTTTTTTTTTTTTGGTGAAGAAATGGGTGAGGCAGGGTAAGCCAGCTAAGCAGGTTTACCTGGACTGTGCGAGCCCCACAGACGAAGGGCGGCGGGATGGGCTTAGGATTGGTTGGTTGGCACGGGAAAGATGCACTTGCAGACCAGTCATGTACCATCTCTAGGGATTGGCTAGCCTTCTAGAGGGACAGTCCCTCCAGTGTCAGCAAGGTCCCAAGATGTCGAAACATGATTAATTCTTCATGTTTCCCAGCCTGAGGGAGGAGTTTCCCTCTAGACACATTTTCTCCTAGTGACAAAGACAGAGAGGAATTTATGATGTGGACCTTCGTACGAGGGGTCGAGAATAGAGTATAGAGTAGGGTCCTCTGCGGGTGTGCACACCTTCCTTTTCTGCTCTCCTCCCCCAGCTCAGGGCTGACCGGTGGTCCACGCCGGGTCCCGAGCACTCCCACCCTCGCCAGGCGATCACTCCCTGCTTCGAGCAGCTGGGAGCAGAGGGGCGCTGGCTCTAATGTGGGACTGCTGGCCTGAATTTGGCTCTCCTCTGCCACCCATCCCACTTCTCGCCTGTAAAACAGGAGGACGACACAGGGATCCCTGAGTGGGTCACCGCTCAGCTGACCGCACCCTGTATCCTTGCTTCCAGGGAGCCCGGCTGACAATGCTTCCCTCAAATCGGGTGACCGGATCCTCTTCCTCAACGGACTAGACATGAGGTCAGAGGCTATTGGGGTCACTGGAGCTTGGTGGCAAACAGTCCCCAGGACTCCTGACTCTTGGGACACCCCGGCCATGGGCCTCTGACCAGTTGGTCCCCAGTGTGTCCCTCTTCTCACAGGAAGTCTTGAATCCACCCTCCCACCCTCTCCAGGATGTCATATCATCCTTCCAACCAGGAAACACCCCAGCTCCGTGCAGGGGGCACAGAGTTGAATGGATCATGTGTGTCTTACCCTTAAGAGGGGACCCTGCCCAGGGGTGGCGTGGTCATGACCCCTTCTGTACCCAGAAGTGTCCAGCTGGCCCTGGGCCTGGAGCTTCTCCTGCAGAGGAGATTAACAAGCAGGAGAGGCAGGGCCCTGGCTTCTGGTCCTGGCCCAGCCGTGGGCTTGCTGTGTGGCCTCCACCGGCAGGACAGGGAGGTCTGGCGGGTGGCTTTGGGCAGGGCTCATCCTGGGCAGGCCCTCCTGGGCCATCTCTGCTCGGCAGGAACTGCTCCCACGACAAGGTGGTGTCCATGCTGCAGGGCAGTGGTGCAATGCCCACGCTGGTGGTGGAGGAGGGGCTCGTCCCATTCGCCAGCGGTGAGACCCCCCACTGGCCCTTGGCCGCCTTGGCCCACATACCCTGCTGGGGTCGCCATGGGTGGGATTTATGATTCTACAGAGGACTCTGCTTGTCCCCCATCTCTGCAGCTTCCCTCTCCAGGTGGTGCTGCAAAACCCAGTGGGGTGGCCTCAGGGACGCTGCCTGGGGCTCTCCCTCCTCCCCCAATGGGGCACATCCCCAGGTGTGCCTCCCAATGCATGGCGCTCACCCCAGTTCGGGAGGTCCCCTGGCCCCAGCTGCCAGGAAAACCGCGCCTGGCCTGGGGACGCTGGGTCACCCGGGCCCCTCCTTCCCGTGGCCCCTGCAGACTCCGACTCGATGGATTCTCCCAACCCGTCGTCGGCGCTCACCTCCCTGCAGTGGGTGGCGGAGATCCTGCCGTCCAGCATCCGGGTGCAGGGCAGGACCTTCAGCCAGCAGCTGGAGCACCTGCTCACGCCCCCCGAGCGCTACGGGGTCTGCCGGGCCCTCGAGAGCTTCTTCCAGCACAGGTGGCTGGGCCAGGGTGGTGGTGGGGACCTGCCCGGGGTAGACCCCGATTCCTGCCCGGTCTCACCATCGGGGTCTCCCTGCCTGAGCTTCCTAAGCCCCCTTCTCCTGAGGGAAGCTCAGAGGACCCGAGTTGGGGTGGGGACCATCGGGGCTGCCCTAGAACAAACCCTGACTCTGAAACCTCCTAGCCAAGTGCCCTGGGCGAGTCACAGCCTTTTCCGTAAAGGGAGGCAGGCAGCGCCCCCTGCAGGGTGGTTGGCGGGACCCTCACCACACCCCCGCCGCGGGCACCTGCCACCAGCCCCGCCCTGTGAGGCTCGGTTTAGCGCCTTTCTTTCTGCACCTCAGCAGCAGCAGGAGTGTTTATCACACGTCCCTGCAAAGCCCATCACTTGTTCATTCCCTTTTTTGTTTAAACAAAAATGTATATTTGTTGAAATATAATCCACATATCATGCAATTCACCCATTTGAATGTACAATGCACTGGTTCTTAGTATATTCACAAATATGTGTAACCATCATCATACTCAATCTTAGAACACTTTCATCAAAAGGAAAGCCCAACCCTTTCACTATTGCTCTCGCCCCCTGCCGCTCCTGCTTCACCTTAAATAACCACTAATCTACTTTCTGTCTCTGTAGACTTCCCTGTTCTGGACATTTCATATGATGGAATCATACAATATGTGGACTTTCATGTCTGGCTTCTTTCATTTAGCATGTTTTCAACATTCATCCAAGTTATAACACCCCCAGTCGGTCCTTACATCCATGGGTTCTGCATCCATAGATTCAACCAACCACTGAACAAATATATTTGGAAAAAATTCCAGAAAGTTCCAAACGGCAAAACTTAAATTTGCCAGAGTTCCCTGTTTGTTTTATGTTTTATTTATTTTTTTATAAATTTATTTATTTTACTTATTTATTTTTGGCTGCATTGGGTCTTCGTTGCTGCACGTGGGCTTTCTCTAGTTGTGGCGAGCGGGGGCCACTCTTCATTGCGGTGCGCAGGCTTCTCATGGCAGTGGCTTCTCTTGTTGCGGAGCACGGGCTCTAGGCACGTGGGCTTCTGTAGTTGTGGCTCACGGGCTTTAGAGCGCAGGCTTAGTAGTTGTGGCGCACGGGCTTAGTTGCTCCGCGGCATATGGGATCTTCCTGGACCAGGGCCCGAACCCGTGTCCCTTGCATTGGCAGGCGGATTCTTAACCACTGAGCCACCAGGGAAGTTCCTCTCTGTGAGTCTTAGATTCCAATTCCTTGTTGATTTTAGACATTGTAAATATATTCTCCCATTTGTTACTCTATTGTTACTTCCATTATATCTAATATTTTGTGTGTGTGTGTGTGTGTGTGTGTGTTTGCGGTACGTGGGCCTCTCACTGTTGTGGCCTCTCCTGTTGTGGAGCACAGGCTCCAGACACGCAGGCCCAGCGGCCATGGCTCACGGGCCCAGCCGCTCCGCGGCATGTGGGATCTTCCCGGACCGGGGCACGAACCCGTGTCCCCTGCATCGGCAGGCGGACTCTCAACCACTGCGCCACCAGGGAAGCCCCATTATATCTAATATTAACAGCTCCAAGTTGTGCTTCTTTGAACAAGTATTCTTGATTTTGTATCATCACATTCAATACATTTGGGGCCTATGGCTTTGGCTTTTGAATTTTTGTTTAAGAAGTCCTTCCCTGCCCCTTGGTCAAAAGATATCTCCTATTAATTTTATAATTATACCTTCCACACTTTGGTCTTTTATCCACCTGGAGTTCACCTTTATGTGTGGTGTTACATGAGGATCAGTTTTATTTTTTCCATACAATGCAGCGATCAGCAAACTATTTCTAGAAAGGTCCAGATAGCAAATATTTTAGGCTTTGCAGGCCATATAGTCTCCATTGAAACCATTCATCTCTTCTGTTGTAACTTGAGAACAGCCATAGACAAAATATAAACTATAGGCTTATATAAACCATGTTCTGATAAAACTTGCTTTACAAAAACAGGTGGCAGGCCAAATTTTGGGCCTTGGGCCATCGTTTGCCAGTCCCTGATATAGTGAGTCAGCTTTCCTAATACTTTCTATACGTTTTAATCTTCACAACAGCTCTGTGTGGTAGATGCTTTCATTTTTTTTTTTTTTTTTTTGGCCGTGCAGCACAACTTGTGGGATCTCCATTCCCCGACCAGGGACTGAACTCAGGCCACAGCAGTGAGTCCAGAATCCTAACCATTAGGCCACCAGGGAACTCCCCAGTAGATGCTATTTTTATCTCCCATTTTACAGAGGAGGAAACTGAGACAGAGAAATTAGTAGCAAGAAAGGTCACTTGGCTGGTAAGTGGCAGAGCTGGGATTTGAATCTGGGCAGCCTGTCCGCAGGGCCTACCTTCCTGCCCACTTCTCTGTCTTGGGGAGGAAGGGAAGGGCATGAGGCTGAATTCTGTGGCCTGGAAGTGCCCCCCTGTCCACCACCCTGCCCCCTCTCTTGAGCCCCTGAGTCATGAACCCCTTGCTCCTGCACGCCACCCCCAGGAACATCGACACCCTGATCGTCGATGTCTACCCAGTGCTGGACACGCCCGCCAAGCAGGTCCTCTGGCAGTTCATATACCAGCTGCTGACTTATGAGGAGCAGGAACTCTGCCAGGAGAAAATCGCATGCTTCCTGGGCTACACGGCCATGACAGGTAAGCAGCCCCTCCCCCTGCCCAGCCCGCCAGGTAAAGGCCAGACACCTGCTGTTCTCACCTGTGAGGTATTACAGCCAACCCGGGCTCCTCCCACACACAGATGCACCCACTTGTCCTGGAGATGCACACCCAGCACACCGGGGCTGGTCCCACGCTTTGCCCCACGGATGTGCTTTGCCAACTTGACCCTTAAGGCAGCATAACCTTAGACTTCAGACACCCCACCGAACGCCCAGGGTCTCAGGTTTCTCACCCACAAAATGAGGGTGACCACAGTGGCTGTGCTTTGCACCCTGGGAAGTGTGGCACAGATCAAGAAGTTCACGTGGACACTGTTTACAGACCTGGATTGTGAGCGCACGGCCAGGTCACACCTGCCTAGTGGGCTCTGGAGCCCACAGACTCACACGAGGGCCTACGGGGCCCCGTGCAGCCTCAGCTCCCCGCTGCTGCCCCGTCACTGGGTGCCCCCGTGCCCACACCACGCACGCGCTTCATCACTTGGCTGTGAGCATCGAAAGTGGGCTAAACCCTGGGCACCTGCCGTTCGCCTGCCCGTCTCCTCTGTGCTGGCCCTTGTGCGCCCAGCAACCCTAGTCCTGGGGACCCAGAGTTTGTTGGGGGGTTGAGGGTTTGAGCTCAGGTGCAGGCTGGGCAGCAGATGTCCCACACATCTGCCCTGACCTGGAACCTTCCATTTCACTCTGCAGGCCCCTAGGGGCAGCAGCGCCTGCGTGTTGAGACCTGGGAATCAGGGGGTCCTAGGCTCTCGGCACGAGAAGGGGCCCTGAGGGTGGGTTGTGGCCACCTCCGCCCAGCGTCTGTCCTCAGGCTGGCACCCCAGCACCCCGCCTCTCACCCTAGGGTTCCCAGCTGTCCTAGAGCCGAGCAGGCCCAGGCTCACAGGTGGGTGCCCTCACCCTCCCTGTGTTTGGAGGCTCCTTGTCGGGCTGAGAGGACAAGGGGCCTGTCTCCCCTTTGGTCCCACAGCAGAGCCAGAGCCCACACTGGACCTGGAACCCGAGCCGGAGCCAGAGCTGGAGCCGGAGCCAGAGCCCGAGCCCCAACCACGGAGCTCCCTGAGGGCCTCCTCCATGTGCCGCCGCAGCCTCCGGTCCCAGGGCCTGGAGGCCAGCCTCAGCTGTGGTGAGGCCCCGGACCAAAAGGCTGGAGTGGGTGAGAGGGCGCGACAGGGCTCGGTTTTCCCACCTGCAAAATGGGCTTGGCGAGATGAGACATCCCTGGGAATGGGCTGAGCAGTGGCCCCTCTGGGCCCACAGGGCTTGGCGGTTCTTTCTCCAGAGGCCCTCGCTGGGTCTGGGCTGGGGCCTGAGTCTTAGAGCTCAGGGGTGGTCACTAGACCCCCGTGTTGTGGACTTGGCCCTCCTGATTCCCCGGCAGGGCCCAGCGACTGCGCGGAGATGCCTCGTCCTCTGATCCCAGGCGAGCGCCAGGCGGGCGATGGTACATCCCTCCCCGAGACCCCCAACCCCAAGATGGTGAGACCTTCTCTCTGCCCTGCTTTTGGTGTCAGTGGGGAGCTGGGAATGGGTGGCCCAGGGAGCTGGGGCAGACCCTGGCCTCCCAGGCCACCCAGGCCTGGCCTCTGAGGCCATGTGAGGGCCACGTGGGGGAGGTAAGGGCAGGCTGGACCCATCCCCACCTCCTCTCCCCAAAGATGTCGGCTGTCTACGCAGAGCTTGAGTCCCGGTTGAGCAGCAGCTTCAAAGGGAAGATGGGGACCACCTCCAGATCCCGTGCCTCCCCACCAGTGCCCAGCATGGCAGGCACGGAAGGTAGGGGCTCGCCAGCCCCGGCTCCCGAGGGCAGCTCTGGCCTCCGGCCTCCCGGCTGGCTGGCTGGGTGTGACCATCACCTCCAGGCATATCCCTGGACCTCCCTCTTCGCTCCGTGGCTATGGGGCTGAATGCTGGGGAGCCCTGGCAACCTCCATAGCTAGGGGCCATCAAGGTCCGGGTTGTCCTGGCCCCTCCCATGTCCCCTCTGATCCTCACCTCTGCTATGGATCTAGAAAAGCAGAGGGCCGCCCCCACAGGAGTCCCCAGGTTCACATGTGACTGTCCGATAGACTAGGAAGTGCATGCATTTTGCTCTGTGAGTGGCACGGCTGGGAAGATGGTTGTTCACAGACACACATGATGGTTTCTCGGCAGTTCAGAAGGCAGGACCCCTGGGTGATGTTTCTGTGAGCCAAGGGCTTGCTGGGTGCGGGAGGTGCCCCACGACCTTTGGTCTGGAGACCCCCTCACCCTTGACTTGTGTTCAGTGGGTTCCAGGTGGGACCGTGGGATCCTGTGCAAGATGAGCTGGGGTCTGCCTGTCCTGGGGCCAAGCAGTACTCCCCCTGCCCACTCCGGCCTTTGATCACCCTAAGGGAAGCCTGGGGACGCAACGCCATCCAGGGTCTTCCTGCACTGTGTCCAGGGGAGGAAAGGAAGGTGTCCAGGGACACAGAGCCAACCTGCCCTGGGGCCCCTCCCCTCCAGCCCGCACCTGGAACCCAGGTACTGACCCAAGAGGGGTCCTCACGTTCCATCCCCCACCCTAGGACCCAGGACCCTGTCCAGCGTCTCGTGGACCAGCGAGCGGCTCCTGCCCTCCCCCTGCTATTACCCGCTGTGCTCAGAGGGCCTGGCCTCCCCCAGCAGCTGCGAGTCCCACCCCTACGCCAGCTTGGACAGTAGCAGGGCGCCCTCCCCACAGCTGGGCCCTGGGCCCCTCCGCTCCAGCAGCACCCCCAGCCCGGACCCCGGCCGCCCGCCCAGCCGCAGGAAGCTGTTCACCTTCGCCCACCCTGTGCCAAGCCGGGATACTGACCGCTTCCTGGATGCGCTGAGTGAGCAGCTGGGGCCCCGGGTCACCATCGTGGATGATTTCCTGAGCCCTGAGAATGACTACGAAGAGGTGAGCACGCGGGCAGACGTGCAGGGTACGGGGGCCTATATGGGGACAGTGTCCACAGGCTCCTGCAGGAGGCCTGCTGCCCTGGGGATGTGCCCCAGGCTCCCCCTCTCCCTGCCCCAGTCCATCCTAGAATCTGTCCCAGGACACCCCGCTCCCTGGCTGGAGCTATCCCACCCTGGGCTCAAGCTAGGACCCTGTTTGTCCAAGGCCGCCCCATATGCCCTGTCTCAGGTTCCCTACACTCTGTCGGGCTGTCCCACCACAGCCTCAGGCTAAGCCCCCAGCCTCTCCTGTCCCATCCCCGGGCCATGCCACCCCCTGCCCCAGACTACTCCACTCTCCCTCACCTTGGCCCAGGCTCCAGTCTCCCTGGGCCCAGCCTGACCCTCCCCTTGCCTTGCTCTGTCCCCCCAGATGAGCTTCCACGACGACCAGGGCAGCTTCGTCACCAATGAGAGGAGCAGTGCCAGCGAGTGCATCAGCAGCAGTGAGGAGGGCAGCTCCCTGACCTACTCCTCCATCTCCGACCACATCCCCCCGCCCCCACTCAGCCCCCCGCCACCGCCACCCCTGCCCTTCCATGACCCCAAGCCCAGCTCCCGCACCCCTGATGGCCCCTGGGGCCCCGCTCCGACGCTGGCCAAGCCCCTCACCCAACTCAGCCACCCAGTCCCTCCACCACCCCCGCCACCCCTGCCCCCACCTGTCCCCTGTGCGCCCCCCATGCTGTCCCGGGGCCTGGGCCACCGCCGCAGTGAGACCAGCCACATGAGCGTCAAGCGCCTGCGGTGGGAGCAGGTGGAGAACTCGGAAGGCACCATCTGGGGACAGGTAGGTGACCCGGGGGCCAGGAGTGCTCTGCGCCGGGGGAGGTGGTCTGGGCAGCAGCAGTGAAGGCAAGACCCTTCTCCAGGCCTCTTCCAGCGTCAGCTGAACATCCTCTGGTCGTCCCCATGCTGAGCAGAGGATGAATGAAGCCCCAGCCCATGAACACGCCCACCCTTGGTGGCTGACACAGGCACCGAAGCTCAATCTGTGTCCCTAAGCCAATGACACACTGGGGACATCCAGAAACAGCACGACACTCACCCTTGAAACCTATCACTTGAGATTTGGACAGTTCCCTTAGGCTCTTAGAGCCAAGAGAAGGACATCTGGTTAGAGAGTCACAGACCTCCGAACTGTCCGCCAGTCTACCATCAGTAGTTTATTCACAGGAGCCAAGACTGAAGGATTCTTAAAAGGGCAGCTGTTCCGAACCCCTGCACACCAGCCTCCATCCTTTCACTCTGATGCTTGAACTTCCTCCCAAACAACACTGCCAATATATACTTGAACCCCTTTAGTGATGGGGAGCTCACTACCCATCAAGGCATCCCTTTCCTCACTGGACAGTTTTCACCATCCATCCTTGTATTGCTCTGAAATTTTGTCTCACCAAGATTCCCATGTCCTGCCCTTTGAAATCAGGCAGAGCAAGTGTATTTCCTTATCCACAGACCAACCAGCCTGTCCCATGAGCAAGGTTCACCCCATCCCTGTTCTTTAGGTCATTCCCCTAGAATGTGGTTTCTAGCCCCATAGTCTGTCAAAGGGCAGGTCCCAAATGGAACTCCTAATGGGGCTTCACCAGTGCAGAGGAGAAAACAGTGCTCTCATCTCCTTTGACCTGGACATCATACTCCTTTGAACATGGCCTGGGAACCCTCCAGCTTCTGGGGCTGCCCCATCGCAGTGCTCATTCCCTCCGTCATCCTCAAGCCTAGTCCCTTCCTCTTCTTGGGACCAACAGCATGTCCTTACATGCAGCCACCCTCCGCTGGGGCATGCTTGTCATTTTTTCCCATTGCCGCTTCCTGGGTCCCAGTTCTGTCTCCTGCCTTCCCAGCCAAGTTGGCCTCAGCCCACACCTCCAAGGGAAGCTTTCCATGTTGCTGATAAGGATGCTCGGCAGGACAAAGTCACAAACTGGGACCTACTGGGTCCCCTGGAGACCTCACTCCTACCAGCCTCAGATGGTCCTTGAAGCCTTGCTCTGAAGAGTGGTCTTTCCACTGGATTCTGAAGGTGGACACAGGGACAGAGGTCATGCACATGGCCAAGTCCAAATCCATGCCAGGTGTCCCTGGCCTGCAGCCATGGCCCTTCTAGACTGTCACCTCTCACCCAGGTCATTTGTTAAAACCACCTGTCCAGTTCCTAGCTCCTGGCATTTCCCTGCTTTAGTTTCCCCAGAATCGGGAACCCAGAGCAGCTCTGGTGAACTCACTCAAAACAGACCCAGACCCCTTAAGCCTCCTTGGTCGGCTCCAGCCTCTTTAGAGCCCCTCTACCCCCTGCTCCAGCGCAACTTGCTGGCTTCTGCGTGGAGAGTGCTGCAGGTGTGAGTGTTGTTGACCACAGGAGGGGCGGGCTCACCGCCTGATATCTTGGATGATTTAGCTTCTCCTGCAGCCTCCTCCTGCCGCCGGGTTTATCCCAGGGCTTGATGAAGGCTCTCCCTCCTGGAGCTCACAAGGCAGCCCTTAGAGGGTGGGGGCGGTGGAGGGCGGCAGTTCTTCCTCGCTCTGAACCTCCCCCTCCCTCGCAGCTTGGGGAGGACTCTGACTATGATAAGCTGAGCGACATGGTGAAGTACCTCGACCTGGAGCTCCACTTTGGCACCCAGAAACCTGCTAGTGAGTGGCCTGAGGGCCCTAGGGGAACCCAGATACCAGGTCCTCTGTGGCAGCCCACCCACTACCTTCTGTGGCGTCCCAGGGCTTAGAGTCCCCAAGGTCTGCACGGACCGCCATTTATTTACTGTGTCCCTGAGTTATTGAACTTCTCAGAGCCTCAGGTTTCCTACCTCAAAATGGAGATAATAAGAGCTGACATGTGTTGCATGCTTACCAAATGTCAGACACCCTTGTTTCTAAATTAATCCTGTGACAATTCTGTGGGGTAGGGACTGTGATCCCCCCATCCTCCTGATGAGGAAGCACAAAGGGGCTAGGTAATTTGCTCCAAGTCACACAGCCACAATAAGGTAGACAGATATCCCTTCCAAGTCTCTCCCATTACCCCTCTCAGGGTATCTCCCTGTAGTTGTTGGGTGGGGCTCCAGGCAGCCAGGGATACTGTGTGTGGAAAGTGGTCCCGGGATTGAAGAGAAAGGCCGTTGTCCGTCCAGGAAGCATCTGCAAGGTCGAGAGGTGATTGGTTCTCCTTATGGGGCCAGCTCAGTCCCAAGGGCCCAGGGGAGAGAGGATGGGGGGCGGGGAGTGGACACACGCCACATCACGCACACTGTGTTAGACTGGACCCCAGAGTCCATGAGTGAGGGGAGTGTGGACACGTGGAGCTGATTCAGTCAAGTCCATGGTCGGGGGCGTCTGGGCTGTGGGGTGTGGCCACACCCCTCCTGGGCCCTCGCACAGCAGCCTTAGCCTGGCGTCCCCTCATTAAACCATCAGTTTCCCTTCCAGAGCCGGTGCCCGGGCCTGAGCCCTTCAGGAAGAAGGAGGTGGTGGAGATCCTGTCCCACAAGAAGGCCTACAACACCTGTGAGGGGCTGGGGGTGCCGGGTGGTTGTGGGGGGCACGACGCGACCCCCCACCGGGCCACCGAACCTTTGATCCACCCCGGTGGATGATCGAGATTAGGCCGTGGGGGCCCCAACACCTGCCTCCCGCGCGGTGAAGACCCTCTCCCAGGTCCCACGGCCAGCCCGATCCCACCGGGCGCAGGTGCCGGCCTTGGCTCCACCCCCATCGGCCCCGCCCTCATCCTGTAATCGGCTCCCCAGTTCCGGCCCCGCCTCCAACCGCATACCCTACTCTTCCCGTCTCAGGACCCTCCCTAGTTCCCTGGCCCCAACTCTGTCTCTTTGAGAACCCCGCCCTCGCCCCTCAATAGGTCGCGGGAAGGACCCTCCCCTCCCCTGGGCAGGCTCCTGCTCCGCCCCGGTTCCTGGCCCCCCGTCCCCCGACACACCCAGGAGCCAGGGTGGATCTTGAAGCCCCGCCCACTCCCCGCCCGGGCCCTGCCCCGGCTCACCCTCGCGGCCCCGCCCGCAGCCATCCTGCTGGCGCACCTGAAGCTGAGCCCGGCCGAGCTGCGGCAGGTGCTAATGAGCATGGAGCCCCGGCGCCTGGAGCCCGCGCACCTGGCGCAACTGCTGCTCTTCGCGCCAGACGCCGACGAGGAGCAGCGCTACCAGGCCTTCCGCGAGGCGCCCGGCCGCCTCAGCGAGCCCGACCAGTTCGTCCTGCAGGTGCTGCGGCCGTGACCCCCGCCCGGGATCAGGGGCGGCTGCCCAGCGGCCTCGGCCTCCTCTGTCGCGGCTTTCGCTTTGTGCCTTTGTGCGTGGGTCTCGCTCCCCTCCCGCCACCGCGTTCACGCCTGAGTCCCGGTTTTACACCTGTAACAGCCAGTTCTCACTCAGGGTCCAAGGTAGATGGGATGAGGGTGCCCCCTAGAGGTTGTGCTTGTTTTCCTAAGGGAATACCGGGCAGCCCGCTGACCCCCACGCCCGGCTGCCCCGGGGCAGCGGGTCTCCCGGCGGGATGGATGAATCCTGGCCCTGCCTTCCCGTCAGATGCTGTCGGTTCCCGAGTACAAGACCCGCCTGCGTAGCCTCCACTTCCAGGCCACCCTACAGGAGAAGACAGAAGAGATCCGGGGCAGCCTGGAGTGCTTGCGCCAGGCATCCCTCGA
The DNA here is from genome assembly GCF_951394435.1 of Stenella coeruleoalba. Taxonomy (NCBI): domain Eukaryota; kingdom Metazoa; phylum Chordata; class Mammalia; order Artiodactyla; family Delphinidae; genus Stenella; species Stenella coeruleoalba. Next base: position 83,589,093 of record NC_137161.1, on the reverse strand, counting down.
GCTCAAGAACAGCCGGAAGCTCGCCAAGATCCTGGAGGTCAGAACCGCCCCTTCTCAGATCACTCTACCTGCCCCTCTGTCCCCTGGGGCTTCCAGCCTGGAGGTTCATCCAGAGAGGGGCCAGGGCGTGGGGCAGGACCTGCCCACCTTTCTCTCCACAGTTTGTGTTGGCTATGGGCAACTATCTCAACGATGGACAGCCCCAAACCAACAAGACCACGGGCTTCAAGATCAACTTCCTGACGGAGGTGAGGGGGCCTGTCAGACAGTCACTGATTTGTTTGCTCTACCATTGAGGCCCTTCCCCACCCCCATCCCCCCCGGAGGAAGAGCTGGCTGCCCGCAGGCCAGGATGTAACAGAAGCAAAGTTCGGGGGTTGAGGGGTTGGGGGGACAAGGTGGTGTCTCCAAGCCAATCCTCAAGATCTGGAAAAATGGAGTGGTGGGAGAAGAGAAGGGCAGGGAGGGAAGGCTCCAGGAGGAAGGGGCGAGTCCCATCTGGTGGATTCTGTGCCCTCAACACCACCACCACCATCAGGCCAGTCCTACCCCAGAAAGATCTAGGATCAGAGAAGGGACAGCTCAAATATCCAGCCTTTCTCCTGTGTTTCTGGGACTTTTCCCCATGACGCCTTTGGTTGTTTTCAAAAAGAGAAAGAAAAACCCCCTTTATAGATATGAATGGTTTAGGGTGTCTGAGGCTCAGATGGGCCACAGATGGTTTCAGAAAACCACAAAAGGGAAGAACTGTGAGTGATGCTCCCCGCTTTCCCTGGGGTTAGAGAATCTTGGGCTCTATCTTTGGACAAGGGCAAACTCACAAGGACAGAAAAACCTAGGGTCCTTCCCTAGCTGGGGGCTGGGGCCTGGTTCCTGGGGGTCTCAAAGATCTGGGCCAGGAAACGGCCTGTGGCATCCCAGCAGATGAGAGCTTCCGAGTTGAGTGTTACTAGCCATCAGCTTATGAGCTTTGGAGTTGGAGAGTGTGGGGGGCCAGGAACTGACGCCACAGCCCCGGGGAAGCAGGGAGGAGAGCACGTGAGCCCGTGTGGTCAGGAATCTGATGGGGTCCTTGAGGAAGATATATGTTGGGGTCACTTGCAGCTGAACTCCACCAAGACGGTGGATGGGAAGTCCACCTTCCTGCATATCCTTGCCAAATCGCTGAGCCAGCACTTCCCCGAACTCCTGGGCTTTGCTCAGGACCTGCCCACCGTGCCCCTGGCTGCCAAAGGTAGGCTGGGTGGATGGGTAGGGAGGCAGAGGCACCGCTGTCCTGGGCTGAGAGGGCAGCCCCACGAGGCTCTGTTGCCTACCCTACAGTGAACCAACGGGCCCTGACCAGTGACCTGGCTGACCTCCACGGCACCATCAGTGAGATACAGGCCGCCTGCCAGAGCATGTCCCCCACCAGCGAGGACAAGTTTGCCGTGGTCATGGCGGTATCCTGTCCCAGTGCCGCAGTGGACCCTAGGCAGGGGGGGCCAGGTAGAGCTGGCTGTAGCTCCAGTGGCCTGCAGAGATTCTGGGCAGAGGCTGCTCTGGGTCCAGGGGCTCTGGAAGGGGGTCCGCCTTAGGTCATTTAGAATCTAAGTGCTTATGTCAAGTCTGTGTGTAACTGAGAAGGAGCTCTTTTTTTTTTTTTTTTTTGCGGTACGCGGGCCTCTCCCTGTTGTGGCCTCTCCCGTCGCGGAGCACAGGCTCCGGACGCGCAGGCTCAGCGGCCATGGCCCACGGGCCCAGCCGCTCTGCGGCACGTGGGATCTTGCCGGACCGGGGCCCGAACCCGCGTGCCCTGCATTGGCAGGCGGACTCTCAACCACTGCGCCACCAGGGAAGCCCAAGGAGCTCTTCTGATTGGCTGCATCGCCCCCTCTGTCCTCGGGGGTGGCAGAGTCCAGGCTTAAGTCACAAGATACAGGGAGAGGCTTGTCAGACTTGGCAGGCCTGGCCAGCCAAAGGCAGTCAGGAGAGGGGAATATTCCGACTGAGCACAGACAGTGACAAATGCTATAGAAAAAGAGAGAGACAGAGAGAGGGGGCCACTCTAAGTGGATGGTTGGGGAAGAGAGGGTGGTAGCATCTGAGCAGAGCCAGGAGGGAAGAGAGAGCTGCCCCACAGAGAGAGGAGCAAGTGAAAGGCCTAAGGCTGGACTGGACGTGGCAGGTGTCAGGACGAGCTTGGAGGGCAGTGGGCAAAGGGACTGGAGCCTCTGACCAGGGCATGGTGCCCAGGTGAGCAAAGGGCCTGGGGTAGACTGGAGTGGTCGCTGTTTGGGTCACTGCCCGGGGACCTGCCCCAGGGACCTAGGGCAGTTTCCTTAACAGAGGCCCATCAGTCCTTCCTGGAGACAGCCCAGCCGGTGCTGCGGGCGCTGGACGGGCTGCAGCGGGAGGCCATGGAGCAGCTGGGCAAGGCGCTGGCTTTCTTCGGCGAGGATTCCAAAGCCACCACTTCCGAGGCCTTTTTCGGCATCTTTGCGGAGTTCATGAGCAAGTTCGAGGTGAGCCACGGTGGGAGGCCCTGAGGAGAGAGCAGGGCCATAGGTCCAACGAGGGGGTTCCTCTGTGAAGCCCGGGGTGGGAAAGGGCCCCTAGTGAGTGACACGCTCCCCCAGTGGGGCGGAGCCAGTAGGTCTCTGCCCCGGCGAGGGAGGGGGTGGGGGGAGACGACGCAGGGAGGGGGCGGTCCCGGGACCACTGACCAACCCCCGTCCCCACGTGCTCCTCCCTCCCCAGCGAGCGCTCGGCGACCTGCAGGCTGGGGAGGGCACACGCAGCTCTGGGATGATTTCGCCCCTCTCCTGGTGACGGCGGCGGCCTCGCGTCCTCGGCGGCCCGAGCGCGGAGCGGACGCCGCCCGCGTGGCTCGGAGCGTCCCGGGTGCGGGAGTGGGGCCTAGCCACGTGCGCATCTCCAGCTAGCTCAGCCGTCGAGCTCCGGCCGCCCTCGAAGGTGCGGAGACCCCTTCTTGGGGCCGATCCCGGGGCTCCGAGGGTTGGGAGCGCGGGGACGGAGCCGGCACGCCGACTCCCCGGGACGCGTGAACCACCCGCCGCCAGGTCCCGCCGGCTTCCCGCGCCTTGTCCACTCCCCCTTCTCCGCCCCACCCCCGCCCGCTCCCCGCTCCCGGGCCTTCCAGCAAGGGCTGGCTGTGCACGCCCTCAGGACCTCGGGGTCCCGGGGAGGGGCCGCTGCCACCAGCCGGTGGATTCCGAGATGGCCGCGGCACTAGGGCGGCGTCTTGGCCAGAGGGTGCCCGGCCCCAAGGAAGGCCGTCTGAACCTCTCCTGAGCCTGCTCCGAGTGTGCCCAGGGGACGCCCTCGCGGAGCACGGACCCCGCAGACCTTAGACTGTGGAGAAGGAGGCAGACGCCCTTGAACATGCCACACCAGTGCGCACGATAAGGCCTGGAGGTCTCTCACCCAGCCCAGGGCCTCCTGGGCTGCTTGGACGAAGGCAGGCAGGATGGAAGGAGAGCCCCAAGTCCAGGGACCTGGGGGAGGGGGGTGGGTGCGCACCTAGCCTGGGTCTTGGAAGCCAGAAGAAACCTCAGCTGGCTGCAGAAGAGAAAAGGCTGGATTGGAGGAGGCAGGAGAGAAGCTGGGCAGAGAAACAGGAAAGCATTAGGAAGACTATATCAGACTGCAGAATTGAAGTTTTCACCCAGCAGACAAACTGAAATCCAGTTTAGAAGTGGTCCCTTGGAAGTGGGGAGTCTGGGAGTGGGAGGGGGGTGTCGCGGTAGGGCAGAGAGAGCAGAGAGATGCTCAGGTGACGGGTGAGCAGGACTTGGTGGCCGGCTGCCAGGTTTCTCGCCTGGGTGGGTGGCGATGATGATGTTCCCTGGAGCAGGCCGTGTGAGCAGAGCAGGCTTACAGGCAGTAACACCACCTGGGACATATTTGGGATCTCAGAGTCTGTTTTACATGTGTGTCTGGAGCCCCTGGTGAGGACTGGGGAGAGAGGAGGGAGCTACCTGGACGCTGGGGGCAGAGGGATGCTGGGGGCATCCTTTCCTTTCTTTGTTTCATCCTTTCCATTCTCCAATCGACAAATCCTGGATCAGGCAGCTTCCTGTTACCTCTTCCCTTAACTTTCTTCCACAGAAGTCTGAAATGGACTTTAGAAACCATCTTCTGGCTTTTTTTCCCTCCACTATGATTGAATAGCTGGTGTTGCCCCTGGACAGTATTCGGGACCCATCCAGTTCTACCCGGTCTCCCACAGGCCCCTTGTGGAGGCCATGTATGTTCTTCCTTTGTTCCCCGCTCACAGCCACCATATAAAAATATCTAAACCAAATTGTGTAATTCAGGTGGGGGAAATGAACCCAGATTTGGCTAGTGGAGGGCATTTCTCCACAGCAGCTCAAGCCGGATAATTTCCATAACTTCCCAAAGGCTTCGTCTCTGAGAAACATGTCAAAAGGTCCATTAAAATCCTAGTATGAGATCCGTAGAGACTGTAGACTCCACCAGGCCATGAATAGGCATGACCCTCCAGGCCCAGGTGTCCTGTATGGCATTTTCCTGCAAATTAGAAACACACACCCTCTTCAGGTAGCTCCAGCCCCACGCCAGGGGACTCAGGTTGGCAAGCCAATCGCTAGCTGGGTTTCCTCCCTATAACGCCTTGTAACTGTTACCTATTTCCCACACAATGCTGTGTAACAAACTGTCCCAAAACTCAGTGACTTAGAACAGCAGCCACTACTGCTCTTGAGTCCATGGGTCCTGCTGGGCAGTTCTGATCCGAGCTGGGCTCAGTGGACTCACCTGGGTGTCTATAGTCTTCTGTGGGTCAGCTGGGCAGCTTTGCTAGTCATGCAGGGCCTTGGTTGGGACAGTTGAGATGGCTTCATGTGGTCTCTCATCCTCCAGCCAAATAGCCAGGGCAGTTCACGTGGTAAGGTCAGGGGCCTAAGAGAACAAGCAGAGACACAGAAGACCCCTGGAAGCCTAACCTCAGAACTGTCACACCATCCCTTCCGCCACAGTATATTGTCAAAGCAAGTGACAAGTCCAGCCCAGATTCTAGGAGAGGGGAAATAGGCTCCCCTCTTGATGAGAGATGCTGCAGAACTACATGGCAGAGGGTGTGGATTCAGGGTCAGGTAGAGTCAGGGCCATCGTTGCCATCAGTGTACCACGTACCTCCGTGGCCAGGCACCCTGGTGCACATCCCAACCTCCTTCAAATCCTCAGTGGCCCCGGTCCTCGCTGGACCCAGCACCGCGCTGATTACTCATCTTCATGTGTCCTGCAGGTGCCATGCTTTTCATTCTCTCTTACTTAGGCACCCATGAGTTACCTGACTTCTCTCGATACACTAAGTCCAGGGGCACAGTGGTCTGTGTCTGTGCCTGCACCTGCCTAGCAACCAGTCTCCCTTCTGCTGGGGAAAGCTCCCTGTTTTTCCTTTGGGAAATTATCCCTCCTCTGCTCCCAGGCCTTGGAGTGCTGCTGATTGGATTAAGGATGATCTTGTGACTCTGGTTGGGTGGCTCAGAGTCAATTCAAGACTCAAGTTTGAAGTGTTTGGAAAAGGAGGCTCCTTACTTCTGGATGAATTGTTGGGTGTAACGAGGGTGGAATCCTGGAAGGAGCTGCCAGGACTACCACGTGGAGGGCACCTGCCTGGGTGTAAAACCAATACAGAAGAAAAGGAGAGAAGACCACTCCATCCATCTCTTGTCCCTGGATCCAGCTGTGCCTGAAGCAGACATCCCAACTTTTCAGTTTCCAAGCCAACAAATTCTGCCACCACGTGTGAATTTTTTTAATTTCTTTTAATTTTTTGGCTTAGGCTGCTTTGAATGTGTTTCTGTCACTTGCAATGTTAAGAGGGTTGACTAACATACTCATCAACAGATCGTTATAGATGTTCAGTCTTTTAACATTCTCAGTGCATTCTCTTCATTCATAAATGCAATCGCCAATACTATTTGACTGCCTACCATGTGCCAGCCACAATGCTGGGTGCAGATAACCTTATGGGTCAGCCTCTCTGAGTTTCGTTTCCCAGGGTTCTATTTCATGGTGATCTACACCCAAGTCAGTTCGAAACCCTATATGTGAGCCAATATGTGCGCCAGACCCTCCGCCCCTTTCCTCACCAAATGACAGGGTGTGACAAGCAGGAATGTATTTCTCTCTCAATGATACTAATAAAATAGCCTAGCCCAATTACACACCGCCTTTCCTAACAATCCGTTAGTGTTTACTAGGTAGTGTGCTCCGTGTTTTTACATATTTCATTTTACTTTCACAGTAACCCTCTCAGGTGGGTTTTGTTATCTCCTTTTTACAAATAAAAAGTCTAAAACTCGGAGGGTTATGTGACTTGCTTGATGGAAAATCAAGTCTGTCTAAATCCAAAGCCCATCCTCTTAGTGGAAATACCTTCTTTGTTTTGCTTAATATGATTTTTAAAAACATCTATCAGCATTCCAGGGGCCACAGATTCTGGTGACTTCGACATAAAGAAAGCCTTTACCTCTTTTCTCACCCCCTTCTATTCCTCCCTGTGTTAATCTGCTTAGGCTACCATAACAAAATACCATAGACTAAGTGGCTTAAACAACAGGAATTTATTCCCTCACAGCCCTGGAGGCTGGAAGTCCAAGATCCATGTGTCAGCAGGTTGGGTTCCTCCTGAGGCTGCTCTCCTTGGCTTACAGACGGCCGCTTCTTGCTGTGTCCTCACGTGGCCTTTTCTCTGTGCATCCCTGGCGTCTCTTCTCGTAATGACACCAGTCCTATTGGCTTACAGCCCCATCCTTATGATATCATTTAACCTTAAATACCTCCTCAAAGACCCCATCTCCAAATGCAGTCACCTTCTGAGGTACTGGGGGCTAGGATTTCTGCATATGAATTTGGGGAGGGGGACACAATTCAGCTCATACCACCTTCTTACCAGGTGCCAAGGATATAATAGTGCTAGTTCCAAGGAGGCCTCACAGATCTCTGGATTCAGCTGATGTTCCAAAGAGAAAGGCTTCAATCAAGCGGGATTTACTCATCTTCTCCCCCACCATCTGCAAACTTCTATGTACTTGCCCTCATCTTCATCCCATGATGTTCAGGCATTGCTCTCAACTCCAATTCGGAGCTAATTCTTTGTCCCATATCCCCACCTCCCCAGGCTCCCAGGGGTCCCAACGCACCTATGACCACACGTCATTTTCCACTGGCTCTTTCCCCTTCACCAATAAACATCCCTCTTCCTGCAACCCTCAAAGAACAGTCTAGACCCCAGTGGCTCATGCCCTCTCACTCCCTCCTTTAGACCAAATTTTTCAGAGCTGTTGTCTACACTTGCTGCCTCTGCATCCTCACCATCCACTCACCTCTCAGCACACAGCAGCCTGGCTTTCTCTCCTGTCACTCCCCTGAACCTGCTGTCGTCCCGACAGGAAACCACAGGAAGCTCTAGTTGTCCTTATCTTCATTGACCTTTATTTAAGCAGCGCTGGGCACTGTTTGCCATCCCTCCGCAAATTCTCACACACCCAGGCTTCAGCTAGTAGATGTCTACTCACTGATAACCCATTCATCAGCCTGATTTCCCATTGGCCCATCTGCTTCTAGCCTTTGCATACAGCAAGGTTCCGTAATTGCCTATTACATCAAACAACACAAAGGTGAAGGTGACCAAGCTGCTCAAGAAAATGAATGGCTCCTTTCTATGAAACAGTTTGGCCACATGTATCCAAAGCCCTAATGCAAGGGTTGCAGACGGAATGCCCACGGAGGCTGGACGAGGAATGCAGGCTTGTGAAGAGGGTGGTGTAAGAAGACAGCTACACAGGACCAAGGATGACAGGTAACTGACACGGAGGGACAGGGAGAGACAGTAGGGAGGGCTGGAGAGCGGATGCCCTGTCTGCGGGGGCCCCGCTGCACCCTCTAGTCAGTGGGCCTCCATGTGAGAAGGCACACCCTGGGATGCCTGATCTCAGGCTTTCGCAAAGGAAGCTAGAAATCCAGATTTCTATTTCAAATGTCCTAACGAAATGTTGGCAACGAATTCAAAACTTTAAGGAAGATGATCAATTATGAGCCAAAGAAAACGTTTCTGTGAGCCAGATGGAGCCCAGCTGTGAGTTTGCAGCCCCTGACATGAAGCATGTCTGCCAGTTGACTCATTCGGGCTATCCTGGGGTATAGTGGTGTACCCCCTAAAAAGGGATTCGGTTCACTTTTAGATGTTAGCAAGGGAGCTGTGTTTGAAGCTAGTTGGCCGTTCTGGTTTCTAGATGGAAAGATGCTGATTACCTTATCTTGAAGATGCTCTTTGTTTTAGGAAATTCACCCAGACGATGGGGAGTCACAGGCAGGCAGGACCCACGCAGTGTTCTGCGGGGAAACCATGACGTCACCAGGAAACCGAGGGCTAGGCATAGACCACTGGCTTAAGGGTCTGTTGGTTGTGCAAATTAGCAAAATCTTTCTCTTGATAGCGCCCTAAAAGGGAGGGAAAATATTTTCTCTAAAGAGATGTTAACTGGATTCCTGATGTCCCCGGCACTGAATAAAAGCACTGATGGTGTGTTCTCGGACCATGTGGGGTCAGTGGGGGGTTTCCGCAGAAGGAAATGGATGACCCCAATGTCCAACATCTAGGAGCTGGAAGGACTGGAGGTTGTGGAAGAGGAGAGTCCTCGAGGTAGGAGCTGGGAGCTCCCGCACTAGCGGGAGGTAAACTGGGCCCTGGGGGGAGAGGCCCTGATGTGGGATTAGAGCATCAACCTGGAAGCACTGCCCTCCCCCTCTGAGCTTTAGGCAGACATCATCATGTGACCTTATTTGTGTTGGCAGGACTTGTATGTGTTAGGAGGGAATTGATTCAGGAAACACAAAGAGCTTGGGCAGAAGTAGTGGCTCTGAGTGCAAAATCTGGGTCGAGGTGTCAGGCCGCTACCAGAACAGATTTCCAGAACAGATCCTTCAGGGATTCCCCCAGAAGCTCCTTGAGGAGGGGAACCCCAGGAGAAAGACCAGACTTCCTGCTGGTTTGAGCCATTTCATCTGTTTTGCCGTTTCTAAGCGTCTGTTATCAGCCATTGAATCTACTTCGTGAGAAAGTTATCCTCAGGTCGTCAGGGTCTTTAAGCAATCATTAATCCTGATTGGTGAAGGCACCTGCAGAAAGTTTTTCCTTCAAATTTCATATTATTCATAAGCGTATATGTGCACGTGTGTGTATATACACACATGGTCCTTCTGAGAAATCATAGACTCAGACATAATGCGCAGAAATACATCTCAGATCTAACCTCATACCCATTCAGAGATCTACATTTTCACAGCAAACTTACATGCTAAAGGAAACAAGAAGAGAAAAAGGAATACGATTTCATGTCATTATGTTACACAGCAAACTGAAATGTGTACAGAAGGTTTGGATGACGCTTACTTAGAACTGAAACTCTATCTCATAAGCTCAAGAAAAGAGTGAAAAGAAGTTACAAATCTCTTAGGTATGACTATGTCATTATGAGCCAACAAGCCATGATTTTTTAGCAAAAAAAAGTAGTTCACAAAGCCTAGTCTGTGTGTACCAATAAAGATACACACATACTATATCCAAAATGGAGGGAGAGATGAAAAGAAGACAGCTTTTTCAAAGTATTTGGGTACTTCCAGTGTTTAACTTTCTACTGCTCTGATAAAAGATCGTTTTATGCATTTGTTTCTAAGAATGAAAAGTGGTTGTGTGCTCTGAACCTTTTTCACTTATGAAAGAAAAAAAGGAAGTGACAGGACCCCAGTCATTGCTAAAATACACAGGTATATGCTGTATGTAAATATTTAAACAATTTGGCAACATCTCACTATACAAATCAATTTGTTTTGCGACGGTTGCCAATAAGTGGTCCCAGATATTAAGTAGTCTGATATTTTTACACTCATCAGTAGGTAGAAGTATTTGAAATACAAAATACTTGCAGTTTTCATAAGTTACATATTAGTTACCCCAAACCATCTAAGAATCCCAAAAATAAATTAGAAGATTTACACCTGTATCAAGAATATAGAGCCGTTTCTCATTTGCTCAAGAAATTCATCGCAAAAAGAAAGAAACTCATCGCAAAATCTCGATTAGCCTTTCCTTACACTAAGCACCAAGTGATATTTCTGAAAAATGCTGTGTAAATGGACACGAATAACGCTGGTTCAGGAGCTGAATTACTGAGTCGGAAGGGATCGCCGGTATAGGAGACATTTTTTTGTCAGCTTCTTTTCCTGCTTGGTGGAAAACTCCATCCTGGGAAACAATCAGACCCATTGTCCCCTAGCTGTAGAGCTTCTGCCTACTGAAAGGCTGGCAGCTGAGTTCTTGTGTTTCCCTGGGGCTCCCAAAGTTTCCACCCCTGCAGAATTCTTATCTTCACATCCTGAATTGTGATCCTGTCTTGCTTCTTGCGCCTTCTTTCTGGGATCATTTTCATTCTTCCTCAAGTACATTTTTTACTTTAGAATTTTGTTTGTAGTGAGGGTCTGTTGGTAGTAAATTCTTTCAGTTTTTGCATCTGAAAATATCTTTGTAACTAACCACGTTCTTGAAAGACAGTTTTAGTGAATATACAGTTCCGGGTTGACAGTTATATTTTCTCATCAATTTGAATTCCACTGGTTTCTGACTTCCATTTTTTATATTGAGAAGTCAGCAGTAAGTCTAATAAGCATTCTGTTGTAAAAGGTAAGTGTATTCATTTACTAGGACTGCTGTAACAAACTACCACAAACTGGGTGCCTTAAAATAACAGAAGTGTACTCTCTCACAGTTTGGAAGACCAGAGGTCCAAACTCACGTCAGCAGCATTGCCTCCCTTCTAGCCTCTGGTGGTCGTTAGGTTACCAGCAATCCTTGGCATTCCCTGGCTTATAGATGCCCCACTCTATCCCCCACCATCATGTGGTGTTTTCCCTGCCTGTCAGTGTCTTCACATGATAGGGTATGTGTGTGTGTGTGTGTGTGTGTGTGTGTGTGTGTGTGTGTCTGCATCTCTGTGTTCTCTTATAAGAACACCAGTCATTGCATTAGGACCCACCCTAATCCAACATGACCTCACCTTAACTAATTACATCTGCAAAGATCTTATTTCCAAATAATGTCACACTCTGTGGTTCCAGGTGGACAAGAATTTGCAGTAGGGGAGGGAGCATTATTTGACCCAGTACAGTAGGTTATGTCTCCACCATAAATATATCAGATACACAGAAAAGGCTCTGTGCTTGATTTCAAAGCTTTCTCATTGCTCTTGACATTCTTCTGTGTCTAGAAAGATATTTCATTCTCTTTTATTTATTTGTTTTTAATTTAAAATTTTTTATACAGTGTTTAAAGTTTACTTTCCATTTACAATTATTACAAAATATTGGCTATATTCCCCATGTTGTTCAATAGATCCCTGAGCCTATCTTACACCCAATAGTTTGGACCTCCCACTCCCCTACCTCTATATTGTCCCTCACCTCCTCTCCCCACTGGTAACCACTAGTTTGTTCTCTATATCTGTGAGTCTGCTTCTTTTTTTGTTATATTCACTAGTTTGCTGGGGTTTTTAGATTCCTTATATAAGTGATATCATACAGTATTTGTCTTTATCTGTCTGGCTTTTTTTTTTTTTTTTTTTTGCCATGCCACACAGTTTGTGGGATCTTAGTTCCTCGACCAGGGATTGAACCTGGATGCTGGCAGTGAAAGTGCTGAGTCCTAACCACTGGATCACCAGGGAATTCCCTGTCTGACTTATTTCACTTAGCATAATGTCCTCCAAGTCCATCCATGTTGCTGCAAATGGCAAAATTTCATTCTTTTTTCATGGATGAGTAGTATTCCATTGTGTATATATGACACATCTTCTTTGTTCATTCATCTGTTGATGGACACTTAGGTTGCTTCCATATCTTGGCAATTGTAAATAATGCTTCTGTGAACACTGGGGTGCATGTGTCTTTTTGAATTAGTGGTTTTTTTTTCTGATATATGCCCAGGAGTGGAATTGCTGGGTCATATGGTAGCTCTATTTTTAGTTTTTTGAGAAACCTCCATATTGTTTTTCACAGTGGCTGCAGCAATTTACATACTCACAGTGTTAGGGGGTTCCCATTTCTCCCCTTCCTCTCCAACATTTGTTATTTGTGTTTTGTTTGATGATAGCCATTCTGATATGTGTGAGGTGATATCTAACTGTGGTTTTGATTTGTATTTCCCTGATGATTAACAATGTTGAACATCTTTTCATGTGACTGTTGGCCATCTGCATTTCCTCTTTGGGAAAATGTCTGTTCAGTTCTTCTGCCTATTTTTAAATTGGGTTGCTTGTTTTGTTTGCTTGTTTTTAAGATGTTTTTGATGTGGACCATTTTTAAAGTCTTTATTGAATTTGTTACAGTATTGCTTCTATTTCACATTTTTTGGGTTTTCTGGCCACGAGACATGTGGGATCTTAGCTCCCCGACCAGGAATCAAACCCACACTCCCTGCATTAGAGGGCAACGTCTTAACCACTGGACCACCAGGGAAGTTCCTGGTTGCTTGTTTTTTTTGATGTTGAGTTGTATGAGCTGTTTATGTATGTTGGATATTAATCCCTTATCAGTCATATCATTTGCAAATATTTTCTCCCATTCAGTAGGTTGTTTTTTCTGTTTTGTCAATGGTTTCATTTGCTGTGGAAAAGATTTTAAGTTTAATTAGGTCCCACTTGCTTATTTTTTATTTTATTTCCTTTTCTTTTGGAGATGGATCTGGAAAAATATTGCTGTGATTTATGTCGAAGAATGTTCTGCCTATGTTTTCCTCTAGGAGTTTTATACTATCCAGTCTTACATTTAGGTCTTTAATACATTTTGAGTTTAGTTTTGTATATGGTGTTAGAGAATGTTCTAATTTACTTCTTTCACATGTAGCTGTCCGATTTTCCCAACACTACTTACTGAAGAGACTGTCTTTTCTCCATTGTATATTCTTGCCTCCTTTGTCGTAGATTAATTGGCCATAGGTGGTGGGTTTATTTCTGGGCTCTCTATCCTGTTCCGTTGATCTATTTTTCTATTTTTGTGCCACTACCATACTGTTTTGATTACTGTAGCTTTATAGTATAGTGTGAAGCCAGCACAGCATCACTCTGCTTCATTCTATGGGTTAAGGTGAGTCACAGCCCCAGCCCAGACCCTGGGTGGGAGAGACTACACACGCGCATGCATACCAGGTGGCATGGCTCATGGGGGTTACCACACATGGACACCATCCTTGGCAGGCTATTGTGAAGCAAAGAGGTGGAGAGCCTCTTTCTCTACCCCTTCCCCAGATTTTGCTCCTTCAATGCAACCTCAGAGCAAAATGTCTAGAACCCCAATTACAGACTCCAGTGGTCCAGCTGTCCCAGGCCCTCAACCTAGACCTTCCAACATGATGACAAGGCTGTTCCAGTACCAGCCAAGTCCCACTCACTCTTCACATACAGGGAGTCCCCTCATGGGCTCACAGGATTGTCTGGAGCTGGACTTCCATTGCTTCCCCTCCAGACTTCCCAGACAAGTCTATATTTACTGACACCACAATTCAGACATTGTTCAATCCTCCCCCATCTTGCCCCATAATCAGCAAGACTCTGCAACTCCAAATCTCCCCTGGGAATTGGGGAATCATTATGGGGAGGCCCCCCTACTCGATACCACATCTTCTCTGAGCTTCAGCTCTAGAGTTTGGACTTATAGGTGACTTCCCCCCCTTATTTTTACCTTTTTATGTTTTCAAATTTCCTATAATGAGTATGGACTCCTTTTTACTACAAAAAGGATATTAAAAAACATTTAAGAAGAGAATTCCCTGGGGGTCCACTGGTTGGGACTGCCGAGGGCACGGGTTTGGTCCCTGGTCAGGGAACTAGGATCCCACAAGCCTTGTGACTGACACGGCCAAAAAAAAAAAAAAGAAAACAAGTTTAAGAAGTACCATGGAAAGATGATGTTCAGGAAGAGTTAATGATATGGAAGAATGGTTATAATTTTTAATTATTCAAAAACAAGGTGCAATTTTACTATATATACATATATATAGTACATTTAAAAAATTTATTTATTTTATTTATTTATTTTTGGCTGTGTTGGGTCTTTGTTGCTGCACGTGGGCTTTCTCTAGTTGCGTCAAGTGGGGACTGCTCTTCATTGCGGTGGGCTTCTCATTGCGCTGGCTTCTCTTGTTGCGGAGCACGAGCTCTAGGCCCGTGGGCTTCAGTAGTTGCGGCTTGCGGGCTCTAGAGCACAGGCTCAGTAGTTGTGGCGCACATGCCCAGTTGCTCCGCGGCATGTGGGATCTTCCCGGACCAGAGCTCAAACCTGTGTCCCCTGCATTGGCAGGCAGATTCTTAACCACTGTGCCACCAGGGCAGCCCCTAGTACATATTTTTTAAACAACAGGACAAAATACACGTTGGCAGGCTACTTACCATGAAGTGAATGAAGCTTAAGCTCCAGGGCCCCTCACTTGCACAGGCTACTTTGAAGACCCTGGGAGGGGCTCTAACTATGCATTCCCAGGGTCATGTGTCTTTGCAAGTTTTGCAAAAGTGAGATATTTGAACCACAATTGGTTAAGATCACTGACTCCACTCTACCCGCCCCCGCACATTCTAAGTGTTCATGGAGAGACCCCAGGCATTTTTGTGGTCTGGCTAAGGGGAAGTTGCATAGGGGACATATTCAGTTTAGGTTTAGTGGGACACATCTAGAGGACCCACAATCCTGTACACATCCAGTCATGTGACTGCTAGCTCTCCCGGTGTCTGAATGGCTTCCGGGAATACCTGTGCCAATTCACCTGGGGCAGGTGTAAGGCCGGAGGTCAGATCATCATACAGACACGTCCCGTAGCACGTGTCAAAGGTTGGGCTCTTTGGAGGCAGATATTGAGATAGAGCCCGTGGTGCAAGAAGTTTACTGAGAATCGAAGCCTGGGAGGGGAAGGAGTGAGAACGTGAACTGCAACACAGGGCTGACACAGCCTTAGCCGACCAGGTGGAAGCTCTGGAGCGAGGTTTGTCCACGGGGGTGTCCTGTGAGCTGAGGGGCAGGGCCTTTATGCTCAGTGGCTGGGTGTGGCTGCCCTGGGAAGGGCATGACCTGGGATGAAGCAGCTCCCAGTGCATGGACAGACTGAAGTTACAGATGCTGTACCCTGACCTCCCTCTGCTCGGCTGACCAAGCTCTCCACAGCTACACGGGAAGTTCCTCCTCCAAGGGGATCCTGGTGGTGCATGGTTGGGTTTCATAGCCCATGCTCTTCGTACGCACACACCTCTCTCCCTCTCTCTCATATTTTGAGGGTTCTGATCCTGCAGGATTTCAGTCGGCCTTTCTTCTTGCTTTCCTTAGAAGAGGGAAGTTAGTAGGATGAACTGTAGCCATTGTCACTGTAGGCAGCCTCAAAGCTGCAAGGGATACCCATCCTCTCCCTCCTCCATTCTAGACTCCCCTCACCTTTAGTTACTACCTCTGCTGGCTTTGATGGCTTACCTGGGGGCATGACCCAGACCTTCATCTCCCTGGGACATGCCCTTCTCAGGCTGGGGATGCTGTACCCATTCATTTATGGTCATAATTGTGCAAGGGGCTACCAGGGGGCTCTGAGCAGATCACCCGAATTTTATGGAGTTGCAGCAGCGCTACCTCCTCTTGGTATTAGGGTCAATTTCCCTGTCAAGGTGGGGGCTTTTCTTGCCAGTTGGTGTCTGCCCATAAGAAGCCCGAAGTGCCCAGGCAGCATCTGTGGCTTACCATCCCATCGGACTCTTTTGTGTCCTTTGGTGGAAGAGTCCCCCTTTGGGGACCAGGACTCTAGCCCCGCAGAGCCCAGAGTTGCGGCAGCAGAAGTGATGGGATATCCCTTCCAAGATCAGGTTATAAAAAGACTGTGGCTTCCGCCTTGAGCATCTTCTCTTGCTTTCTTGCCCACTTGCTCTAAGGGAAGCCAGCTGCCATGGTATAGCTGCAGTAGGGTGAGGCCCACGTGGCAAAGGACAGATGTCTCGTGCCAGCAGCCAGAGAGGGCCCAAGGCCTACCAACAGCCATACCAGTGAGCCTGAAAGCCGATCGGCCCCAATCATCCTCCACTCAAGCCTTGAGATGACCACAGATGTCAATGCCTTGATTTCAGAGCTCCTGAATCAGAGGCCCCCAGGCAAGCTGCAACCAGATCCCTGACCCACGGAAACAGCGAGGTAATGAATGTGCATTGTTTTCGGCTGCTAAGTTTGGGGGTGATGCGTTACCCAGCAACAGATATGATACATGGGACCACTCCTGCTTCCACCCCTTGGTGTCCAGGTCCATGCATTCTTCCTTGTGAGGACACAGTGGCAGGCAGAGGTTTAGGGCACACACCATCCTGGGGGATGGTACCCCATCTTGCCGAGCACTGCCTTTGAGCTGGCATTTCAGCTGCACCATCCACAGGCGGTGCCCTCACGTCACCCCTAGATGGCAGCTTCTGGGTGGTGTGGCGTGTGACATCGCCAGCGGTTCCAGGGGTCATGGGCCCGCTTCCTACTTCCTTTGCTGAGGAGTGGATCCTCCGGTGGGTTGTAGTATTACGGGGGATCCCGTGCTGGTAGACCAAGCACTCAGTAAGCTCTCAGCGTGTGGTGTCAACAGAGCTCTGCATGCAGGAAAGGCAGGTGTAAGCTGATTGGCAACTTGTTAGAGGCCCAATCCTTTGGCCCCTTGGAACACCACATTTGTTTTGGTTTTTGTTTTTTTTTTGGGGGGGGGTTTGTGTGTGTATGTGTGTTTTGTTTTTTTTTTTTTGGCCGTGCCGTGCTGCGCAGCTTGTGGGATCTTAGTTTTCCAATCAGGATCTAATCACCTGCTTTCTTGGACCCCCACCTCCAACTGTCACGGGATGGGTTCTCCAGAAGCAGATGCTACCAAGATGGTTTGGGGTATGAGATGTTTATTAGGAATCTGAACCTGTGGAGGGCAGAAGAGGAAGCAGGATTGGGAAGATGGAGAAGTCAGTGGTTACACAGGCCCAAGAAAGTCACGGCCACATGATGCGGAGTTTGAGACTGAGTGTGGTCCACTAGCATGTCCCTCTTCAAGGTGACATGGCCAGGCCTTGACACCCCATCTCACTCTCCGGCAGCAGGTATGGGCTTGGGTGAGGTGTGACGTTGGATGAGGAGAATCTCTGTAGCTGCCAGCTGGATCCTGACCACACTTCTGCAGCTGGGGATGCATCTCTGTGTCTAGTGGGGCACAGACAGTGTGTACAGTACAGAGGGCCAGAAGCTAGTGTGCAAAAAGTTCTTCCAACCAGTAAGAGGGTAAAATGGTAGGTGGACGATTGGGTTCTCAGTGATGCTCCATAAAAATGGAAAATCTCTCCTGTGTCAATAGATTCAAAAACCCAGTGTACACAGTTATGGACACAGGATTCATTTTTGCGTTCATGGAAATCCAGTGAAGTAGAATGATCACAGTGCCTCTGTACCTCTGTGTGAAGCACAAACCCTGGTGGAGCTCAAACATCGCGTGGGTCTTTGGATGAAGTTGCAGGCCTTATGTATCACTCCAGCACTGGTTTTCTGTGACTGGGTAACAAATTACCCCAAAACTTAGCATCTTAAAACAGCAAATATTCATTTTGGAATGAATATGTATTTTGGAAGGCCAGGAATTTGGGAGCGGCTCAGCTGGGTGCCTCACTCCCAGGAAATATCATGAGATTAGGTAAATAAAAATCTAAAAAGTTTACAATTTTCCTGGTGCCAAAAGGGAAAAACACCCTCCCCCCAACACACCTTTTCTTTCAGCATTTCCTTTAGAAAACTTGTCATCTTAACTCCTTTCTCTGTCTCTTTCAGGCACGTAAATCTTTTTAAAGACTAAATAAGCCTCTTGCCAGTTTTGCATCCTAGGACTGTCCTTGGGGGGTATTGGAGCTGTCTCTTTGAAATGCAAACACCAAGGCTTCCTGTCTGTGTGGGAGTTTAGCCACTGTGCCTGGCTCACAGTCATAACTTCTTGCTTGTTGAAAAGATAAGTTTTCTCTTTTCTTTTGGACAAAGACAATTCATATATATGTAACGAGTCGTGTCTGCCTGGCTATATATTAAGAAAAGGGTGAGATTTCTTTCTGTCCGAAATCTCTTTAGTGGATTGTCTGTGATGCACATCACAGTTTGGTTTGATCCTTATTCAATAGCAAAACTATTGTATTCTTTGCTATATTTTGAGCAGAGGTTTCACTGGGTTGGCCGGAGATTTTATTTTTAATTACATTTCCCCAATAGTTGCATTTAAGACATCAGTCGAGGTTGCATTCATCCAAAGGCTTGACTGGGGCTGGGATACTGCTTCCAGGACGGTTCACTCACACGGCTGTTGGCAACGGGCCCCAGTTCCTTGCTGGCTGTTTACAAGAAGACTCAGTTTCTTACCATGTGATCCTCTCCGCACGGTTGCTTGTGTGTCCTCCTGGCCTATAGCTGGCTTCTCTCAGAGTGACTGATGAGAGAGAAAGGAGGAAGCAAGAAGAATTTTTATGACCTACTTTCGGAAGTGATATGACATCACCTCTGTCGTATACTATTTGTTAGAAGTGAATCTCTAAATCCAGCTCACATTCAAGGTTGGGGGAGGGGATTAAGCTTCCCTCTTAAGGGAAGTGTCAATGAATTTGTGTATGAAAACCATGAAATACAACAAGAAGTGCCAACAAGCTAGTTAATTAGTGTCATCAATCCAAAAAGTATTACATTAGTCCTTGCGCAAGAAAACACCCTGAAAACTTGGAGCTTTTTTCTTTTTTAATAAATTTATTTATTTATTTTTGGCTGCGTTGGGTCTTCCTTGCTGCGCGTGGGGTTTCTCTAGTTGCGGCGAGCGGCGAGCAGGGGCTACTCTTCGTTGTGGCGCACGGGCTTCTCATTGCGGTGGCTTCTCTTGTTGTGGACCACGGGCTCTTGGCTCGTGGGCGTCAGTAGTTGTGGCTCACGGGCTCTAGAGCTCAGGCTCAGTAGTTGGGGCGCGTGAGCTTAGTTGCTCCTGTGTATGTGGGATCTTCTGGGACCAGGGCTCGAACCCGTGTTCCCTGCATTGGCAGGTGGATTCTTAACCACTGAGCCACCAGGGAAGTCCCAAACTTGCAGCTTTTATATGAAATAACTTGATTGAGGTTTTCTGAATGTGACAACTGTCCTAATAATGTCCATGATATTACCAATAACAAGTTGAGAAGATGAAAGAAATGTTTCCAAACTATCAAAAGCATTTTTCAATTAACCATGATGGAGAAAACATAATTTTTCTATTCTCTCTATAGAAAATATTTCCAAATCATTGTTGGGGTGAGACTAGGCAAAATGGATAAAGGTGGTCAAAAGGTCAAATTTCCAGTTATAAAATAAGTCCTGAAGATGTAATGTACATCATGGTGACTATCGTTTATAATAATAGAGTCTTGTATATTTGAAAGTTGCTGAGAGAGTAGATCTTAAAAGTTCTCATCACAAGAAAAAAATTGTGTAACTATGCATGGTGATGGATGTTAACTAGATTTATTGCGGTGATCGTTTGCAATATATACAAATATTGAATCATTACATCGTACACCTGAAACGAATGTTTTATGTCAATTATATCTCAATAAAAAATAGAAAAAAATGGCAATGTTCTGCATTATTAAGGTTGTTAATCCCAACACACAGACATACAAAAAAATCATCGTCCTATGAAGAGGTGGCTGAAGAGTGTACAATGAAAAAAATGTAGGAAAAACGAGCATTACAGAAGTGCGCCAGTGAGTTAATTAATAAAAACATGTTTCATTTTCAGGATTTAGTGTTGTTTGTGGTATCTGTTGGAAGGGCTGACTTCATGCATTTTCACAGGGACAGAAGGTCCCATAATCAAGGCATAATGCTCTACCCTCATCTTCTTCAAACTCTTAATAATTTTACCTTTGGATTTATGTTTTGCAAGTGAGGTCCCATGAGACAATGGCACATGCAACGGAGACTTGGAGTCTTGGCTCCTGGTCGTTTGTCCCTCAGCGTGCCTGCTCCCCTGTGCCCTGGGAGCCCGGCCTCCTCCTCTCTCTCCTGCCCAGTGACCGCTGCATCTTCTGCTTACGTGGGGGCCAGGGTGCAGGTGCAATGTGGGTCAGAGTGGGTGGGGTTGAGCTCGTGTGCCCTGCGGCTTCTCTGAGCAGGACATGGTGATGGCTGTCCCACCTTTTAGCGGCCAACCTGGCAGGCGCAAGCCTCGTGCCCACCCCTGATCCAGGTACCTCATGTATCCTGGCACCGAGGTTGCAATACGCTTGATGTTGCCCTCTGCCATGGGTTGAGGTGGTAGAGGATGGTAAGGGGAGGTGCCTGGTTTCACCTCGCTGCCCCAGCAAGCTCAGCTGGAGGGAGAGGGAACCAGCAGCCATCAGGCCCATGTTGGTCCTCCAGCCAAGTCCAGGGCAAGACCCTGGTTCACTGGAGCAGTGGCACTGGCCCATCCATTATCCCACGCCCAAAGATGTGCTCCTTTGGCCTCCACTGTCCCTGGGGACCCCTTTTTCCTCCTTCCAACCTTCCTGGGTCTGGCCTGTGTTCATCTCTTCTGGCCAACTCCAGGCGCCCTCCATGCACAAGCCATAAAATACAAATTACACTTTCCGCGATTCCGCACCCGTGTTAAATGCTCTGATATTTGCACTCAAAACTGACATGGCTCTATATAAAGACAAACGGTAAAATTCATGATCATAGTTTAACATTTTCTTTTTTCTTTACTTAGAATGACATGAAGTCGAGAGAGACTGCAAAATAAAGGGAAAAGGTTTACATTTTAGAACCTTTAGCAGCAGGGTTTTTTTTTTTTCCTGCATTTAAACAATCAGGGAACCCCCGTTTTCATTTTGCACTGGGCCCCGCAAATTATGCAGCGTATCCTGTTCGTCCGCTTCGTTCCGTTAGTAATTTCTTATGATTTATTTTCACATCCTACAGAAATGTTCGTTTTCTACCTAATTTTGCACACTCTTTGTCAAAGAGAGTCCCCAGAATGGTAAAACCTTCAGATCCCGGCATAAGCCGCACCGTCCCCGAAACCCCAATATCCACCTTATCTTGAGTGATGCAGTCACATTAATTTTTCCCCCCTCATACTTTTTCATACAGTAAGCCTATAGAGCTCTTAAGATCAGTGGGAGGGGAAAAAAAATCCTCCACAAGAGAGTGTCATTTCAAAACTTAAAGGAAATCGCTGGCACCCGAGGGGAAGCCGGAAACCCGGCAGGGGGAAGTTCGCAAGCAGTCGGGGTCCTGGGTAGGGGGCCCCGGAGCCTGCCCGCCCTCCCGGTCTGCTCCCGAAGCGTCCCCTTTAAGGGGCGGGGAAGGGGCGGGGCCTGGCGGCCGTCCGCTCTCCCAAGCTGCCCCGCGCGCGCGCCGGCAGTTCGGCCACGTCCCTGGCCACGTCGCGCTCGCTTTCGCCATCTTCGCAGCTTCCTGTCTGTGGCCGCCGCCGCCGCCGCAGCCTGAGCCGCGGAGCCTGGGGCCGCCGCGCAGACCGCCGCCGCCATGAACATCTTCCGGCTGACCGGGGACCTGTCCCACCTGGCGGCCATCGTCATCCTGCTGCTGAAGATCTGGAAGACGCGCTCCTGCGCCGGTAAGCGGCGGACGAGGCCCAGGAGAGGCTCGGGCATAGGGCCGGGTCTCTGGGAGGACCAGGCGACCTCGGCTGCCCCACGCCCCGCGGGCCTGCGCCGGCCCGACACACCCCCTCGGCCGGCCTGGCGGGCGGCGGGGCCCCGGGGGAGCCTGCGGCCCCTCGGGGTGGAAGCTCAGGCCGGGGTGAGGTGTCGCGGTGCTGGGCCCAGCTCTGCACTTGGTCGGCTCGCGAACTTGAGCCGTCGGAGCGGGGGAGGCGCCAACTGGACAGCGCGAGGCCTTGTTATCTCTGAAAAGTTTGGATGGGGGGGGCGGGGGTCCGGCAGGCGCGGCCTCCGCCCGCGGCTTTAGTGGGCGCTTCTCCGAGCGCCTGTTCTGGGGGTCCCGAGGTGCGGAGAGCCCGCGAATCAATGGGACGCGCGGTAGGAGGATGGGCAGGACGGCGGCGGCTCGGCCTGACGTGGCAGACTACCCAGCCCGGTAGGTGGGGCTGGTGTGGGGAGAGGTCACCCTGCTCCCCACCCTGCCCCTTCGAGGACTGGTCTTTACGTTAGGGTGTCCGGGCAGGCCTGTCCTTAGAGTCCTGCTCTAACACGCCAGCTCTCGGGTCCAGGATCACGCCTGCCACGGGAGGGGGTATGGGGAGGTCTCTAAGCGAATTTCTTGGGGCAGTTAATGCTGCTTTGAGGGACGATCTAGTTTGTCAAACTCCGAGTGCCTTCATCTAATAATGGGTTCTCTTCAACCTGCGGCGCGGCGCCGGGTACCGCCGAGGTCTCGTGTGGTCTCCTGTAATTCCTCACTCCACGTCACCAGTGAGTTGGCGGCTCGCTCCTCTGGAGTACACATTTCATGCTCACACTGCTGGGAGGCAGTGAGACAAATCTTTACCGGCTAGTAGTTGCGGGGTTTTGCATTTCATTAACCCTAAAAGCTTAAGAATGGCGAATTTTAAATGATTTCTTAAAATTACAGCGTCTTCCTTAAACATATTTTTGATGCCATGGCCTTAGTATAATAACGTTTGATGAATTAAAGAGCTTAATTTTTGCAGAGACAGTAAAAGATGGGGTCCCAAAGGACCTGGGTGGCAGAGATTCCATTTACGTGACTGATTTCTAAATATTTTCACTTGTCAAGGAACACCACATCTTTGGCTGCTGTCTTCAGGCCTCACCTGTCTCCCTGGAACATAGCTGAAATCCAGGAAGTAAGCAAAACCAAAAAAGACCTTTGAGCAATCAAAGTGGATGTTACAAAGTCCATGTACTGAAGCTGGTGTGTTTGGCTTGGAGGTGATCTCTCAATTTATGTATAGTTCTGAGAGGTTCAGTTGTATGATTTCCAAAGACAGCGAAGTAATTTCAGCGATTGTGATAGCTGACATTTAAACGCTTGCTATGTATTAGGTAGTGAGCTAAGTACCTTATATGGCTTATCCCGTGTAGTCCTTGAAATAACCTTATGAGGTGAGTGCTGTTGCCCCCATTCTGTGGACCAGGGAACTGAGGCTCAGGGAGGTGAGAAAATTAGTGCCAGGGTTGGAACACAGGTGATCAGTAACTCACAATTAAGGATTTGAATAAATATCTATTTGGCCTGAACAATTTTGTTTTAAATTATTCAAAATTATTCAGGTGAGTAGTTTAGGACATTTTCTGTTGCACTCAGGAAATGTTATTTTTTATCCCTGCTTTATTGAGCTGTAATTGACATATAACATTTTATTAGTTTTAGGTGTACAAGGTAGAAATTTGATATGTGTATTGTGAAATGATTACCACAGTAAGTTTAGTTAACACCCATCACCACACATAGCTACATTTTTCTTGCCATGAGAACTTTGAAGATCTACTCTCTTAGCAACTTTCAAACATACGATACAGTGTTGCTAACTACAGTTAACCACTGTATGTTACATCCCCAGGATTTACCTTTTGACTACCTTCACCCATTTTGCCCATCCCCCCACCAGAAAATGTTACTGTTAATCTTTATTTTTGTATGAAAATCTTTGTGTGAATCTCTTTATCCTTCACACGTTCCTCAGAATCCCCTTCTCTGTCAAGTCATTCAATGTTGAAGCACGCGATCTCCTAAGTGTGTATCTAAACTAAGATGTTGGGGAGAAGTTAGTGCGATGCTGAATGTAGAACTCGTGAGGGAACCTTGAGTAATAGGAGAAAGTAAGGAGGTTTGCTATTTTGTTTGTTTTAAAACATTCATTTAGAACATTTTTAAATGTTCTCATTTGGGAGATTTAGGAGCATTTAGGAAAATAAAATACTTCAGCCAAAATAATAAGGAAGGTGAATAGGTGAGTTAAGTTTGTGTGCATTTGCCCAGTATCCCAATAGTTACTAAACTATCCTCTTTATCAGACTTAGGATCATTTCAGTTCTTATATGTGAGATTTCCTGGCCTTGTAAAAATCAAAATCACCAAGATCTTTTATTCAGAATTAAAGTCTGAATTTGACTAACTGCCTTGTTTTTTCCATCCTAATTTAAAGTTGTTTGGAGACTTTTGAAAGAGTAAGAATTTGATATGAGGTTCTCAACTAAAATAGGAGACGTGTACATTCAGGTTGTGTTTCTCACTTTGAAAATACGGGTATTGGGGTTCATTTTAGGATTTTGGCATTTGTTTTGAACACAGCTGCAGCTGCTACTTCCCTGGTGGCGCAGTGGTTAAGAATCTGCCTGCCAATGCAGGGGACACAGGTTCGAGCCCTGGTCTGGGAAGATCCCACATACTGCAGAGCAACTAAGCCCGTGCACCACAACTACTGAGCCTGTGCTCTAGAGCCTGCGTGCCACAACTACTGAGCCCGCTTGCCATAACTACTGAAGCCCACGCACCTAGAGCCTGTGCTCCGCAACAAGAGAAGCCACTGCAGTGAGAAGCCTGCGCACCGCAACGAAGAGTAGCCCCTGCTTGCTGCAACTAGAGAAAGCCCGTGTGCAGCAACGAAGACCCAACACAGCCATAAATAAATAAACAAACAAACAAATAAATAAAAACAAACATAGCTGCAGCTATAGAACCACGGGGCTTTTTCTCCTTAGGGTAAGGGATGAGACAGGTGAGTGAAGAAGATTCTGTTTTCTTGAACAACTGCCTTAAAGGACCTATTGTAAAGTGAGGGCAGGGGAGTTGATCTTGGTTTAGTTTGAACTGGCATTCTCCGGTGTCTGCCGTTGTCATGACAGAGGGGTACCCAAATGAAGTGTGAGTTCCTCATCTTCCTGAACTATGACTGCAGCTGGATCCACAGTATGCTCAAGTTGTCACTTTATTGTCTTCAACACTGACCTGGGTAGTGTTGGGAGAACAAGCCTTGGTTTGTAGGTGAAGGATTTCCTATCTACATTTTCCTGTAGGCTGATAGTTATTATTAGTACTGTATCTATTGTGCTTAAAGTACTAGTGGAGTTCTGAGCTCCAAGGCTCCCAGCCATCCTCCCCTTCCCTCCACCTATTGCTTAGATTGTTGTTAGCTGTTGTCATGTAAGTTGCAGACTTTTCATTCTCCTGAAGATGACTGTAATGTACAGTGTCCCTGCATTGCTTGTAATTGGACAGTTTTTATATATATATATGTGTGTGTGTGTGTGTGTATGTGTGTGTGTATATATATATATGTATATATATATATTTACCTTTATATTTTGAACTTATTAGGAGGTAGTTTTTTTGCAATGAATGTATCTAATTTACAAAAAGCAGCCATTTTCTTGGCTCTTAAATGTGTTGAAGTTTTAGGTTTTAATATATTTCATCTTAAATTGTCTTAAGTAGTACGCAGTGTCTGGTATTTTGATTTATTGATTGATTTTTGTAGTTGCTTTTCCAGATGTGGGGAGTTTTTTCCCTCTTTCTGTTTTGTTTTTTTTTTGTTTATTGAAGTGTGGTTGGTTTACGGTGTTTTGGTTTCAGGTGTACAGCAAAGTGATTCATATATATATACATATATATGTGTGTGTGTGTGTATGTGTATACATATATATTCTTTTTAAGAATCTCTTCCCTTATAGATTATTATAAGATATTGAGTATAGTTCCCTGTGCTATACAGTATGTAAAACTTTTTGTAAAACTTGTTGTAAAACTTGTTGTGACAGTTTATATTTTTGAAGCACATGGAAAAGACCTCCTCTTTTATTGTCACTGAGTACTTCAGGAAGCTTTTGCCTCACATTCCCAGCTCCCTCTTGGTAGCAGCTGTCACCTTTGTTCTTTTGAGTGCCAGTCTTGTGAGTAATCATTGCTCTCACTTACTGACCACCCACCATGTGCAAGGCACTGGGGACACAGTCCAGAGCAGCAGCTTGTTGCTGTCAAAGTTTCTGCTCTCAAGAAAGCTGCAATTTAGTTGAAATAATAAGACATATATAAAAAGATAAAAACACAGGGTATCAAACCATACAGGCAGTAAATCCTATGGATGTGAAGTGGCAAGACCCTAGGGAAGGCTCCCTTAATTTCCCAACAAGGAGGGTATAAGACCTCTATGAGGAAAAGTATGAAACTTTGCTCATGGACATAGAAGGTGACCTTGAATGTATGTTCATACCAATGTCCTGGATAGGACCAGGCAGGCTGGTGAGGAAGCAAGATGATTTGTCTCCCCAGATTAACTTACTAATTCAGAATATCATCAAAGTTAAAAGATAATAAACTGAGAGAAGTAATCTGCAATATATCTAAGTGACAAAAGGTTAATATCCATAATAAAATACTCCTACAAATTAAAAAAAACAATCTGATAGATAAATGGGCAGTGTTGGCAGTTCACAGAAGAATAACAGAAGGCCAGTTAATCATGAAAGAATGCCTTGCCTCACTAGTAGTTAGGAACCTGGATATTAAAATAGCAGTGCACGCCATCATTTGCTGCTGGGTGGGAAAAAGTCAGAGGTTTACAAGATCTAATGTAGGCAAGGGTGTGAAGTAAGGCGTATTCTCATCTGGTGTTAAGGAATATGTAAATTGGCACAGCCTATGTAGAGGAAATTTGACAGTATTTCAAAACAAAGTGTTTATTTTATCCCAGCATTTCTAGGGAATTTGAACTACAGAAATTGTCTTATATGTGAACAAACTATATATAGATATAAAGATGTTTGTTGTACATAAATAAATACAAAACACTGTTTATAGATACAAAGATGTTTTTATAAGAACAAAAATTGTACACAACCCAAATGTCCATTAGTGGAAGGGTCACACAAATGACACTATGGAGCACTATGCAGCCATTAAAAAGAATGAGCCAGAAGTATTAACAGGAGAAGGTATATCTGAAACACTGAGTTAACAGAGCAAATTGTAAAGCGAGAGATGGTATGGCCCCATTTTAAGGGGCAAACGTGTGGGTACACATATAAATACACATATGGAAAGCGGCTTTAACAAAAAGCCTGGAACATTGCACTTAAAATGGAGGTGGGAGGGGTGTGAAAAAGGTCCTTTTGATTTTTATTCCATGTATGTTAGTCCAGTTGTTATTTTTAATAAAATAACATGGATTTCTCTGAAAACAAGAAAAGATGGCAAAGCGATACATAGTAATAGCTGTCATTTATTGAGCATTTGCAGCATGGCAGGTATAGTCAAAACCACGTTTTCCAATAGTCCCACAATTTGGCATAATTTGTCCCCATTTGACAGCTGCAGAAAGTGAGGTTTAGGGGGGCCAAGAATGCAATGGGCCCTGACTTACCCGGTGCATTCAAGGGCTGAGCTTGAACCCAAACCTTCTGGCCCCAAAGCCTCTGTTTCCCCAAGTCCCAAGAGCTGTGTTATGAGTCAGGTGCTGACTGTTGGGCTGCTGGTTCCAGGGTAAGTTAATGGCCTTTAGGAGAGCATCTGGATCCTTTGAGACAATGGGGCAGAGCATGGTGCCTGGGACCCTTGTTGAATGCGGCCGTGCAGATTATCCTGGTAGTCTGACCTACAGTGCTTGGTTGCATCCCAGCTGTTGCCAGGACAAAAATAATTCATTGAACGCTTTTCTTTTTGGTTGAGGGCTTTGTTCTATAAATACAATGGGAATATGAGAAGTGCAGCTTTTAACCAGCTTAATTTAAAGTAACATACAGTGGAGTATTTAGTTGTAGGCTTTTATTAAACTTAACTTGGCCCAGTGGGAAAAGACAGGAATGGTGTTAAGTTCAGTGACTGGTTTCCATTTTACAAGCTATACTCCTTACTCTGGGTATTTGGTGCATTTGGTATGGGGATGTGGCTGTTACAGAAACATTTAGAGTGAGTGTTCTTGAGAGCTCGTTACCGATAGCGTTCGCATGCTTCGGTCTCGACACCGAAACTGACCGTGGGAGCCCCTCTGGCTTATAGCAAGTATTCCCCCTGGAAGGAGATTCCTGCCCCTGCCTGATCTGTCTTCAGCTGGGATCCCTGCCTTCCCGGGAAGACAGAACAGTTTTTCTGTTTTAAAGGGAAAAGCTGCTACCTGCTAATCAGGATCCCAGGCCAGGAAGAATAGGGTAAAACTGTGTAAGCACACTCAGGTTTCCAGCATGGCGGTTCCTGCATGGATTCTGCACCACGGGACAAGCTGCAGGCCACTCGCTGCCTGTCCCCTGCTCCTCTGCCCCACCCTCTGGCTGGCAGTAAATTAGGGCAGAGCCCAGAGCATGTCGCCTATTTACAGTCATAGAGACACAGTATGACTTAGAAACTCTTTGGAAGTGTTACCCCAAAATACCATAAAATGAGAGTTTACCCCCATGACATGAAAATAAAATGAATTGCATTTTCTTTTTTCCATTTGCTCATTCATTCAGCAAGTATTTTCTGGGCCCTGCTGTGTGTCAGGCCCAGTGCTCAGCACAGAGAACACGAAGTGGAATAAGGCATGACCCCGGCCTTTGGAGATCTCTGTGTCTGGTGGGGGTTTGGGGGAGAGGGAGACAGGCAACCAGGTAATCACAGTGTATTTATAAGCACTGTAACAGGAGCTAGGGCAGCAGCTGGCATGAAGTAGTTCCCAGTATATACTTGCTGAATGAATAAACAGCAATGAGGGAGGGTGTCTTCAAAGACGACTTCCCAGAGGAAGTGATGTGAATTGGGTCCCAAAGGGGAGTGGTAAAAGCAATATGATAGTCCCTGATGTTTAGTATAGGAATGCTGAAAATGAGGACATTAGAATAAACCCTTTACAACAAAATTTGCCCATGTGTATTCCATAATTTTTTATTTAAAATATTGGAAAGAACCGTATAGAAAATGAACTGGAAATTTCTCACTCAAGGCTTCAGCAATCACCAAACGTGAACTGCATGCTCCCTGTCCTTTTTCCCCCATCTTGTCTTCGCTCTCCCATCTTCTCTATGTCAATGGCAGCCTCATTGTTTCTCCTTTGGAACACTGATCTTTGATAAGAAAAAAAAGTCCCTATTACTGGAGAAAAGACTAGAAGGGGCAGGCTGACTATCTGTATTTCCACCTTTGGCGCTTGAAATTGGTTACTACTGATGGATCCAGAGGGATAGAGTCAACTTTTTCTTCGGTTTCTATTTAGGTATTTTTGTGAATAGGTTGGAACTGCAATTATGCATGTGTAGAAAGTAACATTTTTAGATCCAGGCTTTT
The DNA here is from genome assembly GCF_951394435.1 of Stenella coeruleoalba. Taxonomy (NCBI): domain Eukaryota; kingdom Metazoa; phylum Chordata; class Mammalia; order Artiodactyla; family Delphinidae; genus Stenella; species Stenella coeruleoalba. Next base: position 83,559,789 of record NC_137161.1, on the reverse strand, counting down.
CGCTTCAACAGGCTTTAAAATTGTTTTGTAAAGTAGTGTTGTTTGTAAAATATCATTTAAAACAATGTGATTTTCACATTCTGGAAGAATATTGCTAATGATTTGGCTGCAGTGACATTTCTGCTAAATACAAACTTGCTTAAATGTCTGATGGTGTGAAGTTTGCAATGTAGGTGAGGTTGGGCCGGTTCTGACACCTAGTAAGACTCAGTTTCCTTAATGAATTCGCTCTTTCTCCAACCTCTGAAACCCACAGTTCACAGTCTGTTGTCACACAAATATTTGGCCAAATCCAGATGTCGGGTACACTCCACCTGATCTACTAGATGTCCCCGGCTGTGTCTCCATGTGCCACAACAGTGCTCTGGAGGGAGAAACAGTTTCAAAATGTGAAAACAATAGAAGACTGCTCTTTGGGGGACTAGCAGGTTCCCACCCTCTTGTTGCCATAGCATCCAGGAGCATTTTTATGTGAGTCTGAGATTGGTTGTGTGATTCCTCTAAGAGAACTTCTTTTAAAGTTTTTAACCTGTCCCAAGTAAATGCTGCCCTCACAAAAGAAGTCACCTTGGGAGGCCAATCCAGGAGGATTACTGCTCAAACTCTGCCCTGAAACACTGTCCCCCACAGGGTTCCTTAATCCAGGTAGATTCCAGCTCCATCCTCGAAAGATTTGTCACCACGAGACATTGTTTTAAAATGGAAAGATGCTAAAGGTAACAGACAAGTTACAACACTAAGTAACAGCAGGGTTTTTGAAATAAATTTCTTCCTGCTTAGACATATTTGAGAAGTTTAATGTTCATTTGAACAATGCACATCCTGGTATATTGGAGCTGGCATAATTAAGTCACTTTCTATGGTCACCCATCATAGTAAGACAGAAAAGTTGTTAGAACCTTCCCAAACGGTTATGTTCAAGAATGTTAAGGGAAAGAAAACCTGAAACTGCTGTCATTTATTTAGAGTCATCCCGACCATCAGCCTTGACCCCTGGTGTCCCACGTTCCTGCGTTTCCTGCACGGTGTTGTCTACAAAAATCATAAAGCTCTTGGAGGCATTTCTAATGCTTTCCTTTTGTTTCTTTAGGTATTTCTGGGAAAAGCCAGCTTCTCTTTGCACTGGTCTTCACAACTCGTTACCTGGATCTTTTTACTTCATTTATTTCATTATATAATACGTCTATGAAGGTATGGTGTGGCATCCAGTGGAATGTATTTTATCCGTAATTCACAGACCTATGGAAACTGTTAAATTTATGTCACCTGTGCACTTAATTAAACATCTTCAAGAATAATGTCTAAATATGCTGTTCTTGTTGTAGGCACTTTTAGACCACCTAGTACATATAAGAAGGAATAGTTACCTTTAGGCATAATTTTTTCCTACATCAAAGCAGTATCTATTTAATGAAAGTGCTTCACACTTAGAGATTTCTTAGTCTTAAGTTCCTCAACTATGATAAAGTTCTAAAGCTCTTGAAAACCTTATAAGAAAGAGGGGTGACTATCATGTTTTCAAGCAGTGGGAAATTATAGACTCCCTGGGAAACCCAGCAAGTTGGTTCAGAACGAGAAGCGAAAGCCGGGGCTCCTCGCCGCACAGCCTTGTCCTGCTGCTCTGGGAGGGCCAGGCTGTGCCCTCTGGGTGCCACTTGTGCTGTGCTGAAGCAACAGCTGCACCATAATTTACTTAATATGGATTTTAAACCCTTTAACTTGTCCTAAGTATTAGTATCCATGACACCTTTGGTGTCATATATCCCCGCATGAAAACAAATGTATAGCTCTCAAAATACAAAATGTTTGTATACCACCCAGCCTCTTGTGTGCCACTGGTGGTACGCGCTCCACGCTTACGGCAGCCTCAGTTCTTTCCCACAGGCACTGACCTCACACTTGGTGAGCACCGCCAGGGCGCAGTGAGGGTGGGGCAGACAGCAAGCAGCACTCCGTCTGGCAGCGGAGAGCAGACTATCATAGCAGCACTAAATGGATGACTGCGGTGTGTGATTGGTGCCATGAAGGAAAGTATGGGGCTCTCAGCATGTGTAAAGGATGTCTGATTTCATTCATTCATTCTTCAAATGCTTAACTGCACCTGCGTGCTGGGCACTATGGTAGGCACTTGGTTATTGGTACCCAGGGAAGCAATGTTTAAAGCCATGGGTATGGTATTTAAAGCAACTCCCCCCAACACTTTGTGTTCAAAAGCATTTTTATAAGCACAGGTCAAAGTAGACAAAGCAGTATTTGAGCCTGTGGTCTTTACTAAGAAGCAAATTTGAGTTACCTGTAATCATTCCATTCTTTATTACTAAGTGATGGGAGCGTCATTATCAGGAAATAATTAGCTCCCTTAAAAATGGCTAGGTCCGGGAATTGCCGGCAGTCCAGTGGCTAGGACTCTGCGCTTTCACCGCCAAACTGCCAGGGGCCCGGGTTCGATCCCTGCTAGGGGACTAAGGTCCCACAAGCTGCATGGCGCTGCCCAAAACAGAAAGCCTAGGTCTTTGCTTGCTGTGCAGGCAAGTTACAACTGTAGATACTGGAAGTGTATGAGTGAGAGTCCCCTTACCCCCAGGACGCCTAGCTTTCAGAGGAATCCTTACTTGCTTAATTGTTGCTTCCAAACATAATGTCTTGAAAATCAGGGCAGTGAGAGCCAAGTTTTATGTGCTCATAGCTTTTTACTTTAAATGCCAAGCACTGGTGAGAGGAGAAAAGCAGCTGCTTTTCCCAGTGGCTGCTAAGCCTTTATGGGCACAGTCTGGGCTGGCTGCAGGAGTGGGGCTGGGGAGGGACCCCCGGCCACCGTGTGCCTTCACAGGATGTTCGGGGGGGGGGGCTCTGTACATAGGTGTGTGTGTGTTTTGTTTATACATGTGGATTATATGTTATTTTATTCATATACATACATGCATATATTTTCATGTGGAGAGAACTCACAGTATAAGATACTGACCTTCCTTGATTTTGCATTGGGGAGGGGAGTGTGTGTGTTACTTCTTGGTGTATGGGTATCGTCAACAATTTTAATATTGACGTTGTATTGCCTATTTATTTGCAAATGTAACTTCATGATAAGATGCCGGGGACAGTTTAGGTCTTTGTTTTGTTTTGTTTTTAAGTGTATGTGGACTGGATGCTTGCTCTCATTTTTCTCTGAAGTTGTTTTGCCCAAATGTTTTCCTAATCAGGTTTCACAAGTTGCCTTTCCTGGAGAGAAGTGGCACCAGGCCACGCGGCTGACATCCTGGTTGTCTATGTTTATAGGCTGGAATTGCCGTTTGCTTCTTGAGCCTAAAATTCTGCAGTCTGAAAATTGGTGTAATTTCAGAATATCAGACTTTTCCTTGGGTTCAGATGAATATATAGTGTTTTACCTTTTGAATGTGAAAGACGAACATGTAGGCAGCAGTATTTTACAAATTACCACTTAGTTTGGTTTTGCTTTTGTTATGTTACCAGGCAGAATTTCATAGCAGCAATATATAAGTTAAAACCATCATTGCAAAGTTTAACATGAGTTACATTGTTTATCTTATCTTTAGATAAGGCACTAGCTCAGAAATATCTTCATGCTGTAAGGAAGTGCCTTGGTTTTGAACTGCATTGAACTTCCCGTTCACTTTTTTTCTAAAGCTACCATCTAATAGTTTAAAAGAGATTAAAAATACGTTCTTTGCAGTCTCTTACGTAAAGTTAAACTTAACACTTAACATATGATCCAGCAATCCCACTTGTAGGTATTTACCTAAGAGAAATGAAAACTTACGTTCACACAAAAGCCTGTACACAAATGCTCACAGCAGCTCTCCCCACCATCTCCCAAGCTGGGAACAACCCACCTGTCCTTTAACTGCTGGGTGGATGAACAGCTGTGGCACCCAGACATGGGCTGTTGCTTTGAAATATGGGGGGACCAGTTCTTAATACACATGACAACACAGTTGGATCTCAAATCGTTATGCTAACTGAAAGAAGCTGATCTTAAAGTTGACATATGGTTATGATTCTATTTATGGAATGGAATTCTAGAAGAGGCAAAAACTGCAAGGACCAGGAACTCATCAGTGATTGCCAGAGGTTAGGCTGGGAGAAAGGCTTGACTCTGCAGGGGCAGCATGAGGGAATTTGGGGTGGCGGAGGTGTTAGGACTGGTCTGTGTCTTGATTGTGGTGGTGGTTGTATGACTTATAGAACCGTATATCCCAAAAAAGTATATATTTTAAATTTTAAAAAATATATATATACACATATGTGTGTGTGTGTGTGTATGTGTATACATATGGACGATGTAGACAGCCAAGAGAGTGTGAGCAATTTTAAGATATTGATGACCCAGTATTTTTTTTTCTTTGTAGCTTATCTACATTGCCTGCTCCTATGCCACAGTGTACCTGATCTACATGAAATTTAAGGCAACCTACGATGGAAATCATGATACTTTCCGAGTGGAGTTTCTGGTGGTCCCTGTGGGAGGCCTCTCGTTTCTAGTCAATCACGACTTCTCTCCTCTTGAGGTTAGTTAAGAGGCTATTTAGTAATCCTGTCTCGTTCCCTAGGGAAATAGACCCGTTTGCAGGTAATGGGGTTCTGTTTTGGTTTGGTTTCTTGAGGGGCGGGGCGGTGGGTTGGCAGACATACATGGTTCGGTGTAAATAAATCGTGGGCAGGAATTAAGCACCCAGGTTAGACACCTCTTTGGGTGTCTCTGACTCTCCTTTAGAATATAAACTTGGCTTCTGTGATTCCAAGCACAGTGCGCTGCCTGTCCGAGTGTCTGAAGCACACGGTCTTCTCCCCGCTCCCACTCTTCGTGCGCGGGCTTCGCTCATTGGTGCCGTCTGCGAATCACCTAAGCAGCGTTGCTTCAGTCCTCGTCTTCAGGAAGCGCAGTTAGCGTGGTGCCCCAGCGCTCCTATGCGCTCCGCCCACCCCTGAGCGTCCTGGGCTTGATTCAGTTACCGCACTGACGGTGGTCATCTGATGGTGCAGGGAGCGCCTGGGTTTTGAAACACTTCAGGGACTACTCACAAGTCCTCCTTTCGTCATCGTGAATGAAGTGCTGTGTTGGGCAGAGAGTTTGCATGATTACAGCTCTGACTTCCTACCCCTTTGATTTAACCATGCTAAAAGCCTGAAGGATAAGAAAAATAGTGAGACGATTTAAATAGCCTGGAAAGGAGACCCAGTTGGTGAGGAAAAACAGCAGTGAGGGAGTGGAAGGACCCAGTCATCAGTCCTGTCAACCCTGGCAGAAAGCAGAAATTAGGGACCCTAGATTCGGAGTGGGATAAGGTGACGCAGGAGAAGCAGCATACACGTAGAGTCCCAGAAAATTGAAGAATGCAACGCTGGAGAGACAAGGTGATGAAAGTCCAAGAGGTAGAGCTGTGCAGGTTGTCCAGCCTGTCACTGGGAGCGTCGTGCCTTTTATCTGTGGCTGAAGTTTCTGTGATTTATTAAATTGCAAAGCTACTCTGGCCTGGGCTCTGATGCCAGATTCCCCACTCTGTGCTACTTCACAGTAAAGCAAGAGTGTTTCCTGTGAACTCATGGCGGGCACTGGATGCTGACCAAAGCGTGCTGTTTCTCTTACAGATTTTGTGGACCTTCTCCATTTACCTTGAGTCAGTGGCTATCCTACCACAGCTCTTCATGATCAGCAAGACCGGGGAGGCCGAGACCATCACCACCCACTACCTGTTCTTCCTGGGCCTCTACCGTGCTTTGTATCTTGTCAACTGGATCTGGCGCTTCTACTTTGAGGGCTTCTTTGACCTCATCGCTGTGGTGGCCGGCGTTGTCCAGACCATCCTATACTGCGACTTCTTCTACTTGTACATCACAAAAGGTACATTGGGCTGCGTACTGCCAGCTTTGTTGTACGGCCGTGTGTTCTTCTAGGGGCTCTCCTTGCCTCGCATGCTCCTAATCTGACACTTGCTCAGAAAGCAGAACTGGCTTCAGAGGAACCTTTTAATGACTGTCCAGTTAAATTCTCGGTCAGGGTTGTCAGGCTTTTTTTTTTTTTCTTTTTCTGTAACTTTATTGTTTTCTACAATGACACGTTTTCATTGTAAAATCAGTCAGAACTAATGATTCTGAAAACAATCACCCAGAATCCTACCACTCAGAGATAATCATTGTTAACGCTTCAGTAAATGTAATCATTTAATGATACATGATTTCAACTAAACATGTTATTCTATAATCTGCTCTTTTCCCCAGACATCTACATAATTTTTAATAGCGATAGAGTATTATGTGGATTACCATAATTTACTTACTCAGCCCCCTGTTCATGGGTGTTTGGGCTTAAAAATCCAGTGCTTATATCAGCATCCTTGTATGTGTATATTTTTGCATTTGTATGAATAGAGGATGTGTGAACGTCACAAAAATCTGATGAAAGCCATGGTCCTTGCTGAGAAAAAAATGCACAGTTAGACATATTCACACAAATATATGCGTAGAGTTTTAGGGAATTCAGGAGCTTCTGAAACCCAACCACAGATCCCAGGCTAAGAATCCTGGCTATGCAATAAAATTCCTAATGGTGGAATTGCTAGTTATAAGGGCATATGTATCTTATCTCCTTTTTTAACATCCAAAATATCATAACAGTTATATTTCAGTACATGTTAATTAGGGAAGAAAGTCATGATAAAAAAAAGCTGCTGTGAATTTAGTGACAATTTCAATTGAATTACTATCTTTAAATTCAATTGCTGTGGCATCCAGATACATGAAGAAAATTCCGGTCTGTGTGTGCATGACACTTCCATAGTTCAGAGGGCTTTGTTTATTGACAGCAAAATCAGACGCCTGTTGGTTGCCAGAAGCTTATTTCCTTGGACCTTACTATGTAGTATCTTGTATGACAGACTTCTGGGAATGGGAAGGAGGAAACTGTAAGCTTGTCAGGATCAGTAACCTTTTGTTTTTTTCTCCCTCTCTTGAAAATTCTAGTACTCAAGGGAAAGAAGCTCAGTCTGCCAGCGTAAGTGCCAAAGACCATGACCAGCATCTGTCCTTCAGGGTGCTCGGACAGAATTCTTACCACAGCAAAGGCACAAGATGCTTCATATGGAAAATCAGAAACTTAACTCTTTTGTTGCAGATAGTCATCTATGGCTCTGTAAGAACCCAGAGGGAAAGAACCAGAAGGTTTCTGTTCAGTGCATCTTGCCTTATCTTTTTTTATTACTATGTACAAAGATTTTTTTACACAAAGAAACTTAATGCTGTATTAATAAAGTCAGTGTGTAGCTTCAATTGGGATAGTTGCAAAAGTGAAGATTTTGTGAGGAATAAGTGCAAACTTTTTTTTAAATTCTTTGAAATTGTTGATTCTTTGTGTCTGCGATGAAATCATACTCCTTGACAATTGGTAGATTATATATTCCTCCATCTATCAAACTTGCATTCCACTATATTTATTTTTTTGCCAAGAGATGAGTTATCTTTGTTTGAAATCTGAGACACTGTGTCCAGTTTGGTACATCTGTTCAAATCACTTCCCACCTGATGTGGAAATCCTTCCTTGGACGTCACAACACTACATTTAAGGCTGGTAAGGGTGACTTGAAAGTCTTACGGTTTTCATTGCCAAAATTTTAAGATTCTGAATGTCGATGGAGTCTCATTTAGGAGTCAGCAAAGGTGCCTGCCCTCCTCCCCTACTAAGAAGTGTCAGTTTGAGACTGTCCCAAGGCTGTTAAAGAGCTCGGTGGGCAGGGGCTGTGGGCTGCCTGCTGTCTGAGCGTGAGGTGCAGGAAGCATTTGTGATTATTTTGGATCTAGGACTCCTCTGAGAAGTGGAACACGAGTAGTTACCTATCACTTTAATTTATAGTTACAGAAGATTACTACAACCATGTCTATGCTCAGATTCTTCATACCACTTTTGGATAGCAAAGTGATTTCCTTTTTTTTAACTGGCAGCACCAATTGCCATTCCTTTTACTTTTTTTTGTTTTTTGTTTTGTTTTTACTGAGCTCTTGCGTGACTTATCTTGTGTTACCATCCTAAATAAACATCTTACTAAACATAGAAGAAACTGTCTTTTTTCTGAATTAGGCTTTTGGAACATCCTGTGTCAGGATGGGTTTTTATGTTTTTCGATTGGCAACAAAAGCTCTACATAGGGCTGCAAACATTTGTTCTCCACTTAATAATCTAAAACCCTCTGTATTTTTTAGAAAATTTGGAATTTTCCTCCTGATTTTGCCATTGTATTGGTTTGCTGTGTTTTTTTGATTTATGCAAAAGCATTTGACTTTGTTTTTATGTGATGCACCATAGATGTTAACGTGTTGAATACTAACAGTGCTTACTACGAGAAGGATGTAGTCTTCTTGCTTGCTGCATTAAAATACCTTGTGGAGGAAGCGAGCTGGATGGGCTTTACTTTTATCTAGTGTGTCTCATAACATCTTTCCAAATAAGCAGTATAACTGCATAGTTTAACCTCCTGTCTTTCTCTCTCTCATTCCCACCCCCCGACCCCCCGCATGTCTTTGCTTTTCTGTATCAGAGTATCTTTCTTTCTGGCATCCTAGTTTTGTTTCTGTCTTCATCCTCCTTGGAAGATTCTGATAGTGTGGAGGAAGGGTAGGAAATCGTGTCCTAAGTGGAGCAGACTCCTTGCGGCCCAAGCTGGGGATGGGTGGGGGTCTCACACTTGTTTTTGTGCATGTAAATCAAACACAGGCTGGGATCATTGGTTGGAGAGCACACTGCGTAGAGCGAGGATCAGGCTGGGATCATTGGTTGGAGAGCACACTACGTAGAGCCAGGATCTGGGACTTCCGCACCTGATTCACGAAGTGTCAGTGCCTCCTTCAGTCATTCTGCCCAAGTAACTGTAAAGCTGGCCAAGATGCTGCCACCATCTTGTGGCCCACCAGGATGACATCTTAACAGGTGCCTTAGGGGAGCGCAGGACTGGGCAGCATCCTTGCACACGCTGGAAACAAAGGCATTGTCTGATGCACCTCACGAAGCACTGTTTCAGAATTACTCTCACTTCCTGAATAAAGGTTATCAGGTAATTCATACTTTTGATAGAGCTGTTTTATTTGTGTGAATTTTTTTTAATGTAAACATACAGGGAAATTTTAAAAAGTTAACAAATTTGCCCACTAAGTAACTCTGAAAAGCTGCTGGCTATAGGCTGCTTACAGACACCAATCCCTTCCCTGTCCAGTTCAATCACAGGCATCCTAGTTTCCCAGGGAGTTCCCTGGTGGTCCAGTGGTTAGGACTCGGCGCCTCACTTGTGGTGGGTTCAGTCCCTGGTTGGGGAACCAAGATCCTGAAAGCTGCTCAGCATGGCCAAAGAAAAGAAGAAGAGGAAGGTTTCCCGCTTTTTATAGTCGGGTCAAAGAGAGAAATGGCTGGAGAAAAAAAAGTTGCAGGTGGAAGGCTTGCTAGGGAAGATCCAGCCCAGCCTTTCCAAAGATACCAATTGGTTGGACAGTTTCCTGGAAAGATCAAGCAAAGATTCCATTTCAGTAGAAATCGTAAGTGGTTTGTGGGAATGCTAGGTAAGGCACAAGCTTTGGGGTCAGACTTGTGTTGAGTCCTGGCTCCCCCACACTCTAGCTCTGACCTTGGATTTAACGTGAGCCTTGTTCCCGCTCAGTTACCAGCAGAGACTCCTGCCACAGGATTTCTGCGAGGTGTAGATGAGCCCATGTCCTGAAGCTCACAACACAGAGCTTGGGGTACATCAAGTGCTCAGGACCTCAGGGGCCCTCTTTCCCCTCCCCTTCTTTGTGCTTAACTTGGGACAGCTGCCTTGAAAGCCGGCTGGAACCAGTTCGGCCAGAGTTCCTTTGACCCATTTGACGACTTCAGTAGTTTTGCCCTTGTTAGAGAGCTTGCATCTTCAGAAAGTGACTCCCGTACCTTGTAAAACCTGCTGTCAGTGAGGTCTGATGAGGGCTGATTGGATTGGGGCTCCATGTGGGGTCTTCTCCTGTGTGCTTCACCATGTAGTGGCTGAATGTAGAAACTCCAAGGAACCTGCACTCTGCCCAGTAACCACCGCTCCCTCGCCTGCCAACTGATCTGGGTTAGCCTTTGCAGTGTAGAGTCTTGTGCAGGTGCTGGGCAGGGCATTCTCTTCCCGTTCTGGAACAATTTGTCCCTGCAATTTAAAAGCAAGTTGCAGCATGATATAGCACTAGTCCTTTTAAACAATGACAAGGATACTTTTATACCACCAGAACGTAATATTCCAGATTTCTGACCTAGTGTGACCTTGGGTACTTAAAAAGTGAGTCTCCATTACCAAAATGGAATGGAAATACAGAACCTATTTACTCATAAGTTTTCTAAGACAATAAATAGTTCTGTAATAGGAAAACTGGTGTGCCCTAAAACTAAGTGATGTGTTTACTTCAAGTTCTGAGAACTGAAGATCTCAGGGCTTTAAAGAATGCTCAGAGAAACAACTGTCTAACTGATGGAAAGATCACCTGGCTAAAAGCCCCCATCCCAACCCCCATCTGACACAGACAATAGAGCAAACATTAAATCCAAGCATATTAATCCTGTTCAGAACATAGGGGTTTACTCAAAGAAAATCCAGTCCTAAAGGGAGAAATAGAGGAAGATGTGAATCAGTTTGAAACACAGAATAAAGATCAGTTTCTTCAAGTTAATATGAAGGTAAACTGAAATGCCAAGAAATCGCTGAAGAATACCTGCTGTTATTTGCAGATACATAGTGAAATTAACCTGAAAGAACAAGCAGGGAAGGATATCAAAGATCTCCCCCCCCCCACCACCACCAAATTCAAGATGAAGCAAATATGGCAGGATGTTATCCCTTGTTAAATCGGATGGTGGGTCCTTAGGTATCAGACATCTTCTCTGTATTTGAAAATTTTCATCATTTAGAAGTCATGATGGGTCATTCACCTTTTCAAGAGCTATGCTTTGACTTGGATATCTCATTTGGAAGTAACAAAAACTAGTTATTTTTTAACGTTGATTTTTAAAAACTTTTAAAATAGCTATTTTTAATAGAAAATTGAAAAAAAACTGTAAAATAAGGGGCCGTCTATGCTTTGTATGACATACCCACACGATGGCACAATATATTGTTTTAAAATAGCTCCAATTCAGGACTCCCCTGGTGGCACAGTGGATAAGACTCCACGCTCCTGATGCAGGGGGCCTGGGTTCGATCCCTGGTCAGGGAACTAGATCCCACGTGCATGCCGCAACTAAGAGTTTACATGCCACAACTAAGGAGCCCACGTGCCGCAACTAAGGAGCCTGCCTTCCACAACTAAGACCTGGTGCAACCAAATAAAACAAATATTAAAAAATAAATAAATACAATAGCTCTAATTCAATCAATGGAATACTGTTAATGTGGAAATGGCAGAATATACCTGCAGTGATTAGAACTATACAAAATACAGGGAATTCCCTGGTGGCGCAGTGGTTAAGAATCCGCCTGCCAATGCAGGGGACACGGGTTTGAACCTTGGTCCAGGAAGATCCCACGTGCCATGGAGCAACTAAGCCCCTGTGCCACAACTACTGAGCCCGTGTTCTAGAGCCCACGAGCCACAACTAATGAGCCCGTGTGCCGCAACTACTGAAGGTGGTGCGCGTAGAGCCAGTGCTCTGCCACAAGAGAAGCCACTGCAATGAGAAGCCCATGCAGCACAACGAAGAGTAGCCCCTGCTCGCCGCAACTAGAGAAAGCTCGCGCACAGCAACGAGGACCCAACACAGCCAAAAATAAATTAATTAAAAAAAATACATTTACCTTAAAAAAATTTGTTTACTCTTTTTTTAAATTAATTCATTTATTTTTGGCTGGATTGAAGACCCCAATGGCTGAAGACGAGAGGAAGACAGCCCTGGAAATGGTCCAGGCAGCTGGGACAGATAGACACTGTGTGACATTTGTATTGCACGAGGAGGACGATATCCTGGGAAATTCTCTTCGTTACATGATCATGAAGAACCCGGAAGTGGAATTTCGTGGTTACACTACAACCCATCCTTCAGAGAGCAAAATTAATTTGCACATACAGACTCGAAGTGCCCTTCCAGCTGTTGAGCCCTTTCAGAGAGGCCTGACTGAGCTCATGAATAGACATCTGCCAACATGTGCTTGATACGTTTGAAGCCAGCATAAAGGAATGTAAGGATCAAAAAGCCAGCAGAAATGAAGCCACATTCTAGTCCCTTATGCACTATGCAGGGAGGACTGACCTCTAGGATATCCTATTCATGTTCTTGCAAAACCCAGAAGTAAACGTTTGTGGTTACAACATGACCTGTCCTCCAGAAAGGCTTCTTTCTAGCTCTTAACCCACTTCTGCTGTTGGAGTCCCCATAAGAAACTGTATTCTTCTAATAAATTCCCTCTTTTATTTAAACTGGGGAAAAAAAAAAAGAATGTATGTGATCACAGGCACAACATTCTAACTTCTGAATCACCCTTTTTCACCTTAATTGCTACTCTTCCTCCAGATCTCATTTTAATATCTTCTTCAGGGAAAGTCTTCCCTGACCTCTCTGATTAAGTCACTTCTGGCCACACCAAGTGCCCAATAAATATTTATTTTATGAATGATTGAATGATCCTCTTTTTCTATAAAAATCTCATAACTTCCTTGTTTACAATTCCCTGTATCATTTTCACAACCGTCAATACAGTTTATTATTATTACTTTTTTTTAACATTATTTAACTCTGAAATTTTGCCCTTTAGAAGACCACTGAAGGTTCTTCGGACTTGGAAAATTTTGACATTTAATGTTTGTTTGTTCATTAATCAAGTATTTAATAAGTGCATTTAATGTGCTCTATTATGTGCATTGCAGTGAACAAGATGGACAAGGTTTCCAGGCTCAGGCAACTTAACACACTCAAGGTGGAAGGAGAGCGGTAACACATGTGATACAATGTCCGGGAGTGATTAAGAGCTGTGAAGGAAACTAAAGCTGGGCAAAGGAACGGGAACCGATGGGTGGGCTGTTTTAGATAAAGTGGCCAGGGAAGGCTCTTGAGGCAGTGACACTTGAGCTGAGGGCTGAATGAAGTGAGAGAGTGACAGGGAAATACCTGCAGGAGGAACGTCCCTGGCAAAGGACACGGGGACTTTGAAAACCTTGGGGCGAGAATAAGCTTGATGTATTTCAGGGGAAAAAAGGTGGCAGGCAGTGGAGTGAAGGAGGGAGAAAGTAGTAACCCTAACCCGGGAAGGCAGATAATCACGCATTTACAGACTTATGCTGTATAACTACCAAGGAAAAGCTTCTCTAGGGGTTTGGAGTACAGCCTTGCAAGATCCTAAGCTGATGGGCCTCGTTTGACGGTTCAACAAGGTCACGCCAGCTGCTGTAGGGAGAATGCACCGTAGGTGGGGTAGCAGAGTGGGGGAGAGCAGTAGGGAGACCGGGTTAGGTACACGATGAAGGGGGCTTGGGCCAGGGTGGAGGGGCATGGAGGGGCTGAGAAGTGGTCAGAACCTGCTCGGGAGGAAGGAGGGCAGATCAGGTTATTCCCCACTCCCCAGCACAAAGCTGCCGTGTGGCTTCAGGCCCTGAACCAGGGAATGGTCCCAAAGAGGCACTCCTGATCCCAGGATCGGTCGGGGCTGGGGGCAACTTCGTCATAGGCTTGCAGCCCCACAGACCTGGGTATGAACTCCAGATCCGCCACTGACTGCTGGGGGTCTCTGGGCTAGCTAACCCTTCGGGTCAGGAAGACTCCTTATCTACAAAATTCATACCTGCGAAGTCCCTACGAGGCCCACCTGCGTCTTCCGGGTCAGCTCACCTGCGCAGGCGCAGAGGCCCAGCGGCCGCTGCGTGGAGCTCAGTGCGCGTGCGCCGGTCTCGGCCTCTCACTCTCTCTCCCCCCTTCCCCCCCTCACCCGCCCCAGCGTGCGCCTGCGCGGAGTCGCGGTTCGGCGGTGGAGACCGGAGGGCTCGGGGCTCCGAGTGGCAGCGCGCTCGCGGCGAGCCGGCCCGAGCCCGGGCGGCGGGTACTTCGCCATGCCGGGGATGGTGCTGTTCGGCCGGCGCTGGGCCATCGCCAGCGACGACTTGGTCTTCCCGGGGGTCTTCGAGCTGTTCGTGCGAGTGCTGTGGTGAGGGCGGGCTCTGCGGGCAGCGGGCGGCCGGGACGGAGGAGGGAGCGGGGCCGAGGCGGTCGAGGGCAGGGACCGTGTCGCCTGCCCTGCGTTCTTGTACCTGGTCCTCTCCACCGCCCGAGGAGGTGGGTGCCGCTGCTCTCCCCATTTCCAGACAGCATACGGCGGCCCAGAGCGGGGACGCCGTGCCCGGCGTCATGGGGTGGGCCCGCCGGCGGGACGTCGGCGCTGCAGGGCACGGGCACCCCTCCGGGGCGTCGAGACCCGGGCCCGGGAGCCGCCGGGACTGCGCTGCCGCCCAAAGCCGTGGCCTCGGGACCTCCTGCCTCGAGCCGGGAACAGCCATCAGCATCGCTCCAGCGTTCTGCATGGAAACGCACTGCATCTTGTCTGCCAAACGCAGGAATGGCAACAATACCGTTCGTGCCGTTCCTGAGCCGGTTGTGGCTGAATCCCTCGACGAGCACACAGGACTGGCATTTTCTCTCTAGTCTTTCAAAATGTGGAATCCGTGGGGAGTGGAATTGGGTGCCTGAAAGTCAGTCCCAGAGGGTCTGAGCGAAGAGTAATATCATCGTTATTAAAAAGTAGATTCTTAAGGGGAGAGGAATTTAAAAACATGAAAGTATGAGCTGCTTCTTAGTTGTTTCATAGTTTTCAGGGCCAGTCTTTCTGAGATCATTTCCCGTTATTATTTCTAGACAAGGATGTAATATCACAAAACTGACAAAAGCATAAAAAGTTATCTAGTCCAGTTCCTCTTCTGGCCTTGAATCTCTAATACCGCGTTCTCGCGAAATGGTTCCCTGCCGGATTCTGAAATAACTCTAGTGAAGAACCACTATGACGTTGCATGGTTGGGTGCTGCCTTTCATTGTTCTGTCCTGAATTACAAAATATACTTATGAGTCTGCAGTCCTTGTCCTTTCAAGTTGATCAGTGTTCACCACAGAACATCTTTCCATAGCTTGCTTCCCATCCCCTTGTTTTTGTACTACACCCAGCAGATTACGGCGTGCGTTTGTCAGTTTCTTGTTAATCCACAGAAGTAAAAAGTCTCTCGCTGATGACTGATCAAGTATATACTTTGGAGTCATGATGGGGCAACTTTCCAGCAGTTCACATTATATTTGCTTACTTATAGCTTTAAATGTACTACAACAGGTACAGAATAAAAACGATGATGTAAGCATAGAAAGGATAAAGCTCATTAAAAATAAAAAAAAGCCATACTCTTTAATTGACTTAGTAAATATGTTATTGAGGAAGATTCAGTTCCAAAGTGAACCTCGCCTTGTTTTGGAAAGTATTAACTCCATTTACTTCCTTCCATTGTGTTTTTCAAAGCGGCTCCTTGGATTCCATTTCTGACGCTACCTGTGTCTCGGCAGGTGGATCGGCATCCTGACGCTGTACCTCATGCACAGAGGGAAGCTGGACTGTCCTGGTGGCGTCCTGCTCAGCAGTTACCTGATCGTGCTCATCATTCTGCTGGCAGTTATCATATGCACCGTGTCAGCCATCGTGTGTGTCAGCATGAAAGGTAAACGCTAGTCTCTTCTGTTTGACACTGCTTCTTCCTCTTCTTCTTTTTTTGGCTGCGCAGCCTGCGGGATCTTAGTTCCCAGACCAGGGATGGAACCCGGGCCCCCTGCAGTGGGGGAGTCCTAACCACTGGACCACCAGGGAATTCCCAACACCTCTTCATTTTTAATCGCTTTTTTGAGATAACAATTCACATACCATACAATTCATCCATTTAAGTGTACAATTCAGTGATTTATCGTATATTCAGAGAGTCGTGCAACCCTCCCCGCTACCAATTTCAGAACATTTCATCACCCCAAAAAGAATTTCCTGTGCCCGCTAGCAATTACTCCTCATTTCTCCCCAACTCCCTCAGCCCTAGGCATCCACTACTCTACTCCCTGTCTGTAGATTTGCCTGTTCTGGACATCATATAGGTGGACTCATCCACGATGTGGCCTTTCGGTCTGGCTTCTTAAACTTGGGATAACGTTTTCAAGGTTCGTCCGTGTTAGAGCATGTATCAGCACTTCATTCCTTTTTATGACTGATTAGTATTGCACTGAACGTGTATACCACAGTTTATTTATCCATTTGTCAGTTGGTGGACATTTGGGTTGTTTCCACTTTCTGGCTGTTACAGATAATGCTGCTTTCAGCGTTCGCATACATGTTTTACATACCCTTATGTTTTTATTTCTCTTGGATATGTACGTAGGGGTGGTAGTGCTAGATCACATGGCAAATCTGTTTAACTTCCTGAGGAACAGCCAGACTGTTTTCCAAGCAGTTGGACCATTTTTCTTTCCCACCAGCACTTTATAAGGGTTCCAGTTTCTCCACATCCTCACCAACACCTACTATCTGACTTTTTGATCATAGCCATCCTGGTAGATATGAAATGCTATCTCATTGTGTTGTTTTTTTTCTTTTTTTTTTTTTTGCGGTACGCGGGCCTCTCACTGTTGCGGCCTCTCCCGTTGCGGAGCACAGGCTGCGGACGCGCAGGCTCAGCGGCCATGGCTCACGGGCCCAGCCGCTCCACGGCACGTGGGATCTTCCCGGACCGGGGCACGAACCCGTGTCCCCTGCATCGGCAGGCGGACTCTCAACCGCTGCGCCACCAGGGAAGCCCTCATTGTGGTTTTGATTTCCATTTTCTTGATGACAAATGATATTGAGCATCTTTTCATATGCTCAGTGGCCATTTTTATATTATTTTTAAAGAAATGTCTGTTCAGATTCTTTGCCCAATTTTAAATTGGGTTCTTTGTCCTTTATTAATGAGTTGTAAAAGTTATATCTCTTCTTGATAGTTTTTTTCTATATGTTACCATTTTCTGCAGACAGTCGTTTAGCTGAGAATGTCTGAAAACGTTGGAAACCTTCCCTGTCGATTACTGTGGTTTGTAGGATGAGCTGAGCACTCTTGTGGCTGATAAAGAAATGCATCAGTAAATGAAAACTCATCCGTCAAAGGCAGGGCTGCATGGCATGCTACCATCCAACGTGTTTTATCACTGCTTGAATCGGGATGTAGGAGGGAGGCTTACAGATTGTAGATGATGATGATAAAACTGGGAGGGAGTAAGTAGCTGATACCCTGGGTGATGGAATCAAGATCTCGATAGGGTGGAACGATAGACTGAAACTTAATAGATGGTAGTTCGTGGGGAGAAATACAGAGAGAAATGTTAGTGGCAGAGTGTTTCATGAGAAAAAGCCCTTAGGGTTTGGATGACCAAGAAGCATGGCGCACGCCCACGTACTGCAGCAACGTAGAAAAGAGAGCCCTGGCTATTTTAGTTTACCTCTGAAAACGTGAATGCATGGGGTCTGGATCAAAGACGGTCCCAGTTCTTTGGTCTCTGTCGGACCCCAAGTCTGGATCGTCGTTGGTACTGATGCTGAAGGAAAGGAAGGAGCTGAAATATGTACGATGAGGATTTAGCACTATGAGGTTCTTATTGAGCTCAGATTTTCTGAAAGATGGTGTCATTTCAGGTACAGGGTATCTAATTTAGTTTCCCTATCTGTTCACAGCACATTCTGTTTAGCACACCAGGTTTACAACTGTAATAGTGGGTTAAGTACAAGCCTTTTTCTCCTTAAATGTTTTTCTTCAGATATTTTGGGTGGTGTCAGGGCACAGTCACACCCCTGCGGTGGATGGATGGCCGCATGCCTCAGGCTTCTCCTCGCAGGCACCGTCACACGTCACAGCTCGGCAGGCATCTGTCGGTTGTGTGGGGTGTTCTGGGTGGGTTGCTTATGCAGCAGCCTCCTCCAGACAGGACTTCCCCCCACCCCTCACAGAAACCGGCCCTGTGCCCGGTGCAGGATGGGTGGTTGGTTCAGGACTGGACATGTGCCCTGATTCGGGCCAGTGAAATTCAGGGAGTTTCCTGGGAAGTTCCAGGGAAGTCCTTCCCTGCTCCTCTGGGAAAGATCCAGAAGCAGCATATGGTTTTCCTTCTGGATGGCACTGTGCATGAGTGAGCTGCTGAATTCCCGCTGAGTCTCCTCCACTCACAGCCCAGGAGGAGCTGAATACAGAGGAGGGCAGGGCTGAGAAGCAGAGGACACCCTGGTGCCAGTCCTGGCCCTGCATTTCCAGCCCCTTGAGTCAAGACAGGTCCTGCTTGTTTTTATGTTTTTTAATTTATTTATTTTATTTACTTATTTTTGGCTGTGTTGGGTCTTCATCGCTGCGTGCGGGCTTTCTCTAGTTGCGGCGAACGGGGGCTACTCTTGGCTTCTCATTGAGGTGGCTTCTCTTGTTGCGGAGCACGGGCTCTAGACACATGGGCTTCAGTAGTTATGGCACATGGGCTCAGTAGTTGTGGCTTGCGGGCTCTGGAGCGCAGGCTCAGTAGCTGTGGCGCACGGGCTTAGTTGCTCCGCAGCATGTGGGATCTTCCTGGACCAGAGCTCGAACCCGTGTCCCCTGCATTGGCAGGCGGATTCTTAACCACTGCACCACCAGGGAAGCACCCTGTTTTGTTTTTAAACCAGTTTGAGTTTCTGATACTTGTAGGTAAAGATACCACAACTGAACTGAAGACAGTATTTTATAAAAACATGTTAGTTTAATTGCCAATTTGTTACAAATCAATAACATCATATGCTTTATTTTAAATATTATGTAAATTTCAGTGAAGAACACCATAAAGTTAAAAAAAAAGACAGATGATGGTTAGGGTCAGATAAGAAGAGGAATAACCATCAAGCCGACAGTAGATGATGACTGAAGATTATCAGTGAAGTAATACATTTGGATGAAGTCAGAATTTCTCTTAACAACCTAGGGGTATAATTTCAAAGCAGTACTGGGGATACAGCTCATTACCTTAGTAGAAGCCATAAGGTTGTTTTCATTTTCTTCTGATGAAAATTAACCTCTACTACTAAAATAAATAATAGAATCTATAATAAATGTCAGAATTGGCATATTGGTGGATTTAATCCACATTTTAGCAGTAATTGATCATTGCTTAACAGTGTCACATTTGTGCATCAATTCAGGTTTGAAATGAAACTGCTGTTACAACCAGCCTTTGCTGTAGCATGCATACCACTGAACCTGTTTGAAATAAAGTTTTTCTCTTACTTTTTCAAAGAAAAAAAAAGACAAATGGGAAAAAATATTGTAATAGATGAGACTTAGAGCCAATCTCCTTAATATAGAAGGGCTCTACGATAAATAAGAAAAAGACAAATAGCGCAAAAATGGGCAAATATGGTGAACAATAAAATAAGTAAAAGAGATTTTTACATATATAAAAAAAAACATTCAGGGCTTCCCTGGTGGCGCAGTGGTTGAGCGTCCGCCTGCCGATGCAGGGGACATGGGTTCGTGCCCTGGTCTGGGAAGATCCCACATGCCGCGGAGCGGCTGGGCCCGTGAGCCATGGCCGCTGAGCCTGCGCGTCCGGAGCCTGTGCTCCGCAGCGGGAGAGGCCATGGCAGTGAGAGGCCCGCATACCGCAAAAAAAAAAAAAAAAAAAAAAAAAAAAAAAAAAAAAAAACATTCAGCCTCAATCACAGTAAGGAAAATTCATCAAGGTGATACACTGGGTTGGTGAATCTGTGCAGTTGTGAGACTGTTGCTCCTGGGTCTTTCCTGGAGCAGGGAACGCCTTCCCCAGAACCTCCCTTCTGCTCAGGCCGCTCATTTTGTTGGTGGGCATGTAGATTTGTTGAATCTCTTGGAAGCCTAATTTGGCTGTGTGTGTTGTGTACGTGTGGGTATCAGCCGGTTTCTTCCCTATATATTTGCATGTGTGCAAAATACTTGAAGTTTGCCACAGTGTTGCTTGTAGGCATGAAAGATTGGAAGAAACTAGGTGCCTGTCAATAGGCCGCCGGTTTAAGTGTCGCTCGTTCATATGATGGTCTCCTGTGCACCTGTTAAAAAGAATGTGAAATGCTTTGTGAATGGACAAGGAGTGATTTCCAATATGCTAAGCTACAGGACACTGTATGTAGTTTGTTACTTTTTTGTAAAGGGATAAACTTACCTGTTTGGTTTATGTGTGGACTCTCTGGGGTGGGTACATGAGTGACTAGTTTACCTTGAGGGAAGGTGACCGAGGGCTGGGATTCAGTGGTGGGAGGGAGGCTTAACATTTACTTTATACCCACTTGAGCGCTTTGAACTTTTCACCCTTTACCTGCATTGCATGCACAGAACCAGAGTTTTTTACAAGTTATAAACTTTAGGTGTATCTTTTAATAACCGTGAACCCCTTGGTAAACCTTATTACTGATACATGGGTAACTCCCATCACCCCTTCTGTTTCGTAAGTCATCTCAATAGTTAATCTGTCATTTGAACGGAAAGGCCTTGTTTCTGAAGCTTTTGGCTGATACACCTCTAAACGAAACAGCGCACATTGTAAGGGTGCATTTGGAACAAAGAGAATTCAGTCATCTTTATCCAGAAAACCGACGCTTGTGTAGTTACCTCTTTCTTGGTCTTCACTGTAGAATCTTGATATCGTGGTAGTTTCTAGTTTTGATTTGAGAACCTCCCTGATGAAATCCTACTGTTTTGGCCATGTGGGAGGTTAAATTAGGGAAGATCCACCCTCGTGCCTATGGTGTTCTGAGAGAACGCCCTCCACTTCCAAGGTCTGCCCTTCGCTGTGTTTGGTTTGTATTCTGGGACATCTTGCATGGCCTCGGCGTTTGTCTTAAGAGCTCCTCTTATGCCGGAGAAAATCACTGCAGTGGCTAGAGGCGTCAAGTCCCGAGATTCTGTGACACGGGCCTTCCTTGTGTGGCTCTCATGTCATCGGCTCAGCCATGTGAAGGGCAACAGGGTTCCTTCCTGAGACGGCGTCAGGGATAGTACGATCGGGAACGTAGCCACGCTCATTCATTCTGGGGCGTCAGCCTTGTGATGCTCGCTGCAGCACCAGATCCACACCGGCAGCTCTTTACGTCGAGGAGAAAATAAAGGTCTGTGTAAAATAAAAATGCTTTTCTAGGCAAAGCGTAAACATAAAAAGGCTTTTTTAGTCTCTCACGTCTTCTCTGGACCCTTCACCAGAACTCCGTCTCCTGCTTCCTTACCTCTGAGTTTGCTTCATCCGGGCAGGGTCCCGGGCTGGAGCCTCCCTGCTCCAGCAGCCTCTTCTTTGGAATCCTAGCCCTCCAGGAGGTAGGATGTGAGCAGGTGCTGTTTCCTGTTTCTCTCTGCTGGTTGACTATTGCTATATAATAATACACTACAGATGCAGGACTGGTTTTTACATACCTGCACTATTTGTCCCTCAGGGAGAGAGAGGGCGTGCTGTTTCAGTTATCTTAGAACATTGTGTCTTTGTGCCAAAAAGAAGGCCGGATAGTGTCTAATATTTTAAAATATGACTCTGAGTAATTCGTTCTAATGGAAGGTAGCTTTTGGAATTTAAAAGCTATTTCCTTATCCAATTATTTTTTAGATCTTAGATTTTTTTTCAGTCACTGTTTTTGTTTTAATCATGTGGCATTTTTATGTTGCTGAAATTGGTGTTTATCACAACTTTTTCCCAAAGGGAGAGAGTTGATTTACACCAAGAATTAAAGTACACAGGCCTCTAATGATACTTGGATTTGTTTTACAAACAGTTTTATTTATTTATTTATTTTTATAAGTTTATTTGTTTGTTTTTGACTGCGTTGTGTCTTCGTTGCTGCGCGCGGACTTTCTCTAGTTGCGGCAAGTGGGGGCTACTCTTCGTTGCAGTGCTCAGGCTTCTCATTGTCGTGGCTTCTCTTGTTGCAGAGCACGGGCTCTAGGTGCTCGGGCTTCAGTAGTTGTGGCACGTGGGCTCAGTAGTTGTGGCGCACGGGCTTAGTTGCTCCGCGGCATGTGGGATCTTCCCGGGCCAGGGCTCAAACCCGTGTGCCCTGTATTGGCAGGCGGACTCTCAACCACTGCACCACCAGGGAAGCCCCAAACTCAGTTTTAAATGTTGTGTCTAAGTGGTGAGCTTCTACAAGTGGTCTCACACATCAGAATTGTTCGCTTCCCAAAAGTGAGGACCACGGAGCATTGGTGAGGCAGAGAGCCTGCAGCGTGCGAATCTGGATTATGTTTTAGAAAGTGGTTGCTAAGCCCTCTGAGCCTCAGCGTCCTCATTTGTAAAATGGGATGATGACGATGTCACAGCCATTGGGAGGATTAAAGAATAACGGGCCCATGCCGTTTCAGGTGGTGCCTGGATTTTCCTGGCTGTGGGAACCCGGGTGACTGTATACCTGTGTTTGCTGGTGACAGTTCTGTTTTATGTTGATTGTCCCAGCATTATTAATAGAGCCTCCCTTTGCTCTCAGAAGTATCCCAATTTGGACAGTGATTTTATTGTCACTCTAGTTAGAACCCAGAAGTGTTTTTAAACGCTGGTAAGTCTAAGAAATGAATCTGAGGCTTTTTGTCATGTTTCCCATCCCTCGCTTTGTCTCTTGCTCTCAAACTTAGGCATTGTTGCCCAAGTACAGGCAGAAAAGTCAGGTGGCGGGTGAGCCTATGGGACACACATGTGTGCTGTGACAGCTGTTTTTTTGTGGAAGGGCAACTACTCATCTCTGAAGGGGCAAGTGACCAGTTTGAACATTTTCTGTGTTTCAGGGACCATTTGTAATCCTGGACCACGGAAATCCATGTCTAAGCTGCTCTACGTGCGCCTGGCACTCTTTCTGCCAGAGATGGTCTGGGCGTCCCTGGGGGCCGCCTGGATAGAGGACGGTGTTCAGTGTGACAGGACGGTGGGGAATGGCATCATAGCGACTGTCGCCGTCAGGTGAGGTCTCCAGTCTTCTGCAATTTCTTGTCCAAAATGTACTCGAGATGCAGGTAAACAAATACCTTCTGAATAACTGAGGTGGCCCAGTGTCGTGCAGGCTTCCTAATATAGTTAGAAAGGGATCTTTTTTTTTTTTTTTTTTTTTTTTTTTTTGCGGTACGTGGGCCTCTCACTGTTGTGGCCTCTCCCGTTGCGGAGCGCAGGCTCAGCGGCCATGGCTTACGGGCCCAAACATTCCGCGGCACGTGGGATCCTCCCGGACTGGGGCACGAACCCGCGTCCCCTGCATCGGCAGGTGGACTCTCAACCACTGTGCCACCAGGGAAGCCCAGAAAGGAATCTTTCTGAGTAAATCATAAAAATGCAGAGGCACTTGTTCATACACGAGGAATAGTTCATCTCCCGTTATGCACTTATTGATGTAGTTTCCTTTCTTACCCGTTCTCATTTTTCTGCATTCCCTCCCTTCCCTTACAAGAAGGAAGAGACCTGAAGACCAAAATAGGGCCAAAACTAAAAGTAGGACGTGAAGAAATATAGTCTCTGGAATTGCTGCAGGAAATAATCCGCTGGAATAAGGTTTATGCCCTTTCCAGACTAAAAATCTTACAGATGATCTAGTCACACCCCCTCATGCTGTACATAAGGGGATGGAGGCTCCCGCTGCCCTGCTGAGCCTCTCGGGAGAGGCCGTGGCGGCCCTTCTTGGGCCACCTTCCAGGAGCACACGTGCTCATGGACCCAGGGCATCTTGCGCATGGTGGACAACCTAGAAATATTGAAACGTAGGAATGAAAGACCTGTGAGGGTATCCCGTGGCACGGGAAGCCTCCTTTGGTTTTACTGAGGGGAACCCCGAGATCCTGGGGAGTAGGCCTGGGTCAAGGTCAGGGACTTCCATGCCCAGGCCGAGGCTCTGCCCACCAGACACTTCCCCTTTTCCTTTTGTGGCTTTTGGGGCTCTGATCTTTGTCGTGCCTGGGTTGGCCATGGGCTTGTAAGGAACTTTCTAGAAGAAACAAGTTGCCCGCCTCCGCCAGGTTCTGGGAGACCCCCATCTTCCTTAGTAACAAGAGCCACAAGTTGTACAGATGCAGAGAGTGACCCCCTGGGTCACTTCAGGACTGCAGCCCCCAAGCCTTTTCCTCTCTCTGTGTCGCAGCTGGATCATCATCGCCTCCACCGTGGTCACCATCGTCATCGTCTTTGACCCGCTGGGGGGGAAGATGGCTCCGTATCCCCCTGCGGGCCCCCATCACCTGGATAGTCGTGAGTCCAGCCAGTTACTTAATGGCCTCAAGACGGCAGCCACAAGCGTGTGGGAAACGAGAATCAAGTTCCTGTGCTGCTGCGTCGGCAAAGACGACCGTACTCGAGTTGCTTTTTCGAGTACGGCAGAGCTTTTCTCAACCTACTTTTCAGTAAGCCGACGGGGTCTGCTCTGGTCTCTTTCTTCTGTTTAAGTAAACACTTCTTTTGAGAAGATGAGTTCTCTGCATTTTGAACCCTGTTGTCTCCCTGTTGACATAAAACACCTCCTGAGAGTGAGTCCCCTGTGGGTGCGGCGGGTGGAGGTGTGCCCTGGGGTGAGCGCCCGAGAGCTCCAGGGAGCAGGGACCCAGGGCCCTGTGCTCACGGACCCCACGCCCTGGTCGGCGCATCCTTGTGTTGACGGCCATCTGTTACACAGTTAAGGTTTTGAATTAGTTCTTAAGGAACTAAGTAGTGGAACCTGTACATTTTGAGACTCTTTTGCCAGGCGTTTCCTACGTTCTTTGTCCAGCTGGTTCTCAGCAGATGCCAGGTCCCGGCAGTGTCGTGCCTCCGAGGTAGTATCGGGCCCTGGTTTCTTACAACTTTATGGCATGATGGAAATGACAGATGATTCTCTTTTTAAAGACAGTTGCAATGCAGAAGGGTGTCATGGTTCTAGAGCAGTTTCTTCAGTGATTTGGAAACATTTGTTTTTCTTTCACATCCAATTTCTCTTATAATGATCTCTGATAAACTCCTCTTATGTTCAGTACTGCAGCCAAGTGAGAGAGAGGAGTTCTCTTGACGTCGTGCCCGCCCGCCAGTCTTTTTCTCACCTCTCTGTGGTGGCCAGGCCTGCCCTGTTCAAGGCTGGCTCTGTAACCAGCAGCCTCCACATAGGGATGAGAGAAGTGTGTCCCCCTAAATAATTTCAAAGGAGCACTTCAACCCGGTCCTAAGATTGTTGAAAGAAGGAGGAAGAGAACCTGGCTGTTCTTAGAGGACATCTTAACCTGCATCGTGGGCAGAACCGATGGCTCAAGTGGCCGAGTAGCCAGTACCTGGTTTCTCGTGGACTCCCGTCTGCTCCGTGTCCCTCGGGAAGGAGAGGGTCGGGTCAGGCTCTGGACACTCACTCGGTTGCTTTCCTAGTTTGCGGGTCTTTCTGAGGCTCGTTCTGCCCAGTGAGTATAAGTCCAGTCTCATGCATCTCTGCCGTGGACTCTTTCAACAAAACCTTCTCAGCATCTTGAGCAGGAAGAGTGTAAACCTGGGCCAAAATCAGACGTTACTCCAAAGAGGGCAGATTTACCCATTTACTCACCCACTTCACAGGCGATGTGAAGTAGATTAAAAATAGCCGACTCCCTTGACGTGAAACCTGAGAGCAGAGATCAGTACAATATTTATGTTCTCGAGCAGGTTTGTGTGAGGGCAGGATGGCGAGAGACACGAAGCCCACATGCAGGAGTCCTGAAAGGGAAATAGTTTTCAAAACACCTTTTCACACGTAGCCGTATGTGTATGTGCATGTGTGTGCATGTGAACTGCGTAAAACTGGGCCCTCGGGAGCTCGTGGGCCATTCCCGCTGGGTTTATGATAAGCCCTGTGGTTTCCCACCCAGGACACGGACCTGGTGCCCAGCGACATTGCAGCAGGGCTCGCTCTCCTCCACCAGCAACAGGACAGCATCAGGAACAACCAGGAGCCTGACGAGGTGGTCAGCCATTCCCCAGGGCCCTCCCAGGTAAGCCCACGTCTCCGTTGAGCTGTACCGTTTTGACATTTACACCTACTTGTAAATTAAAAAAAAAAAAAGCAACCGTTTCAGGAGCAGTTGATTGGAATCTGACTTGAGGCTTTTGCTAGTTGTGGTTTGTCACCTGTCCGGTGGGGCATCTCCTCGTCACCTGGAGTTCACGTAGAGGGAGCCCACTCCTGGCCCGTTCACCACCCGTTGTATTTTTTTTTTTTTTTCCCCTGAGATTCTCTTTTAGGAAATTGGCTGTTGTCTGCATATCGAAAATTCCCTCTGGGGTGGGACCTGGTTCTCCCAGAGTGTGTTTGCTCTCTTCTCTGGGTCTGGGGAACAGAGACAGTTCAGCTTTGCTTGATGATTGCTTTCCCGCTACAGACTTCTGTGCTTTTGAAAGAGAAAATTGCATACGGATTGTGTGTCTATCTCTGCACCTAGTTCCCAGAAGCCCATTTGTTGCAGGGGCGTCTGCATCTGCATCCAGCAGGAAGTCCTGGGCTTATTTCACCAGGAGTCAGGAAAGTCATTAGGGGTTTTTGCTGCTAACTTCTGCATTCTCCGAAAATGAGGGGTTCATCTGTCTGTATTTAAGGACCAGTTTTCCCAGTGGAAGTCCTCCGAGAGGTCTATTCCCTGAAGAAAGAAAGGGAAGAATCAGGAACTTGAGTTCAGGTTTAAGATCATAGTGTGTTCTACTGTTTATCAAATAGATAATCCACAAGGACCTACTTTGTAGCAAAGGGAACTCAACGTCTTGTAATAACCTATATGGGAAGAGAATCTGAAAAGGAATAGATACAGGTATATGTATAACTGAATCACTTTGCTGTACACCTGAAACTCACACAACATGGTAAACCAACTATACTCCAATATAAAATGAAAATCAGGTTAAACAAAAGAAAGATCATAGTGTGTTGATCCTCTCCTTGATGGGCTCCCCTAAACAAAAAGCTTTTCTTCTTCTCTTCCAGGAAGCTGATTTGGACGCAGAATTAGAAAACTGTCATCACTATATGCAGTTCGCCGCAGCTGCCTATGGGTGGCCCCTCTATATTTACAGAAACCCTTTTACAGGGCTGTGCAGGATTGGTGGTGACTGGTAGGTCGGCAGTCTGAGGCCTCCATCCTCATTCCGCCCCGGATGTTGCTTGCTATGGTGTCCGTACTTTATTTTCTAAAAATAATCCCATTTCCCTGTTTAAAAAAACTTCCTATTTTGAAATATTTCCAAAACCGCAAGAGCAGTGCTAAGAACGCCCACGTCCTTTATCTAAAATGACCAGTGGTGACTCAGTTTTGTCACATGTGCTGTATCACTCTCTCCATAAATACGTGTTTCTCCCCCCAGAACCACTGGAGATTCCGTTGCGGGCATCATGCCCCTTTCCCTCGAATTACCTCAGCTTGTATTTCTTAAGAACGAGGTCTTTCTTTGCCATAAATTACAGTACAGTTACAAAATTCAGGAAGTTTATCATTAATCGTTAGCTATTCCAATTTTTCCAGTTGTTCCAGTAATACCCCTTGTAGCACATTTTCTTCCAGTCCGGGAGCGTGGATGGCATTTAGCTGTCGTGTCTCCTGAGCCTCCTCCAGTTTGGAACAGTTCCTCAGTCTTTTTTTTTTTTTAAGTCTTTCACAATATCGACATTTTGAAAAGGACAGTCTGGGTGCTTTGTATGCTGCCCTCACTCTGCATTCGTCTGGTGACTTCTTCACGATTAGGTTCAAGTTACACATCTTTGGCAGGAATGCTTCCATGCGGAGCGCGCGTCCTTCTTAGTACATCGTATCAGGAGATCCCTGATGCCGGCTTGTCCCGTTCCTGGTGCTTTTAGGGTCTCTCCCATCCTTGTTGGTTTAAGTTTTGAGTATGTAAAGCATTAATAAATAGGTCAGACTGTAGTAAGTTGTGTACACAGAAGTGTCATTTCAAGGCCACTATAGGTTCGCCAGACTGAGCTGTGCAGACTTGCAGCGGGCGCCCTCAGGTTTGCTAGGAAACGGGACGGCAGGGTGGGGTCTTCCTCGGTACGTGGCTCTGGTTGGCGCAGTAACGCCTCTGCCCCCGTTTTAGTTTCAGAAGCCGGACAACCGATTATGACTTGGTTGGAGGTGATCAGCTCAACTGTCACTTTGGCTCCATCCTGCAGACGACGGGGCTGCAGTACCGGGATTTCATTCACGTCAGCTTTCACGACAAGGTAGAGTGAGCAATGCCTCCTAACTTCTTCTGGGTCTTGGAGTCCTTCGAGATTCTGGTGGGCGTTATAAACTATTCCCCCGGAAAAGTGTGTGGAGACACATACACAGACACG
The DNA here is from genome assembly GCF_951394435.1 of Stenella coeruleoalba. NCBI lineage: Eukaryota > Metazoa > Chordata > Mammalia > Artiodactyla > Delphinidae > Stenella > Stenella coeruleoalba. Next base: position 83,531,497 of record NC_137161.1, on the reverse strand, counting down.
TACCCCAAGTTTAGCGCGCTATCTCCGAGGTTCACAAACGCTCTTGAAGCCCCCACAGGTTTAACATAAGATGGGGCAGAAAGTCTTCATCAGGGAGACTATGCTGTGTTTCACCTGAGCCCATTTTTAGTGAAGAACAATGAGTTGCACTTGGCGTTAATCCCACACAGGTCCCCGGGCTTGATCAATCCTAGTCTCTGGGTCTGAGCTCCATCCCATGAGTGCAGTGCAGTGCAGTGCAGTGGGTCTCACCCTTGGGAGGGTCCCGGAATCGCAGGGCTGGCTAGTGAACCTGCGGAAGCCAGTCTGGCTTCAGGGACCCGTCCTGCATTGCTTCGTGGCTCTCCACACGGTCCTCACAGGCACCGGAAGCCCAGAACCTGCAGCCAAGCGCAGCGGCTCTTACGTCTGCTGTCTACTGGGATCTCCTGGGGAGCTTTTAAAACTCAGAAGCCCAGGCCAGACCCCACATGAATGAAGTCAGAATCTGTGGCGATGGGACCCCAGCTCAGGAGCCCCCCACGGTTCCAGCGCACAGATGATCCAGGCAACCACTGGTGTCCTGTTCTTGACCCCCCTGGCTCCCAAACTGCTGCATTTTAGACTCACCTGGGAGGTGTAAAAGTCACACCCCACCCCACTGAGATCAGAATGTCCAGGATCTTGTTTTCATGTCCGCAGTGAATCTGGTACCCAGCAAAGCGCAGGAGCCCGTGAGCCCTGTGCTGCCCTGTCACTGCGTGGTGATGACAGAAAGCGGATGGGGTTTAAAGGAGGTGATTTTCCACAGAAGGCTCGTGACTGCTCTGTGGGCTCTTTCAAGGAGCGCCCCACAAGGTCATCAGTAGAAGTCCCTCTCCTGCGGAAACCAGGGCAGTGAAGTCGGCAGTCTGTCCTCTCCTGCTGGCTCCACGTGCACGACCGTTCACCACGCACAGGTGGCCGTCCCCGTGGTGTCACACCAGCTGGAGGACAGCACACCATGCTGTCCTCCTTAAAGATGAGGAAATGGGGTCGAAGAGAACTTCAGACATTTGCTTGGGGTCCCACGGCAGGAATGGGGTGGAGCAGAGTTCCTGAGGCAGGTCTGCCTAACCCAGACCCTCTCGCTGCTCCTCCAGGAGCCTCTGCAGATGCGAAGGCAGGAGCCTAGGGTTACCGCTGGACCCGCGGTCGGTGCTGATGCAAGTGGGTGCTTACGGCGCCCAGAGCCTGTCACCCGCTGCTTGCACTGACCCAGAGTGGAGGCTCTGGTCTTGCCCGCTGAGATGGCTCTATCCGCTGCCCCCGAGGGTAAAAGGGGCTTGGCTTTAGAGAGCCTTTCATCACTGAGAATCAGAAGTCACACTGTCTACTGAGAACGAGCAGAGGTGGGGATCAGTGCACCCCTCCGCGCTGTGCTCGGAAGCGCGTGTGTTACACGCTGCGGGCTGGCCCGGCCGTGTCCGCAGACACCTGTGCTAATGCTCATTCCTCTCTCCCAGGTGTACGAGCTCCCCTTCTTAGTGGCCCTGGACCACAGGAAGGAGTCGGTGGTGGTGGCTGTGAGGGGAACCATGTCTCTCCAGGTACGGAGCCTGGCACGCTGGCCCAGGGGGCTGGGGGCGGGGAGTCAGCAGCTCAGACGCCAGGAGACCCAGCTTTCCTGGAACTGAGGGGAAACCTTCGTAAGCGACAGCATCAGACACAGGGAAACACCGGGTGTGGAAAACAGGGAGGCGAGTCCAGGGCTGTCAAATGTTCCCTTTGAAAAAGCAGAGAAAGCCATTTCCTTTTAACCAAGAAATACTGGAAACTTAGACGCTGGCTGGGCTGGGCTCCCCTATTCCCGGGCGGGTGCCCACTGGATTCCCTGGGCCCCCAACCCGGGTGACCCTCCCCTTGAATTTTCTGCACCCAAAGCCAGAAAGAACAGTAGGTTAAGTCATGCAGTCCAAAGTCAGCCCACTCTTAGGTACCCCCCACCCCACCTCCCCAGTTCCTGTTGGGGGCCTCAGCCGGCCAGACGTGCCTGCCCCTGGATCCCCTGGCCGCTGCTCCCCTGGCCGCTGCTCCCCCGGTGCCGTGGGAACGAGCATTGCCCAGCCCCACCCAGCGGCCCCCTCCCGTCCTGCTCGGTCTCTGCCCCACGAAGACACCTGGCGACATTCTTCTCTCCTGTGTTGTGCTTTTTGGTCTCTTCTTGGCTGTTCCTCAGTCTCATTTCCTAGTTCTCTCTTTTCTCCTGACCCAGGAAATGAAACGAGACTCCACCCTCTTCTGCTTCCCCCCGCCCCCCCGCCAACCTTGCCCCTGCCTCGCCAGGAGCTACCTGGGTCTGCCCGGGCCCCCGCTCCTGGGTCTCCTCTCCCGTCGGCACCACCCACCCCAGTAACCATGCGGCGCCCCCTTGCCCACCAAGAAGCCGCAGAGCTGAAGTCGTCTCTGGCTCTCTCCTCGCTTCCTGCCCAGTCTGTCGCGTGTGGTCCTGCCAGGCCCCTCTCTGGCCCGTCTCCTCCAGTCCCAGCACCGCAGCCCTGGTTCTGGTCCCAGGCCTCTCCTTCCTGGGCCAGCGACAGGTCCTCTACCTCGGTCCCTGTCTGTCGTCTCGCGTCTTCCCAGTCTGTCCTTTGTACTGTCCAGAGGACTCTTTCTAGAACATAGTCAGACCTGCCACTGCTTGCAAACCTCAGGCCGTTCCCGCTGCGTTTTATACACGGTTCCTGGTTCTTGTTGAGGCTGTCGGCACTGTGGCGCACAGTTCCCAGCCCTGGCAGCGCCAGAGCCACCTTTGGGGCCCCTTCCCCTGCAGGTGGGCCTCCCCGGGTCCCAGGGACACACCAGCCTCCCAGGCTCTGCCCGCGGCCCCTCGATGCCTCCAGAGTCAAGTGCCCGTGAGCCCAGCCCACTGCCCTCTTCCCGTGCTCAGATGCCTCTGCCCTGGGTCCTGCTGCTCCCCTGGGTGAGGATGCCGGCCTCTGTTCTCTCCTCTGCTTCCTGAAAACCAGCTTTTCCATCAGGCTCTGGCTCAGGCCACCTCCTCCAGGAAGCCCCCCGTGCCCTGCAGCGCTCACCCCTCCTCTGCTCTGTGTGACGTGTCTCTTACCCTCCCTTAGGTTTCAACCAGCCGTTGACTGGGCCCATGGAGGACGGGAACCATGCTTTGCTCAACACCCTGGCCCAGGGCTCTGTGCTTCGTGGGTGCTTAGATGCTGTGTGCAGGGAGTGGGGGCAGAGGGTGCGTCTTAGACGTGTCCCCTCCCCAGTCTTCATATCTGATTGCGCCGTGGGTTCCTCAGGAGCTTCCTGGCCACCTGGCATCTCTCCCGAGTTCAGGCACCTGGGGTCCAATTCTCAACAGCCTGACCCAGGGGACTGTCCCACGCAGCCACCCTCATCTAGCCCAGCCCAGCTGACGGCCTCTTCCCACGCACTGTTTCCAGGACATCCTTACGGACCTGTCAGCGGAGAGCGAGCCGGTCGACCTCGAGTGTGAGGTGCAGGACTGCTGGGCACACAAGGTAGGAGCCGAGGCCGTGTGGTCTGGAATGTTCTGCCAAGGGGAACCTCGAAGGCGCTGGAGTGTTTTCAGTTCGGGGTCTCCCGCGTTAACGCTGCTCTGCGCCAGGTGCTGTCCAGCACAACTTCTCACCACAGCCCTGAGAGGTTACTTTTGTGTTTTGTTGTTTGTTTTTTTCGGCGGTATGCGGGCCTCTCACTGTTGTGGCCTCTCCCGTTGCGGAGCACAGGCTCCAGACGCGCAGGCTCAGCGGCCATGGCTCACGGGCCCAGCCGCGGCATGTGGGATCTTCCCAGACCGGGACACACACCCGTGTCCCCTGCATTGGCAGGTGGACTCTCAACCACTGCACCACCAGGGAAGACCTCTTTTTTTTTTTTTTTTGAACGTAGCTGTTCTAGTGGCTGTGAAGTGGGTATCTCACTGTGGTTTTGATTCGCATTTTCCTGATGACTAACGAGGTTGTAGAGCTGAGCGTTTTAACATTTGAGGGAAAGTCTGGGATGATTCCTTCCCTAAAGGTTACAGCGGCTGCTTCTGGGGAGAAGGATGTCGGGGGCGGAGGGCAGTGGCCTTCCACTATTTTTATACACTTCGTGTGGTTTTTAACCAAAACATGCATTACTTCTGTAGTAATAGTTTTTTAAATAGAATGCTTAATTTTTTTTTTTAATTCTGTTTATTTATTCTTGGTGCCTGGACACGGACATGAACCCTGGGCCCTCAGATTAAAAGTCTGATGCTCTCCCAGCTGAGCTACCTAGGCTGGAATGCTTACTTTTTATAAAAGCACGTGTTATTGCCAGACTGCGGTGCTGCTAATTGAACCCCAGTGTCCTGTCTGGACAACTTTTTTTCCTTCCAGGTTTTTTTGTTATTGTTGTTTTGGGGGGTTTTGTTTTCTTCTGTGCCTGGACACTTCAGGGAAAAGCCAGCGTGGAGGCATTTGGCTTTTGTTCTGCCGCCACTTAGGAGCTTGACAGTCCTAGGAATGTGAACTTTTTTCCTTTATCCCTTAGCTGTCTTTTCACACCTCAATTCACTGACAAGTCCAGTTTAACTATTACTGGGTGTGCATAAAGAAAAACAAATAAGAAACTTAAAACTTCTTATAGAGACGCATCAACTAGCCAAGCACGGAATACCCTCAGAGCCCTGTGGGCTCAGCTGTGGCTCTGGTCTTAGAAGAATTTGGGCCGCAGACCAAGGCTTTGTGCCTCCAAGCTGCGACCCGCAGGCCTGGCCGGCTCTCAGCGGAGGCCTCCTCCAGCACCGTTTCGTTCAGTGACACAGCTCTTGCCCTCCCCCCCCCCCGGGAAGACAGCTGCTCAGGGCCTAAGGGCACGGACTGTTCTCTGCTCTTGGCCTCGGTACCGAGTTTTGGCTCTGACGCTGTCCACGATGGTTGGAGTTCAAAGCTGTGCAGCTGAAAACGGTCTTGGCGTTTCACCTGTAACACTTGTGCCAGGGAGACTCATAGCCGGCCGAGTTGTGGTCCAGATGCCGAGTGGCTCTGGCTGCCCAGAACCAGACACGCGGTAGGTGCCTAATAAATGTTGGCGGAAGTCGACAGCATCGTGTGGTAGGAGGGGGAGGAAAGGGAGATCTGGTGGTTTGTCCAGAAGTGCCGTCAGACTGTGCACAGCGTGTTAACCCTTCAGACCTCCTGGTTTCTCACATACGAGGCCAGGTTCCGCGTTCTGCTCACAGGGTTATAGAGCTACTGAATCAGGAATTTGCAGCAGCTTCAGAGAGGAGCAAAACAGCCTCCCATCTTATGTGGAATTTCTCCCACTTCATCCTGTTGGAGGTTAGGCTGCCGGGGCCGGTGGCCAGGCCCGTCCTGTGTTGTCATGCAGGAAGCACTCCGAAAATGCTTTTGGTTGACAGGGTTTTCTCTCCTCGATGGGAACTACTTAATTTTCAAAAAGTCTGTTTCGTGAGATAGCTGTATTTGTTAGGAAGTTTTGCATTCTATTTTTGGAAATGAAACCAAAGCCTGACCTTCCTAGAACTCATTTCCGATGGTTTTAGTTCTGCTTTTGCAGGAACAGTGGCTGCTTAGTCACTGTCACTGATTCAGAACTCTACATTTTAACATACTTGTAAAAGCCCAGCCATTTATAATCTAAATGTGACGGATCATGGGGACTTGGCTAAAGTAAATTGAGGGACGTCCACGCAGCACAATGCTTTGCAGCTGAAGAAGCCTTAGAAATGTCCATTGACGTGGAAAGATGTTCCTGACGTCACCTATTCACTCATGGAAATATTTTTTGAGCCCCTGCTTCTTGCCAAGCTCTGTGCCAGGTGCCAGGAATACAGCGGTGAGCGGTAGATGTGCCCGCTGATCCCAGGATGCCTTTCCTGTCTGGGGGGACAGAGTCACCGATAGGAGACCCCGTGTAGGCCTGCCCTGACAGTCACCAGCCACCTCTGTGTCTGCACTTTCAGGGGATTTCTCAAGCTGCCAGATACGTTTACCGACGACTCATCAACGACGGGATTTTGAGCCAGGCGTTCAGCATTGCACCTGTGAGATTTTAATTCTTCTTTTCTTTCGTTTTCTCTGCCATTAGCTATTTGTTTTCTTAACCTTTACTCATTCTGCATTTGCCCCCTAGGAATACCGGCTGGTCATCGTGGGGCACAGCCTGGGGGCAGGGGCCGCAGCCCTGTTGACCATCATGCTCAGAAGCCCATACCCACGAGTCAGGTGTTACGCCTTTTCCCCGCCCAGGGGGCTGCTGAGGTACTTCTTTGTTTCCTTTCCTGTAAGGAGGTGCTACCCACAAGTCATATGGTCAGAACTGGTCTCTTATCTGCGAGTTAGTTAACAATTTCTCATCCTCAGGAGAAGTTTGTTTCAAAGCCCTGTTTGGTTGAAAAAAGACTGGATAGCTTTTCATAGGTCTCTCTAACCATAGCTTTGATTTGACTTTTTTTAAACTGAGGTATAATTATATTAGTTTCAGATGTACAACGTAACGATTCGATATTTGTATATGCTGTGAAATGATCGCAATAAGTCTAGTTAACAGATAGTTACAGAATCATTTTTCCTTGTGAGAACTTTTAAGATTTACTTTCCTAGCAGCTTTCACATACGCAGTCGCCATGCTGTACGTTACATCCCAATAACTTATTGATTTTATAACTGGAAGCTTGTACCTTTGGACTCCTTTCTCCCATTTCACTGCCTCCCCTCCCACCCCCCGCCTCTGGCAGCCCCGTCTGTTCTCTGTATCTGTGAGCTTGGTTTGTTTTTTCAGTTTTCACATATAAGTGAGATCACATGGTATTTGCCTTTCTGTCTCTTATTTCACTTAGCGTAATGCTCTTAAGGTCCATCCAGGTTGTTGTCCATCCACAAATGGCAAGATTTCGTTACCTTTTATGGCTGAATAATATTCCATCACACACACACACACACACACGTCTTTGTCCATTCATCCGTTAGCGGACACTTAGGTTTTTTCCATGTCTTGGCTATTGTAAATAATGCTGCAGTGAACATGGGGGTGCAGGTATCTTTCAAGTCAGCGTCTTCATCTTCTTTGGATAAATACCTACAAGTGGAATTGCTGGATCATCATATGGTAGTTCTATTTTTAATTTTTTGAGGAACCTCCATACTGTTTTTTTTTTTCATACTGTTCTTTTGTAGTGGCTGCACCAGTTTACATCCCCACCAGCAATGCACAAGCATTCCCTTTCCTCCACATCTGGCCAGTGCTTGTTATTTCGTTTATCTTTTTAGGATAATAGCCATTCTGACAGGTGCGAGGTACCATCTCAAGCTTTGCATTTTCATTTGATTTGCATTTCCCTGATGATGAGTAATGTTGAGCATCTTTTCACGTTACCTGTTGGCCATCTGTGTGTCTTCTTTGGAAAAATGTCTACTTAGATCGTCTGCCCTTTTCTTTTGGACACGCGACATGTGGGATCCTAGTTCCCGGACCAGGGCTTGAACCCTGCAGGGGTCATGCCCCCTGCAGTGGAAGCTCGGCGTTTCAACCACTGGACCGCCAGGGAAGTCCCCGTCAGATTGTCTTATTGCTATTGAGTTATATGAATTCTTTATGTATTTTGGTTTTAACCTCTACCAGGTATATGATTTGCAAATACTTTCTTCCATTCAGTAAGTCGCCTTTTCGTTTTGTCAGTGGTTTCCTTTGCTGTGCAAAAGCTTTTTAGTTGGATGTAGTCCCATTTGATTAGGCTTTTGTTGCCTTTGTTTTTGGTGTCAAATCCAAAAAATCATCACCAAGACCAATGTCAAGGAGCTTACTGCCTGTGTCTTCTTCTAGGTGTATTCTGATTTCAGGTCTTACATTTAAATGTCTTTAACCCATTTTGAATTAACTTTTGTGTATGGTGAGATAGTGGTCCAGTTTTCCCAACATCATTTATCGAAGAGACTGTCTTCTCCCCACTGTGTATTCTCAGCTCCCTTCTTAATTAATTCACCGTAAGTGCATGGGCTTATTTCTGGGCTCCCTGTTCTGTTCCATTGATCTGTGTGTCTGTATTTATACTAATCATCATACTGTTCTGATTACTTTAGCTTTGTATTATATTATGAAATCAAGGATCACGATATCTCCAGCTTTGTTTTTCTTTCTCAAGATTGCTTAGGGCTGTTTGGGGTCTCTTGTGCTTCCAAATGAATTTTAGTGTTGTTTGTTCTATTTCTTGAGAAATGCCATTGGAATTTTGATTAGGATTACATTGAATCTGTAGATTTCTTTGGGTAATATGGACATTTTAGTAATAATTCTTTTAATTCATAAGCACAGAATACCTTTTCATTTATTTGTGTCTTCTTCAGTTTCTTTCATCAGTGGCTTCTAGTTTTCACTGTGCAGGTCTTTCACCTCCTTGGTTAAATTTATTCCTAGGTACTTTATTCTTTTTTTTTTTTCAATATTTATTTGTTTGCATTGGGTCTGAGTTGTGGCACACTGCATCTTCGTTGTGGTGCTTGGGCTTCTCTCTAGTTGTGGTGCATGGGCTCTAGAGCACACGGGCTCAGTAGTTGCAGTGCGGGCTTAGTTGCCCTGCGGCATGTGGGATCTTAGTTCCCTGACCAGGGATCAACTCGCGTCCCCTGCATTGGAAAGCAGATTCTTAACCACAGGACCACCAGTGAAGTCCTATTCTTTTTGATGTAATTATAAATGGGATTGTTTTCTTAACTTCTCTTTCTGATAGTTTATTATTAGTATATAGAAACGCAACAGTTTCTGTATATTAATTTTGTATCCTGCAACTTCACTGAATTTGGTTACTAATTCATTTTTTGAGTTTGAAAATTATTTTTCTTTTCTGATTCAACATACTTAATCCTGTATAATCTTTGGCCTGATGATAGAAGAAATCTGTATGACCATTAAAAAAAATAAAAAATGAAAGGGGTAAAAATTAAATTTGTATCCATCGTAGAATTTTTGAAAAATATAAGTAAGTGGAGAGATCAGGATCTACCCAGAAGTCATCACTGTAACTATTCATGTTTGCTTTCTTCCAGCTCTTTGTGTGTGGATATGTGTTTTTCTAATACTCTTAGAAGAGTCCCTTAGAAGAGTCCCTGTGTGTCCTCTCCTTTCCTGTTCACAGGGAATCACTGTCCTGATCTTTGTGAAAATTCTTCCCTTGCTTTTTTTTTTAATTAAAAAAAATTGTTTTTTAATTTTTGGCTGCACCATGTGGCCTTGCAGGATCTTAGCTCCCCAGCCAGGGATTGAGCCCATGCCCCCTGCAGTGAAGCGCAGAGTCCTAGCCACTGGACCGCCAGGAAGTCCCTTCCCTTGCTTTAAAAATCAGTTTTACCACCTGTAGACATGTCTCTACATAGTCTGGATTTGCATGATTTTGAAATTCAGAGAAAGGGAATTATACTTTTTTTGTTATTTTTTTTCCGCACATTGTTTGATGTCTGAAATGTTAGTGTAAATTCTCGTTGTTTCATCACATATCACAAATTATCCGTTCTGCTGGTGACGGACATCGGGCTGTCACAGACGTGCTGGGTCATGGAGTGCGCACATGCTCGCGCTTTGCGTGTTGTGGCTGCACCCAGTCACACCTTACCGGCAGCGTGCACACCCCTCCACATTCTAACACTTAGTAGAGTCCAATTTGAACGTTTTTGTCAATCTGATGGGCACGCAGTGATGTTTCACTGTTTAATTTGCATTTCCATGATGAAGTTGAGTCTCTTCATATTTTTATTGAATTTCCACTCTCATGAAGTTCCTTTTGCCCCCGTTTCTATTGTATTGTCTTTTTTTTCTCACTGGTTTGTATATATATTCAGTATATCACTTCTTTGTTGGTTCTAAGTATGTGTTGTAAATATACTCACTTCTTGATGTGTCTGGGTCAAGTCTTTATCAGTTCTTAATTTTAACATTGACTAATTTGTCATTATTTTTGGCTGTGTTGGGTCTTCGTTGCTGCGTGCAGGCTATCTCTAGTTGCAGCGAGCGGGGGCTACTCTTCATTGCGGTGCGTGGGCTTCTCACTGCAGTGGCTTCTTGTTGTGGAGCACAGGCTTCAGTAGTTGTGGCACATGGGCTCAGTAGTTGTGGCTCACGGGCTCTAGAGCGCAGGCTCAGTAGTTGTGGCACACAGGCTTAGTTGTTCTGCGGCACGTGGGATCTTCCCAGACCAGGATCGAACCTGTGTCCCCTGCATTGGCAGGTGGATTCTTAACTACTGCACTACCAGGGAAGTCCCAGGTTTTCGTTTTAAGAACTCTTTCTGTCCCAAGGACATGGAGCTAGTCTCCTATCGTATCTTTTGAAAGCCTTTTAGTCTGACCTTTCACCTTTACCTAGGTCTTTAATCTATGTGTAATTCGGGGTTTTTTTTGTGTACAGCATGAGGTAGAGGTTCCGTTTCATCTTCCCGCTCACACCTTGAGTGCTTTATCTCAGCACTGTTTACTAAAAGCCCATCCTTCCCCTACTGTGGGAGGCGTCTGTGCTCACTTTTCCCCTGGCTTCGTCTGACTCTGCTGACGCCACACTGGGTTAAGTACCTTAGTTGCCTACCCAGTGCTGACATCTAGTAACGCAAACCCCCATGCCTTTTACTTTTTCAGGAGAATCTGGCCAGTGAGTTGCTCTACCTGGAATCTCTTATTTCTCTTCCCCTTTAGAGGGTGGAGAATAGAGTGGAGTTCTGTGAACACTGACCTCTTCCTAACTTGGTACAGTTACTTGCTTTCTCTTGGAAGCCTTCTGTGGGCAATATAATCACTTTATTTTTTTATTTCAGCAAATCCCTTTATGAATACTCTAAGACCTTCATCGTGTCACTTGTTCTGGGCAAGGACGTGATTCCCAGGTGAGTCTGCTGGCTGTCCTGTCTGGGCTTGGGCTGGCGGGAAAGGCAGTTCTAAGCCTCAGTCTGGTCTTTTGCTCAACAGGTTAAGTGTGACCAACTTGGAAGATCTGAAGAGGAGAATCTTGCGAGTGATTGCTCACTGCAACAAGCCCAAGGTAACGCGGGGGTGGGGGGTGCGGAAGAGGACCTGCAGGGGTTAGGGCCTCCCCACCAGGCTGTTTGTGGCCTCATAGCGCAGGGCACTGATGCTGCTAGAAGCTCTTCTACCCCCGGCACAGACTGTTGGCTGCTGTTCTGCAGAGGCCGCCTGAGAAGCAAATGGCTAAACCATGCGCAGGGAAGCTGCAACTAGAACATACTATACTAGAACCATCCCTGTTTGGTTAAGTGATTTGTTTTTTTGGTCATACTTAGTCCTGTCATGACTAACAGCGTTCTGATGGTTTTGGTCCCAAAGCTTAGAAAACAAGGCTGCCAGATACAGAGTTTAGAAGGCGCTGGTATTGCTGGGCTGTGGGATATCATAGTTGTTACAAATATAAATGCATTGTTATTTACCAGTAGAGAAGAATATCCATGATGTTTTGAAGAGTTTTTTTAAAAACGGAAGGATTAAAAATGCTTCTTAGAATGTAATCCAAGGCAGGGGTAGGTGACGAGGTATATATAGCTTTCACCAAAAAAATACACCAAAATGTGGTTTTATTTAGATAACGGGACTAGAGATGATTTTTCACTTAACATCTTTGTTTTGTGACGTTTTTTGTTGCTAATTAGAAAAAATTTTTTAATTTAAAGATAAACTTCCTCCTTATCAGCTACACTCCCCCAAATTAAAAAAAAAAAATTTGTATCTAATGTCTTTAAGGGTAAAGGGTAAAACTGGTTTACAGAATTGCCTAAAAAGAATTAAGGGTAATTTTTCCTCAAAATCTGCCTGAATTTGGTTTTTAAATATTGCTTCAAGTGTGATGGCGTCACTGCCCCAGAGAAACCTGAGTTTGGGCCCCTGACCTCCACACTCCTAAGGTCCATGTTGAAAAACAAAGCAGCCAGGCTTCTAAGTGCTGTGGGGTTGCTGCCACTAGCTCACGGGTCGCAGGAGGTCTCCGGGGACCGTGAAAGCCTCACGGAGTCACACGCATGCCGTCTTCTCGGTCTCGCCCTCAGTACAAGATCCTGCTGCGCGCGTGCTGGTACGAGCTGTTTGGAGGGCACCCCGAGGACCTGCCGACGGAGCTGGATGGGGGCGACCTGACGCAGCCTCTCCTCGGGGAGCGGAGCCTGCTGGCGCACGGGTCCCCAGCCTACAGCTTCTCCAGCGACTCCCCGCTCGAGTCCCCCACCAAGTACCCCCCTCTCTACCCTCCCGGCAGGATCATCCACCTGGAGGAAGTGGGCACTTCAGGGAGGTGAGTGCGGCGGGCCTGACGCGGTCAGTCACCCACCAGCGGTGAAGGGAGACTCACGGGGGTGAGACTTGAAGAGATGCTCGGCTTTTCCTCTTTCAGGTTTTCCTGCTATCCTGCTGCTCGGTATAGTGTGAAATGGTCACACGAATCGGAATTCAGCAAAATACTCATCGGCCCAAAGATGCTAACAGACCACATGCCCGACATCCTGATGAGAGCCCTGGACAGCGTGGTGTCCGACAGGGCCGCTTGTGTTTCCTGTCCGACCCAGGGAGGCTCCAGTGTGGAGGTCGCGTAACCAGGGCAACTGGGAGCTGCTCGGGCCGTGGACATCTGAGTGATTCCCATGATGCCAATGATCGGATTTCAGTGGTCTCCTAAATGACTGAGTAATTTGAGAAATACTTCTGACTACAATATTCACACTATCAGGAGCCAGGAGAGCACTGAGGTGACGGCCCCCCCGAGACTGAGTGGGTGTCACGCCCTTTTCTGTAGGCCTGCCGATTCCCGGGAGTCCCACAGCCAGGTTTAAGGCCCTAACGATCTGTAGGCGCCCGCCCCTCAGGCCACCTTTTCAGGGACAGGGTCCTGCCTTACGAGTTGGCACACAGGTGTGCAGTGTATTCTGCAAACTGGACTTTCCCGCCTGCACAAACTCAGTATCAGTTGCGAGGGTGCAGACTGGGGTCTGTCATGGGTGGCACTAAGTGAGGGTCAGCCCTGAGCTCCGACTGGGAATCGGACGAAAGCAGGTCGGGGAGGCGAGCAGAGACTGCAGCTCCTGGCCTCCGGGTGCCCTGTGCCCTGCTCACGCTGCTTGCTTCACCAGCCTCAGGGTGATGGCCCAGTTCTCGTGGGGTATTCGCAGATGTCGGCCAGTGGATTCAGAGTGAGTTAAAAAAAAAAGCACTTACGTATCATGAGTGCCTGCACAGCCGTGAACTCTCCCAGTGGGTGTGTCTGGGAAGGTCTATTTTACTGGGTAGTTTTACAACAGTCCTGTTTTAAACATCTTTTTTCTGTCCACTGTAAACAACAAAATGGAGTCTTAGGTTTTCCTGGAGCTCTGGCTAAAGACTGAAGGTTGCCCAGGCGTCTGACTGCACTCCACCCCCGATCCAAACCCTGTAAGATGAGAGTAATGGGATTCCTTTAGAAAGCATAGACCCACAAGGACGGGGGGAAGAAGAGACAGGAACAATGAGATGGCCAGAGGTAAGCGGACTCCTGGGTGAAGTGGGGAAGGAAAGACAAGAATAAATCCACTCTACAAACCAGATGCCCCAGGTACCTCGGACCCGGGCATGAAGCAGACAGCGGGGGACCAGCCGGAGTGACGGCTGGAAGAAATCTGGCTCCTCGCTTGCTTCAGGGTAGAGGGGGCGCTGGACACCAGCGCAGTAGAACAACTCCTCCCACTTGGCCCCCATAACCTTTAAGAAGGTGCTCCAAGGAAATCAGACCTCTAGGGATACCCGCCCCCTCAGGGCCTAATAGCTGTCACAGCCATACCACCTTAGTTTTTGAAAACCCACAAAGGTCTCTGACTGAAATGCTGCGGTAACATCCAACTGCTACAAGTTTCGTTTCTAAACATAATTCCTGTACGTTCCTAGCGGCAGGAAGCAAAGCGATCCCAGCACCTTGAACCACACCGCCCTGGCGTGACCCACCTACGTGCTCAGTGTCCGGTCTGCTTTTTAGTTTTCAGTGTTCAAGCACGAGCCAGGGATTGCCAGACACTTGGGGAACAAAGGACCAAAAGAAACAGACACGGGAGAAGCTACATACAGCTTAGGAACAGAAGGAGTGCTGCAACCACAAAACTGATCCACGAGGCTGAAAAATAGTATTTAGGGAAAAAAGAGCTCCTGGACATGAAAAGTATAAGAAATGAAATCAAAAGCAGCTGGGAAGGGGATACCTGAATAATAGGAGACAAGCTTCCAGACGAACAAGCCCACCAAGCACAGGGTACGGGAGACAAAGATCCACCCAGGACACGAAGACGCAGGGCAGACCCCGTAAGACGTGGAGATAAACGTACCGCCCCCTGCAGTGCAAACAGCCAAGACGACGGGGAGATCTGCCTTCAAGAAGCCGAAGAGAAGTTATTTCCAGCCTGGAATTTCAGACCCAGCCAAAAAGTATCAGGTTCGAATGAAGTTATTTTCAAAGATACAAGTGCTCAAAAACATAGGTGACCCACATACTTCTCAGGAAACTCTTGGAGAATCTGTCCATCAAGGTGAGAAAGTAAATTAGAAAACAAGGAGTTAAGATGTAGAAAATAAAAGATCAACACGTAAGAGAAGTGGTGGTCAGAGGGCTCTGTGCCTTTAGGGAAATGAAAACTGGTGAAACACATGCTACATCCGAATGTCCTGAGAGATTCAGACAACAGATGGAAAAGTCAGTTAAGTTAATCAAATACACAGAAAACAAAGCAAATAAACTAGTACTCCAGAAGAAACCAAAGTTGTGCAGGAAAGGCAGATTCTGTTACTACATGGCTCAGCCCTGAGCGTTTACGTGGCAGTGGTAATGCAGACACTGAATATCAGCGCCAACCCAAACGACTGTACTGAAGGGGTGGGGAAGGTGTGTTGAGGCTGGGGTCACGGCTGGTTAGGAGCTACTGCATCCCCACCGGGGAGGGGACGTCGTCAGTGGTGGCTGGAACTGAAACTCCAGCGGAGCACCCAGCTCAGCCTGAGCCCCGGGGAGGGGAGGGGCTGACAGCTCAATCGGTCACCAATGGCCAGTGACTGAACTGAAGCCTCCAGAAAATTCGAAGGGACCTGGTTTGGACAGCTTCCGGGTTGGGGAACACATGGAGATGTGGGGAGAGCCGTGCACCCAGGGAAGCGCCCAGCCCTTCCTCCATACCTTGCCCTCTACATCTCTTCCGTCTGGCTGTTCCCGAGTTACATCCTTTTATGATAAACCAGTCATCTGGTAAGTAAAAGAGAAAAAAGCAAGCACATGCTTTAGACATGTGAAGACAAGTACGAAGAATTTACCTAAGAGAACTCAAATGGGTGCCTCTGGGGAGGGTGCGAAGGGGGAAGACTGCTGTTTTTGTAGCAAATCTTTAGATTTGGTCTTAAAACTGCATTGTTTATCTTTGGTTTAAAAAAAAAACTCTTCCAAGCAATAAAAAAGAGGATTTAAAAAACTGCTTCTAACATGAACTGTTGATAGTATAAGTTTAGGCTCCAGAAAGGATCTTGAAGTCATATCGTCAGTCTCCACCTTACCAGGCTGCCAGTTCGGGTTCCAACATGTGCATCTTCAGCCCAGAGCTCTGGTCCGACATGCTGACACACGTCCCCGCGTGGACATCACATGAGTCTCACCAACATTCGCCAGGTCTCAAACCGAACGTCACTCAACGCCCCCTCTTTGTTTGCTGGCTCCTCCGTCTTCTCCCCGTAGAGAGACTGCTCCCTGTCCCCCCACCACGAAAACATGCATTGGAAATGAACATCCAACGACCCAGGGTTTTACAGGGAGGCAAACAAACACATACCCCAGCAGGTGGTTCCCCAAGCTCTCAAGAACTCCAGTATTACCAATCATGATTCAAGGATTTATTAAGTCATACATGCAAAACATACTGCTAATCGCATTAGCAAAAGATCAATGTAAAAACACTCCACAATTCTGCAACTGTCAATTTAAAAAATTTTGTTCTAGTGGTTGAAAGGTCCAAGCTCGTATTCTTGCCAGTGGGTAAGTTGTACAGAACTTCGTTAGCACGAGCACGGGGTTGACAGAACCTCACAGACCCCAAGGAACATCGTTAGGGCAAGGACAGGAAGCGTGTGCACGCTGTGAGGCAAGAGGCGGTCAGTGTTGTTAGTCCAGGTGCAGTGTCGGTGATCTGGCAGGGTTTACAGTTTAAGAATATCTAAGTATTTTAAAAACTGTAAAGCTGCAACATAGGATTTTTACACCTAGTTACTAGAAAACCAAGGAAAGCACTTACTAGCTTTGGATAAGGTAACATGAAAACAGGAATGCACTTTTACTAATCTACAAAAAAAATTTTCTAATGCATATTCAGACGATTTTATAATACAAGGAGGCATATTGCTCATTAAGAAGGGGTTCTATAAGAAAAGCACTTACTAAGTTAGCAACTATGAGAATGATGAGGTCAAAGATGGATTAAATGCCCAATTTCAGGAGGGATGGGCACGTTTAAGGAAAAGCTTAAGAAAACACTTACTGATAATACGGGCCTTTCTTCATCATCTACTGCATTTGACAGAAATTAACCTTTTAAAACGTTTACCCGTGACACTTTTAATAGTTTATTACGTATACAATGTAGTGTAAATTAATCTCCATATTTTGTTAAAATACTGTTTTCATCCTCTGATCACAAGTGTTCCACACACTCCACCCAGTGCACCCGCGGCCAGAGCAGAATGCTTCATCGGAGGGAACACGGCGGTAAAAGCTCTGTTCAAAATCTCACCAAAGCTAATACACTAATTTGTTTTAAAAATCTCACTACGAAATCAAAACGATTGATCCAAAGAGCTGAGCTGTTACACTCGTTCATTATGATGTACAGTACAGTGTTAGGTAGCGAACATGGGCTGGTAAATCAGGATGCATTAAATGGCAACGTTTCAGGAAGGAGGCTGTACTGCTCTTCGCGTCTGAAACTCATTAGCGAGCGTCTGCATCTCCTGCCTCAGAAGCTAGTCTCTTCCAGACAAAGGTCTTTGAACAGTTTAGTGCTTAGTGTTCTTAGCCCAACAATGCAACTTAGTTCACAAGGTATTTTGGCAACTCTTAATCTGAGCAAGAATAGGGGCTTTGAGAAATAAGGCTTTAAGGAAGCTTGTCATCTTAGGGCTAAACTTGTGAAAGTTTGAACTCTTACACCTTAAACAAACAAAACCTAGAAATTACTGATTGGTTCAAAACGGTTTTATGGAAAAACTAATCTGTAACAAAAACTTGGCATTGAGTGCGAAGGCTCCACCGTTTGAGCAAAGCGTACAAAGGGTCCTGGGGGACGGGGACAGGCGGGAGGGGCCCGGACATTCACAACAGCAGGCATTTTCTCTTCCTCTTCTTGACGGGGGGCGGGCAGAGAACCGCCCGGATAGCTTCATCAAACACCGTCTTAAGACCTCGCTGCGTGAGCGCCGAGCACTCCAGGTATTTGACGGCACCTGTGGGAAACACAGCCTCACCCTCAGATCAGAACGGGGGCGCCCCCCACCCTGACACGGCACCGAGGGCCCTGCTCTGCAGGGTCCCAAAAGGCAAGCCAGACCCCGAGTCCACTCCCCCAGGCGGGACTGCAGCCTCCATCACGAAAATAAAAACGTGGGCAAAGCAGACATGACAATGGGGGGTTCCATACCGATCTCCTTGGCCATGGCCAAGCCCTGCGGGTAGGTGATGGGTGTCAGCTTCTTCTCCTTCAGTTTCTCAATCGTGTCTTTATCATCCCTCAGATCAAGTTTCGTCCCCACCAGGATGATAGGAGTGTTGGGACAGTGGTGTCGCACTTCAGGGTACCACTAGGCACCAGCAGAGGAGGCAGTCAGCCTCTCCTTCGGAACCGCCCTCGCCTGAACTGTATCCACACAGGTGCCCAACTGCATCAACCACCCACTTGGTCACCGCGTCCCCTTGCCTAGCTCACACCCTCCAGAACCACCGACTGGCTGCGGTGTGTGCCTAGCCAGCCTGGAGCCCAGGACTCACGCCCCTACTGACAGCTATACTTGTCCGTGAGAGAGGAGAGAGGAAGGACAACCCCCCCACCCCCCCACCCAACTACTTTGTTTTTGGTAAAACAGGCCAGGTTCTTAGGTCATCTCAAAATCCCTTACGTATTCAAGGATGAGAATAAAACTATCTGGACCCAGGTCTCAGCTCTGCCGCCATTACCCCCACCAGACACGTCCCCGATCCCAACTGAAGGGCCTCTCACCCGTCATTTTCACTACGTTCATGAAAGATGCCAGAGTAGAAAGTATGGTCATTATTTTTATTAGACCGACTCCGAAGTGCTTCATTATTTTAACCAGGAACACGGCACTTCTGAATCAGACCTTGAGACTTTAGAACTCTGCATACTCAAGTCATGTACCTAAAAAACTGATGACTTATGTAAAAAATTACCTAAGTAGTAGAATTACTAAAATCAACTTAAATAACTGAAAGTTTCTATCAGTAAATGGTATTTTATTTTTTAATGTTTCTTCCTGAGAGTGACATTATGTAACAAAATATTTTCCTAAAAAATCCCACTTACCTTTGCACGAACATTTTCAAATGATGCAGGACTCACAAGAGAAAAGCAAATCAAGAATACATCCTATAAAAAGAAAACAGGGAGGTGTTTAGAAAATGGTCTTACAGTGAGGAATGCACTTTGCTTCCTGAGTGCTGCTGGGAGGGAAGCATGGGGCCAGGGCATACGCCTTCTCCCCGACACGCCTGCAGTGTAGTCAGACGCTCCCAGACCAGAACCAGCATGTGAAGCACCAGTTACCAGTGAGAAGGGGAGTGGAGTACGAAATATGCTGTAAGTTACTCGAGGCTACAGAGAGACATCAAATTCAGACCCCTGGGAGGCCTCTTTTCCATCCTTCCCAGCTCCCACTGGGAACTAACTTGATGCTCTGTTACTACACGGGGACAAGAACGAGTGGCAGGTACTATGGCAATATTTCTATAAAACTTGGTTTCAGTCCGTCAAAAGCAGATTCAAATTAAAAACTGTTATCTTCAAATGGTATGCTTTTCATTACGCTCCCATCAGAATCTTAAGTACAAACATTTTTAGATGGTCACTGGGTTCCAATTAAACTGCTTCTTAAAGAACTGCCGTCAGAGTCCCAGGCATAAAGCCGGGTCTCAAGAATTCGCTAAACAGGCACGTCCCTCTGGGAGGGAGGATGATCTGGTATGTAAGGGGCGCCTTGCCAGCTGTCAGAGCTTCTCAGACCCAAGGAGGGCCTCCGGAAAGCTTGCACCGTGTTGTGTAAAAAGTGAAATTTGGGACTTCCCTGGCAGTCCAGTGGTTACGACTCTGCGCTTCCACTGCAGGGGGGGAAAGGTCGGGTCCCTGGTCCAGGGAACGAAGATCCCGCGTGCCACGAGGCGTGGCCAAAAAAGAAAAAGTGAAATTTAAATATTTACCCATGTTAAAAAATGCCTACGAGTTTCTAAAATGCTAGATTTATGAAACACTTTCCTGGAAAAAGGCAATTAGGCTACTCTGTGAAATGCACACAATTCCCAAGTTCCTTGCGATCATCCAGCTGCTATCTTGTACCTGAAAGGGAAGAAACATCCCACACAACAGCTTTTCGTAAACGACACTGAAAATGCTAGCACATGCGCAAGCTCGTCCAAGAATCACCACAGCATCTCGGCACCTGGGCTGATCACAACATCTCAAAGCAGGGGTGGGTTAGCTCACCAGCGTCGCGCAGCCTCGCCCGACAGGCCCTGCACCGGACACCAAAGCGGGAGGAAGGAGGGCCCGCAGTGTGGTTAGTCCCGCTCCCGCCAAGCACTCGGGCCACGTGAGCTGCAAGGTAGAGCCTCCGCACTCCTTCCCCAACCAGCCTGGACAGGGGCCCTTGCACGACAGTCCCTCCTGTCCCCTGGGAGGGGGAGGAAAGCAGTTCACACACTGCTCTGATTCAAGCCAGTAGGTAAACTATCAGGCAAAACCCCAACCTTGAGTGCGTTAAATATAAAACACTCAAGGAACGTGAGGCTCAATAGGAAATCCTAGGAAAACTAAGTGAAACGAGAGAACAGATAAAGCTTGAAACTGAAGTCGATTGAAAGTTTTACATACGGCAATCGGCTTGTCTTTGCCCCTGGAGGGTATATCCTTACCATACGTTTCTCCAACCTAGTAATGCATGAGAACTTTGTTTGAGTTTAGTAAAAAGCGAGAAGAAAAATCAATATAACCAGTTACCTATTCTTCATCTGAATTTTGTCTCAACCCTCCCAAGGGATCTAAAAGCAGATGATGATCTAGCGGGTCTATAACGCCAGGCGCTGCTGAATCGCTCCATCACTCTGTGAAGGTCAGAGACGGTGGAGACCGAGGCGCGCTTCAACCTGTGGTGGCACAGGGAGGTTCCCTCCCCAGCATGAAGCCCATGGCTTCTGCTCAGCAAGGACATGCCAGAGGGGTGTCCCACCCTCAGCGAGGGCGTCCATCAGCAACGACACACCTCTTAAAGCTCTCCGGCCAAGTTCTCAGACAGGAGCCCAGCTGGAGCCAACAGGAGGCGTGGCCGTCTGCACGGCAGGCCTCTCGGCCCAGACGCCGTCCAGCAAGGCGGCCGGGTGTGAGGGCTGTGACCTCACGGGAGTGCGGCTCAAGTGCAGGGACCCGCTCTACTGAAAGGACAGCGCTGCTCCCGCCCCCCGTGTGCATGGAGGGGCCGCCCAGAAGGGACCGCACTTCCAGCATGTACCACTGTGCTTTCAATTCACTCCTCTGTTCCAGTAAGAACTGAAGGCCTGCTCTTCAGCAACAGAGAACCTGGAATTCTAGAATCGACAGAAAGACAGGCGAGACAACTATTTTAATTTCATCTCACTCAAGCTTCTCCGATTTACAATTTAAAGCGAATGTTAAAGTCTCTCTAACTATCCTGATTTGATCTATGGGCTATTTTTGAAGCCTGGTCCTCCGGAGACCTTGAAGTGATGCCAAAGCTTCATTGTGATACAGGGACTCATGGGGATTGGCCACAAAAACTCAGCTTCAAAATACCCTTTAACCACATCTGTTCTACCCTTTTGCATCTTTCAGAACATCTTTCTGATGGAGAAGAACATGCTTTCCGTCCCACATTAACGTGACACCGTCTGCCTGTTCCTTCCTCTTCCTTCTGCCCCCAGCCCAAACTCGGCTTGAAGAAAACGCCTCTAGCGCTTCTGACGACTAACCTTCAGGCGTCCAGTCCCTCCCACCTCTGCTCTCCGACCTGACGCGCTGTCCTTCTGTCCTCAGCCCTCCTCACAGGGTCACTCTCGTGTCCTGGAGCGGCGTCATTCCTCCTGAGCTGCTGTCTTGGGTCTCAGGCCCATCTCCCCTTTGGTCTGAAGGCTACTCTCCCTCCGTGGCGGCCTGTCCTCCCCACACCAGACGCCCCTGGGCCTCCACCGACCTTGACTCCTGTGCCGCAGCCCCATCTCCCTCACAGGCCCCAAAATGACAGCAGCCCTCGGCGCTCCTGCCCGTCCGCCCGCCTGCCGGCAGAGCCGTCCGCAAATGGACCAGCCTCTCCCAGGAGAATGAGGGGGCTGGACCTCACCGCTCCGAATGATGACCCCGTGCCCACCACCTTTTGGAGAACCAAGTGGAAGCTAATGGTTTAAACAGTTTTAACTCAGCCACACAGAGGATGCCAGGATTAAATGACCACAGGAAATACACGTCTCTTTGTAGGTCACGAAGACCTAGAGAGTGGGGAGACCTTTGTATGAAATCATCCAGCTGGCCCTTCAGGCATGGGTCAGGGCAGTGTCACGGATGAGCCACAGAAACAGCCTGCAAACCAGAGACCGGGCTTCATTTAATACAAAGTTCAGAGGTTTCTCTTTGCCAAGAAGAAATCCAGGTGCCAGCCTGCCACTTCCAGGGTCTGCTCCTCCTGGCAGGACAGCATGGCCCAAGGAAGGAGACCCTCCAGGCCCCAGCGTCTCAGCGCTCGGGGCGGCCCTCAGTAGCCAAGAGAACCCTCTCGTCTCCAAAGGAGCCCAGGCAGGCCCAGCTTTAACTGCTAGTGGGGTGCCCGCCCCTCTTTGCTCCTAAGCTGGCAAGGGGTGGGTTACACACTGCGGTGCAGGTCCACTGCCTTCCCCAGATGGGATGTGAAAAGTTCAAGTCCTGGCCCCGAAAGGACAACACCCACTTGGATTTCAGGCCTCACACACTACAGCCTGATTCAATGTGTCGCTTATCTAGGTGTTCTTCAGCATGCAAAGTGGGGATCTTGCCAAGTCACCTTGCACTTACTGCGAGTGACCGCCTCAAAGGAAGAAGCCGCACCCTGCCCTGGACCCCCCGAGTCACAGCAGATGGTTCTCATTTCTCAGTGGTGACACGCCGCCCTCCCAGATGTATCCAGTTGACTGGGGACTCCTACTCTACCACTCAACGCAGATGCCTTTGAAACCTGGACTCAGCAAGCACCCACTGGGGATGGAACAGTTTCCTAAACTATTCTACTGAAAAATACTGAAGAATTCAAACCATTTGGTGACTATGGGCTGATTTTTTGTGTGTGTGTGTGGTACGCGGGCCTCTCACTGTTGTGGCCCCTCCCGGTGTGGAGCACAGGCTCCGGACGCGCAGGCTCAGCGGCCATGGTTCACGGGCGCAGCCGCTCCGCGGCATGTGGGATCCTCCCGGACCAGGGCACGAACCCGTGTCCCCTGCATTGGCAGGCGGACTCTCAGCCACTGCGCCACCAGGGAAGCCCTATGGGCTGATTTTTAATACATAATCACAGTTAACTTTTACCTGGAGATTAACTGAGAAGCCAGCCAATTCAAGCCTCCCATTTTATGGTTTTGGTCTTTGTTTAGCACTCTTCCCAGAATTCAGCTAAAGGACAATCAGCAAAAATCTACAGCTCAAAGAAACTGTGCCTGGACTTCCCTGGCAGGCCAGTGGTTAGGACTCCACACTTGCAATGCAGGGGGTGCAAGTTCAACCCCTGGTCGGGAACTAAGATCCCACATGCCACGGACCAAAAAAAGAAAGAAAGAAAGAAAGAAACCTGGCAATTCCTCTAGCAGAAAGCAACTGGAAAAGACAATAAGTTTTGCTTGGAAAAAGCCATATTTCAAAAGCAAAAAAAACAAGATTTGGGTAGACTAGAACTAATTACTTCTTTTCACTCACACTCCCCCCCAGAACAAAGTGATAATTAAATCAGTGCAAGGGCGGAGGCCTGTCTTCTCCGGGATGTTTCCCTGACCCAACCCCTCTGGCTGCCCGGCTCGCTGAGAGCGAGTCCTGCATCTTCCTCTCCTCTGGATGCAGCTCGGAACCGAGGGCCTCCCCACATCTACCAGCACAGCTACACAAACACAAGGAGGAGTCCCAACAGCAGCGACATGCCTGGGGCTGTTCTACGTGCTCTACGCGCTACATCTATACTCATCCAGCCCTGCGAGGAACGGGGCAGGCCTAGAGGTGAAGAAACCTGCCCAGTCACAGGGCGAGGAAGGGGAGGGCGGAATTTGAACCCGAGGAATTCGCTCAACTGCCTCTGTGCAAACTGCCCTGGCCAGTTAGTCACTAACCCTCCAAAGCTGTTTTAAAAAGCACTTTTAAAACAAAGAACAGACATGTAACGAGAAGCAAATGATACAAGTAAGACAACTGCTTATTGAGAGAAAAGTGGCTTCTGACCATGTGTCCACCAGCTACGGCTCCATATAATTAGCTCTGGTAGAGACGAGCTGGCAGCTGGTAGGCAAGCAAACCCAATCTAACAATTTTCTGACTGGACACGGTGGACACGTTTTTATAAAGCTAAAACCTCAATCTACATTGAGAAGATTTAGGTACTAAAGCTGCAAAAAATGAACATGTATTTTATAGAAAAACAGCATTAAACCTGTTAGATTAGTTACTAACTTGATCTAAAGAAACCTTAACCTTCACTGCTTAATTTGATTCTGTGGTACAAAACTGTCACAAAGCAAACTCATCTAGAAACTAACTGCTCTTAAAACTATTTAGCCAAAACAAAACAATCAATACCTATTTCAGACGGCTGTCCTAAAACTACACGGAAGAATGTAAAACGCACAGCGCCGTAGTTAATAACTGGTAATGCTCAAAAAATAAAAACAAGCAAAACCGTGGTTTGCATCCAGGCGGATATTCACTATTGAACTAATTTAACGTTATTTGTTATTACTCGATATACCCAAAAGATGGCAATATAAGCAAATCCAGAGGTGATATGAATTAATTAAATAATCAGGAATTGTAAAGGACAAACTAAAAATCAGTCATGCTCCTTACCGTTTGCGGATAGGATAGGGGACGTAATCGGTCATAATCTTCTTGTCCAGCTGTATCCCACAAGCCCAGATTCACCGGTTTTCCATCCACCATAACATTGGCAGAATAGTTGTCGAAGCTGTGGAACAGAGTGAAAATGGTTAGTCTCTAGCCGTGGAGCACAAGGCACAGACCTGGGAGCTGAGTGGTGCCCAGGCTGGGGTCACGGGGGCAGAAAGCTGGGGAGGCCGAGGCAGGCCCAGAGGCGGCCAGGCCAGCAGGTGCCCAGCCCAGCCTGCAGGTGCGAGGCGAGGCTCCCAAGGGCTGAGAAGCAGAGGGAAAACGGGAACTGGAGTGTAAGGGAAACAAAGGCAGCACTTGAGAAAAACACCCGAGAAACAGGAACAAGCTACTAAATTTAACCAAAACAAGTCGCTGTCAGCAGTAAAAACCTGCTTGCCTTTAATGAAGAGAGCATTAAAGTTTTTCTCCCCAGGAAGAAATAAAGTATAAAATTAATCCCTCTTTCAAACCCCACGTGTTGACTTTTCCATGTACACGTGTGAGTCATTCTCAGTTAGGGGGCACACCAGGACGGCTGCGCTGGCAGTGTTTCCAGAACAACACCACCCCCCCAAGATGAGCCTTGGTCATCCACCTTGCGACCAAAGTGCAGGGTAACGCAAAGCAAACTGGATCTGAGAAGCTATGGTGTAACGCTTTCAAAGTGAGTTCACACAGGTATTTAAATTAATTTGAGGCTGCTACACACAAGTTAGTTTATCTATAAGAGGAAGCCTAGAAGGTCTACAGGCTGACAGGGGGAAAATAAGGTTGACATTAAAAAATTACGGCGAGTACCATGAAGTAGCTCATTAAAATCTGGCTTCACAAGGTAAACCAGGGCAAGTGCCAAGCAGAATACAACACATCAGCCTTTAAAATAGAATTCCAGAATTAATTTTTGCATACTTAAGACTAAAACTTAGGATCTTACTACACTGTGACAGCAAAGTCATGGTCTGAGTAAGTTCCATTGTGATTTATAAAAGTTAATGACCAAACCAGCTTTCATAAAGAAAAGGTCTCATATGCTGTATTTCCGCTTCAGTGGGAAGATGACAGATTATTCAATAAACGGTACTGGGACTTTTTTTCTTTTCAACCTGTGAAGAAGAATCAGGTTCCTGCCTCATACCATACCAAAAAATAAACTCTAAATGAATGAAAAATAAAAACTTCAGCTACAAAAATCCTACAGAACATTTTTAATAAGACATTAAACTCAGGGAAAAGGCAGGATGGCATGTTTACATAAAAAAGCAGAAGACACCATAACAAAGTTCAAAGACAAATGAGAGACAGAGGGATAAATATTTCTCATACACACAGTTCCAACAGTAAGAAGAATTTTCAGTGGAAAAACAAGCAAGGGATTTCAAAAGGCAATTCACAGAATATTATATATGGACAGTAAACATTCAAACGATTTTAATCTCACCGGTGACCAGAAATGCAAATGATGAGGTCACTTTTTTTAACTCATGTTAACCACAGTATGTATGAAGGGGGTGTTTCAGTCACAGCTGCTCAAAGTGACAGCCTGTGGGACAGCAACTGTGTAGCATCTATCAAAGCATAAAGTGTCCCTTCCTTTGCTTTGCCACAGTTCCTCTAATTATCTATCACATGTGCACAAAGACACGTGCAATGATATTTAGCCAGCCCTGTCTGCAATGCCAAGTGACCAGTGGTTAAGTCGCTACAGCACTTTAGTCAGTAACAGCTGTTAATGATTTAGCTCTAGCTACACGTGGAGATTAAGAAAGTCCCCACCATAAATTCAGGACAGTGTGATCCCACTTACGTTAAAACACACACAGGACACCGAGACGTGCCTGTTGTGACTGAGGGGGTGAGCACAGTGGGAAGTGAGGCGTTTCCTCTCCACCAGCACCGCAGCCATGAGGACAGAGCTCCCAGCAGCAGGGCGGTGCGTTACGAGGCTCCCTGGTAACCCCACCATCAGAAAAGCACTTTTCCACCCCCGCCCAGTTCTGCTGCCAACAGGGAATAAGCAGCTCAGTAGCTGATTCCGTCCTCCCATCCGTCCCCCCACTCTACACCCCACCACGCACACACACCCTGATTTCAATTCCAAAGCCCAATAACTCAACAGTGACATGTAACCGTTGAATTACTCGCCAGAAAAGGCCAATTAAAACATAATGGAGTATTTTGTTCCAGTTCCTTGACCCTTCACACAAAGAGCCCAGAAAGCCAAACTTATCCGAAACTCTTATATTATCCAGTCTCTGTACTTCACAGTTGGTTTAACTTTCACTTCCCGAATATCTAAAAACCAATTAGGAAAGCTGTGTGCTTCATCACTGTGCAGAAACTTTACGTTAGATTATTTTTTTTTTTTTTTAAAGACACCAATTGTACTTGCACATTTGTTACTTTTTTTTTTAAATTTCTTTTTGGCTGTGTTGGGTCTTCGTTTCTGTGCGAGGGCTTTCTCTAGTTGTGGCAAGCGGGGGCCACTCTTCATCTCGGTGCGCAGGCCTCTCACTATCGCGGCCTCTCTTGTTGCAGAGCACAGGCTCCAGATGCGCAGGCTTAGTAGTTGTGGCTCACGGGCCTAGTTGCTCCACGGCATGTGGGATCTTCCCGGATCAGGGCTCGAACCCGTGTCCCCTGCATTAGCAGGCAGATTCTCAACCACTGCGCCACCAGGGAAGCCCCTGCATTAAGTATTTTTTAAAAGTCCAAATACCTTATAATGAGACCTCAGTGACTGAAAGGAAAATTAATCACATCTGTTTGCATAAGGATTAAGAAAGAGCAGAACAAAGGTCAATAGAATCCAAAGCAACGTATGACAGACAAGTTAATTTCCAGTTTAACTCAGGATACTTACACAGTGGGGATATACTCTCCAGGAAAGGCATTGGTCGTATAACTGATCAGGAGGCAAGTTTTACCTACAGCTCTAAAGAGAGAAAAAAATGGTGTAAGTTGCTTAGTCAACATGAATGCAGTCTTAGATTTCATTATTCGGTGAAAATAACTTATAGAAAAATCAAGAAGTATATACATCAAGTACTTAGCCCTAAAGAGTTTCTATAACCTTTTATTTAACACTACACATAGTTTTATCCTGAAATTTAAAGTAAACAAACTAGAACTACTCAGAAAGGCAGAGTCCAGAGGCTTCACACTCTGCTTTTGCTTTAGGTATTAGCACTAGTAGTCAGGAAATACTTGTTAATAAGCACAAGGTTGAACAGGAACAGTATTTTAAATTGACTGATTGATGGCTGTGTTGGGTCTTCGTTGCTGCGCACGGGCTTTCTCTAGTTGCGGCGAGCGGGGGCTACTCTTCGTTGCAGTGCATGGGCATTTTGGTGACTTCTCTTGTGGCGGAGCACGGGCTCCAGGCGCGTGGACTTCAGTAGTTGTGGCACACGGGCTTAGCTGCTCCGCAGCATGTGGGATCTTCCTAGATCAGGGATCGAACCCGTGTCCCCTGCATTGGCAGGCAGATTCTTAACCACTGCACCACAAGGGATGTCCCCGGGAAAAGTATTTTTAAACTGAAAGTCTCTTCTGTGAAGATCTCTAGAAGGCTTTCATCCAAGAATCTGCAAATCTATCCTCAAATTATTTTGATGAATACTAATATGCAAACATAGCTTTCCTCTCCAGCTTCCATTTTGTTGCTAAGTAATATATTTTGCTGCCTCCGAGTGGCAGCTCAAATCCCACCACCTTCCTAAAGCCTTCCCTCTGGCCATCAGTGACAGCTGTTCTCTAAAGAGAGTGCTTAGTTACCAACCACCACACACAACTGCTCTCACTTTAATTCATCTGCATTCACGTGCCACCTTGCCACATCCTCACATCCACCATAAACTTTTTTTTTTTCCTGGTACGCGGGCCTCTCACTGTTGTGGCCTCTCCCGTTGCAGAGCACAGGCTCCGGATGCGCAGGCTCAGCGGCCATGGCTCACGGGCCCAGCCGCTCTGCGGCATGTGGGATCTTCCCAGACTGGGGCACGAACCCGTGTCCCCTGCATCGGCAGGCGGACTCGCAACCACTAAGCCACCAGGGAAGCCCCACCATAAACTTTTAGAGCAGCTAACACATTACATTCCAGACATATTAATTAATGGCTCAGGGACGCTGGAGTAAACTTCCCAAACAGCTGCAAAGAGGAGAAGTAACAGAGAAGAGTGTAGAAATACTCCCGAGACAGGAGGGCCTCCCGCACAACTGGAAGCAGATACAGGGTGCCAGGGCGGTGATGAAAGTCTCCCAACCACTTGGAAAATTCTTCAGGGGGGTATCACCTAAAAATTAAGACGATCACTGCACCAGTAGCCAACACACATTCTCTAAATTTTACAACATTCACAGGGTGGCTTCAGGGGCTTCTCAGAGTCCCTGGCCTCCCAAGGGCTCACCAAATAAATGCTCCTTACACGGGCCCATCTCCCTGCTGTCCTCTGTTGGCTCACCAAGGTCACGAGATACACTGGAGCTCTGAGTCGTAAGATTTTGTTGTTCAATCTCAACTACTACTATAAATTAGGACTCACAATAAAGAAGTTAAGTGATTTTCTATTTTCCTTGCACTCTTAGCAAAAACCTCTCAACAAGAGCAGATTACATACAGGCCCAGGCAGTCTTGCCAATACTTGTTGCACTCATAACATTATCAAGGCTTAACAAAAGCTGGAACTCCCTCACCCCAAAGACCTCATAGTCAAACATGACATCATCAGGAGCTAGCGTCCAACTCCTAAAGGCTTTCTAAACAGAAATGACTCATTGGCCATACATTTTGTTAAAAGCTTAGAATGTTAAAAAAAAAAAAAAAAACCTGAATGAGTAGGAGTCTGAGATATCTGAAGTCACTGTCCCAGATGTGCGACCCATAGCCAACTCTACCACTTACTGGCTGGAATTGTTTAAGTTTCAACTTCCTTATGCCTCAGTTTTCTCAATTGTAAGATGGATACAAAACTACCAACTCCATCACCAAACTATTGTGAGCATTAATGCAATTTCAATCTATACCAACAAACTGGGTGCTATGCCAGAAGTACACTAGGTGCTAAAGACACTGCAACGCACAAGATCTCATGGAACTTATGCAGTTACTAAACTAAAAAATGAAAAATGCAGTCATTACACAAAATTATAGGTGTGATAAGTGTTACTAAAGATGCTCTGGAGATGGATAGCAAAGGGATCTAACCTAGTCTTGGGGGCAGAGGCGGCAGCAATGTCATTGAGACTGATGAGTGGGGACACAGCAAGGAGGAACATTCTAGGCAAACGCAACAGCACGTGGCGAGACCCAGACTACAAGAAGCCCAGTAAAACTGAAGGACGAAGAAAGAATGGGCAAGTGGCAGAGGGAAATCTGAAGAAGTTGTCCTCTCTTCTCGTTAAGGGCCTGGAACTTGATGCTACTTGGGAAGTAACAGAAGATTTTTGTTGCCGAGAAACCATTAGATTTGCATTTTCAGAAGCAGCCTCTGATGACAGTGTGGAAAGAGGACCAAAGAAGTTGAAACTGGAGGCTGAAAACAAGGAAGCAGCTGCCACTGTGTTCCAGGAACCAGCCCTGGTGGCCTGGACCGTGGAGGGGGTTTCAGGGTGCAGAGAAGTGGGCCACTTCAAGAGCTACCGAGATGTGGGGCAAAACAAGCGTGGCTTGGCCAGGGGCTGGATGTGGTAGCTGAGGAAGAGAGTGGACTCTAAGGCCAGGATAAGTCAATCTCTTTTCAAAATTACAAATGTTGCTGTGTAAAAATGTTAATAGTTATTGCCTCTTAATGTCAAAGATACGAAGCTCTAAAAGTTTTAACTGTTATGTTAAAATATCACAGTTTCACTTCAGAGACCCTGTCCTAAGTCTCTCCTCTATGCATGAGGAACAAAGCCATCACTATAAATACCACCAACTGTGTTTTAAATGCTCCAAAATTTCTTTTCCTGAAACTCCACCTTCAGCTGAGCCTTCATCTTTTGAAAGGTTTAACTGTAAAGGAATTCAAGGTACTGGCATCACCTGATAATAAATGAAATTTTATTACCAATCATCATTTGCTAAAAAGCTGTATTCTATAAGAAAATTAGTAAAGTATAAAATTCTGACTTTTTTAAATAAGTACATGTCCAACCTTTGATTTAAATGTTTACTTAATTTTAAAAAACAGATAAAAAGAAAAGGTTATTTACCTCCCATTAGTGTATTTATTCACCGCTTTTAAACACACTCCACAAATAAATGCTAGAGGCCAAAGTCAACATCGGCTCTAGACAAAGTCACAGCTTTTCCCCACAGAAAGAATAGAAGCAGTTATTTGGTCAGCCTTGACTGATGCTGCTGCATAATTTCTGGAAGTTACTATTTGCTTTGGAATTTCCAATTTTATATATTTAACTATTCGGTTCGGTCTCTTTTTAATCTTTGAAAGATGCTGTAACTCTAGAAAGTGAATGAGTCTACTAGAAGAACATTCACATAAACACATTTTTTTTAATTTAAGAAGTATCTTATTTGTGATAAATAATCGCAACTGTTACTAGTTTTTTTACGGGTTACAAAGTTGACAGTGTAGATAGAAAATATTTATTTAAGTTTTAAGTGACAGTGAGTCATCACACAACATTTTAATCTAACGGCAATTGAGCACATTTTTTTAACCTATGCTTCTGCTCTATCCTGTAGAAATAATCAAGACCAAAGCCAGTAAATTATGTTCCTACTATGTCCTTTATTTTTCCATTAGGAGAACCTCAAGGAAAACTTTTCCTTAAAAAATTTTTGGTGAACTTCAGTGTTACTTCCTGAAACCTATAAGCCAAAACTTAAAAGCACATAAAAATCGATAAATCTGTAAACACTGGCAATTTCCTCACATTAAAAAAGTAAGGGATGGGGCTTCCCTGGTGGTGCAGTGGTTAAGAATGTGCCTGCCAACGCAGGGGACACGGGTTCGAGCCCCGGTGCAGGAAGATCCCACATGCCGCAGAGCAACAAAGCCTGTGAGCCACAACTACTGAGCCCACGTGCCAC
The DNA here is from genome assembly GCF_951394435.1 of Stenella coeruleoalba. Lineage (NCBI taxonomy): Eukaryota > Metazoa > Chordata > Mammalia > Artiodactyla > Delphinidae > Stenella > Stenella coeruleoalba. The sequence goes on along the minus strand of NC_137161.1, from coordinate 83,500,093 downwards.
AACTACTGAAGCCCATGCACCTAGAGACCTTGCTCTGCAACGAGAAGCCACTGCAATGAGAAGCCCTCGCAAGGCAACGAAGAGTAGCCCCCGCTCGCTGCAACCAGAGAAAAGACCACGCGCACAGCAACGAAGACCCAATGCAGCCAAAAATAAAATAAATAAATTTATTTTTTTAAAAAAGTAAGGGATGGACTTCCCTGGCGGTCCAGTGGTTAAGACTCTGTGCTTCCACTGCAGGGAGCATGGGTTCGAGCCCTGATGGGGGAACTAATGAGATGCCACACACCATCCAGAGCAGACAAAAAAAAAAAAAAAAAAAGAAAGAAAAGAAAAAAGTAAGGGATCCAGGCAACTCAAAAAGAAGAAGATTCTGCATTGCCTTAAAAAAAATAAAAAAGATAAATTGATCTTAGTAGGACAGAAAAACCAGATTTCTCCAATGACTATTGTAAACCAAACTAAGGAGCCTGTATTGCTGTCTAAAAGTACCTAGATCTTTTTTTCCCCAGTTTTATTGCGGTATATTTTACATACAGCACTATATAAGTTTAAGGCGTTTAACAATGATTCAACTTATATACATCATGAAATGATTACCACAATAGGTTTAGCGAACATCTATCAGCTCTTAAAGGTACAACATCAAAGAAATAGAAAAAAATTTTTCTCCTTGTGATGAGAACTCTTAGGATTTATTCTCTTAACAACTTTCATCTATAACATACAGCAGTGTTAATTACCTTTATCATGTTGTACATTACATACCTAGTACTTATTTATAACTGGAATTTTGCTCCTTCTGACTCCCTTCTAATTCCCCCTCCCCTAACCCCTAAAAGTACCTAGGATCTTAAGAACAAATTAATAGAATGTAGTGGAATGTTAATTATAAGTATCAAATATACATTTATACTTATTGCATTAATGAAAGACCCTGAATGAAAGTCCTCAATTTATGCCAAGAAATGGGTTTTGGGGACTTCAGTTATATGTTTACTGAAGACACCAGCCCTTCCGTAAATGTATAACTACGCAGAGAGTTAAGTTCAGAAAATGTATGGATTAATAGAGCAATTTAGTGCTACAAAAACACAAAACCCTAACTGAAATTCTGATGTTCTGCCACCAACAGGGGACATTCCAACCAACTTAGAGAAAGCCAGTCATTATCACCATTGGAGGCTTCAAAAAGTTCAGATTCTCAACACTTAGGTTACTAGAACACTCAAGGCTGAAGATGCCACCTACGATAGAGTTCAAATCTGAAGCAGCCGTTACTCCAGACTGTCATTCTAGAACCACCAAGCCTAACCCTGGGGTAGCTGATTATATGGGTCAGCTAAAGATGCAGAGTTCAAAACCAAGAATTTATATCTAACTGTGTGTCACCCCCATTCTCCTTCCAAAATCAGCTTCTGTATCAAATCCTCTTAAACTACTGCCCCCAAATGGGAACACGTTACCATGTGATAAAGCAAATAGAGCAAACTCTTGATTACAGAATCTAAGTGGTGGGCATATGAGTGTTCACTGCACAATTCTTCCAACTTTCCCATGTTTGACATTTTTCACATTAAGATGGTGGAAGAAAAAATCCCATCTGGTGACATGTGGTAACTGCCCTGGTAGCAGGATCCCTGGTAAAACATCTCCTTTCTAGGAAGACTACAATTCTAAGTTAGAGCTACCTGATGATGCAAAGGTGAAAAAGTAGGAAGTACAAAGACATTAACTGACTAATGCAAAAGACAGATTATAAAAGGGTGGCTTTAAGGTTTCTAAAAATGGACTCCTGATATTCCTTCACTGAACCCAACCCCAAACTTTTAGCTGGAATTATCACCTGAAATTAAAACAACAGCAAAAAACACATTACACAGAATTTTACCAACCAAGATCAGATTCAAACACTAAACATAAATTTGGAAGGCAATACAGAAACTTAAACTCATGGAGCACACCATTACTGCTTGTTCAATGGAAGTAGGCAGGAACTGGTGTACATTCCTATCAAGATGACATCATGGAAGGCATTTATCATGCTCAACTAAAAAAATTCCTGGACAGCAATGTCTAAATCAGATACTGGGCTGGAGAGACCACTAACGCCACCTGGAGTGAAATGGGGAACGGGGGCTCAAGTCACTCACCCCCAGCCTCCCAGTCAAGCAAAGCCGAAACAACACACAATTAAAAGTGGCTGTTCAGGACCTCCCTGGCAGTCCAGTGGTTAGGACTCTGCGCTTCCACCCAGAGGGCACGGGTTCGATCCCTGGTTGGGGAAGTTCCACGTGCCACACAGTGCAGCCAAAAATTTAAAATGTGGCTGATCATAAATGTGAGATGCTGTCTTACCTAAGTAAAGCTGAGAGAAAATCGTGGGGCAGAAGTTCCCCAAATTAAAGTGACAAACCCCATGTTCAGGAAGGACTAACAGAATCAGGATCAACAGAAGGATTAACACAATTAAAAAGTATCAAAATTTACCTCACATTTGATACTCAATGCCAACTGAATTGGTGTATAGAAAATAATCCATTAGAAGAATATAGGCTTGGGGACTTCCCTGGTGGCGCAGTGGTTAAGAATCCACCTGCCAATGCAGGGAACATGGGTTCCATCCCTGGTCCAGGAAGATCCCGCATGCCTCGGAGCAGCTAAGCCCGTGTGCCACAACTACTGAGCCCACACTCTAGAGCCCACGAGCCACAACTACTGAGCCCACGTGCTGCAACTACCGAAGGCCGTGCGCCTAGAGCCCGTGCTCCGCAACAAGAGAAGCCACCGCAATGAGAAGCCCGCGCACCGCAACGAAGAGTAGCCCCCGTGCACTGCAACTAGAGAAAGCCCGTGCATGGCAATGAAGATCCAGTGCAGCCAAAAATTAATTAATTAAAAAAAAAAAAACAATGTCAGAGGCAGAAGCTAAGTTCTAAAAAAAGAAGAAGAATATAGGCTAATTGGTGCTAATTATAATACAGTTACGACAGAGCCTTTAACCAGAATATTTTTAAAATAAGGAAGCCTCCAATTTGTGGAACCTCAACCAGTTTGCCTTCCCTGCTTAAACTGCCCCTAACTGCCTGAAATTCCATAACATTAAGCAACTTTCACGCCACAAAATTTAGACCCGCACTTATAGCTGTAACAATTTTTTAATAAAACATTCCCATCAGGAATATAGTTTATTCAGATAAAAGCAGGAAAATACTTTTGATGGAAAAAGTATATATCTAGATTTTTCACTTAAGCCATGTCTGCTACATGTTAGCCCTGATTTAAAGTAATACAGCTCAATTTTTTTTGTAAAGGTACATTTCACTTCTAATGTCAACATCAATGTCAAATACAGTACAAAAAACTGACAAAAAACTCTAGGTCACCGTGTTTTATGCCTAACACTCCTTCCACAGAGCCTAGCAATGCCTCAGAGTAACAGAAACAGCAATAATAATAAAAATACTGGCAGCTGGCACTCAGTAAGCACTCAGTAGGGGCCAGGCACCTGTGAGGCACTTAATAGCCAGCATCTTGTTTAATCTCACAATTTCCCCTTGAGGCACCTCTCTTGGGGGATGAGTGATATGCTCAGGGTTTCCCCGTAAGTGGTGAGGTGGGGATATGAAGGAAGGATCCAGATTCCACAGTAGGCATTCAACAAGTATTTAACTAGATAAACAAGCCAAGCAAACAGTAGAGGTCCACAGTCTGTAAGTATAATTAAGTAAACTGAATATGTCTTCTGTGCATATGTTTTTAAATTTTTCAAATAAGAATATTACATTCTAGGATTAGGTAATGGATTATCAGCAATATGACTTTAAAAAAACTAGTATGTATTACTGATTCCGCATTCTTATTTTTTAAAGGAAATTCAGATAATTTAAAATGTTCCTAAGACAGTGACATATGCTCAGTTAATTCAGTAGCAAAAGGATCAAAACTTCATTTAAATGAATTTAGTGATTTCACTGTTAAACCAATTAACTGAACATTTCCCCCAAATTAAAGCTTTCTTTTAAAGGGTTAAAAAACACAAAACTACTATACATATTCCTAAATAGAAACTTACAATTTTTAATAATATAGACAGAACTATGACGTGTCAATAATCTTTCACATTTGTGAGCCTGACAAATCATACAGAGGGCATCTTTTTAAAACAATCAGTTGTCTGATTGTCCTTCACGGATCTGAATTAGTTATAGAAACAAGTCAAATGTCTAATTTACAATGATCTAAAGAAACCGAGAACTCATAAATTCATCGAGGCATAAAAGCAAACCAGCCCTTATAACAAGTTTAGGGTACAGGGATGCCAGAACTCTTCGTTCGACTTTACAAGACTCCAAATAGGTACCAGTTGCATTCTGACTTTGCTGCAACTGGTAGTAATTCTTGGAGCTTCCTTGTTAATGCTCATGTACTCGAACCATGCTGAGACGCACGATTTTCCTCGGATTACACTGAGATTCTTGTTTCCAGGGGAGGAAAAAACTGCCTAAGACAAGTCTTCCTTTAGGGCCGGGAACCACCACAGACAGTAGTGAAAAGAACTGTTTTGAGTCACAGGGCGGCCCGGCTCAGGGAGGCTGTTCTGCTACATCCCAAACCTAACGCATGAGGCGAAGGCCAGCTTTTTCTTCTTATTTTCTTTTCTTTCTTTCCTTTTTTTTTTTTTAAATGTATGACCACACCACATTCCGAGAAAGGAACCGTCTTAAGCACACCCAGCTCCTCGCAGCTAGAAATCCTAAAAGTTTCCCCACCTTAATAGCAAACAGAGAGTCCCTTAAAAAATCAGAAAAGTGGCTTAAGTACAAGCGGAAGGCACCCCTGGCGAATCAGTTTAGGATCCACCCCCAACCAGCCCGTGCACATATTCCTCCCCCACGACCGAGCTGGGACCGCCGGGACCCACGAAAGGTCTCAATGAAACTCGAGGTTAATGGGAAAATCAAGAGGGGGTCCTTTTTTAAGAAAGGCAACTCCCTAAACCCACCCAAACTACAGGCAAACGAGGGAGGGTGGCGGCCCGGGTCGAGTTCTGCCGGGCGGTCAGCGGGCCGGGGAGAAAGCGGGAGGGTGGAGTTCACTTTCCCTCCGGCCGCCGATCGCCGATCCCCTCCCTCCCCCCACCACCACACACACACCAAAAAATAAAAAAATAAAAAAGCCGGAACCAGGCCCGCGCCGTCCGGTCCCGGGGAGGGTGGCGGCCCACGCCCCCCGCCCCGCGCCCCCCGCCCGGGAGAGGCCCGGCCAGGCCCCAGGCCAGCCCGCGGCGCCCGCCCGCCCGCCAGGCCCCTAGCCCCGGCCCTCGACCCCCGGGGCGGCCCGCGCACTCACCCGTCTCCCACCACCACACACTTGATGGCCTGCATCTGGGCCGCTCTCTGGGCCGCGGCGGCGGCGGCCGGGCACTGAGGCGAAGAGCGGAGAGCTCGGGGCGCGGCGGGCGGGCGGGCGCGCGGCTGCGGGCGGCGGGGCGCGGGGTGCCGGGGCCGCTGTCCACGCCGCCTTGCCCTCCGCCGATGGGAAGCCGGAGCCCAGCAGCAGCCACCACCCAAAGCTGGGGAAAACTGCAGAGAAACAGGAAATGGCCGCTCCACTCACATCCGGCCTCCCCTCCCCCGCCCCGGCGCCTCCGCTCCCAGGCTCCGGGGCGGGGCCGCTCCCGCCCGCGCGACTCCCGGGGTTTCTCTAGGCTTCGGGAACGCTCGGGAGCGCTCGGGAGCGCTCGGGAACGCTCGGGAACGCTCGGCTCCGGACTCCGGGAGCCGGGAGCGGGGCGGGCCGCCAGCCATCTTTGTGCGCTTCGGCCGCGGTCCTGGCCCCGCCCCGCCCGCCCAAGTGGGCCTCGAGGGAGGCCCCGGCTTCCAGGAGCCGGCTCCCCAAGCCCGCGACCAACTGCTGTCGGAGGCCGCCCAAGGGGTGAACATCTGTTCTTTGTGATCCCCATAATTTAGGTGATGACAAGGCCCTTCTAGAAAATTCGCAACCTAGAACTATAAAGAAAAGACCATACATGGTACCATTAATCAGATAACTAATGTTCATTCAGCCAAAAATAGGTTGAACTTTCCTCCTTTGCATATGCATTTTCTAGTTATTCTTAATTATTTTTATTTTTTTAATTATTTATTTTTGGCTGCGTTGGGTCTTCGTTGATGCATGCAGCGAGCGAGCTGCATGTTGCGGCGAGCGGGGGCTACTCTTCGTTGTGGTGCGCTGGCTTCTCATTGCGGTGGCTTCTCTTGTTGCGGAGCACGGGCTCTAGGCACGCAGGCTTCAGCAGTTGTGGCTTACCAACTCTAGAGTGCAGGCTCAGTAGTTGTGGCTCGTGGGCTGTAGAGCACAGGCTCAGTAGTTCTGGCGCACGGGCCTAGTTGCTCTGCGGCATGTGGGATCTTCCCGGACCAGGGCTGGAACCCGTGTCCCCTGCATTGGCAGTCAGATTCTCAACCACTGCGCCACCAGGGAAGTCCCCTTAATTATTTTTAATGCGTTGAGCGTTTACTATGTCCTACTGATTTGCACCAAGTTCTGGAGATAATGTCCTCTTAGCAGACCATTAACGTGAGAATATTTTGGTATATCTCCTCCTAGTTACATCTGTATATATATAATGAACATGTTTTTAAACAAAAGTGGGAAATCATGCTGAATCATTGTTAGAACATTTTTCATGACTGCTTACTTTTCATTCCATTATGCGCATGTGCCTTAATTTAACCAATTTCTCTATTATCAGACAGCCGATATTTCCCTATTTGAGAAAGAATGATGGGATGAACATGTATGTACAAGAATCTTTGTAGCTTTATTTCTTTAGACTGCATTCCCCCAAAATGGAGTTACTGGGTTAAAAGAGGTGAATGTTAAAAAAAAAAAGAAAAAAAGAGGTGAATAGTTGTTTAAAGTTTTGATACATGTTGCTGCAATGCCCTTCTGCAAGGTGATAACCAGTTCACACTCCCCTTACCCTGTTTAAGAGCTGATCTTCCAGAGGAGTTATTTCCAATAATATTTTCATCTTGTAGGTCTTCTCTTCCTGTAACTCATTCAGTTGTTCAGTACTATAACAATTTTTCTGAAATCAGACCTTTTCTATACAATTTTTTTTAACATTTTTGTCTTGCAATTATTTCAAAATAAACGTTTCCAGAGCAAAGGGCATCTCTTCTTTGTTCATTAAGATCCCCCTTGAAGGCCTCTCTCACCTTAGGAGAGGGCCCACACACTGTGTGTGGAGTGTGTATCTCCCTGAATAAACCTTCCTTCACTTTACTGTGGCTCGCTCTTGAATTCTTTCCTGCACAAAGCCAAGAACCCACCCTTGGCAGCCGCCCCAGGGACTCACCTGAGACCTGGGACGTGACCATCCTCTCGCCCCGCACTCTCTTTCCTGCAGCATCTTTTCTGGTGCCCAACGTGGGAACTCAAAGGGCAGAATCTCGATCTGCCTATTGGGCTTCGGCTTCCCCTCTGAAGGGTGGCTGGGACTTCTCCTGAGCTGTGTAGATTCCAGGAGGCCCTTAGGTGGCGACTGACACTGCCTGCAAGATCTGGCAGAGACAAGTTCTCTGGCTGTGAAGGAGCCCACAGGCCAAGGCTTTTCTCCTCTCAATCTTTCTCATTATCCTATCGCTCTATCTCTATGGACTCGAGAAGATTGACCCAGACGACCACCGGATATCCAAATTAAGACTGCGCGCGGCAAGTCATTGACAACTTGGCTGGGAACTAAGGCCCCCAGCCAGGTGGAGGATGGCAACTTCAGGCTGAGCACAAGATTCCCGGAACACTGCCCTGTTACCTCACAGCCAACCAATCAGAGGAAGGCCACGCCGCCTGCAGCCCTCACCCCAAATTTTGCCTATAAAAACTTCTCCCCCTTGGGCTTCCCTGTTGGCGCAGTGGTTGAGAGTCTGCCTATTGATACAGGGGACGCGGGTTCGTACCCTGGTCCGGGAAGATTCCACATGCCGCAGAGCGGCTGGGCCCGTGAGCCATGGCCGCTGAGCCTGCGCGTCCGGAGCCTGTGCTCCGCAACGGGAGAGGCCACAACAGTGAGAGGCTCGCATACCGCAAAAAAGGAGAAAAAAGAAAAAAAACTTTTCCCCCAAAACCATCAGGGAGTTCGGGGTTTGTGAGCACGAGCCACCCCCCGTTCTCTTTGCTTGACCCTGCAATAAACCTTTCTCTGCTCAAAAAAAAAAAAAAAAAAAGATTCCCCCTAGAAGGTATTGGAGGTGTGGAGAGGCTGGTTAGGAGGACATAATACTAGTCCAAGGAAGAGGGGTGTTACGGGCTGAACTGTGTCTCTCCCAGATTCATATGTTGAATTTCTAACCCTCAATGCCTCAGCATGTGAGTATTTCAAGATAGGATTTTTAAAGATATAATTAAGGTAAAATGAGGTCCTATGGGTGGGCCCTAATCTAACATGACTGGTGTCCTTTTAAGAAGAGGAGATTAGGACACAGACAACACATAGACTGAGGGGAGACCACGTGAGATCACAGTGAGGTGGTGGCCATCTGCAACCCAAGGAAGGAGGCCTCAGAAGCCAAACTCGTTGACACCTTGATCCTAGACTTCTAGTCATAGTTTCTCTAGACTTTTGAGAAAATAAATGTCTGTTGTTCAAGAAGAAAAGATCCTCCTTAAAGAGGAGTTGAGATTTCAAGGACTGTAGAGCAACTGTGGTCCCTTTGCTGATAGAAATGTCCAGCGAATCTATGAAAAACCTCAACTACTAAGTGTAATTACCTTCCTATCTTTAGACCAGGAGCAAGTAAAAGGGTGGGGCCTCCAGTCAACAATTTAACTGAACAAATATTTCAGTGCTGTTGTTGCATAATGGACTGATAGGAAATGAACCAGACAAGGACACAGTTGCCAGGATTTCAGTCCTTCTGAGCTCAGTGCTGGAAGTGTTGCCGAAACTCAGCCTAACAGAAACATGGAGACACAGTCATAGGTGAAGTGGAAAAGAGTAGCTCTTATTGCTTTGCCGGGCCCACAGCAGGATAATGCCCTCAAGACTGTGTGTCCTTCCCTGGAGGGAGTAGTGAGGAGTCTTACAGTGTTCAAGGAGGAGGGCGTGGTCAGCTCATGGACATTCTTCTGATTGGCTGGTGGTGAGGTCACGGGGACTCAACATCATCAGCCTTCTGGTTCCAGCTGGTCAGGGGTCTACGTGCTTGTGGGCAGCATGCAGTTAACTTACTTCTTCCACCTGGTGGGAGTTTCAGTCTGTGCAAAACAGCTCAAAGGACATGGCTCAGAGCAGTATCTACAGCCCTTGAGGAGGAACTAAAGGTCCTTGACTTTGTTTAATGGCTAAAGTATTATTATTTTGTATTGTTCCACTGTTTTCCTTTCTTTCTGCATTTTCTTGCTTCTCTGATTAAATTTATTCTTTGACTAAAGTTTTTCTACAGACAAAAGGTGGCGGAGGACATGCGTGGGGGATCTATTATGGGAAAGCCTCATAGGGTCCTGCTCGGTTACAAAAGTGGGGGACAATATGGTGCTTATCAGGAGGCAAAAAACTATAGTTATGCTAATAAAAAGGCTTTCCCCAAAGAGATGAGAGTTGAAAGATCGTCTGGGTAGAATGGGTCTTGATGGAATAAGAAGAAAAGAGTTGGACTTCCCTGGTGGCTCAGCAGTTAAGAATCTGCCTGCCAATGCAGGGGACATGGATTCTAGCCCTGGTCCAGGAAGATCCCACATGCCGCGGAGCAACTAACCCCGTGAGCCGCAACTACCGAGACTGCTCTCTAGAGCCCACGAGCCACAACAGCTGAGCCCACGTGCTGCAACTACTGAAGCCCGCGCGCCTCGAGCTCATGCTCTGCAACAAGAGAAGCCACCGCAGCGAGAAGCCCGCGCACCACAGCGAAGAAGAGCCCCTGCTCGCCGCAACAAGAGAAAGCCCGCGCGCAGCAACGAAGACCCAAAGCAGCCAAAAATAAATAAATAAATAAATTTGAAAAATTAAAAACAAAAAAGAAGAAGAAAAGAGTTTTCCACGGAAAGAACAAAGTCCAGGAATTTAGAGGCCCAGGGCCGTCTTCAGTCCTGACGCAGAGGCACTTGTGCTGCTCCAGGTCTAGAATCCTGGAGGTAACTGCAGGCGGAGTTACAGACGGGGTGTGGACTTTATTCTGATAAGACAGGAGTTTTTGAGCAAACATGTGACTTGACCACATGGAGATCATTATTTCTCTAGATTGATAAAGTGAAATTCCATCATATGAGAAGTTTGACCAGGAATATAAAATAATAATATATATAAAATAATAAAGTTAATGTACACACCACATATGAAAATCAGCTTTAAATGAAAACTGAGTGAGTTTACAACTTAATTGAAAACTTCTCCAAGTTTGGCCTTGAGTGGCCATTTACAATGTTCCACATGGCAACGAATGGTCCAAAAAAGTTAAAAATTAAAACTAAATAAAAAGAATCTGAAAAAGAATGTGTGTGTGTGTGTGTGTGTGTATCTGAATCACTTTGCTGTACACCTGAAACTAACACAACATTGTAAATCAACTATACTTCAATTTAAAAAAATTAAATAAGCAAATATCAGACCATGTGTGTTTCTGAATGTGCTACATAGTTGTTTCTCAAGTACCTGTTACGTATGCAATCATATATCCTACTTAGGTCCTTCATTCAAGGTCAGTCATTTATTCCGCTCCAGTCACTGTCCAGATGTTGAAAGTGTGAAATGAACAAAATGAATCCCTGCCATCAGGGAACCTACAGTCTGTTGGGGAAGATGCTTAACAGGCAAATGAACAGACAGTATTCATTTCCAGGTTGACATGATTAGTTGCAAGTACTGTATCTAACATCCCTTCTATCCAAAATTCCACTAGAATTTCAGAAAAGGCATTTCAATAAAAAAGACATGTAATTCTAGAACAGAAAGTATGGAGAAGACAAGAGATAGTGGAAGGTGGAATGAGGGGACAGACTGGTTTAGCCACCTAGACCAGCAGTGGGAAAAGGTGATCAACAGCAGATCGAGAGCAGAGACTTGTCAAAGGGTTGGGAACTGGCAGCCCCAGGCACCTCTGGGACTGGGGGTGTTGGGCGCGTACAGTAAGGAAGATGGGATGAGAGCTGAGAAGCAAGAGCAGGCAGCCTGTGTGGCTTCCTATCATGCATCAGGCAGGGTGACCGCCTTCCCCTACAAAGGACTGGAGGTCCCGCTCTAGAGAGGGTAAACCAGAGGGTATGGGGGGCAGGGGTGGGTAACTCCAGGCATAGGATCTGGAAAACAGAACAAAGACCAGAGGATTGAGTAGCCTAGGCTGAATCTTGGACCTCCCTAACCCCCTCCTTCTCGGCTCCGGCTGGAAGGTTACTTCAGCGTAGGAGGGTGGAGGGTGGGAGCTCTTCTCTGGGGAAACTGTCCAGTCTAGGAGGAAAGACCAAACAGGGGAGGGTCTTCAGGAAGCCTCCCACTCCTTTAGACCTTCCCATTACCCCCTAGTTTCCCACCTCTGATCAGCAACGGAACCATGGGTTAAAAGACATGAGGGAAGGGGCTTCCCTGGTGGCGCAGTGGTTGAGAGTCCGCCTGCCGATGCAGGGGTCACGGGTTTGTGCCCCGGTCCGGGAGGATCCCACGTGCCGCGGAGCGGCTGGGCCCGTGAGCCATGGCCGCTGAGCCTGCGCGTCCAGAGCCTGTGCTCTGCAACGGGAGAGGCCACAGCAGTGAGACGCCCGTGTACCGCAAAAAAAAAAAAAAAAAAAAAAAAAAAGACATGAGGTAAACCTCCAGAATGGTAGGTAGAAATCAAAATAATCAAAATAAGTAAATTTGGAGAAAACAAAAACAGAGCAGAGAAGGAAACTGAAAAAAAAAAACCAAAAAACTATCAATAACTCAAGATAATATAATTCATCCATGAATAAGAAGGGAGTGCTTTTATTTTTAGAAAAAGGAACGTTCAGATGATTAAAACAAACAACAACAAAAAACCCTCAGAAATTAAAAACAAGCCAGCTGAAAAAACTCGGCAGAAAGGCTGCAACAGCAAGTTGAGGAAGTCTCTCAGAGGACCCAAAAACATGGAGTGAGAGAAAATAGGAAACGGTGAGAACATCAGGGAACCAGCCCAGAAGGTCCAACCATCCTAATAATATCCTGTAATAGAAAAGAAAGAACAAAGAAAAAGCAAAGAAGGAAAACATCTATGAAAAAATTGAAGGAAGTTTCCCAGATCTGAAGGACAGGCATTTACAGAGGGAAAGCACCAGCCCAGCAAACAGAAATACCCCACCCCAGAGCACCTCGCTGAGAAACTTCAGAACAATGGGAACAGATAAGATCCCACAAGCTTCCAAAGAGAAAACACAAGGCATAAGGAAACAGGAAATAAAACAGCTTCAGGTTTCCCAACAGTTACACTGGTGGAGCCACACCTTCAAGGTTCTGAAGGAAAATGATCTTCCACCAAGAATTCTACTCACTGCTGAACTATGGATCCAGTGGGCGGGTAAAACAGGAACATTCCCGCACATCATGTCTCGGGAAGCTACTGGCACATGTGTTCCTCCAGTAGAAGGAAATAAACCACAAGAGGCAGAAATGGGAGCAGAGCGGAGGGCAATCCCCCCAACCTCCCCAACTCCGGGCATAGTGTCTATTGCATGATCAGGCCACTTCCGAGCAGGGAAACTTCATGGCCAGAAACCACACACAGTCCTATTCTTGGCCACTTCCCTCAGGGCGAATGGCTGGAGATAGTGAAGACAAACAGTACTGCAGTTGTGTTGACCAGCTCAGCTCTGATGACAGGGCAAGGATGTGATACCAGTGAGTCGGTAACAATGAAACAAAAGAAAAGTACTTACTTCTTGATATGAAGTATACTCCCACCCATACTTCTCTTTTTTTCTTTTTCCCCCACCCGTATTTTATTGTAAACATTTTCAAACGCACAGAAAAGTTGAAAGGCATATACAGTGAACGCCCACATATCCGTCGAAATTCTATAGTTAACATTTTTCTATACTTGCTTTCTTGCTATCTGACCATTTATCCATTCAACAATTCATCTAATGTTATGCATTTCAAAACAAGTTACAGAAATCAGGACATTCCACCCTTAAACAATTCAGCGTGCATATCATTAATTACAGTTGCTTATAGTTTGCTTCTTTTAAAGTAAAAATTACATACAATGAAATACACAAATCTTAAGTTTGCCATTTACCAAGTTTGGACAGGTATATACACCTGTGTAACGCAAAAACCCTCTGTATGTAAAACATTTCCATCACCCCAGGCAATTTCTTCATGCCCTTGCCCAGGTGATCTCTGCCGCAACTCACAAAGGCAACTTCTGTTGAGATCTTTTTCACAGGTGAAATGAGATCGTTTGGCCTGTTCTAGAAAGTCATCTAAAAGGAATCATACAGTATATACTCTTTTGCATCTGAATTCTTCCCCTCAGTATCATGCTTTTGAGATTCATTTGTGTTGTATATCTTGGTTTATGGATTTCCTGTTTGTGGACACCTAGGGTGTTTCCAATGTGGGCCATTATGAATAAAGCTGCTAAGAATATTCTTGTACAAATCTTTTTAGACATGTATTTTCACGTATCATGGATAAGTACCTAGGAGTGGAATTGCTGGGTCATAGGATAGGCGTGTTTTGTTTTATAAGAAACTGTGAGGGGTTGGTAAACACTTGGAGGTGCCGCAAGGTTGAAACACCCAGAAAGGGCATGGGAGCTCCGTGCCCCTTCCCACGTACCTTGCCCTACACGTCTCTTCCATCTGGATGTTCACCTCTATCCTTTATCATACCCTTTTTTTTAAAAAAATAGATTTTATTTTTAGGGCAGTTTTTTTTTTTAATATTTATTTGGCTGCGCCGGGTCTTAGCTGTGGCACACGGGATCTTCATTGCAGCATGCAGGATCTTCAGTTGTGGTATGCATGTGGGATCTAGTTCCCTGACCCCCTGCATAGGGACCCCTGTGCAGGGGCCCTGCATAGGATCTAGTTCCCTGACCCCCTGCATAGGGAGCACAGAGCCTTAGCCACTGGACCACCAGGGAAGTCCCTATCATATCTTTTCACAATAAACTGGTAAACAAAAAGAACACGTCTTCCCTCCCATTTCATTCCGAAAGAACCCTAATCAGCGCGTTCAAAGCTTCTCCAACAACGGCGGGGGATTTCAGATACTGGGCACAGTCTGACCCTATTGCAGGATTGGGAGAGAGAAAACTCTGTCCTCTTGTTTCAGCAGCAAAGGAGAAGTGAGTTGGTTGAGGATGGCCTGGTTCAGAAGCTCCAGAACCAAAGTAAAATCAAACTGGAAAGGATCTTTGAGATGCAGCTGAGACCGAATCTGGCCCAAGTGGAGAAGGCAATGGATGTCAGAAGAACTGGGTCTCACTGTCCATCCCCCTGCTGGAGGCGTCAGAAGCTTCACTTGGCATCTGCGAGTCAGTTCTGATGGGAATACTTGGTCTGGGACTTCCCTGGTGGTCCAAGTGGCTAAGAATCCACATTCCAATGCAGGGGACTCAGGTTCAATCCCTGGTCAGGGAACTAAAATCCCACATGCCATGGGGCAACTAAGCCCATGCGCTGTAACTACTGAGCACGTGTGCCACAACTACAGAACCTATGCGATGCCCTCGAGCCACAACAAAAGATTCTGTGTGCCGCAATTAAGACCCGACACAGCCAGAAATAAATAAATAAATAATTTTTTTTTTAAAAAAAAAAGATATACTTGGTCCCTACAAATTATCACAGCAGACTGGACTTCACCCTAACGAGGTTGACTAGACATGAACATTAGATGAGTCATGAGAATAATAGTAATGAAAATTATAAACCCCAAGTGGGAAAGTCCATACAAGGATGCTCAGTTCTGCATTATGTGTGGCCCAAACCCTAGAAACAGGGCTTCACGTGCTTTCCCTAGGCCATCTCCAGGACGGTGGCCTCTAGCCACTCACGTCGGGGCCAGCTTCTGGACTTGAACAAGCTTTACAAAAACACGCTTTACACTCTGTTCAGCTTGGGAAGGTGAGAGAGAGAAGAGGACAATTTGCATCATCTCAAGCTGGAAGTAAGGCGCTGCCCCCACCGTTTCTCACCGCCGTGGGCAATTGCTGAACCAAACCCAGCTTGCACTAACAAGGGTGGCTGAAGGGAAATAAATTAGTTCTGTGCTCAAAATAAAAAGAAACTGTGGAGCTTCCCTGGTGGCACAGTGGTTGAGAGTCCTCCTGCTGATGCAGGGGACACGGGTTCTTGCCCCGGTCTGGGAAGATCCCACATGCCGCGGAGCGGCTGGGCCCGTGAGCCATGGCCGCTGAGCCTGCGCGTCCGGAGCCTGTGCTCCACAACGGGAGAGGCCACAGCAGTGAGAGGCCTCGCGTACCGCAAAAAAAAAAAAAAAAGAAACTGTGACATTTTTTTCCAAAGAAATTGTTCCATTTCACATTCCCATCATCAAGGTATCCCCACCAACACTTGGTGTTATTGACTTTTTTTTTTAATCAGTCTTATTGATTTTAGTCATTCTGGTGGTTTCTAGTAGCATCTCATTAATTTGCCTTTTCCTAGTGGAAATGCAAATGATGTTGAACACTTTGGTGTGTTTGATTATCACCATGCCTCTCTTTTAACTAATAACTCAGCAAGAGTCTTCTGATTTTTCTGGACAGTAATGCAGAAAAAAAATTCACAAATTTGCCTCAATAAGAAAAATTCTGTCATATAGACATGGTTATTTACGTGTAGACTCTCTCTGGAAGGAGACGCAGGAAGCTGGTGACAGTGCTGGCTTTGCGGAGGGGTCTCGGTACCTGGGGAAAGGGTTGTGAAGGAGACTTTTCACTGTTTACCCTTGTTCCTTTCATATTTTATCCTATGTGCATGGAATACCAGCTCAAAATCAGAATAAAAATTAAACTTGCTGTAAGAGATTGCAAGAAGGAAATCAAAAAGATCTCAAGGGTGTGGCTGTACTTTGCTATCTTGATGCAAAGAAGCAAAACCCCAGGATATGGTTCAGATTCCTTCAATAAGGGGCACCCATGGCCCAAAGAAATGACTGCCTTGTCTTCATCATGTCAGACTTGCTGACATTTGATGCTGAAAGCCTGGCACAGTGGAAGGAACGCTGGAATAGGAGCCCGAGAATGCCCAGCTTCGCCACCAATGGGCTCTGTGGCTTTGCTGAGTCACCAAACCTTTTTTTGCTGGTCCGCACAATGACAATGAACTTTGTGCTCTCAGTTCTATGGGTCCACAGTTCCAGCAAGGGCTGTAACCATGAGGAGGATACAAGCTGTACCGATCACTCATTACGTTATTGGAATTTTTTGGTAAGTAAAGCCACATGCACGTCGTTAAAACAGCAACTGCGGGCTTCCCTGGTGGTGCAGTGGTTGAGAGTCCGCCTGCCAATGCAGGGGACACGGGTTCGTGCCCCGGTCCGGGAAGATCGCACATGCCGCGGAGCGGCTGGGCCCGTGAGCCATGGCCGCTGAGCCTGCGCGTCCGGAGCCTGCGCTCCACAACGGGAGAGGCCCTCGTACCGCAAAAACAAAACAAACAACAAAAAAAACCCAGCAACTAGTACAGCAAAGCTTATACTAAAGACCACGGTGCTCAGCCCAACTTCTCTTTGGATCTCCTACCCCCAAGTCTGCCCCCAAGGGCCAACCACTTTTTTTTTTTAATTGTGAAATATAACAAATGAAAGAAAAAGGCATTAAACCTAAATGTACATTTCTAGTTTTATCAGTTTTCCTGCAGTGATTTCCCCGATCTCTAAATAACGAGCCAATACCACGATTTCTTGCTTGATCAACTGTCAACCTTATATCTTGGCTTTGTGCTGTGATAAATAAAGATTAAGCTCACTGCTATCACCATTCCCCCCTTTGTTGTATATATCATGATTTCAGTTCTTCTCTTGGTTACCAGTAAAATTTTAAGTAACATACTGTCCCTCTCTTTTTTGCTTTACTCACTATCATCTCTGGATCCTCCTGGGTAAGATGAGGATAACTCATCAGGCTCACCCAGGCCAGCAGGTGCTGTGCCTGGACAGAGAGTGACCAAGGCAGCATCAGCCAACCTGCTTGGGCCTCTGACCCAAAGGCAGGCTGTTTGCTTGGGCCCCAGCCTCCTTGGAGGGTTCACCGATTTTGTCCCTGACATCTGGACAGGTAGAAGCCTGAAGGTGAAAGTCCTGCCCAGAATTCAGGTGGGAGAGATGTTAGGATCGTCTCCCACCCCTCCAGACCCCAAGCCAGCTGCCGCTTGCTCCTTTGTTTCCTAAGGTTTCTAGGTGTGGTGTGTCATGCTGGCTTATCTCCCTGGAAATGTTTTTAAAATGCATTAAGGGACTTCCTGGTGGCACAGTGGTTAAGAATCTGCCTGCCAATGCAGGGGACATGGGTTAGATCCCTGGTCTAGGAAGATCCCACATGCTGCGGAGCAACTAAGTCTGTGCACCACAACTACTGAGCCTTCTCTCTAGAGCCTGCGAACCACAACTACTGAGCCTGTGCGCCACAACTACTGAAGCCCATGCACCTAGAGCCCATGCTCCCCAACAAGAGAAGCCACCACAATGAGAAGCCCGTGCACCGCAACAAAGAGTAGCCCCGGTCGCCGCAACTAGAGAAAGCCAGTGCACAGCATTGAAGACCCAATGCAGCCAAAAATAAATAAATAAATAAATTTATTTTTAAAAATGCAGTACTGTTTACTGTCTTAGGGTTCTTCAAAGAAAACCAATAGGAGAAATATGGAGAGACAGAGAGAGAAAGAAAGAGGCTGAGATTTGTTATGAGGAATTGGCTCATACAATTATGGAGGCTGAGAAGCGCCCGGGTCTGCCACCTGCTGTAAGCTGGAAGCTCAGGAGAGCTGGTAGCCCTAGTCCAAGTCCAAAGGCCAAAGGACCAGGAAGTTGCAGTCTGAGTGCAGAAAACCGATGTCTCAGCTTGAAAACAGTCAGCAAGTTCTCCCTTACCCCACATTTTCTACTCAAGCCTACAGTGGATTCTGCTTTATTCAATCTACTCATTCAAATGTTAATCTCATCCAGAAACACTCTCACAGACACACCCAGAATAATGTTTAACCAAATATCTGGGCACCCTATGGCCTAGTCAAGTGGACACATAAAATTAACCTTCACCTTTACTATTATGGGTATTGAGGGGGATGTGTTATTATCATCATTAATAATAATAATTGCTCATTAATAACAAGAACAAAACCCAACTAATCATTGAACACATACTATTTACCAAGCACTGCATATACTATACTTTTTTTTTTTTGCATATACTTTTATTGTGTTCTTTCTAAGACTCAAAGCAGCTTGTGGATGAGACAGTACTATTATACCCATTTCACAGATGAGGATATTGAGGCATATTGACATTTAGTAACTTGTACAAGATTATGTCTCTTGCAAATGACACTTTGAACCAAAGTCGTTGGATGCCAGTGCCTTCTGTCTTAGTCACTACCCTAAGCTACTTCATTTATTCATTCTTTCATTATAAATTCTTAAAGGTCTGGTCCCTGCCCTCAAGAAGCTTCCAGGATAGCAAGGCCATGAATACACTCACAAAAAGAAACCATCTGTGGTTTGGAAGATAAACATGATGCCAGGGAGATGCATCAGACGTGTCCACAGGAAGACGTGGCCTGGATCTAAAAGGACAGGTGTCCATAGGGTTTCCATACTCGTGGCAGGTTATATTTTCCAAGTTGGCCACTGGAAGATCTCCTATCCTACAGGCCCCGCCTACAAAGTGATATTGACACATCTCCCACTGAGAGATGAGATCTACAGTCCCCACCCCTGAGCCTGGGCAGGATTATGTCTCTGACAGAAGTGGCTCCACTGGTCTGCCTGGGATCTCTTGCTCTTGGCACCCAGTCGCCACAGTGTGAGGAAGCCTAGGCCACCTGGGAAGGCCACAGACAGGTGCTCAGAATGACAGCTTCAACTGGTGCAGCCAATAGCTGGCATCAGCTGCCGGATTCGTGAGCAGGAAGTGTGGTATAACAAAAAACATACCTGGTTTTGTGTCCAGTTCCTGGCCCGGAGATCCTAACACCTTCGGAATTTCCTGAGCCATAGGAGTGTCTTTTGTTACTCATAAGGAGACCTTTTCCACCATATCGGAGTTTATGCTAATGAGGTGACTCAGACCTGGGTCCCTAGGTGTGTTCAGGGTGGAGGTAAGCACCAGAAAAACCTCCCACGTGAGTAGAGGGTTGGAACCTTCAGCACCATCCCCAACCTCCAGAGGTAGGACAGGGACAAGAGATTGGGTTCAAGAGTGTGATTTAATCAGTTGTGCCTGTGTGATACAAACCTGAGACCATGAGGCTGGAGGAGATTTGGGTTGATGAACACACCTTCATGCCGGGAGGGCGGAGTGTCTAGATGCTGTGAGGAGAGGGCATGGAAGCTCTGTGCCTCCCGCCACCTTGGAGCTCGTCCTATTCAACTCTTTTTAAATTTTATTTATTATTATTATTATTATTATTGGCTGCACAGTGCAGCATGCAGGATCTTAGTTCCCTGACCAGGGATGGAACCCGTGCCCCCTGTGGTGGAAACAGGGAGTCTTACCACTGGACCACGAGGGAAGTCCCTCTTTCTTTTTCTTAACCATTTCATTGAAGTATGATTGACGTACAAAAAGCTAGACATATTTAGTGTATGTAACTTGATGAACTTGGAGATAAATATACACCTGCGAAATTATCACCACCATCTATGCCCTAACCATATGCATCAGCCCCAAAGTTTCTCCTGCCTCCTTTACTTACTATTACTATTTGTTATAAGAACACTTAAGACCTGCACTGTTAGCAAGTTTTTACATGTATAATACAGTGTTGTTAATTCCAGGCACTATGCTATGTACTTAGCTCTCTAGGACTTGTTCATCTTGTATAACTGAAACTTTGCACCCTTTGACTAACACCTCCCCGTTTCCCTCTTCCCCCATCCCCTGGCAACCACCATTCTATTCTCTGCTTTTATGAGTTTGACTGTTTTATTATTTTTAAAATTTATTTATTTATTTATGGCTGCATTGGGTCTTCCTTGGTGCGCACGGGCTTCTCTAGTTGCAGTGAGCAGGGGCTACTCTTCGCTGCAGTGTGCGTGCTTCTCATTGCGGTGGCTTCTCTTGTTGCAGAGCATGGGCTCTAGGAGCACGGGCTTCAGTAGTTGTGACACATGGGCTCAGTAGTTGTGGCTCACAGGCTCTAGAGTGCAGGCTCAGCAGTTGTGTGTGTGTGTGTGTGTGTGTGTGTGTGTCTCACATCTTCTTTATCTACTCATCTGGAGCTTGATTATTTTAGGTTCCTCCATATAAGTGGTATCATGTAGTAATTGTCCTTCTGCGTCTGACTTATCTCACTCAGCATAATGTCCTCCAGGTTCACCCATGTTGTCACAAATGGCAGGATTTCCTTCCTTTTTAAGGCTGAATAATATTCCATTGTATCCTATTGGACTCGTCATCTAGCTATTCATTTGTATCCTTTATAAGAAACCAATAATCATAAGTAATAGTGGTATCTTGAGTTCTATGAATCATTTCAGTGAGTTATCAAACCTGAACAGGGGTGGTGGAAACCCCCAAATTTACAGCCGACCTGTCAGAATTACGAGCAGCCCCCAGGACTTGTGGCTGGAGTCCAAAGTGAAGGCTGTCTTGTGGGACTGAGCCTTTACACCTGTGGAGTCTAGTGTCAGAATGGAGTTGAATTATTGGACACCCAGTTGGCCTCAAGGAATTGCTCGGTTGGAAAATACAGGAAGCTTTCAAGACAACTGCAGTTCTTGCTACCATCTGACTGCAAAAACATAAGAGACCCCAAGTGAGAACCACTCAGCAGAGCCCACTCAACCCTAGAACTGTGAGAGATGATAGCAGAATGGTTGTGGTTGTTTTAAGCCGCTTAGGGGGCTATTTGTTACGGAACAACAGTGACTGTGGAGTATCAGGGATTCCAGGGAGAGACCTTGGCACCATCAGAGGTGGAAGAAAGAGAAGCAAAGGGCATGTGGGAGAACATCAGCAGCTGTGGCTCTTGGGTTGCAAGTAACCAAAAGCTACTCTGTTTTTTTTTTTTTTTAATATTTATTTGGTTGCACTGGGTCTTAGTTGTGGCTTGCTGGCTCCTTAGTTACGGCATGGGAACTCTTAGTTGCAGCATGCATGTGGGATCTAGTTCCCTGACCAGGAATCGAACCTGGGCCCCCTGCATTGGGAGTGCAGAATCTTAACCACTGTGCCACCAGGGAAGTCCTGCAAAACCTACTCTAAATTAAGAAAGAGAGAAAAGATTAATAGGAAAAATACTCGGGGAGCTCAGAGAATCAAAGGAAATGATAAGTAACCAGGACTCAAAAAGGACATGATTCAGGACCACTCTGGGGCCCTTAAGGATCTTCTTTTGGGGGCAGACATCACAATACCTTAGACTCACCTGCCTGAGGACCCTGTGCTACTCCACCCAGGTTGCCCTTCCTGGTGAAGGGGAGGGGGGATTCTGGTGGCTGGTCTGGTTAGCTGCCTGCCTATTGGGGAAAAGGGAGGGACCCAGTGACTCACAGCCCACCAGAACCACAAGGAATGAGGTAGAGGAAGTCCCCCCCGCCCACCAAAACAACGGGCAGTTGTGGCTATGCAGGCAAAGCCCAAAAACATTTGTAGGAGTAGGTTCCGTGCCAGTGACAGAGACCTAAAGTGACAACGGCTTAGACAAGATCAAAGTTGACTCCTCCTGTGTGTGTCAAAACCCAGAGGTAAATGGTTCAGGCTGGTATATCCCTCTTATCTGTGAAGCCTCAGGGCCCAGCTCCTTCCTCACATACCAAGGCGGAGCTCTAGCCAGCATGTCTAAGTTCCGAGTACAGGATGGAGAAACAGAGCAGAAAGGGAGCAGAGTGTGTGTCCACACAATCCTGGGAAAACGTCATGGTTCTCCTTGCATCCCACTGGCCAGAATTTTGTCACACGACCACACTAAGCTGCAGTGCAGGCTGGGAAATATCGTCCCTGCTAAAAATTCTTTTGCTCCTAAGGAAGAAAAGCCTGGATCCAGGACTGTGACCAGGTCCTACCATAGCCACCATCTGGCTGCCCAGTACTCACACGTATACATCGTTCCCCACATTTAATTTTTTTTTTTTTTTTTTTTTTTTTTTTTTTTTTGCGGTACGCGGGCCTCTCACCGTTGTGGCCTCTCCCGTTGCGGAGCACAGGCTCCGGACGTGCAGGCTCAGCGGCCATGGCTCACGGGCCCAGCCGCTCCGCGGTACGTGGGATCCTCCCGGACCGGGGCACGAACCCGTGTCCCCTGCATCGGCAGGCGGACTCTCAACCACTGCGCCACCAGGGAAGCCCCACATTTAATATTTTTAAATGTTCCCACCTATCACAATGGAACCACCAACATCTCACACTCAACCAAGAACACACTCCCCGTCCTCAGGTCCAGGTGCTGCAAGAGCACCAAGTCCAGCACCTCTGGGGAGTGTCCTCTTTCTTCCATCCCTTCTCAGTGTTTTGAAACTTGTGGACCAAACAGAAGTTTAGCAGGTGCCAAATCACCTTATCTATAATAATGAGGAAAAGGAGGAGGAAAGAGATGTAAACTTTTTAAAATAACAATAGTATGACACAGAATGCAAGAAAATGCAGGTAGGCACTATCCACAGTCCCCATTCTGCAGTCATAATCCTGGAGCTGACGTTTATCACTTCCCTTTTCACTACCCTTTCTGAGATCCCCTTGCCTTTGGCCAGAGTCAAAGTTAGTTAGTTAATTCGCTCAAAACTTCATTCCTAAGAGGTCTAAGCCCCTGATGGTCCAGCCCAGGTAGGGATTCTGGCATCTTTTAAAACCTTTACCCTTGATGGATCAGTCATCTATTGCTGGGTAATTAACGACTCCCAAACTTGAAGGCTTAAAAGAAAAATAAACACCAAGCAGGTTTTGTAGAATGACTGTGAACACTTCTACGTCATCCTGTGGAGCTGGGGACGCCCCAGGAGTACACACTCACGATACTAGAGTGGGAGAGTACTAAATTATCAAGCAGAGAGAAACACTAACAGGCTATTCAGTGTCTCCTTTTTTTTTTTTTTTTTGTCTTCAAGTAGCACTCCTTATAAAAGGCATCACAGGGGCTTCCCTGGTCGCGCAGTGGTTAAGAATCCTCCTGCCAATGCAAGGGACACGGGTTCGAGCCCTGGTCCGGGAAGATCCCACATGCTGCCGAGCAACTAAGCCCGCAAGCCACAACTACTGAGCCCATGCACCACAACTACTGAAGCTGGGGCGCCTAGACCCCGTGCTCCACAACAAGAGAAGCCACCGCAATGACAAGCCCGCGCACCGCAACAAAGCGTAGCCCCCGCTCACCGCAACTAGAGAAAGCCCGCGCGCAGCAACGAAGACCCAATGCAGCCCCCACCCCGCCAAAAAAGGCATCACAGGTGCAAACTATTATATATAGAATGGATAAAAAACAAGATCCTACTGTATAGCACAGGGAACTATATTCAATATCCTGTGATAAACCAAAATGGAAAAGAATATGAAACAGAATGTATACATATGTATAGCTGACTCACTTTGCTGTGCAGCAGAAATTAACACAACACTGTAAATCAACTATACTTCAATAAAACAAAATTTTTAAAAAGGCATCACAGGGACACTTATTTTGGTCAAAAATTTTGTTTGAAATGAGAAAATAGAGGATCACCATATCAATTCCTAAAAATTCATCTATAATTTTCATTACTCTTAGCTTTTTGTCAAGCTGTATAAAACTTTTAAGTATTTCATGGATTACTCATGGATAACTGGATTATTTTTAATAAATTAATTTATTTATTTTTGGCTGCATTGGGTCTTCGTTGCTGCGCGCGAGCTCTCTCCAGCCTCGGCAAGCGGGGGCCGCTCCTCGCTGCGGTGCGCAGGTTCCTCATTGCAGTGGCCTCTCTTGTTGTGGAGCACGGGCTCTTAGGCACGAGGGCTTCAGTAGTTGTGGCACACGGGCTCCAGAGCGCAGGCTCAGTAGCTGTGGCGCACGGGCTTAGTTGCTCTGTGGTATGTGGGATCTTCCTGGACCAGGGCTTAGAACCCGTGTCCCCTGCATTGGCAGGCGGATTCTTAACCACCGCGCCACCAGGGAAGTCCCGGATACTTGGATTTTGCAATTTATTTCATGACAGTTAACATCAAAGAGAATAATCTGAGTTTACCTCGATGACCCTGACTTTCGGAATGTCACGCATTTTATTCTGACACATTCTTGGAGTGATGATTCAGTCAAAAAATATCTGTTTTCCATCTGCTACATCATGAACATTATTGTTAATTGATATTGGTAACAACAAAAAACAATTTACAGCTAAGGAAAACTTTTGATACTTTGTGGCTTAACAGAAACATTTTATTTATTAGCCACTGCATGTGGCATGTGGGATCTTAGTTTCGAACCCGTGCCCCCTGCATTAGAAGCGCAGCGTCTTAACCACTGGACCACCAGGGAAGTCCCTGGGTTTTATTTTTATTTAAACCCTTAACTAAAGATATTTTCAAATATACAGAAAAATAGAAGAGAGTAGCAAACTCTTAGGTACCTATTACCCAACTTCAATCATTATCAATATAAGGCCAGTCTTGTTTCATCTATCTCCCTACTGTCAACACTGGAGTACTTTAAAGCAAACTCCCCTCATCATATAATTTTGTTCATAATTACTTGAGTATGAATCTCTAAGATAAAAACTCAATAAAATAGCTATAATTATATTAGCACACCTAACGCAATAATTCTTTAATATTAGAAATATTATACCTAATTCATGGCCAAATTTCTCTATCTCAAAAATAACTTTTTTTTTTTTTAAGATGTTGGGGGTAGGAGTTTATTAATTAATTAATTTATTTTTGGCTGTGTTGGGTCTTCGTTTCTGTGCGAGGGCTTTCTCTAGTTGTGGCAAGCGGGGGCCACTTTTCATCACGGTGCGCGGGCCTCTCACTATTGCGGCCTCTCTTGTTGTAGTTGTGGCTCATGGGCCTAGTTGCTCCGCGGCATGTGGGATCCTCCCAGACCAGGGCTCAAACCCGTGTCCCCTGCATTAGCAGGCAGATTCTCAACCACTGCGCCACCAGGGAAGCCCAAAAATAACTTTTAAAAAACCTTTTTTTTTAATTATGGAAAATTTCAAATGTATGCAAAAGCAGCAGAATAGTAGAGGGAATCTCCATCTATAGGCATCACCCGATTTTTTTTAAAGTCTTTTACTGAATCTGTTACAATATTGCTTCTGCTTTATGCCTTGGTGTTTTGGCCAAGAGGCATGTGGAATCCTGGCTCCCTGACTAGGGATCGAATCCATACCCCCTGCCTTGGAAGGTGAAATCTCAACCACTGTGCCACCAGGGAAGTCCCCGCATCACCCGATTTAACAGTCATCAATTTATGGGTCTTTTTGGGTCATCTCTATCCACTCTCCTCCACACTCATTATTTGGAAGCAAATTCCTTGTATCATACATTACATCTGTAAATATTTCAACAGGTATTTCTAAAGGATAAACTCCTTAAAAATAAGAATAATTCCTAAGATCATCAAATTTTCCCTGTTGCCCCCTGTCTTTCTTACAGTTGACTTTTTTTGAAATAAAGTCCAACATCAGATTTGGTAGCTAAATCTCACAAGCATCTTTTAATCCATCACCTCCCCACCACTCTTTCTCTTTCCTTTTTAAAGTACCTTTTTAAAAATGTCACAGTCTTGATTTTGCTGACCACATCATTGTAGACATTTAATATGTTCCTCTGGTAATTAGATCTAGATTTAGGGTCACATATTTTCCCAATAATATTTCGTCAGGAGTCATATGTAGTTTTACCTTTTTGTATGCTTTTTTGTTTTTGTTTTGTTTTTGCTTCTTGGCTGTACCGAGCGGCACGCAGGATCTTAGTTCCCTGACTAGGGATTGAACCCGTTCACTGCAGTGGAAGCGTGGAGTCCTAACCATGGGACTGCCAGGAAAGTCCCAGTTTTTCCTTTTCGTGATGTTAGCAGTCATCAGCGATCACTGCTTAGATTCATTCATTCATTAAATTCTGCAAAATGGTGATGTTCTCATTCTGGCATTCCTGTTTTACTTATTAGCTGGACCCATATATAGAAAGTGACCTCATCAACTACTTACTTATCCTGAAGTACAGTATATACAGGTAAAGTAAGATAAATGCTTCATTTCTTCCCTTTACTGACTAGTTTATAAAAAAAGTTTGTCTCCAAGCATATTCCTAAGGGGACCAGTGAGGCTGTTTTTGTTTCCTTTTGTTTTGTTATTGAGTACTGTATTGGGTTAAATAATGTCCCCCAAACCTCATATCCACCCAGAACCTAAGAATGTGACCTTGTTTGGAAATGGGGTCTTTGTAGACATAGTTAAGATGAGGTCTTACTGGATTAGGGAGGGCCTTAAATCCAATGACTGGTGGGTGTCCTTCTAAGAAGAGGAGAGACACACACAGGGAAGTTGCCCGTGTAAAGACAGAGGAAGAGATTGGAGCAACCTAGCTACAAACCAAGGGAGACAAGGATTCCTGACAACTTCTAGAAGCGCAAAAAGCAAGGAATGATTCTTCCCTAGAGCCTTCGAGGGAGTGTGGCTCTGACAACACCTTGATTTTAGACTCACAGCCTCCAGAACTGAGAATAAACTTTGTTGTTTTAAGCTGGCTTGTTAATGTATTACAGCAGCCTTAGGAGACATACAAATACCATAATGAACTCAGGGATTTGCCCATGCTTGGTGTGTTTCATTTCATCATAGTTATCCTTATTGGTGCTCAAACCATCCCATTTTGGCCAGTGAGATCCTCTTTAAGTTGGTTCCTGAGTCTTTTTGACACAACCCTAGCATCTATGAGAACTTCCCTGCTGTCTGGTGTGACAGGAAGTTCTAGGCTCATCTTGTACATCGTCTGCCCCAGATCAGGTATCTGCCTCTGAGTAGGAAGCAGTATTTAGAGACTCTAACCTGGACACTAGGGGTGCTCATTGCTACTAGCTTGGTCACTACTCCTAGGCTTTTTCGGTGAATAGAGCTAGGAAACACACGTACATTACCGAACCAAACTTGGGTCAGTTTGCCCTTGCGCGGTAAACCCTATCTCCTGACACGAGGCTGTGGTGAAGGAAAGTGCAGCATGTGTTGCAAGGCCAAGCCAGGATACAGGCAGCTGATGCTCAAAGAACCTGAACTCCCCAGTGGATTTCAGGGAAGGGTTGTTTAGAGACAGGGCGAGGGAGAGGGTAAAGGGGTGTGTGATCAGCTCGTGGACATTCTTCTGATTGGTTGGTGGTGAGGTAATCAGGAGTTTGCATCATCAGGTGGGTTTCAGTCTCTGCAAAACAGCTCAAAGATAAGGCTCAAGATATTACCTACAGCCCTTGAAGAGGAGCCAAAGGTCCTTGACTTTGTTCTATGGCTAAACTATTATTTTGTCTTGCTTGACTGTTTTCCTTTGCTTCTGCATTTTCTTACTTCTCGGATTAAATTTGCTCTCTGGAACTCAGGGAAAGCCTAGGAGGCTAAAGTTTTTCTACAAACAAGAGGCAGGCAGAGGGCATGGTTGGAGGTCTGTCCTGGGAAGGCCCCATAGGGTCCTACTCAGATAAACACACACTCATCTTTTTAAGATAAATACATATGAATTCACAGCATACCTCCAATTCAAATTCAGAATTACAGTATTTTATTTAAACCCATCAAGTTTATGTGGGCAACTCCCTTCTCCCATGCCAAAATTCCTTGTTCTCAGAAACACCAAAATAATTACTGATTACAATACATACATATGAGTTTCAGAGCAACAATACCGAAGCCTCTACCCACAATACAGTTAGTGAAAACAGTTTAGGAGTTTATCTTGGTTTTTAATTTTTTTTATACAGTGAAATTACAGTTGTGATGTTTCTGGGAACAGCTGCTCGCTCTGTATTATGCCACCAATTGGATACACAGGTTCATTTGTTTCATTTTGCTTTCTGTTTTAAGGGTTTTAAATTAAAAAAAAAAGTTTTTATAATCGTGTAAAATATTTACATGGTTCCAAACTCAAATTCTAGAAAAGAAGGTATATTCAGAGAATAGCTTTTATCTCTGTAGCCTTGGCTCTATTCCCTCCCTCTCACTGTAGATAAACATTTTATTTATTTATTTAAAATTAATTTTAAGGGCTTCCCTGGTGGCGCAGTGGTTGAGAGTCCGCCTGCCAATGCAGGGGACGCGGGTTCGTGCCCCGGTCCGGGAAGATCCCACATGCCACGGAGCAGCTGGGCCCGTGAGCCATGGCTACTGAGCCTACGCGTCCGGAGCCTGTGCTCCGCAACGGGAGAGGCCACAACAGTGAGAGGCCTGCGCACTGCCAAAAAAAAAAAAAAAAAAAAAAAAAAAAGTTAATTTTAAAAATTGAAGTCTGGTTGATTTACAATGTTTCAGGTATATAGCCAAATGATTCAGTTACATATATGTATATATATATATGTGTATATATTCTTTTCAATTATATACAAGATATTGAATATAGTTCCCTGTGCTATACAGTAGGTCCTTGTTGTTTATCTATTTTATATATAGCAATGTGTATCTGTTAAACCCAAGTTATTAATTTATCGCTCTTCTGCCCTTTCCCCTTTGGTAACCATAAGTTTTTTTTCTATGTCTGTGAGACTATTTCTGATACTTAACCACTTTAAAAGAAATTTATGGTTTATCGTTTTACTTAAAGAATAAACAAACAAAAGACCCCTCTCAAACCCTATAAATATGTATTTAAAAATATGTGTATATTTAGATGTATATATATATGTGTGTGTATATGAGTATGCATTCCTCTCCTTTTCTTAGCTGAACAGTGGCATTCTATGAATACGTTTTCACTTAAGAATGCTCCATGCTAGTACTGACTCAGCAACTCATGTTGACTTTGATCTGTTGAAGTAGTAAGTCAGGTGCCTGAAAATAACCCCTTAGCAGGAGACTGGAAACTTGCATTTTCCCAAAATGACAATTAAGGTAGTGTGTTGAAATCTACCCCCCCTTTCCAAGTCTCCATGGGAATGAGCACAAGAATTTTAATTACTTCTGACCCACATTTTGGATCGTTTGTGTCCATCTTCTCTTCGAGGTGCTTGTGATCCAGAGTTAAACATTATTAATTATAATGATTAGAATCAACTGAACTTGCTTTCTAAGGACTCAAGGGCTCTGAGTATGAAAATAGCTACTACTTTTTGGGTGCCCTCTGTCTGCCTAGGATGTGCCAGGTACTGTGCATCCCTGATCTCACTTATTTCTCAAAAATATGCTGTAGGATGGGTGTCCTTATCCTCATTTTACAGAACCAGCTCACAGGGCATCGAGCAGTTGCTGAACCTGGAACCTGACCTCTCTGTGCTTTTCTCACCAGGTCATGCTGAAAAGAAAAAAAGGCTTTACTATTTTCCTCACCTGAGATGCTGCTCTGATGGCAAGAGAGAAGATTACAGGCAAATCACCTGGATCTTGTTGATCAACAATCAGGATTGTTAATAAAATTATTTTCCTTTTTTTTTTAAATTTTTATATTTTCCTCTTTGCCTCTGCCTCTTTTCTCCTCTTTCCTCTCATAATCCATTGTACGTCTATGAAAATACTTTTCACACTGACATAATTAGTTCTGTTTGTTTCTCAAATTATAACTAGCAGACTGCCTTTCCCAGAGATGTCAGAAGATTGGGGCTGAGTTAAATGTTAAGTCATGAGGCTACACTGATTTACCCGCCTGCTTTGTAGCAAGGAACTAGTTAACCTTGATATATAGTAAACTTCAAATCTTGTTCGGGTTCCCATGTCTTCTCTTTGACCTCTCATTACATCTAATTACAATAGGCTTCTCACCTTGCTCAGTTAAGCTTTATGGTAATTTTGTTTGCCATTGTTTACGGCAACCGCAGAGCTTGTTAAAAATGCCTCATTGCCTCAATGGCATTTGGAGACAAAGAATGAGTAACCAGGGAGGAGATATATATATATCTCTCACATCTCCGAAGCCCATCTGGTTCTTCAACATAGTTCTAATAAACAGGACTGCCAATTCTCCACCCATGAAAATCTTTATAGGCCCAAGAATAAATTTAGCTGATCTCCAAACCTGTTTGCACATTGTCAGACTGGTTTTGTGTCTTTTGGTAAATTTTCCATGGAAGACCCTAGCCTTTAACATTTAGTCTCCTAAAAACTGTATAAAGAATAGTTCATTTTGCTTTTGGGAGGGGATGGATTGAAAAACAATGATAATTCAGCAGCATGTGTTCTGTTGTCCTCAAAGATAGCATCCACTATGCACCGAAAGGAAAACATGGCTCACAAAAAAAGCGAAGTGAGCTTTTTAAGGTCAGTGATAAATGTGGCAAAATGCAATGCTGCAAAAATAAGGGAAATTAAAAGTTTGTGCAAATCCTTTGAAAAAATATTATTTTCATAATAACAAAACTAGCCACAAGCGGGCTTCCCTGGTGGTGCAGTGGTTAAGAATTCGCCTGCCAATGCAGGGGACACAGGTTCAAGCCCTGGTCTGGGAAGATCCCACATGCCACAGAGCAACTAAGCCCGCGATTACTGAGCCTGCGCTCTAGAGCTCGTGAGCCACACTACTGAGCCTGTGCACTACAGCTATTGAAGCCCGCGAGCCACAACTACTGAGCCCATGTGCCACAACTACTGAAGCCCATCCACCTAGAGCCTGTGCTCCACAACAAGAAAAGCCACCGCAATGAGAAGAACGTGCACTGCAACGAAGAGTAGCTCCCACTCGCCACAACTAGAGAAAGCCCACACACAGTAACGAAGACCCAACGCAGCCAAAAATAAATAAATAAAATAAATAAATTTATATATTAAAAAAAACTAGCCAAAAGCTAAAAACCCTCAAATATCTATTTCTTGGCCCAAAACACTGAACATCAAAAAGTACAATTCTTGGGCTTCCCTGGTGGCTCAGTGGTTGAGCGTCCGCCTGCCAATGAAGGGGACACCGTTCGAGCCCTGGTCCGGGAGGATCCCACATGCCGCGGAGCAACTGAGCCTGTGCACCACAACTACTGAGCCTGTGCTCTAGAGCCCGCAAGCCACAACTACTGAGCCCATGTGCTGCAACTACTGAAGCCAGTGTGCCTGGAGCCCGTGCTCTGCAACAAGAGAGGCCACGGCAACGAGAGGCCCACGCACTGCAGCGAAGTGGTCCCCGCTCGCTACAATCAGAGAAGGCCCCTGCGCAGCAACAGAGACCCAATGCAGCCTAAATAAATAAATTTATTTTTTAAAAAAAGTACAATTCTTTTTAAACAGTAGACATATAAAGAAAAATGATAATCTAAATAATAGTTACAATGACAATACTAGAAATGCCCTATGTAGTTTATAATCTTCCCCTTTGCACTACAGAGGGAAAAAAAAGCATGTTTAAAAAAGATTCTGAATATGAATTCATTTTGTGGTAGAGAAATTTTAATTGATTTTTTTTTTTTTTTTGGCAGCGCCGGGAGGCTTGCGGGATCTTAGTTCCCCTACCAGGGATCGAACTCGCTCCCCTTGCAGTGTAAGCCTGGAGTCCTAACCACTGGACCGCAAGGGAATTCTCTTAAATGATTTTTAAATTTTTTATTTTACTTTTTATTTATTTATTTTTTGTCTGCGTTTGGTCTTCGTTGCTGCACGCGGGCTTTCTCTAGTTGTGGCGAGCGCGGGCTACTCTTCGTTGCCGTGGGCGTGCTTCTCATTACGGTGGCTTCTCTTGTTGCAGAGCACGGGCTCTAGGTGCGCGGGCTTCAGTAGTTGTGGCTCACGGGCTCTAGGCGCACGGGCTTCAGTAGTTGTGGCATGTGGGCTCAGTAGTTGTGGCTCGTGGGCTCTAGAGCACAGGCTCAGTAGTTGTGGCGCACTGGCTTAGTTACTCTGCAGCACGTGGGATCTTCCCGGACCAGGGCTCGAACCCGTGTCCCCTGCACTGGCAGGCGGATTCTTAACCACTGCACCACCAGGGAAGTCCCTTAAGTGATTTTTTAAAACAATTATTATCACAAATCCATTTGGGGACAAAGGATTTTTAAATTTAAATACATTTAAATCCATCTTACACTGTTGCTTTCTATTGTCTCTTTCTTAAAGGACTTGACTTGTTTTTCATTTAACCAATGAAACTTTTTTCCCACCTGAACTACATTCCCAGACTTTCTCTTGGGTGGGCTTAAGTAATGACATGAAATACTGTGTCTGAAACGAGAAACACAAACACCGCCCACAAATCTTTAATAGAAACCTATATGCTTAAGCAGGAATGTAAAAACTCACTGTAAAAAAAATCCGCTTAAAACCACAGAACACTAGAAGTTTTGAAAGTTTCAATATTTTAAATTTTTACATCAGAGGCTTTATAATTAATATCATAACTATTAAAAGATTAAACTATATGTAAGTTGACACTGTAATCTACACGAGGAGTAAGTTCTGCCTGTTGGCCCCAAGCTTTCCTTTTTTTCTTTTTTTAATTGTGGTAAGACACAGAACACAAAATTTACTATTCTAATAATTTTAAAGTTCAGCAGCATTAAGTACATTGACGTCGTTGTGCCACCCTAAACCCACTGTTCAGCTCCTCAGCTCCTCCACTAGGGGGCGGACGAACACAGCGCAATCAGCCGGCCTCTTCGCGCCACCTAGTCTACGCATGCGCTTCTCACCTGGGGAAGGTAAACGGGGGCGGGGCCTGGGCGGAGCCTCGGGGCGGGGCCGGGGCACGCAGGCGCGGCGCGGGCAGTGTGACGTCAGGCTGCGCGGCCGGGCTAGGACCTGGCCTCGGCTCGCTGCGGCTCTTCCCCGAGCGTGACGTGTTGACTCCCCTCCCCGTGGACTCCCTTCCCCGCGGCCCGCCCGCCCGCCTCACCGCCGCCTCCTTCGCTCCCTCAGAGCGGGCCAGCGGCCGGGGTGGAGGCCCGGAGGCGTCGCGGCGCCGAGAGGGCGGGCGGGCAGGCTTCGGAGCCGGGAGGGCCGGGTCCGCGGCCGGTCGGTGCGCGGCGGGCGGGCGGCGGGCGCCGGTCTATATGGCGGCGGCTCTGTCGGGCCTGGCTGTCCGGCTGTCGCGCTCGGCCGCCGCCCGCTCCTATGGGGTCTTCTGCAAGGGGCTGACCCGCACGCTGCTCATCTTTTTCGACCTGGCCTGGCGGTTGCGCATCAACTTCCCCTACCTCTACATCGTGGCTTCCATGATGCTCAACGTCCGCCTGCAGGTGGGTGAGCCGCGCCCGCCCGGCCCCTGTCCCCCGACCCTCCCCGAGCGCCGGTCCGCCCAGCGCGGCCCGGCCCACCTCGCCCAGGACGATGCAGATGCCGCCGGGAGCTGCCAAGCTGGATGCTGAATGTATGCCAAACGCCGTGCATTTCTCCCGCAACCCCACGGGGGAGAAACCCGCTGAGGTTATTGTTATCCCTGTTCCGCAAACGAGGCGGGGTGGGGACGTGAAGCGGCCTGCCTCGGGTACGGGCCTGCGGCTGGGGCGTGGGCTCCGCGGCCAGGCAGGTGGATGCTGCCACGGGCGCCAAAGGCCCTGGCCCTGAAGAGGAAATTTTGCCCAGAAAATTGCAAATTCTGGGGCGCGGGGGTGGGGGGTGAGTTTATGGTTGACTTTTCTAGTTCCCAAACTTTATGAAGCTTTGAAAAGAATTAAAACTTAAGAGGGATTAGTTAATGTTAACCAGTGTTCTGCTGGAGTTATCTCATTTATCCTGGCGGGGGTGGGTGGTGGTGAAAGGAGTGGGGGTGATGAGAGAAAACGAGGTGGAAGGAGGTAGAGAGGCAAAGGTTCAGAGGCTCGAAACAGTTCAGGTGTGAAATAGTTCACACACAAACACACACACCACACGCACACACCCAGCGCCTTGGAGATCATCTTTGCTATAAATGATTGACATTTCTACATCCCTCAAATTCCAGATGCCTTTTTCTGGTGGAATGGAAAGTCATCAAATTGAGAATTATTCCTTTCCAAGTGTGTCATAGATGGCCAAGTGCTGAGCGTGTCTTGGATTTCGTTTTCACGTGGTGGACTGTCTGCTGTGTGCGAGGCACGGGCTCTGTGATGGAGGGATGGGTCCCTGTCCATCGAGAGCTTACAGTCCGGTGGTACTTGTGTTGCTCCCTGGTGTGCAAAATGAGGAAGCCTGAGTAGGAGTATGCAGTATTGACATGGGCGGGGCAGGTGTTTTTCTTTTTCCCTTTGGTTTAGTTGTATCAGAATATAATTGTCTCTAAGCTTGAACTGGAAGTTTTGGGTGCCTGTCACTGGTGCTGGCAGGCCACATAAAACTTAAAACCCACTGTTCATCAAAATTGTGTTCAGGTGAGTTGGGATGAACCTGCCTCTCTATTTCAGGGTCCAAACTGAGATACTTTTATGTGAGTAGGGACTTGTGGCATCCTTAAGTGGTTCCTGACAAAAGGAGTAGAAAACTCGGATACCTTTCCAGCATGTGGTATCAATGTGTAAAGAAGGGTGCTGGGAGTGGGGACTGGGGTAAATCAGAAAGCCTGTGCTCTATCCACTTGTCACTAGCCAACTGTTGTTTGTCAGATATAGCAATTTACAAGAGAAATTGGAAATCCTGATTTTTTAAATATCAACTTAACAAAAAATAAACTGTGGGTAAAACAAAATATTTGACCCCAAGCGCCACTTTGGAAACTCTTGTTCTAGTGTTACATTTATAATTTGCAGTCGTCTGTAAAAATCACAAGAATGACTGTAAGAGAAAACCTACGTAATGTTGAAAATACTCAATTTTGTACCATTAAAAAAAAAATCAGCTTTCTCATATGCTTACTTAGCTATTTATGACCACTCCCCTAGTCCAAGCTACTATAATCACTCACCAGGCCTATTGCAGGTGCCTCTATCTATTCTCCACAGGGCCCTAGAGAAGTCTTTTAAAAACATAAATCAGATTGTGTCATTCCTCACAAAAAAACAGAAAACAAAAACTGCTTCCCATTGCATGTGGAATGCAGTTCACATGTTTCTATCCTGCAGATCTGATTTCTGTCCACCTTTCTAACCTCTCCCCTGGCCTGTTCCTTGCTTGCTATCATTTCTCTTATTTTTCTATGTACTCTTAGCATGCACCAAGCCCTTGCGGCCCCTGGGCACTTGCACTTGCTGTTCTTTCCACCTCGAGTGCTCTTCCTTGGCTCTTTGAATGCTGATACATTCTCACACCCAGGTTCTGCTTTCAGAGAGGTCTTTTGGGGTCACCAAGGAGGATCTTTTCGGGTCACCAATCGGTATGATCTTGCAGCTGCTCTCTTCACTGCAAGAGTGCTGAAGGCTTGTTTGTTTCATATCAACAAGGAGCAGAGGAGTCTGTTCCTATTACGATGCTGAGGGTTTCCAAATCTCTCAGTTGCTTGTAAGGCAGTAGGATTATCTCTGGAAAGGTTGTTCAAATACAGATTTCATAACAAGGAGTTTGCACTGTCATGATTGAGGGTAAATGCATTTTGGAGGCGGGAAGTTGGCTCTGTGAGGATGGCGTGGGCAGTAGGGAGAGCTGGGTACACCAGGCTAATGGATGACTTGGTGGACTTGATGTCAAGTCATCATCCAGGTACAGCACAGCTTTAGAGTACTGGGGAATTCGGACGCTCTGGCTGTAGAGTGTGGGCTTTGTTGGTCAGTTCAGGAGTGAGTGGGAGGTGGGGAGGCCCAGACAAGGTGGTCGCCGGGTACCTTGCGGGAGGGCTGTCTGAGAACTACGTGAGGATTTTAGGTGTGATCTTGGGCTTGGATCAAGTGCATCAGCAGCCTGTCGCATGCTGAGGGGGGCAAGGTGGGAGTTGGGGTGTCTCTTTACTGTAACATTTCCATCTGCTGCTTTAAACTCCCCTGCAGGTTTAGAGTTTCTGTTCATTGGTGGAAGATCATTGACTTACCTGACTTGAGGGTTTAATGATTATGGCCTCTGGTAAAGAGAAGTGCAACAGGAAATAGGGGACAAGAGTAAGGGGATGGGCCAACTCACAGCCACCTGCTTACTCAGGACACTCTGTCCATCCTCTTCCTTGCAGGGGCGCTGGAGCCTGTTTTGTGAGTCATAATGAATAAAGAACTCTGTCCCACATGTTTACTCAGGACCCCCAAACCATCTGTCAGTAGGGTAGCCGGGCATTTTAAGGAGATTGATACCTCTTCTTCAATTTTTTTTTTTTTTTTTTTTTTTGCGGTACGTGAGCCTCTCACTGTTGCGGCCTCTCCCGTTGTGGAGCATAGGCTCCGGACGCGCAGGCTCAGTGGCCATGGCTCACGGGCCCAGCTGCTCTGCGGCATGTGGGATCTTCCCGGACCAGGGCACGAACCTGTGTCCCCTGCATCGGCAGGCGGACTCTCAACCACTGCGCCACCAGGGAAGCCTCTTCTTCAATTTGAGAGTGATTAAATGAGAAAATAGATGCAAAGGGCTTTGTAAACTGAGAAGGGCTATGATTTAAAAATACCGTTTGCAAGCAAGGCTTAATCTCCTAGAGTCATTAGCATCCTCCTTATTTATATATAATCTGAAATACAAAGCATTGAAAAAAATGAGAATCCATACCAAATACTAAATGTAGTAAAAGGAAGATGAAAAAAAGTGCTCTGAGAACCTGCTATAATTGAACAAGTTATGCCTACAATGTTTCAGTTACGTTGCCTGTGGAAAGAATCAAGTATCTTAGCCCCAGGTCCCCTAGATTCGCGTAACCATGAAAAGAGGAGGCCTGAAAGAGAACAGCTGGAGAAGGTGACTTCATGAAGGTGAGGGATAGTTGTCAGACCAAGCTGTGGCCTTGGCTTTCTGAGCAGGCAGCCACACAGCCCTGTGCTGAGCTGGCCAGGCCGAGAACCTCTCTTGGCCTGTCCTCTGCGGCCTGTCTCCTTGTTTTGTTTCTAACTGCTCTTCTTCAGGCTCCTCTCTCCGAAAGACTTTCTAGATCCATAGCTCCATAGGTTTCAGTGTTCACCTATCACTTGAAAATCTGTATTCATTCCTTCCAACCAGGTAAAAAGAGTTGAGGAATGCACGCAGGGCTGGGGAAGCTGGGTGCTGTTCCAAATAGAGCACTCAGAGTGGGCCTTAGCGATGAGCAAAACTTGAAGGGGATGAGGGCTTTAGCCATGGAGATGCCCGGCTTAGCAGAGAAGCCTTGCAGCCCATGCGAGAGCTCTGCGTGTCCCAGGGCAGTGGGAGGTGGCCGGAGGCTGGGACTGAGAGGCTCGTGTGCCTTGGACTGCCAGGACGTTGGCCTTGACTGATTGAAATCATCTTATGGCCGGACAATTTCAAAAAGTAGTAAAGATTCCAAGGGTCGACTGCAGCTTGAAGTGAGTTTTATTTTGTTGCTTGATCTACATCAAGCTCCTGGAAGAAAGTTGGAGGAAATTATAGACTATTAAGGAACATCATAAAAGCTTAAGAGGCAAAGTCAGAAGCATGAGCTCAGTAAAACGTAGGAGTTTGTTCTGGCTTCTGGGGTATTGAACAGCTATATACTTTGAGATGGAAAATTCCAAACATGTAGGACACATAAAAATACCATGGAATCTTTCCTATCTTTCAAGGGAATTCATAATCATGGTTTTTCATAAACTTTTGAAAAAAGTTCCACTTCTAAAGATAGGTTGAAGTAGATTTTAAAAAATTTTTAACCTGCATAAAATTTGAAAGAATAGTACAGTGAACACCTGTATCCTTGACTCAAGTTTTTAAAAAGTCTTAGAAGTAAATTCTCACATAATGGTTCAAGCAGATGTTAAAGTATATGAATTAGGTCTATATGTACTAATGTTAAAAGGTATCCACCAAATATACAGTGAAGAAAAGCAAGTTTAAAAACCATCTAAGTAGTAGCACATTTAAAAAATTTTTCATAAATACACTTGTCAATACCTAGAGCAGGGAGAAGCATGCCAGGACCAGGAGGCAGCCCGAACTCAGGAGAGAGCCTGGGCATTCCTCCTCACATGATCTGTGCAGAAGGGCCAATGTTTCTTCACCTCCACAGACTGGATGGTTTGTAAACAACAAACATTAATTTCTCGCAGTTCTGGAGGCCGAGAAGTCCAAGATCAAGGCACCAGTATGGTTAAGGTCTCTTGAGGACCCTCCTGGTTCGTAGCCAGTGCCTTCTTGCTGTGTCCTCACATGGTAGAAGGGGCTAGGGATCTCTGGCATCTTTTTATAGGAACATTAATTGGGGCTTGCCTGGTGGCACAGTGGTTAAGAATCCGCCTGCCAATGCAGGGGACACGGATTTGAGCCCTGGTCCGGGAAGATCCCACATGGCCGTGGAGCAACTAAGCCCATGTGCCACGACTACTGAGCCCGTGTGCCACAACTACTGAAGCCTGCGTGCCTATAGCTCGTGCTCTGCAACAAGAGAAGCCACCGCAATGAGAAGCCCGCGCCCTGCAACGAAGAGTAGCCCCCGCTCGCCGCAACTAGAGAAAGCTCGCGCGCAGTGACAAAGACCCAACGCAGCCAAAAATAAATTTAAAAAAATTAATCTCACTCACCTCCTAATACCATCATCTTTTGAGGTTAGGGGTTCAGCATATGAATTTTGGGGGGTTACAAACATTCAGACCATAGCATCTCCTGATAGGTTTGTAAGATCCAATAGAAATGAATTGCTTTTAAACATAAGAACTAAATGTAGTTCTTAGAATGTAGTTCTTAGAATGTAGGGGAAAATCTTCATGATACTGAATTTGGCAATGATTTCTTGCCAAAAGCACAGGCAACAAAAGAAAAAGATAAATTGGACTGTGAATATTAGACATTGGTTCATCAAAGGATACTATCAAGAGAGTGAAAGAGGCAACTCACAGAATGGGAGAAAGTATAGTTGACCCTTGAAGAACACAGGTTTGAACCGTGCAGGTCCACTAATACGCAGAATTTTTTCAGTAGTATATGTTAACACTGCGTGATCTGAGGTTGGTTGAATCTTCAGATGTGGAACTGCAAAGACGGAGGAACCATGTATAGGAAGGGTTGCTGTAAAGTTGTACTCAGATTTTCGACTGTGAGGAGGGTCAATGTCCCTAGCCCCCAAGTTGTTCAAGGGTCACCTGTATTTGCAAACCATATATCTGTTAAGGATTAATGTCCAAAATATGTAAAGAACTCGTACAACTCAGCAGCAACAAAAAACCCAATCCAAAAATTGGCAAAGGACTTGAATAGACATTTCTCCAAAGAAGATAGATCAATGGCAAGTAAACCCAGGAAAAGATGGGCAATTGGAACATGTTTGTGGGCA
Organism: Stenella coeruleoalba; assembly: GCF_951394435.1. NCBI lineage: Eukaryota > Metazoa > Chordata > Mammalia > Artiodactyla > Delphinidae > Stenella > Stenella coeruleoalba. The sequence continues at coordinate 83,460,593 of NC_137161.1, read as the reverse complement.
GCCAGTCCACCAACTATGGTGAGGCCCTGACACATCATTATGATGACCTCTGAGCCCCAGCTTGCCCACTTCAGCCTTGTGGCCCCATGGGATGCCCAGAGGAGGGGCCCTGGTGGCCAGGCGCCTCTCCCCATACCAGCCCTGCAGGATGTGGACGCAGTGTCCCCCTGCCTCTGGGCTCTCACAGACCCACCGGGTCAACTTCTCTCCCTGAGACTCGGCTCCTCCCATCTCTCCCCATCCCACTCCAGGGACACTCATGGACCTGAAGGGTGAGTGACCACTCGTTTCTCACTGACAGTCTCCCAACCCAGACCCAGGGACCCCCACGCCAGGCTTAGTTTCCAAGAGCCCTCACTAACTGCTCCAGTTCCAAATCTGAGCCCAGCCACACAGGCTGAGAAACACTCCCCCTGCCCAGCCCTCGCCTGGCCTGGCACTGCCCCTAGGATGCCTCTCCTCTGCCAGGGCGGTAATAAAATCCAGTGCTAGGAGAGAAGAATTAGGGAACTGCAAATCAAAGCCACAACGAGATGCTACCTCACACCCGTTAGGTTGGCTATTATGGGGTGAGGGGGAGGGAAAGAACGCGAGGATGTGGAGAGATTAAAACCCTTGTGCACTGTTGGTGGGAATGTAAAATGGTGCAGTTGCTATGGAAAACAGTTTGGCAAGTCCTCAGAAAGTTAAACATAGAATCACTGTATGATTCAGCAAGTTCACTGGTAGGTGTATACCCCAAAGATTTGAAAACAGGGGCTCAGGCACTTGTGCTCCAATGTTCATAGCACTATGGACAACAGCCAAAAAGTAGATACAATCCAAGTGTCCATCAACAGATGAGTGGATAAACAGAAGGTTTTATACTTTCAATGCAAAATTATACATCTTTGAAAAGGAATAAAGTTCTTTTTTGGCTGTGCCGTGCAGCTTGCAGGATCTTAGTTCCCTGACCAGTGGTCGAACCCGTGCCCCCTGCAGTGGAAGCAAGGAGTCTTAACCACTGGACCACCAGGAAAGTCCCAGGAATAAAGTTCTGATACCTGCTACAGCTTGATGAACCTTAGGAACACTATTCATAGAGACAGAATGTAGAAGGTGGTTGCCAGGGGCTGGAGAGGGGGAATGGGAATTGTTTAATGGAAACAGTTCTAGTTTGGAATGATGAAAATGTTCTAGAAATGTGTGGTGGTGATGGATGGTAGATTTTATGTATATTTTACTGCAGTTTTTTTTTAAAGTACTAGAAAAGTGATTATGCTGTTGGTTGTTGTGGCAGTGTTAAGTTGCCATAGAAGTTTCTAAGAGCCTATTCTTAATTTTGTTCTTGAATGATCACAGTAGCAAACTTGGGGGTGTGGCCAGGGTCCAGTGGCTTGTACATTTTTAAGGATTTTGGCTTACTCTGAGTGAAATGGGAAACATTTCACTGAGATGTGACCTAATCTCATTTGCTTTTATAAAGGATCATTTTTTTCTTCTTTTAAAAAAAAAGGTTTATTTTTTCTTTTAAGGATCTTTTTTTTTTTTCCCTGCGCAGCATGGCTTGTGGAATCTTAGTTTGCCAACCAGGGATTGAACCCAAGCCCCATCAGTGAAAGCACCGAGTCCTAACCACTGGACTGCCACGGAATTCTCTAAAGATCATATTATAAAAAAACCTTTATTACGGGAATATTCAAATATACACAGAAGTGGAGTACAGTTGTCCCTTGGTACCTGCAAGGGGTTGGTTTCAGGACCCCTGGGGATACCAAAATCCACAGATGCTCAAGTCCCTTGTATAAAACTGTGTAGTATTTGCATGTAACCCGTGTACATCCTCCCTTATACTTTAAATCATCTCTAGATTACTTTTAATACCTAATACAATGTAAATGCTATGTAAATAGTTGTAAACACAATGTAAGTGCCATGTAAATAGTTGCTAGCACATAGCAAATTCAAGTTTTGCTTTTTGGAACTTTCTGGAAATTCCCCCCCCCCCCAAAAATTCTATTTTTTTCTATTTCCTCTTGGTTGAATCCTCAGATGCGGAACTTGCAGATATGGAGGGCCACTTGTAGTATAATAAACCCCATGTATCCATCACTTCTTTTCAGTAAGGATCAACTCTTTGCTAATCCTGTTTTATCTTTTCTCCCCAGTCCTGCACTGTGTTCATCTAATCACCCCACACCGGAGTATTTTAAATAAATCCCAGACAGAACAGATCACTTTTTTGGTTTGTTGCTTAGTTTTTACTTTGAAGTAATTTGACTTACAGAGGTTGCACGTCAGTGCAGAGAGTTCCCATAGACCCTTCCCCCAGCTTCCTCTAATGTTGACATCTTACCTGGCCAGAGTACAGGCATCAGAACTAAGAAGTTAACGTTGGTGCAATACTCTGGATTTCACCAGTTTTTTCCACCAGTGAATTTTTTTCTATCCCTGGACCCCACAGTGCATTTAGTTGCCATGCCTTAGTCTCATCCAATCTGTAATTTCCTTAGTCTTGTCTTTTATGTCCGTCAGTTGTTTTTTCAGCTTTTGGGTGTTTTTCACTTTTTGGCTGTTGCCACGCACATTCTACAGGCACACCTTAGGTATCGTGGGTTCGGTTCCAGACCACTGCAATAAAGCGGTTATCGTGCTAAAGCGAGGCACGTGAACTTTTTGGTTTCCCAGTGCATGTAAAAGTTATGTTTACACTATAAGGTAGTCTATTAAATGTGCAATAGCATTATGTCTAAAAAATGGACATACCTTAATTAAAAAATACTTGATTGCCAAAAAATGCTAACCATCATCTGAGCCTCCATTGAGTCATCATCATTTTTGCCGTAGTAACATCAAAGGTAACTGATCACAGACCACCATTACAAATACAATAGTAATGAAAAAGTTTGAAGTATTGCAGGAATTACCAAAATGTTCAGATACGAAGTGAGCAAATGCCGTTGGAAAAATGGCGCCAATAGACTTGCTCAATGCAGGGTTGCCATAAACCTTCAGTTTGTAAAAAACACTGCGAAAGGTAATAAAGCGAGGTGTGCTTGTGTAGGTGTTGTGTGGGCATGTGTTTTCATTTCTCTTGGTTATGTACCTAGGGGTGGAATTGCTGGGTCATATAGTAACTCTGCATTCAGCCATTTCAAAGAGATCACTCTTACTTCACGGTAAGAGTGGAGGGTGGAAGCAGGGAGACCCTTAGATTAACAGGAGAGGATGCTGGTGGTTTCTCAGGGCGCAGCAGGGGAGGTGATGGGAGGAGGTTGCACTGTGGGTGTATCTTGGTGTTTGAGCCAACAGGCTTGCCTGCCTTAAAGGAAGAGGTGGTGTGAGAGAAAAGCTCATTAGCATCTCTTTGTGTGTGAGCTATACATGTTCTTTACCCAATTTTTTTTTTTTTTTTTTGCGGTACCTCTCCCGTTGCGGAGCACGGGCTCCGGATGTTCAGGCTCAGCGGCCATGGCTCACGGGCCCAGCCACTCTGCGGCACGTGGGATCTTCCCAGACTGGGGCACGAACCCGCGTCCTCTGCATCGGCAGGTGGACTCTCAACCACTGCGCCACCAGGGAAGCCCTCTTTACCCATTTTTTGGTGGGTTGTTGGTGGGTTTCTTGGAGCCACCAAGAAACCCACCAACTTATCAGACACCTTATCAGTTGTCTGTGATAAGAGTTGAAATTTTTTTCCAGTTAATATATTTTTGACTTTGTTTATAGTGTGTTTTTGCCATACTGAAGTTTATGTAGTCAAATTTAATAATCTTTTCTGACTTTTGGGTTTTGTCATAGTTAGAAAGGCCTTCCAAATGCTAAAGATATAAGGAATTCACCTGTTATTTATTCTGGTACCATTATATCATGTTTTACTTTTTCTTGTGTGTGTGTGTGTGTGTGTGTGTGTGTGGTACATGGGCCTCTCACTGTTGTGGCCTCTCCTGTTGTGGAGCACAGGCTCTGGACACGCAGGCTCAGCGGCCATGGTTCACGGGCCCAGCTGCTCCGCGGCATGTGGGATCTTCCCGGACCGGGGCACGAACCCGCGTCCCCTGCATCGGCAGGCGGACTCTCAACCACTGCGCCACCAGGGAAGCCCCATGTTTTACTTTTAAATGTAGAGTGTTGGAATTTATCCTGGTATATGGTGTATGATGTTGATCCAAACTGACCGTTCTCTGAACAGCACTGCCGGGAGAAACCTCGTGTGTATGACATTCTTGTCCTTGTACATACATTCGCTAGAAAGCAAGGTTCGAGAAGACAGAGCCCTTTTTGTCTGCTCGGTGCACTGTCCTGATACCAGCGCCTAGAACAACGCCTGGCTTAGGGGCTCCGTGAACGCTCGCTGATTGAATCTCTAGCAAAAAATCATAGGTGTAGAATCCCAAAGGAAATGTTATACTCATTTGTAAATAATTTTCAAAGTCATTGCCTACTTGCCTTCCACAGAGGTGCTGCACTGTGTGTTCCCTCTGGCCATGCGGGGGGCCCTCTGGTTGCTCCCCGTCCCCTGTGGCCACTCCAGCCTGGGCCTCGGTCTCTGTCCCCCACTGCAATGTGCTGGTCCGTGCTTAGGCCACTTCCGTGTTGCCATCCAGTGGTCACTTCTCTGTCCTCTGCTTTACAGACCCCCTCAGCAGCGTTTTGTCACTGGTTCCCTCTAATGCTCTTGCTGATAATGGTACTAATAGCAGCTGTTTCTTGGATGCCACAGGCTGCTGGTCAGAGAACATGCTGGGTGCTTTCACATGAAGAGTCCTCACACATCCTGAGGAAAGAGGACACAGCCTAGCTCAGCCATCCTTCTCGCCTCTCGGCCCTCGGACGTGTGAGCGCACCTTTGAGCCTCTGGGTGACCGAAGCAGGGGACAGAGTAGTGGCCTGCAGGAGCTGCACAGCCAGCTTAGAGCACAGGTGTGATTTGGACGCGCTGAGTGGTTTGCAGCAGGAAGTTGGTCCCTGTGGTCTGCTTCCTGTGCTTATGATTCAGTGTAACACAGAGATGACCCAGCCCTTCCTGTTTCTCATCCTCTAAACTGTGTAGCAGCTTGAGCAATTTGTTACTCAGCTTGTGTGTGTCAGCTGCCTCCTCAGGCTGATGTTTCAGTGCTCAGCTCAGCGATGGTCAGGTCTGCTAACGCTCACCTCTGAGAGCTGTGAGTGTGTGATATCACTCATATGCGGGACCTAAACATAACACAAATGAATGTACACGCAAAGCAGAGACAGACTCGCAGGTACAGAAAACAAACTGGTGGTTACGGAGGGGGGCAAATTAGGGGTATGGGATTAACAAATACAAACAATGATGTATAAAATAGATAAGCAACAAGGATATATTGTATAGCCATCATCTTGTAATAACTTTTAATGGAGTGTCATCTGTAAAAATACTGAATCCACTATGCTGTACACCTGAAATTAATATAACATTGTAAATCAACTATACTTCAATTTAAAAAAAGGCCGTGAAGCCAGGTGGCCTTGGAGCACATTTGTGAGCTGTCACCAGGCAGGACCCCCGTCAAGCCCATTGTTGTCTAACCTGGCCGGGCAGCCCCTGCCCCATTAGCTGTGTCTGCGCCCCCAGCCCCACGCCGGCCCGCTTTGGGAATAGCCTTGCCACCTGGCTTTTGGGAGCACAGAGGCTGGGATATTTTTAGTTTCCAGAGCACTGGTATCCAGCCCATCATGTCCCTGAGGCCATTAATAGCCCAGGTTAGGGAAGGGAAGGTGTTGGCCGTCCAAGAGGGCACAGCTGCCTAACTGGGTCAGGCCTGTTGTCAGGCAGCAAGTCAGCTGCCTCCACAGGTGGGGACTCTGGTGGGAGAGACTGCTCCTGTCCACCCCGAGGATCGTGGACACACCAGACAACCTCGTCTCCCTGCACACCTCACCCCCTCTGGCCTCTGTGGCTCCATTTTCAACCTTTGTCATTCGCTGAGGGGCAGGGGGAGGCACCTGTCGGGGAGGTACAGAGTGTAAGTTCAGGAATTTACTCCCAGTCCTGCACTTTGCTTTTCCTGAATCATACTGTCTTGAATTTCAGAATAGACTTCCCTCATTCTGGGGCAGGGAGGGGGTGTGTCAGTTTTTGTGGATAAGATGGTTTGCCATAATTTATGCTGCTTATTATTTCGTAGACTTAACATGGGGGTTGAGGGGTGGGAAATGATGAGAGAGCTGGGGCCGAGGATGGTTAGTTATATAATTGTGCATATTTTATTTGGTATGATATAGTGTGCCAAGATGTATGTATTCAAAAGTACAGTGAGAATAAACCACAAAAAACATTTCACAGGTGACTGCGTGTTTGGAAATTACTTGAAAATTATTTCTGGCTCTCAACATATAAGTAATGTGTGTAACTGTCTAGTATCAAAAGAGGTGGCTGGTTAAGGGCTCAGAGCCAAAATGTTTTACTGACTTACTGAAGTATTTTTAAGGTAATTGAATACATAGTTTATTACTGCATTTACTAAAGAACTAGGAGATCTTCAGTAAGCAGTTTATTCTATCATTATTGAATGTATGACTACACGAATAGTATCTTATTCAAAATACTTTAACACAATTCTGGCAACACTTTATCTTTCTGAATGGTACTAAGTCCTCATACAAGGACATAATAAAAGTAGTTAGAAACTAATTTTCCTGAGAGTTGGCCCACATTAAGTGACCTGTTTTTCTTAAGAATTATTTTAAACCTGTTCTAATATGTATTAAAAATATATTTAGGAATGCTTCCATTTCAGGAAAATGTTCATTCTTAGTACATTTCAGATCAGTAAAATAAATGTAAGGTTTAAAATAACATGCTTTGGAGAGTTAATTTGAGAGAATTGTCAAGAGAAGTTGATTAGATTTGACTTGGTGAACTTTGAAAGTGTTTGTTTTGATTCGTAGCTGGAGTTGCACCTCTTACAAGTGTAACTATGTGAGGTGATGGATGTTAACTTGTGATCATTTTGCAATATATAGAAATATCGACTTACTGTGTTGTACACCTGAAATTAATACATTTTATGTCAGTTATATCTCAACTTAAAGAATTGCACCTTATATTTGCATACGGCTTCATACTGCTCAATATATTTGTATCAGTTGTTATATGTAATAATGGTCACACTTGTACAGATAAAAAGTTTTGAGCATGCCCTGTGGAGATATCTATATCTCTGTGGTATAAATAAGCATATATATACTATTTTTATAAACTATGTATTTTGCTCTACCAAAATATGTTATATGTTATAAAACATAGAAAAAGTTACAAGGGGAACAAGGTAAAGATGAACTAGGCAAAGATGTTCTGATATTTTCTCCCATGCTCCTTGAGTTGGGGGCACTTGAACAGCCGCTGGCCTAGTGGAGTGAGTGAAGAGTTCTTCAGAGCTTACCTGACGCTAACTTAGTTGTTTGTGCAGGAAACGTATGTAACTGCCCTCTTTTTGAAGCACTCAACGCAGTTGGTGTCGGCGACCCTGGGTTTTCCCGAGGCGCTTTTTTTTTTTTTTTTTTGCAGTACGCGGGCCTCTCACTGCTGGGGCCTCTCCCGTTGCGGAGCACAGGCTCCGGACGTGTAGGCTCAGCGGCCATGGCTCACGGGCCCAGCCGCTCCACGGCATGTGGGATCCTCCTGGACCGGGGCACGAACCCGCGTCCCCTGCATCGGCAGGCGAACTCTCAACCACTGCGCCACCAGGGAAGCCCTCCCGAGGCGCTTTGAGTCTCCCTCCTTAGTGACTTTGGTGGGCCCCTCGCCCGTCCGGCCTTTAGATCCTGGAGACCCCTGTCTTCTGTACCTCTGTCTTCTCTCTTGATTTGTTCTACCGGGCCGTCATTTTACCTGCCTCCGCAGAGCTGGCGGCTTCTGAGTCGAGGTCCCCGGCTCTGACCTCTGTCTTGAGGTAAAGGATTTACTGATCCACCTGCTCGCCAGAGCCCCGCAGCCCAACTCTGCTGCCCAGTCTGAGCACCTTCCCTGCCTTCCAGACCTGCTGCTCTCCCCGCTTTGCGGTTAATAACACGTTCATTATCCAGAACTGAAAGTCAAGAAACCTGCGGGTCATCTCACTTTCTTCTGCACCTAGTCAGTCACCAACTTAAAAAAGATTCTTCAGTTTCTCTCCCCTCTTTACTCTCACAGGCTTACTTCCTTTTTTCCCCTGCAGTATTAGACTAGCCTCCTAATTGGTCTGTTTAAGATGATTCCTTTCCAGTCTAGCCACCACCCTGCCTTAGCACGGTGGCGGGGTGGGGGTGGGGGCGTGCCTCACTGTCGGCCCTGCTCCTCAGTGACTCCGCAGCCCCGTTTCTCAGCCCTCTTTGCTTTCTCCCTCAGCCTCCAATAATACTTACCTGCTGTGTTTTCTTCCCAGTGTACTCTCTTTAAATTTTTGTTTGTTTGTTTGTTTGTTTTTTGGCGGTAGGCAGGCCTCTCACCACTGTAGCCTCTCCCGTTGCGGAGCACAGGCTCCGGACGCGCAGGCCCAGCGGCCACGGCTCACCGGCCCAGCCGCTCCGCGGCACGCGGGATCCTCCCAGACCGGGGCACGAACCCGCGTCCCCTGCATTGGCAGGCGGACTCTCAACCACTGCGCCACCAGGGAAGCCCACTCTCTTTAAATTAAAAAAAAACTTACACAGTCATAAAGCTTAATGAGTCTCCTGGTGCCACGAGATTAGTTAAGAGAAACAGCAGTTTCCTGTCTCCCATTTCTCCATCTAGCCGACTGCTTGCAGCTACAGCTGGTTCTCTTAGTGTTTACTTCTCTGTCTCTAAATTGCACGCTTGTAGTGTTGCTTCTTGACTTTTCATTTTTTGAGTTAGTCTTTGTCTTACTGTGGGAGAAGAGTCAGACGCAGCTGTCTTCTACCTGAACCCATATTTCCATCCCTCCTCCTTCCAAAAAGAGTTACTGCATTTTAGCTAGGTTGCTGTTCCTTAGGATAGCCTCTTAGAAAAATTACTGAATACAAAGTATGTATTTTTGAAGTTGAAACATTTATCCGCGTTCTCTCCGAGGTATGCTCCTTTTTAAAGGAACATGTGTCAGACACTTTTTAAAAGTCATCAATTAAGGAGGGAACTAGTAAGATGTTATAATCAGTGTAAAGCAGCATTTAGACAAAACACATACATACAATGAGGAATGCTAAAGTGAATTTACAAATAGATGTAAAACTGGTCAATGTGCATAGGGCAGTAATCCGTTGCATTCCTCTGGACAATATTAATTTCCATTTCTTTGGACAGGAAATCACTTGCCTTTTAAGTTTTCTACAACTTAGAGCTGTGAAGCATCAAAGAGAAATCTGTGGAGCCCTGTTACATTAGATAACGCAGAGAATGCACTAGACAGCGCACCCAGTAATGTTGTTTTTTTGGGTCCATTTCAAAGCCTTTCACAGTTTTTCCTACATCTTCCCTGTTTGGAGCATAATGTCACAGAAAGATTATTCTTGGTCACAGAATCTCAGTAGGTTTGCAGGTGCCGCAGGGTCAGTGACCACATGGGCCACCTCGAGTTTGCTCTTGAACAACTGGTGAAGTCGCAGATCAACTTCTGTCCAGAAGTTTTCATGTGGAATCTGAGAGTGGGCAACTAAGCCCAAGAAGCTTTCTCCGCCATATTTTTACCTGCAGTACATAAAAATCTGGGTGAATTCTTCTCTTATGGAGGCTCCAAAATTTGCTGAGACTCCTGACCAGCCAGCGGGTGATCTGAGGCTGGAATCTTGGATCGCAGGACCCCTCCAGGCTGGTTTTCCTGGGAGGGCTTTGTAGACATTGGATCCATAAGTAAAGTTGCCCTTGATTCCTTAAAAGTGGCTTGTCGTACCTGAGTCACTGAGACTCATTCTCAAATAGGACACTTTGGTAAGACCTTGGTTGCCTAATTGTGTCATCCAATTTATCCTGGTTAAAGGGAGGACAGATTTTTTTTAAAAATTTTATTTATTTTTGGCTGCGTTGGATCTTCATTGCTGCGTGGGGGCTTTCTCTGGTTGTGGCAAGTGGGGCTCCTCTTCGTTGCGGTGCATGGGCTCTAGGCATGTGGGCTTCAGTAGTTGCGACACATGGGCTCAGTAGTTGCGACCCGTGGGCTCAGTAGTTGTGGCTCTTGGGCTTAGTTGCTCCACAGTATGTGGGATCATCCCGGACCAGGGATCGAACCCGTGTCTCCTATTGGCAGGTGGATTCTTAACCACTGTGCCACCAGGGAAGCCCCCAGGAGGACAGATTTTTTTATCGAACCTACAGGAATAACTATATTGCCACGAAAAGTGCAGAGCCTCAGAATGTATACTTTTATTATTTTTAAGTATTTTTAGGAAACACTGCATTAATAAACTACTGTTCTTTTTGTTGTGGTTTCTAATTAGTAGGTTGGTAGGTTGATATCCTGTTTTCTATCACAGTGTAGGTATCCTTGGGGTACCAGAGACTGTCAAAGATATCTTTGTATTTGTTGGGAAATAGCTGTGTGTGGACTCTCTTAAGACCCTGTCTTCATTATTACACTTTAATTTGTTGGTCTTTTCCAGGTTCATATTGAGATCCATTGAAGGCCTTCCGTGGACTGACAGGCGTGTCCTGGGGCTCAGGGTGTCAGAGAACACACAGCATGAGGGACGGAAGGGGGACTCTGAGCACCTGCCTCGCAGAAGAGAAGGGAGCGGGCGATGACTTGGACAAATTACTGTACAGAGAACTGTTGTATAAGAGAATGCAGGAGGAGGGCGCTTGCCCATCAGATATAACTTCCAGGATGAATAAGCCTGCGGTTGATGTAAATGGAAATTCACAAAATGAGGAGTTATCACTGGAAATGAAAAATGATCTGAGTGAGGTCAGCCTCTTGCGTCACGATGGCAACAAAGTGCTTGCATATCTGCAAGAACCAATACGAAGAAATTCAGCTTCAGCAGCTGCTCAGAGCAAGACTGTCGATCTGTTCTTTGCTCCCACAGAAGAGCGTTTTGCTGGGGCATCCTTTGGCGTCGGGGGAGCTTATGGTAGGGACTGGCTGGGAGGAGGGCCCAGGGCCACTGACAGCCCCGGAGGATGGAGCCACAGAGGAAAGCCTTGCGGGTCAGGACTACCGTGCCATCAAAAATGGTTAGAAATGGGGATTTCTGAGAATGGACCACCAAGCGCTTCGCTGGAGAAGCTGGACTCTGAGTCGGAACCCTCTCGCCTACGTTCCGTCCTGTCTGCACTGCTGCACGCACATCCCCAAATATTCTTGAATGATGAGACAAAATGTGTTTTCCCTGGCCATTCAAAGCCCATGTTTTCAGAGCAAAGAGGAGAATACAAGAAAATGCTTTCACGAGTAGAAAGTACCTCAGATGATCTGCAGGAACCACTGCCGTTACTGGCTCTACAAGCTTCTGAATTAGCAAATCTCTTATGCCATAGTTAAGGTACAGACAGAACAATAAAAATAGATTTTTAAAAGTTGTCCTAGAATGATTTCTTTTGCATTAGGTCTGGATGCACAGGGTATAGCCATGAAGCTCCTGCTTTGGTTTGCATGACCAGACATACTTAAAGTCAGTGGAATTTAAACTCATGGAGAGCTGGTTGAATCAGAAGGAAAATTTTGAGTTTTAAATTGTGCTTGAAAGACACTCAGAGTTGGGAAGCCATGTCAAGGAGAATATTGATATATCCTATATAAATATCAGATTAGAATCAAAAGATTTAACAAAGTTTTTTAATTTACCTTCAGCACCCATCCTAAAGGGCTGCTGTCCCAGATACTGTCTTTCTAGACTGTCTCTGACCATCTAATGGGAGTAGATATTTGTAAAGTCGACTCTGAGCCAGGCTGAGTTAGTGGTAAGCTGTTACCATTTCTGCATTTCGCAGAATAATTTGAGCAAAATCTGATTTCTTTTCTCACATCCCTTTCCTTCCACTTGACATGCAATTTAAATGGAGGCCCTACGGTGAAAGTTGCAATATTAACCTTACCTTTAGATAACGCTTTCTCAAGCTAGGAACCCTAGCAGTGTTACTCAGAATAAAAAATGAGCTTGAGCCTGTCTGCCGGGGCTCAGTTATAGAGAAAAATCAAGCATTTCCCTTAGAGAAGGTTTCCAGTTTCTAGGAGTCGAGGTATCTCTTACACTAAGATTTTTTTTCTGAGAGAACACCTTTTGTTGTGTGTTGATCACTTTGATAAAAGGCACTTAAGAGCGTAAGTTTTTAAAGAGTCCGAAAGTAAGGCTTAACCATTTTCGGAATTATTGATTGCATCTATCAGTTTATATTGTGTGCTAAATTACTATGCCGTGTGCTATTTCAGTGTTTTGGGGAAATGAAAAATAAAACCTGTTCTTTAGCATAATAAATGTCGTATTTTACATGTGTAGGCTTGGTTCCCCTTGTCTTCATTATTAATGCTGCCCTCCTCATATGCAAGTCTTTTAGCACAAAGTCATTGGCTGATTTAGAAGATTGGAAGCAGAGAATGAAAAGCATAACGTCAAGTTACGTTGGAACTCAACTCTCACTTTCCTCCCCGGATGTAATGTAATGCAGTATTGTGCTCCTTGGTTACCGGGGGTGGGGGTGGGGGTGCGCTCAGAGAACCCCAAAGTAAGAACCCTTGTGGAAGGAACGATCTCTAGCCGGTCTAAAAGGACACCGACTTGACTGAACGATTAAAGCCCTGGTTAGTAGACACTCCGCCTAGGGGTCACCCGTGGGTGGTGAAACGAGATGACACATTTCAGTGTTTCAGAATGGGAACTGTTTTCCTGTCAACACCTTCTCCCTGCCCCCCGCCTTTTTGTTTTAAACTCAGTCTGCTACTTTGAGATTGAACTTTCTATGACTCATCAATGGTTTTTTTTTTTAATTTTGCTTTGTAAATTCCAAGTCTGTAAATTTTCAACCAATTGCAAACAACAAATACAGAATTTCCTGCTTAGCATTAACTAAATTAACTTGAAGTGTTTTCATATGGTTATATCAGAATAAGGTGTGTTTTTTCTAAAAGCTTTGTGGAAAAGCTCTCAATAATTTTTTTTTTACATTAATTTTTTAATACACTTACACTAAGCTGAAATTTTTCCCTTTGGTGCTATATTGGTTCCAGTTCTGTCTGAAGGTGGCCTCTCCTGTGGAAAGTTCTGGGATAAAGAGGTGATGATAACTATAGTGTATGAAGTTTCATGACTGTGAAAGAAGGCCTTCTATAAACATTTTAATTTTAAAAGCAATTAGAGAAATAAGATATTCTTTTGAATAAATTGTTTCCATGATTGAATTATAAAAGGGATCACTCATTTGAAATATTTTAAGTTGTATCATTTTGGCAATGAAAGCCAAGGGAAGCCTGTTTTAAAAATTCTGACATTTATATGCATTTTCTTCTTTTTTGCCTTTATGGATTCTGTTCTTAAAGATTGAACAGCACAATCACTTTAAATTTAGAAACAGTGTATAGCACAAAATCTTGGACTCGGTTATTCTCATTTGGAAATCATAAAATCTTTTTTTTTTAAACATTAGAATGAATGTTGAGATCTTGAAGTGATTATGAAGTTGCAAGCCTATAGAGAATAAAAAATTAAGAAACTTGCGTTTAAACCGATCATTCTTTACGTGACTTGATTTTATAGCTACGAAGCAAGACATATTTTGGAGCTCAGCATGTGTATTCTAAAATGCATATAGACCATTTACTATAATTTCACAGAGAGTAAGAAATGTGGGGACTTCGCTGGCAGTCCAGTGAATAAGACTCTGTGCTTTCACTGCTGAAGGCCCAGGTTTGCTCTCTGGTTGGGGAAATAGGATCCCACAAGCCTCTCGGCACGCCAAAAAAAAAAAAAAAGGGAAAAGAAATGTGCTATAAGATTCTTTTTGCACTTTGCCATAGATAATTTTTAAATTCTTCTTAAACTTTCCAAGGAGAAGAAATAGAATTAAGGGATCTCCTAAACCATATGAACTCAGAGCTGGAAATGGCCTTTAAACACCAGCCAGTGCTGGAAGCTTTGAAACACACCTCATCCAAGTGATAATCTGTACACTCAACGTAACCATTTGAAGTTAGAGGCCTAAATAACATTTCACAGGACGGTAGCTTCTACTTGGCTCTCCTTTGCTTCCAAAATGTTACCTCTTTTTTCCAATTTTATGGAAACTTGGATGAATTGGATCAATTTTTAAAGAAGCATCTCTGGACTTCTCTGGTGGCGCAGTAGTTAAGAATCCGCCTGCCAATGCAGGGGACACGGGTTCGAGCCCTGGTCCGGGAAGATCCCACATGCCGCGGAGCAACTAAGCCCATGTGCCGCAACTACTGAGTCTGTGCTCTAGAGCCCACGAGCCACAACTATTGAGCCCACGTGCCGCAACTACTGAAGCCCACGTGCCTAGAGCCCGTGCTCCACAACAAAGGGAAGCCACCGCAATGAGAAGCCCGCACACCGCAGCAAAGAGTAGCCCCCATTCACCACAACTAGAGAAAAAGCCCGCGTGCAGCAGCAAAGACCCAATGCACCCGAAAATAAATTTATTTTTTTAAAAAAAGCATCTGTTCACTCTTATTTGCACTTCAAACTCTGCAAACTATCCCTTGAGCTGTATATATGCACAGCTGAAATTTGATTAGAGAATATTGTTTGCAAAGGGCCTGACTGCTTGGGAAAGGTCATCTTCGTAGGATGAAGTTTCCTTTATCCTGAAACAAATGATCTTCCTTTATAGACGCATGCCAAGATGTTTTAACTGAAGTGCTGCGGGTTGAGTTGGGAGGGTGTGAGGCGGCCCCACCAGATCAGACACACTCCTCATCTTTGTAGCCTGTGCCGTTGGATGTGAGGCATCTTTGAGGGCTGGTTACTTCTGGTAAGCAGCGGTTTGTTTCAGGAGCAGGAGCAGGCATGGCTGTAGTTCTGTTCTGCCTGTGTTTTGAGTAGATTCTTCACAGTTCATTTTTGAAATTGTTCAGGTACATGACAAGGAATTTTTATAGGGGAGCTGTGCCTTAGCACTGTATTAGAGTGGAATTCTCCAGTTAACTTTAATGCTTTTAGCTTTTAGTTTTTTGTTTTTTTAATTTATTTAGTTTTGGCTGCGTTGGCTCTTCGTTGCTGCGTGCGGGCTTTCTCTAGTTGCGGCGAGTGGGGGCTACTCTTTGTTGCGGTGCACGGGCTTCTCATTGCAGTGGCTTCTCTTGTTGCGGAGCACGGGCTCTAGGTGCACAGGCTTCAGTAGTTGTGGCTCATGGGCTCTAGGAGCAGGCTCAGCAGTTGTGGCACGCGGGCTCAGTAGTTGTGGCTCGCGGGCTCTAGAGCGCAGGCTCAGTAGTTGTGGCACACGGGCTTAGTTGCTCGGCAGCATGTGGGATCTTCCCGGACCAGGGCTCGAACCCGTGTCCCCTGCATTGGCAGGCGGATTCTTAACCACTGCATCACCAGGGAAATCCCAATGCTTTTAGTTATTTTTTTCTGTACGCGGGCCTCTCACTGTTGTGGCCTCTCCCGTTGCGGAGCACAGGCTCCGGACGCGCAGGCTCAGCGGCCATGGCTCACGGGCCCAGCCGCTCCGCGGCATGTGGGATCTTCCCGGACCGGGGCACAAACCCGTATCCCCTGCATCGGCAGGTGGACTCTCAACTACTGCGCCACCAGGGAAGCCCTGCTTTTAGTTTTTTTAAGGAAGTGGGCTTAACCTGTTTTCCCTTCCCCATCTACCTACTAAGTGTTCTGTTTCTATCAGAAACAAGAAGTGTGCTTCAAGATTGGAAACTGGCTCAGTTTTCTAGCTCTTAAAGCTTGTCTTCTATTATTTTTAAGATTACAAGCACTCTGCCACTGCTGCTTATCTAAGATGACTTGGTGAAAGCAGCAAGTCTCTGTGCTCCTTTGACTTAAGTTGCTGTATTAGTCATTCTCCAGAGAAACAGACAATAGGATAGGAACTTACGTGGTGGAGCAGTGGCTAAGACTCTGAGCTCCCGATGCAGGGAGCCCAGGTTCGATCCCTGGTTAGGGAACTAGATTACCACATGCATGCCACAACTAAGGAGCCCGAGAGCTGCAACTAAAGAGCCTGCCTGCCAAAACTAAGACCCAGTGCAACCAAATAAATATTTAAAAAACAAACAACAGGATATACAGATATGGATATGAGGAGATTTATGATAGAAATTGGCTTACATGATAATAGAGGCTGAGAAGTCTCACCATCTGCCATCTGCAAACAAGAGACTCAGGAAAGCTGGTGGTGTCATTCAGTCCAAGTCCTAAGGCCTGAGAACCAGGGACACCAATGTCCAAGGGCAGAAGAAGGTGGATGTTTCAGCTCAAGCAAAGAGCAAAATTGCCCTTTCTCCTTTTTGTTCTATTCAGGCCCTCAACGTTTTAGATGCCCACCTGAAATGATGAGTGTGATCTTTACTCAGTCCACCGATTCAAGTGCTAATGATCTCTTCCAGAAATACTCTCACACACCCAGAATTAATGTTTCACCAGCTATCAGGGCATCACTTAGCACGTCAAGGTGAGGTAAAATTAACCATCACACTTACGTTGCTGCCTCTTTTCAACCAAATTCTCAGATGCATCGAAAAGTCTAGTTCTGGGACTTCCCTGATGGTCCAGTGGTTAAGACTCCACAATCCCAATGCCGGGGGCCTGGGTTTGATCCCTTGTCAGGGAACTAGATCCCGCATGCCGCAACTAAAAAAAAAAGTCCTGCATACCACAACGAAGATCCTGCAAGCCGCAGCTAAGACCCAGCACAGCCAAATAAATAAATAAATAAATATTAAAAAAAGAGTCTCGTTCTTTGTAGGACACGTAAGAGGATGTCATAGCTAGGACACAGCGCTGTTCCTTGTCACTCCCCGCCCCCCTCCCATGACTTGATAAGTACTCATTCCTGTTTAGAAACACCTACGACTATGTGACAGTGATCTGAGAAAAGAGGGGAGTTGGCTTATTTTCCATGCAGGTACTTTGTTCTCTATGGGGCAAACATACACTTGTCTGAATTCACGTAGAAACTGAGATTGCAGCGGTAAGGGAAACAAACTCATCTTCCAGCCTTGTGATGCCTTTTGGGAGAGAGATTGAACCACGTTCTGGTCCCTGCCTCCAGAGGAGTGGTAGGCAGGGTAAGTCTGGCAGATACGTGAATTTTAAAACATTTAAACATTTAGAGTTTCTGTTAAAATCAGCTTCTCCTTTTTTCCCTCGATTAGGGATTCCCAACAAGAATATCTTACCAGACACCTCCCTTTGATTCTGCGTATATATTGATTTGGGTTGGATGTGTTATATTCTCTGATCTGCCTCTTTATTGCCTGTATTTTCACACTGTCTCTACAAAGGGTCTTGGAAGGTTGGAATCAGCTGTTTTGTTTTTTAACATTTGTATCATTTATTTATTTATTTACATCTTTATTGGAGTATAATTGCTTACAATGGTGTGTTAGTTTCTGCTTTATAACAAAGTGAATCAGTTATACATATACATATGTTCCCATATCTCCTCCCTCTTGCGTCTCCCTCCCTCCCACCCTCCCTATCCCACCCCTCCAGGCGGTCACTAAGCACCAAGCTGATCTCCCTGTGCTATGCGGCTGCTTCCCACTAGCTATCTACCTTACGTTGGGAGTGTGTATATGTCCGTGCCACTCTCTCGCTTTGTCACAGCTTACCCTTCCCCCTCCCCATATCCTCAAGTCCATTCTCTAGTAGGTCTGTGTCTTTATTCCTGTCTTCCCCCTAGGTTCTTCATGACATTTTTTAATATGGTGAGTATGACACCAAAAATGACTTAACTCTTCTGGCTCTGGATTTAGTTTGTTGGGAGGAGGAAGTGGGATCCAGAACAAGGGATGAAAATGCCTGGTTCGTTCTGGATGAGAATCGTTCGGGCCAAGGGACCTGCCAGGTGGGGAGGAGGCTGGGGGTTAACTCCCAGAGAGCCCCCTTCTCTCAGTGGGAAAACCCGACGTTTTCATAGTTGAAACACTTTGATACGGCTCTTGGTGTGACTGAAGAAACCTGATTTTTCTTTTAAAAAAATCTGTATAGGATGTGTTTTTAAGGTAATGCTTATTTTTGACGCTAAGGGTACGTATGCACGTTGCGTTTTAAGTTGGCAGATGAGGTCGAATGTAGGATGGGAAGGTCAAGTAGCTACTTTACTTAGGGGCCTTTATCACTCTGGGCCTATTTCAACAGAATGTTCTCACCTCCCTCTGGACAACTGAAGCCAGCCCCAGTGGATGGGACGCTACTGCCCAGACTGTGTGTTTTTAGTAATCTTAGTAATTCAGGGTCATTTGAATGTAGCTGGCTAATTCGAGGGGAATGCATGGGTGGGGTGTGAAGCAAGCCCAGCAGTGGACATGTGAGGTCTGCTTTTGCCACAAGAGGGAGCCACGTGTTCACTTAGGGTGTGTCTTGTTTCAGGGAAGGTCTTGGGGTGTTTTTTCCAGTTATTTTGTTTCTCCAAATTCTTAAGCAAAAATGAACGTAAAAATGCTGGCACTGGTTCAGTTCATTGTGCTTTGTTAAGCTCAGCAAGAGTGATAAGATTGTAACTCTTTAAATCAATGCCCTTAGCTGGTGCTTTGAAACAAGAAGGTCCATGTGCTAGAAACATGAATTTGGTGGTTTGGTGTTTATTCGGGAGAGCGACTTTCAGTATGAAACTGCGTTTTCACACTGTATCAACAAGAGCAGTGGTGGGGCTTCCCTGGTGGCGCAGTGGTTAAAAATCCGCCTGCCAATGCGGGGGACACGGGTTCGAGCCCTGGTCCGGAAGATCCCACATGCCACGGAGCAACTAAGCCTGTGTGCCACAACTACTGAGCCTGCGCTCTAGAGCCCTTGAGCCATGACTGCTGAGCCCACGTGCCACAACAACTGAAGCCCGCGCGCCTAGAGCCTGTGCTCCGCAGCAAGAGAAGCCACTGCAATGAGAAGCCCGCGCACCACAACAAAGAGTAGCCCCGGCTTACAACTAGAGAAAGCCCACACGCAGCAACGAAGACCCAACACAGCCAAAAATAAATAATAAATTAATTAATTTAAAAAACAAAACAAAAAACAAGAGCAGTGGTTTCGTCAGAGTATCCACTTCTGCCCAGAGTGGCTGAACCCACAGGCCACTTCAGAAGGGCCTGGGTCTGTGCTGATCCAGCTTGGGCCACAGTGAGCTTGTCCTGAGCCCGATGCATGTGTGAGAGCCTCTTGGAGACCCTTAAAGGGAAATCTGCTACACCAATGAGTCGTTTTTTTTTCACTACAGAAATCACGACTTTAGATTTCTTTGGTGGCTTGTAGTGAAATATTCCTAAAACGTCAGAATCTCTTAAAATATTGGGAACGGCTATTATTCTGTAATGTCAATGAATGATTGCTCTTTCTGGGGCATTTTGGTAAAAGATCTACTGGAATTTTTTTAAATGATAAATTGTGATAATAGAGTATATATAAATAGCTTACAAGCGATTTAATTTCTTGGAAATGTTCTCAGTACCACTTAGGACGTATTAAAATAAAAGCAGTTTGAATAAACTCCAGGCTTCCTCTTTGTGGGATATTTCCGTTTGGGTCTCTTGGGGAAAAATTGCTCGGGTATCGCTCCCTCTCTCCTGCTCGATTCAGACACGCAATATGCAAAGCTCCTCAGAGAGATTTTGCAAGATCCCAGAATCTGGCCTGAGTTTCTCATGAAACTCTTGTCTTTATGTTATAAAACTCCTATCTTTATGAACATGGTTTAGCCCCGTTTTTACTGTTCTCTTAAGTTGTGTTAGAATGAGGACGTTTTATTAAAAGAGTAACTAACGATAATGTTCAAACTCCCAAGAATATTTCAACCACCATCAGGCAGCAGACCATTTGGATAGCTAATAACATCCATTCATTGACCTCCCACCCCTGCAGCGTGAAGAGGCAGCAGCTCTCCCAGTCAGAACGATCTCTTACATTTGAGTAGCCACGGAGGCCAGACGGCATAGCTGGTAACCGGCAGAGACGTGATTTAAACAGTTGAAGAACACAGTTCGTTGTTCATGCTGTTTTGTTTTGTCTTTTCCTTGTCACTTCTTTCCAAGATAGTCATTCAACATTCAGCAAATGCTGATTGGACACCTACTGTATACCAGGCATCCTAGTAGGTGCTGGAGACAACGAGTGAATGAAACCAAGCCCTTCAGATTGGAGAGCCCAGCTCTTGGTTCCTCGTTACGTAATGAAGTGAAAGGCTGGAGGTACGAGGGGCATGAATGGGGAAATGGGAACTCTCAGCTCTTACAAAAGTACTGATATTTGATATTTGACTTTCTGCTTGGGAAAATGACAGGTGTTACATCAGAGAATCCAAGTTTTGTCTGGAGAGGACGACGCTGTTCACTTCTCGGTGTTGATGGGGGTCTTCAAGGATGAACGTCAGACCTTCCACATCATACTTGAATGTTCACTCACCTCAGGCTGCACCGGCCACACCAGCCTCAGACTTTTCCACCCGTGGTCAAAGACTAAAAAAAAAGATCTTGAATGGATCTAAAGTTATGGACATTATACCTGTCCTATCCAAATAGAGTAGATGCTACTACATGTGACTACTTAAATTTTAATTAAAATCAATAAAATCTAAAATTCAATTCTTACAATAGTTACCTTTCAAGGGCTCGACAGCTGTACGGGGCCAGTGGCCACTGCTTTGGGCAGTGCAGGAAAAGAACATTTCCACCATCACAGAAAGTTCTGTTGGATAGCCCGTCACAGACAGACATGAGACAGTTTTCCTTCTTCAGGATCTTTAATATAATATGGTGTGTGATTTTTTTTACTTTTAACACCCAGCAATATAAGGCAAACACCCCATTCTCTTGAAGTGAGGGGGGAAGATGATCACGAGTTTGCACATGGTTTTCTGTAAGTGTTTACAAAAAGGGATTGTCTTAATCTCTGCCTTTTAATCTTATTCACAAGTGTATCAGTCAGGGTTCTCCGGAGAAACAGAACTAGCAGGATATACATGGATACAGAAGAGGAGATTTATTATGGGAATCAGCTCATGTAATTATGGGGGCTGAGATATGCTATGATATGCCGTCTGTGAGCTAGAGAACTGGGAGGGTGGGTGGCTTAACACTCCTGGACCAGAAACCAGAGCTCGGATGTCTGAGGGCAGGACATGATGGATGTCCCAGCTCAAGAAGGGGTCGAAAATATCCTTCCTCTGCCCTTTTTGTCCCATCCAGACCCTCAGTGGATTGGATGATGCCAGCCCAGTTTGAGCCCATCTTTATTCAGTCTACTGATTCAGATGCTAATCCCTTCCAGAAACGCCCTCACAGATACAACCAGAAACAATGTCTCACCAGCTATCTGGGCATCCCTGGGCCCAGTAAAGCTGACACGTAAAATTCACCTTCACAACGAGGCCAGTCGTCATTCTCTCTGAATGAAAGACGTGAAAGTTGAACAAGGGCCACATGCATGGAAGGCGTTCTGTGAAAGAGACTGGCATCCTCTCTTTGTCTTTATTTCACATGATTTTGAAAATTTAAAACATTTAATTTTTATTTTTTAATTAAAAAATTTTTAATTGAAGTATAGTTGATTTACAGTGTTGTGTTAGTTTCAGGCATACAGCTAAGTAATTCAGTTATACATACATACATATATATTCTTTTTCATATTACTTTCCATTATGGTTTATTAGTTTATTAAAAGATATTGACTATAGTTGCCTGTGATGTACAGTAAATCCTTTTTTCCTTTTTCTTTTTTTTTGCGGTACGCAGGCCTCTCACTGCTGTGGCCTCTCCCGTTGCGGAGCACAGGCTCTGGACGCGCAGGCTCAGTGACCATGGCTCACGGGCCCAGCCGCTCCGCGGCATGTGGGATCCTCCCGGACCAGGGCACGAACCCGTGTCCCCTGCATCGGCAGGAAGACTCTCAACCACTGCGCCACCAGGGAAGCCCCACAGTAAATCCTTTTTGTTTTTCAATTTTATATATAGTAGTTTGTGTCTGTTAATCCCAAGCTCCTAATGTATCCCTCTCCACCCTTCCCCTTTGGTAGCCATAAGTTTGTATTCTATGTCTGTGGGTCTACTTCTCTTTTGTGAATAAGTTCATCTGTATCATTTTTTAATATTCCACATGTTAGTGATAGCATATGATATTTGTCTTTCTGTGTCTGACTTACTTCACTTAGTATGATAATCTCTAGGTCCATCCATGTTGCTACAAGTGGCATTATTTCATTCTTTTTTATGGCTGAGTAATAGTCCATTGTATATATGTACCACATCTTCTTTATCCATTCCTCTGTTGATGGACACTTAGGTTGCTTCCGTGTCTTGGCTATTGTGAATAGTGCTGCCGTGAACGTTGGGGTGCATGTATCTTTTTTTTTTTTCTTTGCTGTACGCGGGCCTCTCACTGCTGTGGCTGCTCCTGTCGCAGAGCCCAGGCTCTGGACGCGCAGGCTCAGCGGCCATGGCTCACGGGCCCAGCCGCTCCGCGGCATGTGGGATCTTCCCGGACCGGGGCACGAACCCGTGTCCCCTGCATCGGCAGGCGGACTCTCAACCACCGCGCCACTAGGGAAGCCCGCATGTATCTTTTTGAATCAGAGTAAAACTATATTTTAAAATGAAGATCCCTTGGCCTTTCTTTGCTGAATCCTAAGCATTTTATTGTCCAATAGCAATGAGTTTTGAAGTCTCTTTCAATCTTTCACCTTTGGAAACATGTCATCTTGTATTAGGCTGTCACCCAGCCTGCGATTCTAGGAGAGGAGTGTGCGCTACAGTTCAGCACACTGTGAAGGAAATACAGACTCAGGTTTAAAGCTCGACCTTGGCACTGGTGCTGGGACTGTTCAATGGACTTGAGATGATTCATGAGAACATCCTGTACCACGCCCAGTAGAGCCACGTGGGGACTCAAAACGTGAGAGAGGACAGCATGAGGGATTAGGGCGGGTCTTGGAGGCCGTTGCCCCCTAGACCTTCGGGCTCACAGAGGAACCCTTGGGTTCCTTCCAGCTCGAGGCTGGACTTGGCTTCCCCCTCATCACCTCTAAAAATAGGATTTGGAAGTTATCCCCGCTGTGACATAATGCATCTCACAGTCGTGGGCAGGAAGTGAATGCTTTCCTGCCAGGTCTGCAGTGTCCCGGGGAGATGGGCTGGGAAGGACAGTCCTTCTCCTATTTCACAATAGAACATCAGAGCACTTATTCTAAGCCTACTCTCTTCAGTCTGAAAGCATGGCATCTCTTCAAAACTATGCAGCAAAATAGACTGGCTAGATCTGGGTGATCCTGGGTGTTTATATGTCATGAACAAAGTATGGTCAAGTATGAGTAATACTTGACCTCCATCTGCTCGAACTCCATCTGCTCGAACTCTGTCCTGGGCTCCGTGAGGCTCATGAAAGGGGTAAGGGCATCTCATTAGGGAAACACACTCATAGCCTTCAAACGATTAGAACAGACAACAGAATTTGGTTCACTGGCCCAACGGGTGATTAAGAATTTCGTACAGCAGACCGAAGCCAGCAGGCCAGGGCTCCAAGCGTTTGGCAACAGTAATTTTGGTTTTCCAGGATTTGCAATAAGAAGCGAATGTGTTCATTTCATTGCAACTGTGTCAGGGTCTAAGGATAAACAAGACAGGAGGGCTTCCCTGGTGGCGCAGTGGTTGAGAGTCCGCCTGCCGATGCAGGGGACACGGGTTTGTGCCCCCGTCTGGGAAGATCCCACATGCCGCGGAGCAGCTGGGCCCGTGAGCCATGCCAGCTGAGCCTACGCGTCTGGAGCCTGTGCTCTGCAATGGGAGAGGCCGCAACAGTGAGAGGCCCGCGTACCGAAAAAAAAAAAAAAAAAAAGAAAAGAAAAGAAGCCTCTGCTCTATAAAACCAGGCAGCCTGAAAGTCTGGTCCCACCTGTGCCCTGGCCTGTACCCATCTCCTCGCCCTCCCGTGCCCTCACCACATCCTCCAAGTCCAAGTCCTCCCCTTTGTGGCTGACGGCCAGCTCCCACTGCAGCCCTGAGCACCCAAGGCGGCCTTGCTATCCTCGGTTCTTTGCCCAAGAAAGACCCTTATCACCACCACCCAATTGTTTAAAACAAACTGAGAATAAGAAATGAGAGTCAGATTTTTGCTTTGCTGCTTGAAGTAATTCATTATGAGTTCTAATGGAAGCAAGACCCCATTTAAGATGACAAATGGGGGAAACCCACGTTAGTTGGATTTGCTATTAAGTGGGTGTATTGCTACCAAGCTGGACAGAAAATTACTGGGAGCACTTAGAGTGAGAATGAAAGTGTCTCAGATGGTGGGAATGAGGCCCAGGCAGCTCTCGCTCCCTCCCACTCCCTGGGTGGCTGCAGCCTGACGTTTTCCCCGTGGTTCCGGGTCCCTGAACCCCATCTGGCCCCTAGGGGCTCCCAGACTTCCGGCTGTTCGCTGGCTGACCCCCTTTTTCCCACTTCCTTCCAGGCTTCTTGGGATCCAGCCTGCTGTCCTTCCCTTCTGAGCTGCCAGCACTGACTCTGATTTCTTGAGATTCCCATCTTCAGATCAGACACAGTTTCCCCATGTCCTGGTCATCCCCCCAAGCAGGAGTGCTTGTCGTCTTGAAGATGTCACTGTAATTACTGTGAAGAGAAAGGAGAACACAAGGTAGCAAGGAAGAGAAGATGGGGGTGGGGGTGGGGGGATGGGGAGTTATTATTGAATGGGGACGGGGTTTCAGTTTGGGAAGATGAACAAGTCCTGGAGATGATGGTGGTGACGGATGCACAACAGTGTGAATGTACTTGATGCCCCTGAACTATGTGCTTAAACATGGTAAATTTCGTGTTACGTATTTTACCACAATAAAAACTTAAAAAAATTTTTTTTGAAAGGAGAAATAACAAAGTTTCTGGGATCTTGAGAGCTAGAGCTCGATGAAGTGGCTGGTGGCCCCAGGCCTCCTTTCTTACTTGGTTATGAGAAGACCTTTGAGCCCTCTCTGTCTCTGTCTCTGTTTCTGCTCTGCCTCTGCCTCTGCCTATGCCTCTTTCTCTTATTCTCTTATTCATTTTTTTAAATTCATTTATTTATTTTTGGCTGCGTTGGGTCTCCGTTGCTGGGCGCGGGCTTTCTCTAGTTGTGGTGATCAGGGGCTGCTCTCCATCGTGGTGCGCGGGCTTCTCATTGCAATGGCTTCTCTTGCTGTGGAGCACGGGCTCTAGGCGCGCGGGCTTCAGTAGTTGTGGCGCGTGGGCTTCAGTAGTTGTGGCTTGCGGGCTCTAGAGCACAGGCTCAGTAGTTGTGGTGCACGGGCTTAGTTGCTCCGCGGCATGTGGGATCTTCCTGGACCAGGGCTCGAACCCGTGTCCCCTGCATTGGCAGGCGGATTCTTAACCACTGCTCCACGAAGGAAGCCCTTATTCTCTTAGTTGGATTGCCTCCAAACCCTGACCACCCTCTGATTCCCCAGCCACAGACCTTAACCCTCTATCATGGACTGAATTGTGTGCCCCCCAAATTCAATATGTTGAAGCTGTGACCCCCATGTGATATTTGGAGGTGGGTCCTTTGGGAGACAGTTAGGTTTAGATGAGGTCCTGAGGATACAGCCCCCATGATAAGATTAATGTCTTTATAAATAGAGGAAGAAACTGGAATTTCTCTCTCTCAATCTCTCTCTCTCTTTCTCTGACATGGGAGGACACAGCAAGAGGGTGGCTGTCTGTAAGTCAGGAAGAGGGCCCTCACCAAGAACCGCATCTCCCGACACCTTGATCTTAGACTTCCAGCCTCCAGAGCCACGAGAAATAAATGTCTGTTGTTTAAACCTCCCAGTCTATGGTCTTGTGTTGTAGCAGCCTGAGATGAGGTGGACACGCTTGGACCCAATGGGCGTATCACCTGTAAGGATGTCTGCAGACCCGGGGCCCCCATTTCTGAGCCCTCCGCTTGTCGAGGAAAGGGTGCCTTGAAGGATTGTTTCGTGCTTCCTAGAGGGTGTGCCACAAAAGGGCCAAGACTGTCACCTCCCACCTTGTTGCTCCAGAGGCCCACGGGGAGGATCCCTATTTTCCCCACCCCCAAGCCCCTGGCAACCACTTCTACTTTCTATTTCTATGAGTTTGACTTTTTTTTTTTTTACATTTCACACATAAGTGATATCATGCCATATTTGTCTTTCTCTGGCTTATTTCACTTAACATAGTGCCCTCAAGGTCCACCTATGTTTTCACAAATGACAGGATTTCCTTCTTTCTCGTGGCTGAATAATATTCCATTGTATATACACCACATCTCCTTTATCCATTCGTCTGTTGATGGACACTTAGGTTGTTTCCATATCTTGGCTATTGTGAATAATGCTGCGATGAACATGGGAGTGAAGATACCTTTTTTAAAATATCCTGTTTAAACGTCCTTTGGATATATACCCAGAAATGGGATTGCTGGATTGTATGGTAGTTCTATTTTTAATTCTTTTGAGGAATCTCCAAACTGTTTTTCATAGTGGCTGCACCAATTTACATTTCTACCCACAGTGTCCAAAAGTTCCCTTTTCTCCACATGCTCGCCAATGCTTGTTATCTCTTGCCTTTTTGATAATCGCTCTCCTAACAGATGTGAGGTGATATCTCATTGTGGTTTTGATTTGCATTTCCCTGATGGTGAGTGATGCTGAGCCCCTTTTATGTACTTGTGGGTCATTTGTGTGTCTTCCTTGGAAAAATGTATATGCAGTTTTTGTGCCCAGTTTTCTTTTTTCTTTTTTTTTGAATTTTAAAAATATTTATTTATTTATTTTTGGCCACGTAGGGTCTTAGTTGCACGCGATCTTCGTTGCAGCACACAGCCTCTCTAGTTGTGGCTCGAGTGCTCAGAAGTTGTGGCATGCGGGCTTAGTTGCTCCGAGGCACATGGGATCTTAGTTCTCCGTCTAGGGATCAAACCCACGTTCCCTGCATTGGAAGGTGGATTCTTAACCACTGGACCACCAGGGAAGCCCCTTGTCCCCAGTTTTATTTTTTTAACATCTTTATTGGAGTATAATTGCTTTACAATGGTGTGTTAGTTTCTGCTTTATAACAAAGTGAATCAGTTATACATATACATATGTCCCCATATCTCTTCCCTCTTGCGTCTCCCTCCCTCCCACCCTCCCTATCCCACCCCTCTAGGTGGTCACAAAGCACCGAGCTGATCTCCCTGTGCTTATGCGGCTGCTTCCCACTAGCTATCTATTTTACGTTTGGTAGTGCCCAGTTTTAAATCAGATTTTTTTTTTTTTTACTCTATTGAGTTGTGTGAGTTCTTTACATCTTTTGGATATTACCCTCTTATCAGATGGCTGATTGCAAATATTTTCTCCCGTTTTGGAGGTTGCCTTTTCATTTTGTGGCTGCTTTCCCTTGCTGTGCAGAAGCGTTTGAGTTAGATGTGGCCCATTTGTTTATTTTTGCTTTTGTTGCTGTTGTCCTTAGGGACCTGCACCAGCCTTTGATCTTTGCACCAGATCAAACTAAGCCTGGAGCTGGTCAATCCTCCAGCCTCACTTCTGAAGAATCTGTTGGCTCTGGTTCTTCCACGGGTCCTCGTCTAGGTTTTGTTATTTGTTTAGAGGTTATTTTTAGCCAGTTGGACCAGTTTTTAAGGTAAATCTTTTGGGTACTTACGCAGTATTATTTTTTTTTAACTGATCATGACTATTTTCAACCTGGTATAAGTTCTAAGGCAGAAATTTTTCCTTTTTAAGGCGCTGTTTCTCAGGCAATTAGAAAGAGTAATCCAAAAGATTAGCAAAAATAGCTGCTTGTTAAATAGCTTAAATCTGGGAAAGACAGGTGCTGCTTCTGTTCAATGAAGCTCTCTGGGGTGAAAAGGAAAGAAGAAAAACTGAGAATTTCTATGGACATCTATGAACGGTGAATTCTTTTCTAGAACCAAGATTTCTTTTTTTTTTAAACTAGAAAGTTTACCTTCATCAATGATTAACAGCATATACCTGACCCAGAAAGGCATCCCCCAAAATGTAAATTAAAGAGTCCACTAACCTCTTTGGGGTCAACCCTGTACATCTGCTGGCTTAGCTCACTGGGTCTGATCCATTTCTGTGTCTTTGGGAATCACTTGGTCTTGGGGCTCTCCCCATTGTTTCAGGGGTGCAGATGTCAGCCTCCTTCAACTCTGGTGGCAACCCCCAGAGTCAGGCTTTGTCTTCAAAGTTTGCAGGTAAACAGAGTATTTTCCTTTAGGAAGTGCCTGCGGTTGCTTTTTTAACGTTAAACACAAACACACCCTTGAAAAAATTTATGCTAAGTGAAATAAACCAGACTCAAAAGGACACCTATTGTATGATCCCATTTAGATTGTGGAACCTACTGTAGTCAGATTCATAGAGACGGAATATAGACGGGTGGGTGCCAGGGGCTGGGGATGGGGGATGGACAGAGTTTCCGTTTGGGACGATGACAAAGTTCTGGAGATGGTTGGTGGTGACGGTTGCACGACAATGTGAATGTACTTATGCCACTGAAGTGCGCACTTAAAAATGGTTAAAATGGTAAATTTTATGTTTTGGATATTTGGTCACAATGAAAGAAAAGTTCACACGAACACACATGCAAGCAAACACACACACACACACACACACACAGTGCGTTAGCCAGTATGAAGCTCTATGTTCAGGGGCCTCTGCAGGAAGACTGCGGGGGTTGCTGGCATTCAGACCAGGATCTGGATCCTGCCTCCACCACTTACGTACTCCTGGGTGACCCTGGCAAGGCACCTAGCCTCTGTCCCTCAGCTGTCTTCGTTACGGTGTTGGTTATGTTCCCGTCCTTAGGCCACTGTGGAGGACCTTGGGTGCTAAAGCATGCAGAGTACTTTGTCTGAACTTGGCACATGCCAGACGCCCAACCAGCAGCAGAGACAATTGGGAGTAGAGTCACCGTCTGCTCGAGAGCTTAAATGCCTTTAAATACTAGGAAATCAGAGTTTTACTAGCTAGCTCTAATAGTGTTAAGACTTCTTTTTCAAACTTCCTACTAGCAAACCGGTTCAAATGAGATCAAAAACTAATTTTCAGTCTCATAGTTGCTAACCCCACGTGCAGATATGTCCTCAGTACTATGTGCGTACATTGGGGTCACCAGGAAGCATTGTTCTGCTGCCAAAGTTCAGATCCGGTTACTATTGGCCTGATTGTTGGTGGTTAAAGAGAAAATACTATGAGGGGAAGGTTCGTGAGGAATAGTCAGGGATGAGAATCAGAAGTATGTGAAATAAGTAAAGTCTGTTAGAAATATTTAAAAGGTAAAAATAAAAAGGTTATGTTCTCAGTCAACCAACAATGTCTGGGTGCTTACTAGCCTAAGTGTGTGGGTTTTCATGGCGGGCTGCCTGGGCAGGTGGCCCAGCCTCACCCCTTCCCAGCCATGGCCAACTTCAGTGTTGGAGATCACAGTCAACTCTTAAATGGTCTTTTTTTCGGCTGCGTTGGGAGTGGGCTTCTCATCACCGTGGCTTCTCCTGTTGCGGAGCACGGGCTCTAGGCGCGCAGGCTTCAGTAGTTGCGGCATGTGGGCTCAGTAGTTGTGGCTCACGGACTCTAGAGCACAGGCTAAGTAGTTGTGGCTCACTGGCTTAGTTGTTCCGCAGCCTGTGGGATCTTCCCAGACCAGGGCTTGAACCCGTGTCCCCTTCATTGGCAAGTGGATTCTTAACCACTGCGCCACCAGGGAAATCCCTCGTAAATGGTCTTGAAGAAAGTCTGCTGAATTTATTTGGACAGTAACTTTGAGGCCTGCTGGGAGACCCCAAAACTACTCTATCTTTTGGCCGCACCATGCAACATGGGGGATCTTGGTTCCCCACGCAGGGATCGAACCCATTCCCCCTGCAGTGGAAGCGTAGAGTCTTAACCACTGAACCGCCAGGGAAGTCCCACATAAAAACTGCTTTAGGGACTTTCCTGTGGGCCAGTGGTTAAGACTCTGCTTCCAATGCAGGGGACACAGGTTTGATCCCCGGCTGGGAAACTAAGATACCACATGCCACATGGTGCGGCCAAAAACATTAAAAAAAAACAACAACCCAGAAACTACTTTAAACAGCGTTTGTGTTTTTGGCCAAGTTTTTAGTGTCCCTGCTTTCTGCTTGCTAGAGTTTGGGCTCCTCAGCTTTCTTTTTAATAAACTTATTTATTTATTTTCAGCTGCGTTGGGTCTTTGTTGCTGTGCGCAGGCTTTCTCTAGTTGCGGCGGGCGGGGGCTACTCTTCATTGTGGTGCGCGGGCTTCTCACTGTGGTGGCTTCTCTTGTTGCAGAGCACGGGCTCTAGGCGCACAGGCTCAGTAGTTGTGGTGCATGGGCTTAGTTGCTCCACGGCATGTGGAATCTTCCTGGACCAGGGATGGAACCCGTGTCCCCTGCATTGGGCAGCCGATTCTTAACCACTGGACCACCAGGGAAGTCCCAGTACTTCATTCTTTTTTATGGTTGAATAATATTCTATTGCATGGACATACCAAAATTTGTTTTCCTGTTCATTGGTTGATGCCCATCTGGGCTGTTTTCAGCCAGCCTGCTGGACCATACTGGCCCTTGGGACCATGCTAGAATGGCGGATTTTCAGCCCAACTGCCCCTCCCCCCCACCTTGCATCATTTTCCTCTTTACATGCCAGAACAGTGGACATATATGAAATTCAATAAGTGAAATTGAATTTCAGTGCCATTCCTAGATCTGGAGTTTGTAAATTATTACCCTTTGGAGACTTCTATTCTCCTAGGATCCATTTTTGTATTTGACATTTGGAAGACTTTGTTTTCTTTTTAATGTCAGAAAATTATATAAGGTCACGGTCACTTTAGTCAGCTCTCTAGTGTTTTCTTCTAAACCATGCAAAATATTTGTTTTATTTGGAGCACTAACTTCAGTTTCATAAACTGTACCAGTGGTTCTTGAGCTTGACTCATCCTAAGAACCACTGAAGATGCTTAATACAAGGGCAGATGGCCAGATCCTATCTCCAGATAACCCAATTTAGAAGGGTTGGATGGGCCCCAGAATCTGCATCTTTTTATGCATACCAGGTGGTTTATAGATTATAATTTGTGAAACTGTGGCAGATACAGATGTCCTGAGTTATCCAATAAAAATCTATCAGATTAGATGATGGAACTTTTTTTGACATACAAGCTGAAAGGTATGTTTAAAATAATTCATTAAAGTCCCAAAGAATCCATCGCCGTAAGATATATGTTAAGTGAAAATGGAAGAAATATTTTAAAATGTTTGATGAAAGTGGGTATTTTTAATCCAGAGGAACTTTATATCTGTCCCCATATGAGTTTTTTAACTTTGGAAAAATAATAATTCTAAATTCATGGGAAGTTACCAAAATGTCCAGGGAGGTGCCCTATACCCTTCATCCAGTTTTGCCCAGTGGTAACATCTTGCATGACTATAGTAATATAATATGTTACTATACAGATAGTAACATCTGTGTAGATAATGTAACATATAATAACTAGGACATTGACATTGATGAAATCTACAGAACTGATTCAGATTCCACCCGTTTTACTCATTTGTGTGTGTGCCTGTATGCAGCTTTATGGCACACATAGATTTATGTAAACACCATCACCATTAAGAGGCAGGACGGGTCCATCACACAAGGGTCCCTTGTGATCTCTCTTTCTAGCCACACTTGCTTTTCTTCCTGCCCCCGATGGTTAGGCAACCACTAGTTCTAATCTGCTTTCTGTCTCTATGATGGAATCATACAGTATGTAACTTTTTGACATTGGCTTTTTTAACTCAGCATAATTCCCTGGAGACTCATCCGAGTTGTTGCATCGCATTAGTCATTTACTTCTTTATTGATGCATAATACTCCACGGGATAGATAACTCACAGTTTGTGTTACCATTCACCTGTTCTAGGACAATTTTATTGTTTCCACTTTGAGTTACTACAAATAGAGCTGCTATGAACATTCATGCACAGGTTTTGTGTGAACATAGATTTCCATTTTGCTGGGATAAATGCCATATGGTCAGTACATATTTAGTTTTGTAAGAAACCACCAGACTGTTTCCCAGAGAGGCTATATTATTTTATATTCCTACCAGCAGTGGATGTGTGATCTGGTTTCTCCACATCATCACCAGCATTTGGTATTGTCACTATTTTTAATTTTAACCATTCTGACAAATGCATAGTGATATCTCATTGTGGTCTTAATTTGCATTTCCCTAACGGCTAATGAAGTTGAACATCTTTTCATGTGCTTGTTCGCTATCTCTATATTCATTTCAGTGAAATATCTATGCATGTCTTTTGCCCATTTTAAAATCAGATTTCTTTTTCTTTTTGTTGTTTTCGCCGAGCCGTGTGGCTTGTGGGATCTTAGTTCCCCCACCAGGGATTGAACCCAGGCCAAAGCAGTGAAAGGGCTGAGTCCTAACCACTGGACGGCCAGGGAATTACCCTAGATTTCTTGTTTATTTTTATTGTATAGAGTTTTTTTACTGTTGGATTTTGAGAGACATTTATGTATTCTAGATATTCCACTGAAAACATTTTTATCATCTTTTCTGACTACAGAGGTAATGCGTGCTCATTATTTTAAAATTCCAGCACTTCTGAAATATATAACATAGACTGTGAACGTTCTCTGTTATTCTAGCACATATGTATCCATATTAACTGATATCAGAGGATGTTTTTGCTTTTGCATGTACTATAAACCGATTCGCATAAATAGTTTTTTTTTTAAACCCAAATGAGATGAATGCAAACTGCTGTAAAACTGCTTTTTTTCCCCCCTCCATTTCATAATGTATCCTGGACATCTTTTCACATGGTTGGTAGAGACCTACCTCATACCTTTTAACATCTGCATAGTAATTCAGTAGCACATGAGACTTCAGAACTACGATGAAAGCGTTCACTTGAAAGCCAGGAAAGTTCCCATTGTATTTTGTTTCATTTATGTTGGGGAGTTATCGTCCTGAAGCACAGGGTTGTTTAGTACCTTAGAAGCCAAGACAGCTCCCAGGTTTCCCTGAGCTCATGCTTGAAACTGAGATATTAGTCGTGTGGACCAATGGTCTGTTAAGTTTTTATCGAGTTTTCTTAAGAGCCTGTGACCCTCCTCGCCCCCATTTTTTTTCCTGGGAGCCTCTGATTCTGGTGTGGATTCAGCAGCAGGAAAACCCATAACATCCCTGGGTGAGAAGCTAAAACCAGCCCTGGGAACAGAGCCTCGGGATCTTTTCTTTGTTGCTTTGTGGAAATTGATCTGATGTTTGGCACAAAAGCTTCTTCCTCTCCTTCTGATGTAGATTAAAAGTCAAGCCCTAACAGTGCCTCCCAGGTCCTGTGTCATCTGTGCCCGGTTCTTTCCTGACCTCCTCTCCTGCCTCATGTGTCACTGATTCCAGCCGCAGCAGCCTCTGTGTCTGTCCCCCAAA